>NW_028136466.1:600000-1200000 GCF_964662115.1 Mustela nivalis
AGTGGGAGGCAGTTGCTCAGGCTTTTGTCTCTGGGTGTTGCGTTCACAGTGGCCGTTCAGGGTAGGGGTTGCTTCAGGGCCCGAGGAAGAGCCTTCCTCTCGGGGGATTGTCCAAGCTCCCAAGTGTTTGGGTTCAATCTGTGGGAAGGCAAGAGTACTGTTTTCTGTCACAGGGGACCCCCCAGTAGAGGGACTCTAGAGCACAGCAGTGGGTTCCCTCAACCTGAATACACACCATCTATTTAGTCCTGGGTGCCTATGGGCATGGCAAGCCACATATGCGGGCTCTTGGTCCAGTCACTGAGAGGCGTTACTTGAATAAAGTACTCACGCTGAGGGTGTTTTTGTGTGTTTGTGCCCAAGGCGGCCCTCACGCATGGGCGTGGCCTAATGGGCCATGCCGTTTTCCCCTACACTGAAGGTTTGACTCACCTCCAACAGCAAGGTTTCTTGCCATGGGGAAGGAGGGGTTCTGACTTCTGCATCCGGTTACCCCTGTGCAGGGATTGGAGATAAGGGCTAGGTTCCGATGACTGAAAACCCAGGTTGGGAATGGATGGTGGCCTAAGGCAGTGGCGGGTCCAATATGCTGGGGTGCAGCCAGCTGTGTCGGTGTCTGTTGGAAGGTCTGGGCTCAGGCTATTTGTGACAGAGCATCAGTGTTTAAGGTAGCCTATGCAATTGGGGTGTTGCCGAGGGCCAAGCAGTTTGGCCCCAGAATTCCCAGGAGGGTGGGTTTGTGGGCCCAGAATGTGAGGACAGAAGTCTGAAAACACAAGCTAGGATGAGGATTGGAGCCAAGGGCAGAGCAGGCCCACTCTGTAAAGGCTGAATCAAAATCTCCTGCATCTGAAGTCAGGCTGAGGATCAGACGTTGGCTGAGGCTGGAGTATGTGTCCATTATGGCACCTTCATGAAGCCGGGGCCTCATGAGGCCAAGGAAGTTTTCCCACGCTGAGTTTGGAGGTTGCCCCAAACCTCAAGGTTTCCTTCTGCGGGACATTCGAGTCCTGTTGCATGGCTCCAGGACATACCCTACGGAAGGACTGGAGAGCAGGGTTCGAAGGATGGATCTCTGTACAGCATGCCTCGCATTCCCATTGGCCATTAGCCACAAGATATGTTTGATCTGCTGCCTCTGGGACACGCTACCCAGGGGGCTGAGTTGAAATGGCCTCTCCTGATGATGCGTCTTAATGTGCGTTTGAGTCCCTGGAGACCTTGGAATGTGCTGGTTGTTCATTGGCCCTGTGGAACTCTCCTAACTGAAGGGTTTGATACGTCCCCATTAAGAAAGCTCCCCATGTGGAGACGAGAGAGGTTTGGTTTGGTGCCTCAGAAAAGCCCCGTGGGCTGGTCTACGAAAACAGTCCTCTGAGGATGGACACATGGAAACCAAAGCTAAGGTTCAAATTAGGGCCTGGGGGCCTGTCCATTTCAACCTTCTGTCTCTGGGGACACTGTCTGAGAGTCTAAGTGGAGATAGATGCTCCGCTGGTGTCAGAGAGCCCTTCTTAGTCCAGGGTGGCCTACACTATTGATGGCCTCAGGGGCCTTCGAGCTTTTCCCTAACCTCTAGGGTTGTGGTCAATGGATTGGGCACACTTTCCTTGGAGAGGGCAGGCACTATCTTTCGCTGTGGCTCCAGAGGCCCTAGCCTGGAGTTAGTGTGGGTCCAGGCTGTGGGCACAGAAATCTGAAAACACAAACTCAGCTTATGCTTGGCGCCTAGGGTATGGCAGGCCGGATGTACAGCCCGAGAGGGAGCTCCTGGGCCTCTGAAACAAGGGCGAGTGGGAGGCGTTCCTTCAGGCTTTTGTCTCTGGATGTTGTGTCCGGGATAGCCGTGGATAGAAGGAGGGCCTCAGGACTGTGGACGAGTATCTCTCTCTGGGGATTTGACCCAGTCCCAAGAGTTTGGGGTCATTTTGTGGGAAGGGTGGAGTCGTGTTGTCTGATTCATGTGTCTCTCCAAGAAAGGGATTCCAGAGCAGAGCCCCAGGTACGGGCTGGGCAACTGGTAAACTCAAACACTGGTGAGGATTGAGTGCATAGGGGCTTGGCAAGCCCCATATGCGGGCTCTTGTTCCAGGCCCTGACAGACCTTTCTTTGACATGGGGCTCATGCTGAGGGTCACAGTGTGAATTTGTGCCCAAGCAGCAATCACGTTTCGGCGTGGCATCAGGGGCCATGAAGGTTTCTCCCACCCTGAAGGTGTGATTCCATGCCAAGAGCAAGCTTTACAGTCATGGGGAAGGAGGAGTTCTGTTTTATGCCTGCGATACCCAGTTGTGTGGAGAATTGATATAATGTCTAGGTTCAGATATCTGAAAACCAAGGTTAGGAAGAGGTGACGGCATAAGACCATGGCGTGTCTGAATTGCTGTTTATGCGGCCAGCTGTCCCCTTGTCTGTCTTAACGTCTGGCTTCAGGCTGTGTCAGACAGAGCATGAGTGCCCAGAGCAGCCTATCCAGTTCGGGGAACGTCGAGGCCCGAGCAGGTTGATCCTCATCTGGGTTTTCTGGGGACCCCCACGGGGAAACGTATTTCTTCCGATGGGCAGACACTGGGCTGGGTTGTGGTTCTGGAGTTCCTAGTCCGGAGGGCTTGTTTGCCACGAGTGTGAGGAAGGAAGTCTGAAAACACAAGCTAGCATGAGGTTTGAGACCTAAGGCATGGCAGGCCCACTCTGCAGAGGCTGAATCGATATCTCCTGCTCTGAGGTCATGTCAACTATGAGACGTGCCTCAGGCTAGAGTTTTTGTCCAGCATGGCCTCTTCCTGAAGGGTGTGGGGGCTTCATGAGGCCAGGGAAGTTTGCCTACGATGGGATTTGTGAACTACCCCAAACCTCAAGGTTTCCTTCTGCACGACTGTCGAGTCCTATTGGATGGTTCCAGGAGGCCCCATATGGAAAGACTCGAGAGCAGGTGTCTAAGCATGGATGCCTGGGAACGCCACCTCATATTCCCACTCTTTATTCAGGACAAGGCAGGCTCAATCTGTGGGCTTGGGGTGAGCTACCCAGAGGGGAGAGTTGAAATGGACTCTCCTGAA
This sequence comes from Mustela nivalis, assembly GCF_964662115.1. NCBI lineage: Eukaryota > Metazoa > Chordata > Mammalia > Carnivora > Mustelidae > Mustela > Mustela nivalis. Next base: position 603,061 of record NW_028136466.1, read on the forward strand.
GATGAGTCCTACTGTGGCTTGGTGGCCTGGGAGACCTTGGAATGTGGAGGTGGCTCAGGGACTCTGCAGGATTCTCCAACATGAGGTGTTTGACACGGCTCCAACAAGGAAGCTTCCCATGTGGAGACGAGAGGTGTTCTGTTCAGTGCCTCAGGAAAGCCCCATATCCTGTTCTTCGAACCAAAGCCTCTGAGGAGTGACACCTGGAAACCAAAGCAAGAGTTGAGATTAGGGCCTAAGGGCCTGTCCGGCTCAACTTCTATCTCTGTTGACGTCTGTATGCATGCCTTCGTGGAGGTAGCTGCTCAGGTTGTGTCCGAATGCCCCTGTGTGTACAGAGAGGCTCCCCGTACTGGGATGTCCTCGGGGGCCTTGAGGTTTCTCATATTCTGGAGGTGTGTGGCCAAAGGAATGGACACAGTTTCCCAGGAGAGAGCAGGCACGGTCCTGTGGTATGGCTCCAGAGGACCCAGCCTAGAGGCTGTGTTTGCCAGGGCTGTGGGGACAGATGTCTGAAAAAGCAAACTTTGCTCAGGTAGGTGCCAAGGTAATGGCAGGCCTGATCTCCAGTCCGTGAGGGGAGATCCTCTGGATATCAAAGGAGGGCACGTGGGAGGCAGTTGCTCAGGCTTTTGTCTCTGGGTGTTGCGTTCACAGTGGCCGTTCAGGGTAGGGGTTACTTCAGGGGACGAGGAAGAGCCTTCCTCTCGGGAGATTGTCCAAGCTCCCAAGTGTTTGGGTTCATTCTGTGGGAACGGAAGAGTACTGTTTTCTGCCACAGGGGACCCCCTATGAGAGGGAATCTAGAGCAAAGCAATGGGATCCCTCAACTGGAATACACACCATCTAGTTAGTTCCGGGTGCCTATGGGCATGGCAAGCCACATATGCGGGATCTTAGTCCAGTCAATGAGAGGCGTTACTTGAATAAGGAACTCACGCTGAGGGTTACAATGTGTGTTGGTGCCCAAGGCGGCCCTCACGCATGGTCGTGGCCTCATGGGCCATGCCGTTTTCTCCTACACTGAAGGTTTGACTCACTGCCAGCAGCAAGGATTCTTGCCATGGGGAAGGAGAGGTTCTGACTTGTGCATCAGGTTCCCCCCTGTGCAGATATTGGAGATAAGGTCTAGGTTCCGATGACTGAAAACCCAGGTTGGGAATGGATGGTGGTATAAGGCAGTGGCGGGTCCAATGTGCTGGGTGTGCAGCCAGCTGTGTCGGTGTCTGTTGGAAGGTCTGGGCTCAGGCTATTTGCGACAGAGCACCTGTGTTTAAGGTAGCCTATGCAATTGGGTTTTTGCCGAGGGCCAAGCAGTTTGATCCTCATTTGGGGTTGCTGGGCAGCACCATAGACAATGTTTTTCTCCTGGGAGGCAGGCAGAGTGCTTCATTGTGGCCCCAGAATTCCCAGGAGGGAGGTTTTGTGGCGCAGGAGTGTGAGGACGGAAGTCTGAGAACACAAGCTAGGGTGAGGATTGGAACCAAGGGCAGAGCAGGCCCACTCTGTAAAGGCTGAATCAAAATCTCCTGCATCTGAAATCAGGCTGAGGATCAGACGTTGGCTGAGGCTGGCGTATGTGTCTATGATGGCACCTTCATGAAGCGGGGGCCTCATGAGGCCAAGGAAGTTTTCCCACGCTGAGTTTGGAGGTTGCCCCAAACCACAAGGTTTCCTTCTGCGGGACATTCGAGTCCTGTTGCATGGCTCCAGGACATACCATACGGAAGGACTGGAGAGCAGGGTTCGAAGGATGGATCCCTGTACTGCATGCATCGCATTCCTATTGGCCATTAGCCACAAGATATGTTTGATCTGCTGCCTCTGGGGCACGCTACCCAGGGGGCTGAGTTGAAATGGCCTCTCCTGAGGATGCGTCATAATGTGCGTTTGGGTCCATGGAGACCTTGGAATGTGCTGGTTGTTCAGTGGCCCTGCGGAACTCTCCTACCTGAAGGGTTTGATACATCCCCAGTAAGAAAGCTCCCCATGTGGAAACGAGAGAGGTTTGGTTTGGTGCTTCAGAAAAGCCCCATGTGCTGGTCTACGAAAACAGTCCTCTGAGGACGGACACATGGAAACCAAAGCTAAGGTTCAGATTAGGGCCTGGGGACCTGTCCATTTCAACCTTCTGTCTCTGGGGACACTGTCTGAGAGTCTAAGTGGAGATAGTTGCTCTGCTGGTGTCAGAGAGCCCCTCTTAGTCCAGGGTGGCCTACACTATTGATGGCCTCAGGTGCCTTGGAGCTTTTCCCTAACCTGTAGGGTTGTGGTCAATGGATTGGGCACACTTTCCTTGGAGAGGGCAGGCACAATCTTTCGCTGTGGCTCCAGAGGCCCTAGCCTGGAGATTGTGTGGGTCCAGGCTGTGGGCACAGAAGTCTGAAAACACAAACTGAGCTTATGAGTGGCGCCTAGGGTATGGCAGGCCGGATGTACAGCCAGAGAGGGAGATCCTGGGCCTCTGAATCAAGGGCGAGTGGGAGGCGTTCCTTCAGGCTTATGTCTCTGGATGTTGTGTCCGGGATAGCCGTGGATTGGAAAGGTGGCCTCAGGGACTACGGAGGAGTATCCCTCTCTGGGGTTTGTCCCAGCTTCCAAGAGTTTGGGGTCATTTTGTGGGAAGGGTGGAGTCGTGTTTTCTGGCCCATGTGTCTCTCCAAGAAAGGGATTCCAGAGGAGAGCCCCAGGTACGGGCGGGGTGACGGGAAAACTCAAACCCTGGTGAGGATTGGGTGTATGGGGGCTTGGAAAGCAAGCATGAGCGGGGCCTCATGGGCCACACTGGTTTCAACTACACTGAACGTTGGACAACATGCCAACCACAAGGTTTCTTGCCCTGGGGAAGGAATTCTGATTTCTGCATTACGTTCAGGCCTGGGCAGTGAATAGAGATAAGGTCTAGGTTCTGAAGCCTGAAAACCGAGATGGAAAGAGATGACGTCCTAAGGCCATGGCGGCTCGATGTGCTCAGTGTTCGGCCAGCTGTCTTGGTGGGACCAGGAGGTCTAGGCTCTGGCTGTGTCAGAAAGGGCATTAGTGCACTGGTCAGCCTATGTATTTGGGGTACAGCCAAGGTAGGTGCAGGTTGATCCTCCCTTGGGGTTACTTGGTAGCCCCAGAGGGCAATGTTTTTCTTTCAGAGGGCAGGAAGAGTGCTGCTTTGTAGTTCTGGATTGCCAAATTGGAGGGCTTCTGGGCCAGTAGTCTGAGGACAGAAGTCTGAGAACACAAGCTAGGCTTAGGTTTCTGAGTGAGGACATGGCAGGCACAATCTACAGAACTGAAAAGAGATCTCGTGCATCTGAAGTCAGGGCGAGGATCAGACGATCGCTCAGGTTGGAGTTTCTGACCCTGATAGCCCCTTCATGAAGGGGGGCATCACGAGGCCATGGCGGTTTTCCCACAATGGGAATTGTGAGAAGCTCCAAACTGCAAAGTGTCTTCTACAGGACAATTGAGACCTGTTGTTGGCTCCAGGCTAATGATTCTGAGCAGGGTTCTAAGGATGGATGGCTGGGTAGCCCACCTCGCATTCCAATTGTCTCCTAGCAACAAGACAGGTTAGTTCTGCTGGATCTAGGGGAGAAACCGAGGAGGCTGAGTTGAAATGGACTCTCCTGTGGATGGGTCCTAACGTGCTTTTGTGTCTATGGAGACCTTGGAATGAGGCGGTGGAACTGGGGCCCTGAAGGGTTCTCCTAAACAGAGCCTTTGAAAACAGCTCCAACGTGCAAGTTTACCATGTGTAGATGAGATGTTTTCTGATGGGTGAGTCAAGAAACAGCCATTGCTGGTTTTGAAATTCAGGCCTCTGAGAAGAGATGCCTGGAAACCAAAGCAATGGATATGATTAGTGACTAGGGGCCTGTTCTTTCCTTTTTACCTCTGGGGACATCTGTCTATGGGTCTGAGTACAGGTAGGTGCTCAGATGGGCTCAGATTGCCCCTGTTTGACCTGGGAAGCCACCACTAATGAGATGGATCAGGGACTTTGGAGGTTTATCCTATTAGAAGGGATGTGGCCATTGGAATGGGCACACACAATTCCCTTGGAGAGGGCAAGTACAGTCCTCAGGTTTGGCTCCAGGGGCCTGAGCCTGTAGGTTGTGTAGGCCAGGGCTGTTTGGACAGTTGTCTGAAAACACAACTTGGCTTATTGTCGCTCTCGACCCGCAAGAACGACCCGCAGACGAGATGAGTGGCAAACTTCTTTATTGACAGTCTTCAGCCCCGGGACCCCGTACAAGGATTATAGCCCCAAATTATAGAACACAGCGGATAGAAAGCAACCAATCACCACATAACACGACTAGTATAACATCCAATCAGAAGGGATACAGATGACTTCAGTCCGGAGCATGCAAGGTGCTCGTGTCTAATGACGTGAGCTCCCGAAACTTATTGTTCACTTACTCCTGTGCCTTTCCCATGGTCCCTGGTTAATCTTATACTAGTCCCAATACTTCAGTACAGGTTGTGCGTCACCCTTGAGTGCCCCCACATAAACATTCACCTGCCCTTCTCCTCAAACCTCGCCTAGTACGTGACTCCTTGCTTCTGCTGCATGGCTCTCCACAGCTCCCCCTTTTTGTATTTTTATATGGCAGGGATCGTGCCTGTCTTAGGTTGCCAATCCTCAACACACATGCTTACCCGTCATCGGGTACTCCCCTTCACCGAGGAGCCCCTGTCTTAGGTTGCTAAGGTGAGGGATCAGTCTTACCCGTCTTTGGCTACCGACCCAGCATACAGCCATATTCAGGGGGAGGCATCAATTACTAGCTCCTTTTAGGCAGCAAAGCCAGTTTTGAGACGCTTGAGGCAGCAGGGTACTAGCTATGGTGGGAGCACCCCATAATCAGGGTTGTCGTGCAGTTTTGTCACGAGCAGCCCGTTGCTGATTCCGCTCAATGGCTCGCACGTTATATAATTCTGTAAGCATGAATTTCACCACACAGGGAAAGAGGCACATGAATAAAAGCATAAGTATTAACACTCCTATAATAGAGCCTATAGCATACCAAGTACGTGATAGCGAAGGAATATGAGAAAATAGCGAATTTACAAAATTGTCAGCAAGCTGAGCCACGGGCAGTTTGGCATGCGGAGCTTCTGCAATATCTAAAATCTCTTGATGTAACTGCAGCAAGTCAATGTACACATTAGAGTTAGACCATACCCCTTCAAGGTGGTACAACACTCGACCCCAGGAAGTTTCTGTGACGTTATAGCGCTTGGGGGTGACACAGATCCAATGGTAGTCACTATGGCATTGGATCCTAGTTCGCAATTTCAAACTTTGAAGTTCGTCCCCCAGAAACTTCACAGCGTCATATAAGGCATTTAATCTGGTTTCAACCCTTTTGTCTATATCCTCTTGTGTTCCCAAGGCCATAGAAGTATTATGTGCCAGATGATCTACAGTATCTGCAGCTTGCACTGCTTGAGTTAAAGAAATAGATGCAGTAACAGTCATAGCAATTATCGTTATAAGAGAAACTATACCTAAGATCAACAAACCTAATTCTCGTCTAGGCCGACTAAGGGCATTCTGTACCCGATCCCAAAATTCTAACCCAGGGTTAGAGTACCATGGCTTAGATATATTAACAGGAAGCATGATAAAGGGGGGTTGTCGAACTACTAATACACTATCATCTACCGAGACACCCTGAATGCAGTTAGTTAAAGTACAATTCTGACAGAGCAGGTGATATGTAGCTTCATCTTTTTTAATAGCGAGATTCCCCACTAGCAGCATAAAAGGTCTAGGCACACACGCTTGAGGGTATCTATCCTCTGGATCCTGGGGCCCCTTGTTCCAACGAACTGCTTTACCAAAAGCGGCTAAAAGCTTCCATAATTCCGTTTGTACTGGATACCCCCTTGGTGGAGCAAGTATAGGAGGTACTTTTGGCTTATAAAACCGGGTAGGTGCCCCAGGTCCCCAATCTAAAAGTGTAAATCCCTCCTCAAGGGTGTAAGCAGTGGCCTTCTTTTCCACACATAACCTCCAGGGAACGTCTATTCCTTTAGATATTCCCAACTGAGCTGCACATAATGGGATATCCCGGGGAATCTTACCTATTGATGGTGCGTGGCCAGCAGTTAACCCTGCTATGGTTACATCATTATATTGAAGTAGTGTAAACACCCACAAGCAATGTGGTAGTCTACCATTCATGGTGAAACACATAGGATACATATCAGAATAGCCCCTATAAGAAATGTTTGCCTGCTGCGGCTGAAGATGTACCGAGGAAGGCGGTCCTAGCAGGGCAGTGTCATTAACATAAACAGGGACAGAGCTCATATCCCAACTCACAGGTTGTAACAAAGGCGGATCAGGCACGCATGCCCAATATACAGAACCTTGAGCTGACAATATTTGCATACAAACAAGCAGTAGTGACAGATATGAGTCCAGAAGAGAAAAATGCACTCTATGCTGAGTCATTTGAAGAAGAGCTTGAAGCTGGGTAGTCTCTTGTTTCGGCCACAGTTGGATTGGTTCCGGATTCACGGGGGCAGGCTGCAGGACGATCGTCGTCACTGCCATCCGCAGTAGCAGCATCTTCCACAGGTTCCACGGCCACCAGCCTGGTGAGACGTTCTGGTACCCAGAGTGGAGTGGGCGCATCCTATGGGAAAACACAAAGGGAACCTCGGTGCCATCGGAGCACCGGGTCAGGGCCCTTCCATGAACCAGTAAGGACATCCTTCCACTTCACCATAGATTGCTGCGTTTTCTGTTGGCCCCAATGGCGCTCCGCAGCTGAAACGCCATCCTTGTCAAGCGTAAGAAAATTTAAAATAAAAGTGGTCAAGTTGGCAAGGTCTGTAGGCGTGTGATGCTCCTCTCCAATTCCCCCTTTTTGTGTTTTTTGCAAGGTAGTTTTAAAGGTCAGGTGAGTGCGCTCTATGACACCCTGGCCTCGAGGGCTGTAAGGAATGCCTGTAACATGGTGAATATTATAACAGGCTAGAAAGTTTGAAAAGCTTTTAGAAGTATAAGCAGGAGCATTGTCTGTTTTTAACTGTTTAGGCACTCCCCAGCAGGCAAAGCTGCACAGGCAATGAGATATCACGTTTTTAACATTTTCCCCTCGCAGGGGGGTTGCACTAACGACCCCTGAGCAAGTATCCACACTCACATGAACGTACTTTTGTTGCCCAAAGGAAGGTACATGTGTTACATCCATCTGCCACAAATGGTTAGGCAATAGCCCTTTAGGGTTTACCCCTAAGGAGGGCATGGGCAAGTGCACCACACAATTGCCACAAGACTTTACGATATCTCGTGCGTCAGCTCTGGAGATATGAAAGCGTGCCTTTAATGTTTGGGCATTCACATGCCATTTATCATGATATCTTTTAGCATCTTCTAGAGCACTGCAAACATAAAAGCGCGCAGCTGCATCAGCCATTCGGTTTCCCTCAGCCATAGGTCCTGGAAGGTCTGAATGTGCTCTAAGATGTCCAATATAAAAAGGGGCACCACGGGAGAGTATAAGGTGTTGCAATTCAGCCAGCAGGGAGGAAATTTCTGACTGGCTGGCTGAGATAATAGCAGTTTCTATAGACCTGGTGGCTGTAACTGCATATTTGCTATCTGAGATAATATTAATAGGTTGATTTAGAAACCTTTGTAAAACACACATAATCACCAACAATTCTGTTCTCTGAGCTGAAGTCGAGGGCACAACAACAGGAATTATTTTTCTTTCTACCACATAAGCGCCAGTTCCTGATTTACTGCCATCTGTAAATACTGTGAGGGCCCCGATTAATGGCTCCAATCGACAGGATTTAGGCCAAATAAGGGGTGTATTCTTATAAAACTCAATGAGAGGGTGTGAGGGATAATGATTATCAAACGTAACAGGATAAGCAACTGTTAGAATGGCCCAATCGTCATTTTCATGCGTTAAAATGCTTATTTGGGTTTTATCATAAGGGATTATACAAACATCGGGCAGTTTCCCGAGGACCTGTATGCTGGCTTTAAAGGCTTTATTTGCCACTGTAGCTACAGCCGTAGCATACGGGGTGATGACACGGCTAAGATTATGGGGTAGATAAATCCATAGTAGGGGTCCTCCTTGCCATAAGGCCCCCGTGGGTGATCCCGGGGATGGGATAATTATGACACTTATAGGCTTTTCCGGGTTACACCTATCTGCTGCTGTTAAAGCTAGCCAGCTTTCAACTAACTGTAATGATTTAATAGCAGCTGGAGTGAGTACTCTTGGGGAGTCTAATGCAGGGTCCCCAGGCAGAATATCGAATAAAGGTTTCAGCTCTGCAGTAGTAATTTTTATGTATGGTCGAATCCAGTTAATGTCCCCTAAAAGTTTTTGGAAATCATTCAGTGTATGCAAGTGATCTCTACGGATTTGAATTAGCTGAGGCTTTACTGACGTTTTAGAGAGCTGCATACCAAGGTAATTTTGTAGGTCTCCTGCTTGGATCTTTTCAGGGGATATAGTTAGACCCCATTTTGCTAACTGTTTCTGTAGGAAGGTTAGAGCTGAAGGAAGAGACCTCTCATTTGGTCCACAAATCAAGATATCATCCATATAATGATAACAAAGCAAGTCTGGAAATGCTTTTCGGAAAGACTCTAGTGCTTGGCTTACATATAACTGACACAAGGTGGGGCTATTGGCCATCCCCTGAGGGAGTACTTTCCATTCATACCTTTGATCTGGCTCAGCATGATTAATTGATGGCAGAGTAAATGCAAAGCGCTCTGTATCTGCAGGGTGTAGTGGAATGGAAAAGAAACAGTCTTTGATGTCAATTACAATAGAAGGCCAGTTTTTTGGCAGCGCCGTCACGACTGGAAGCCCTAACTGAATGGGTCCCATGACCTGCATTTGATCATTAATCTGTCGCAGGTCATGTAGCAATCGCCAGTTGCCTGATTTCTTTCTTATTACAAATATGGGTGTATTCCACGGGGACGTGGATTTTTGAATATGCCCTGCTTTGAGTTGTTCTTGGACTAGCTCTTTTGCCGCTTGTAATTTATCTTTTGTTAAAGGCCACTGAGGCACCCAGCGCGGCTCTTGTGTTTTCCAAGTTATGCGAATTGCCTCAGTGGCCGCTAGGAAAAAACCTGACCTCCCATGGAAGGCGGATTGAGATCTCCCTGACCCTTGGTTCCGAGTCCTTGGCCAGGCTTATATCCCATGTTTCTCATCATGGTTTGGGAGGCCTCACTATATAGTTTTTCAGTAGTAAGTCTGATATCCATCTGCTCCAGCACATCGCGCCCCCACAGAGAAACAGGGGTGGAACAGACATATGGTTGGAAAATGCCTTTATGTCCTTCCTCATCCTCCCAGTACAAAGATGCGGCACTAATATCAGGACTGGTAGCTATCCCTAGTCCTCGGAGGGTCTGGCTGGCCTTGACTAGAGCCCAGGCTTTAGGCCAATCTAGACAATTTATAATGCTTTTGTCTGCTCCTGTCTCTAGGAGCCCCCAGAATAGTTTACCCCTAATCTTTAATTTAAGCATAGGTCTCTCTTTCATGCTCATAGTAAGGCATGCGAGGGAAGATCCTGTGGATCCCAGGCCACCTTTTCTAGTCTGGCCTGTAGAGGGATATTTTTCATGATTACTAGGCAAAATCAAAAGCTGTGCAATTCTGTCCCCTGGATTTATAATATTAATTCCCTTAGGAGATGATATCAGAATTTTAACTTCCCCTTCAAAATCAGGGTCAATAACTCCCGGGTGGATTTGAAGTCCCCGCATAGTGGAAGAGCTTCTACCAAGAAGGAGTCCCACCGTTCCTCTTGGAGGCCCTCCAGACAGGTCAGATGGCACAGCCTGCACCCCCATTTCAGGTGTTAAGACCATTCGGGTGGTGGCACAGACGTCAAGTCCGGCGGAGCCTGTTGTGGCTCTCCTGGGTTTTGCAGGGTTTGACTCCCTTGTTCGGAAGGTGGAAAGGCCCATCGCGGTTTGACAGGCAGAGACATTGCCACCCCGTACATTTGCTTGTGGCCCCGGGGGGCTGGGCCCTGCCTCCCGTTTTTTGAACTCCCCCAATTATTAGATGGTAGGGGGTTGCCCTCAATATCAACTACGGAGCGACACTCATGTGCCCAGTGATTTCCTTTTCGGCATCGAGGGCATAGCTGGGGCTTGATGTTCTCAGGTGAACGACTAAAGGAGGTTTTCCCTCGCTGTGGACAATCTCTCTTTATGTGACCTTCCTGTCCGCATTGGAAACATTTCTTAGGGCGAGTGCCCTTTTGTCCCTGCATAACTTGTGCAAAAGCAGCGGCCATTACTTGTCCTTGTATTACTGGTCCCGTGATATCCCTACACACCTTAATATATGCAGAAAGATCCTTAGACTTCCAAGGCCTGATAGCTTCCCGGCACCATTTATTAGCATTTTCATATGCCAACTGTTTAACTAGTGGCATTGCTGACTCCACGTCCCCAAACATCCTGCCTGCCACCTGCATCAGCCTGTCCACAAAGTCAGCGTATGGCTCATTCGGTCCTTGAACAACCTTGGAAAGTTGACCCTGTAGGTCTCCAACACCCCTTAAAGTTTTCCATGCTCGGATGGCGGTGGTAGCAATTTGCTGATAGACCGCAGGAGGGTAATTGCTTTGTGCCTGAGCCCCAAGATATGGTCCTATGCCTAACAGCATATCTAAATCCCATTGAGGATTTCCAGCAGCAGTGTTTCTGCGTGCGGTATCCTGGCAATTGTCTTGATTTTGAATTTTCCATTCCAGATATTGCCCTCTGCTCAAAACTGCTCTGGCTAAATTAGTCCAATCCTCGGGGACAAGAAAAAGTGCCCCTAATGACTCCACAATGGATACTGTGAAAGCTGCTTGGGGTCCATAGGCACTAACTGCTTCCTTGAGTTGCTTTACCAGTTTAAAATCTAGTGGCTGGTGATACCTCCGCTGATTTTGATCTTCTAGTAAAGGAAAAAACCCTTTTTCCGGGCCTAAGACCTCTCTCCAGTTTGCCGTGGTGCAGTCTGAGCAATGGCAGACTCTCGCACAGCCTGACCGATATGGCGGGGGCCACTCATAAGGTGGCGCCGTGGGGCTGGAATGAGGAGTCGGCGCATGGTCTGTTTTTGCTACCGACTGCGTTACAGCTATAGGCTTTGCCCCAGTGGGTAAGCCAAGAGCCTCTGGACTCTTTTTCTCCTTACCCCCTTTTAAATTTTGGGTTATTTCGTCTGAGAGTTCCTCCGAACTTTCACTGTCCACATCAGAACCCCGGGAGGACCCCTTGTGCGACTCTTCCTTTAACTGTTCTAAGATCTCCCCTCCTTGCTGCACCACCTGTTTTAGTCGTTCCCGGGAAGACTGTAACATACTTTCACAAGGGACCACACGGCAAGAGTTCCGGCAGTAACGGTGGGGCTTTGCCTCAAATCCTCCCCCAGATGTTCCCACTGAGGCACATTCAGAAGTCCCTCTTCTATAAACCAAGGGGCAATCTCCCCTACTTCTTTCAGAAAAGCACGAGCAGTCTTAGATTTTAAAGGGGTACCATTGGCTTTCAGTATATCTCTCAATAGACTTTCCATCTTATATCTGGCTAATTCGTTTCCCATGCCGGAAACCTTACCCTCTTGAGGAACTTAAAGTATAGCCTCTTAATATCGTCCTCAGAGAATCCCCCCGTCTTAAGACAGGAAATAGGCACGCACTTTCCAAATCGTTGCTCTTACCCCAATCCTCGTTCTGCGTCCGGCGTCTCGGGTCCCGGGTTTCGGCACCAGATGTCGCTCTCGGCCCGCAAGAACGACCCGCAGACAAGGTGAGTGGCAAACATCTTTATTGACAATCTTCAGCCCCGGGACCCCGTACAAGGATTATAGCCCCAAATTATAGAACACAGCGGATAGAAAGCAACCAATCACCACATAACACGACTAGTATAACATCCAATCAGAAGGGATACAGATGACTTCAGTCCGGAGCATGTAGGGTGCTCGTGTCTAATGACGTGAGCTCCCGAAACTTATTGTTCACTTACTCCTGTGCCTTTCCCATGGTCCCTGGTTAATCTTATACTAGTCCCAATACTTCAGTACAGGTTGTGCGTCACCATTGAGCGCCACCACATAAACATTCCCCTGCCCTTCTCCTCAAGCCTCGCCTAGTACGTAACTCCTTGCTTCTGCTGCATGGCTCTCCAAAGCTTATGTTTCAGGTCATAGGTATGGCAGGACTTATCTACAGGCCATGAGGAGAACTTTTCGGGATTTGAGAAAAGGGCGAGTGTGAGGCTCTTGCTCAAGTTTTTGTCTCTGGATATCGTGTCACTCATGGTCGTGAAATTTCTGGGTGACTTCATGGGAAATGGACGAGTCTTACTCCCTGGTGGTTTGGCCCAGTCCAAAGCGTTTGGGGTCACTCTGTTGGATGGAAGAAGTCCGTTTTTTTTTTTTTTGATGTTGTTTTCTTTTTAACCTCAGGTGTCCCACCAAATGAGGGATTCCAGAGTAGTGCCCTGGGGGGGGGGTGACCGGACAATCAGAAATCTGGTTAAAAATTGGGGCCTAGGGACATGTAAAGCCCATTATGACATCTAATGGTCCAGGCACTGAGAGGACTTAATAGAGGACAGGACTCATGCTGAGGGTCACAATGCGTGTTTATGCCCTTGTCGCACTCAAGAATGGGCAGGGCCTCAGGGTGAATGCTGGTTTCTCCTACACTGAACGTTGGACGACGTGACAACCACAAGGTTTCTTACAATGGGTAAGGAGGTGTTCTGATATCTGCATCACACTCACCCCTGGGCAGTGATTGGAGATAATGTCTCGGTTCTGAGTCCTGAAAACTGAGGTACGGAAGAGATGATGGCCTAAGTCCATGGCGGGTCTTATGTGCTCAGTGTGCGGTCTGCTTTCCGGGTGTTGGTCAGGAGGTCCGGGCTCAGGTTGTGTCCGACAGTGCATTAGTGCCCAGGTTAGACTATACAATTTGGGTAAAGTCGAGGTCTGTGGAGGTTTATCCTAATTGAAGGTGCCTGGGCAGCTCATGAGGCAATAATTTTTTTCAAGAGGGCAGGCAGAGTGCTGCATTGTGGTCCAGAATTGCCAAACTTGAGGGCTTCGGGGCCAGGAGTGTGAGGACAGAAGTCTGAGAAGACAAGCTAGACTTGGGTTTCAGGGCGAGGGCACGGCAGGTACCCCCTGCAGATCTGAACCAATACTCATGCATCTGAAGTCAGGGCGAGGATCAGACGTTGGCTCAGGTTGGAGTTTCCGTGCATGACGGCCGCTTCAAGAAGGGAGCGGAATCTCGAGGCCATTGAGGTTTTCCCACGTTGGGAGTTGTGGGATGCCCCCTTCAAGGATTCCTTCTGCAGGACAATTAAGACCTGTTGGACAGCTCCAGGACATCCCATCTGGAATGACTCCAGAGCACCGTTCGCGGGTGGATGCCTGGGAAGCCCACCTCGCATTCCAATTGTCTCCTAGCAACAAGACAGTTTAGATCTGATGGCTCTTTGGGACAACCGGGGTGGCTGAGTTGAAATGGACTTTCCTGAAGATGGGTCCTAATGTGTTTTTGTGTCCATGAGGGCCCTGGAATGGGGCGGTGGCACCGGGACCCTGAAGTACTCTCCTATGCTTTGGACATGGCTCCCATGCACAGGTTTCCTTGTGGAGACGAGATGAATTCTGTTGGGTGCCTCAGCAAAACCCCTATGCTCGTATTGGAATCAGGCTTTTGAGGAGACATCCCTGTAAACCAAGGCAATGGATCTTATTATGGCCTAGGGTCCTGTCTGGTTCAATCTTCTCCTCCGGGGACATCCATTTATGGTATGAGTGGAGGTAGATTATCAGCTGGTGTCACAGCCCTTGTTTGTTCCGGGCGACCTACACTATTGGGATGGCCTCAGGGACTTTGGAGGTTTCTCCTAATTTGTACCATTTTCAACAATGGAATGGGCAGAATTCCCATGGATTGGTAGGCACAGTCCTAATGTGTGGCTCAGGGGGCCCCAGCTGGAGGGTGTGTGGCCCAGGACTTTGAGGACAGAAGTCTGAAAACACAAACTCAGCTTAGGTTTGGAGACGTAGTTATGGCAGGCCCGATCTACAAACCATGAGAAGAAATCTTCAGGATATGAAGAAAGTGCGAGTCTGAGGCACTTGCTCAGGTTTTTGTCTCTGGATTTTGTATCAGCGATGGCACAATCTACAGACCTGAATCGATATCTCTTGCATCTGAAGTCAGGGCGAGGATCAGACGATAGCTCATGTTGGTGTTTCTGTCCCTGATGGCCCCTTCACGAAGGGGGGGAATCACGAGGCCATGGGGGTTTTCCCACGATGGGATTTGTGAGAAGCTCCAAACTGCAAAGTGTCTTCTGCAGGATAATTGAGACCTGTTGTTTGGCTCCAGGCCAATGATTCTGAGCAGGGTTCTAAGGATGCATGGCTGGGTAGCCCACGTCGCATTTCAATTGTCTCCTAGAAACAAGACAGGTTAGATATGCTGGATCTGGGGGAGCAACCGAGGAGGCTGAGTTGAAATGGACTCTTCTATGGATGGGTCCTAATGTGCTTTTGTGTCTATGGAGACCTTGGAATGAAGCGGTGGCACAGGGGCCCTGAAGGGTTCTCCTAAACAGAGGCTTTGACACAGCTCCAACGTGCAAGTTTCCCATGTGTAGATGAGATGTTTTCTGATGGGTGAGTCAAGAAACAGCCATATGCTGGATTTTACATCCAGGCCTCTGAGGAGAGATGCCTGGAAACCAAAGCAATGGATATGATTAGTGCCTAGGGGCCTGTTCTTTACTTTTTACCTCTGGGGACATCTGTCTATGGGTCTGAGTACATGTAGGTGCTCAGATGGGCTCAGATTGCCCCTGTTTTACCTGGGAAGCCACCACTAAGGAGATGGATCAGGGACTTTGGAGGTTTATCCTATTAGAAGGGATGTGGCCATTGGAATGGGCACACACAATTCCTTTGGAGAGGGCAAGTACAGTCCTCCGGTTTGGCTCCAGGGGCCTGAGCCTGTAGGTTGTGTAGGCCAGGGCTGTTTGGACAGTTGTCTGTAAACACAAACTTGGCTTATGTTTCAGATCATAGGTATGATAGGACTTATCTACAGACCATGAGGAGAACATTTCGGGATTTGAGAAAAGGGCGAGTGTGAGGCTCTTGCTCAAGTTTTTGTCTCTGGATATCGTGTGACACATGGTCGTGAAATTTCTGGGTGACTTTATTGGAAATGGACGAGTCTTACTCCCTGGTGGTTTGGCCCAGTCCAAAGCGTTTGGGGTTACTCTGTGGGATGGAAGAAGACCGTTTTTTGTTGTTTTTTTTTTTTTTGATGTTGTTTTTTTTTTAAACTTAGGTGTCCCACCAAATGAGGGATTCCAGAGTAGAGCTCTGGGGGGGTGTGTGAATGGACAATCAGAAATCTGGTTAAAAATTGGGTCCTAGGGAAATGTAAAGCCCATTATGACATCTAATTGTCCAGTCACTGAGAGGACTTAGTAGAGGACAGGACTCATGCTGAGGGTCACAATGCATGTTTATGCCCTTGTCGCACTCAAGAATGGGCAGGGCCTCAGGGTGAATGCTGTTTTCTCCTACACTGAACGTTGGACGACGTGCCAACCACAAGGTTTCTTACCATGGGTAAGGAGGTGTTCTGATTTCTACATCACACTCACCCCTGGGCAGTGATTGGAGATAATGTCTCGGTTCTGAGGCCTGAAAACTGAGGTAGGGAAGAGATGATGACCTAAGGCCATGGCGGGTTTTATGTGCTCAGTGTGCGGTCAGCTGCCTGGGTGTTGGTCAGGAAGTTCGTGCTCATGTTGTGTAGACAGTGCATTAGTGCCCAGGTTAGAGTGTATAATGTGGGTACAGTCGAGTGCCGTGTAGGTTTTCCGCATTTGAGGTGCCTGGGCAGATCATTAGGCAAGATATTTTTCTAGAGGGCAGGCAGATTGCTGCATTGAGTGTCCGGAATTGCCAAACGTGAGGGCTTCTGGGCCAGTAGTGTGAGGACAGAAGTCTGAGACCACAAGCTAGACTTGGGCTTCAGGCCGAGGGCAAGGCAGGTACCCCCTGCACATCTGAACCATTATCTCATGCATCTGAAGTCACGGCGAGGATCAGACGTTGGCTCAGGTTGTAGTTTCTGTGCATGACTGCCCCTTCATGAACAGAGAGGAATTTCAAGGCCATGGAGGTTTTCCCACGTTGGGAGTTTTGGGATGCCCCCTTCAAGGATTCATTCTGAGGCACAATGGAGATCTGTTTTGGCAGCTCCAGGACATTCTTCATGGAATGACTCCAGAGCACCGTTCGAGGATGGATGCCAGGGAACCCCGCCTCTCATTCCAATTGTCTCCTAGCAACAAGACAGTTGAGATCGGATGGCTCTGTGGGAGCAAACGGGGTGGCTGAGTTGAAATGGACTTTCTTGAGGATGGGGCCTAATGTGTGTTTGTGTTCATGAGGGCCTTGGAATGGGGCGGTGGCACCGGGACTCTGAAGTATTCTCCTAAGATTTTGACATAGGGCCCATGCACAAGTTTTCTCGTGGAGACGAGATTTTTTCTGATGGGTGCCTCAGGAAACCCCCTATGCTGGTATTGGAATCCCGGATTTTGAGGAGACATGCCTGTAAACCAAAGCAATGGATCCGATTATGGCCTAGGGTCCTGTCTGGTTCCATCTCCTTCTCTGGGGACATCCATCTACGGTCTGAGTGGAGGTAGATGCTCAGCTGGTGTCAGACCGCCCTTGTTTGTACACAGAGACCTACATATTGGGATGGCGTCAGGGACTTTGGAGGGTTCTCCTAATTTGTACAATTTTGGACAATGGAATGGGCAGATTTCCCATGCATGGGGTAGGCACAGTCCTAAAGTGTGGCTCCTGGGCCCCCAGCCTGGAGGGTGTGTGGCCCAGGACTTTGAGGACAGAAGTCTGAAAACACAAACTCAGCTTAGATTTGGCGACGTAGGTATGGCAGGCCCAATCTACAAACCATGAGAGAACTCTTCAGGATATGAAGCAAGAGCGAGTCTGAGGCGCTTGTTCAGGTTTGGTCTCTGGATTTTGTGTCAACGATGGCTGTGGAATCTGGGGAGGCTTCATGGGCCATGGACGAATCTTCCTCTCTGTGGATTTGGCCCGGTCCCAATTTTTTTTTTTTTTTTGTCAATCTGTGGTATGGGTGTTCTCCTTTCAGGTTTGTTACCTCAGGTGTCCCAACAAATGAGGAATTCCAAAGCACAGCTCTGGGGAAGAGTGAAGGGACAACCCAAACTATGGTTAAAATTTGGGGCCTAGGGGCATGGCAGGCCCCATATGCTGTCTCTTCATCCAGCCACTGAGAGGCCTTACTTGAGGACTGGGCTCAGGGTGAGGGTCACAATGTGTGTTTGTGACCTAGTGGCCCGCGAGCATCGGCGGGGCCTCATGGGCCACACTGGATTCAACTACACTGAACTTTGGACAACATGCGAATCACAAGGTCCTTGCCATGGGGAAGGAGTTCTGATTTCTGCATAATTTTCAACCCTGGGCAGTGGTTGGAGATAAGGTCTAGTTTCGGAAGCCTGAAATCGCAGTTGGGAAGAGATGATGACCTAAGGCCATCGTGGGTCTGATGTGCTCAGTGTGCGGTCAGCTGTCTGGTTGTTGGCAAGGAGGTTTGGGCTCAGGTTGTGTCAGACAGTGCTTTAGTGCCCAGGTTAGACTATATAATTTGGGTACAGTCGAGTGCCGTGTAGGTTGATCCTCATTTGAGGTGCCTGGGCAGCTCATAGGCAAGATATTTTTTCTAGAGGGCAGGCACAGTGCTGCATTGTGGGTCCGGAATTGCAAAACCTGAGGGCTTCTGGGTCAGTAGTGTGAGGACAGAAGTCTGAGAACACAAGCTACACTTGGGATTCAGGCCGAGGGCAAGGCAGGTACCACCTGCACATCTGAAACAATATCTCATGCATCTGAAGTCACGGCGAGGATCAGTCCTTGGCTAAGGTTGTAGTTTCTGTGCATGACTGCCCCTTCATGAACTGAGAGAAATCTCAAGGCCATGGAGGTTTTCCCACGTTGGGAGTTGTGGGATGCCCCCTTCAAGGATTCCGTATGTGGGACAATTGAGACCTGTTGGGTATCTCCAAACATCCCATATGGAATGACTCCAGAACACCGTTCGAGGATGGATGCCAGGGAAGCCCGCCTCGAATTCCAATTGTCTCCTAGCACAAAGATATTTGAGAACGGATGGCTCTGCGGAATCAACTGCGGTGGCTGATTTGAAATGGACTTTCCTGAGCATGGGGCCTAATGTGTGTGTGTCCATTAGAACCTTGGAATGGGGCGGTGGCACCGGGACTCTGAAGTATTCTCCTAAGATTTTGACATAGGTCCCATGCACAAGTTTCCTCGTGGAGACGAGATTTTTTCTGATGGTGCCTCAGTAAACCCCAATGCTGGTATTGGAATCCAGGCTTTTGAGGAGACATGCCTGTAAACCAAAGGAATGGATCCTATTATGGCCTAGGGTCCTGTCTGGTTCCATCTCCTTCTCTGGGTCATACATCTATGGTAAGAGTGGAGGTAGATGCTCAGCTGGTGTCAGACCGCCCATGTTTGTCCAAAGAGACGTCCATATTGGGATGGCCTTGGGGACTATGGAGGGTTCTCCTAATTTGTACAATTTTGGGTAATGGAATGGGCAGAATTCTCATGCATGGGGTAGGCACAGTCCTAATGTGTGGCTCCAGGAGCCCCAGCCTGGAGGGTGTGTGGCCCAGGACGTTGAGGACAGAAGTCGGAAAACACAAACTCAGCTTAGGTTTAGGGACGTAGGTATGGCAGGCACAATCTACAAACCATGAGAAAAACTTTTCAGGATACGAAGAAAGAGCGATTCTGAGGCGCTTGCTCAGGCTTTGGTCTCTGGATTTTGTGTCAACGATGGCCGTGGAATGTGGGGAGGCCTCATGGCCATGGACGAATCTTCCTCTCTGTGGATTTGGCGTGGTCCCAATTGTTTTTCGTCAATCTGTGGGATGGGAGGTCTCCTTTCAGGTTTGTTACCTCAGGTGTCCCAACCAAATAGGAATTCCAAAGCAGAGCCCTGGGGAAGAGTGAAGGGACAACCCAAACTATGGTTAAAATTTGGGGCCTAGGGGCATGGCAGGCCCCATATGCTGTCTCTTCATCCAGCCACTGAGAGGCCCTCCTTGAGGACTGGGCTCAGGCTGAGGGTCACAATGTGTGCTTGTGACCAATGTGGCCCGCGAGCATGGGCGGGTCCTCATGGGCCACACTGGTTTCTTTTACACTGAACTTTGGACAACATGGCAAACACAAGGTCTCTTGCCATGGGGAAGGAGTTCTGATTTCTGCATCATTTTCAACCCTGGGCAGTGGTTGGAGATAAGGTCTAGGTTCGGAAGCCTGAAAACCGCAGTTGGGAAGGGATGATGAACTAAGGCCATGGTGGGTCTGATGTGCTCAGTGTGCGGTCAGCTGCCTGGTTGTTGGTCAGGAGGTTTGGGCTCAGGTTGTGTCAGACAGTGCATTTGTTCCCAGGTTAGACTCTATAATTTGGGTGCAGTCGAGTGCCGTGTAGGTAGATCCTCATTTGAGGTGCCTGGGCTGCTCATTATGCAAGATATTTTTTCTAGAGGGCAGGCAGAGTGCTGCATCGTGGGTCCAGAGTGGCCGAACTTGTGGGCTTCTGGTCCAGTAGTGTGAGGACTGAAGTCTGAGAACACAAGCTAGACTTGGGCTTCAGGCAGAGGGCAAGGCAGGTACCCCCTGCACATCTGAACCAATATCTCATGCATCTAAGTCACGGCGAGGATCAGACGTTGGCTCAGGTTGTAGTTTCTGTGCATGACTGCCCCTTCATGAACGGAGAGGAATCTCAAGGCCATGGAGTTTTTCCCACGTTGGGTGTTGTGGGATGCCCCCTTCAAGGATTCCTTCTGCGGGACAATTGAGACCTGTTGGGCAGCTCCAAAACATCCCATATGGAACGACTCCAGAGCACCGTTCGAGGATGGATGCCACGGAAGCCCACCTCGCATTCCAATTGTCTCCTAGCAACAAGACAGTGGAGATCGGATGGCTCTGCGGGAGCAACCGGGATGGCTGAGTTGAAATGGACTTTCCTGAGCATGGGGCCTAATTTGTGTTTTTGTCCATGAGGACCTTGGAATGGGGCGGTGGCACCGGGACTCTGAAGTATTCTCCAAAGATTTTGACATAAGTCCCATGCAGAAGTTTCCTCTAGGAGACGAGATTTTTTCTGATGGGTGCCTCAGGAAACCACCTATGCTGGTACTGGAATCCAGGATTTTTAGGAGACATGCCTGTAAACCAAAGCAATGGATCCGATTAAGGCTTAGGGTCCTTTCTTGTACCATATCCTTCACTGGTGACATCCATCTATGGTTTGAGTGGACGTAGATACTCAGCAGGTGTCAGACCGCCCTTGTTTGTCCACTGAGACCTACATATTGGGTTGGCCTAAGGGACTCTGGAGTGTTCTCCTAATTTGTACAATTTTGGAAAATGGAATGGGCAGAATTTCCATACATGGGTTAGGCACAGTCCTAATGTGTGGCTCCAGGGGCCCCAGGCTGGAGGGTGTGTGGCCCAGGACTTTGAGGACAGAAGTCTGAAAACACAAACTCAGCTTAGGTTTGGGGACGTAGGTGTGGCAGGCCCAATTTACAAACCATGAGAAGAACTCTTCAGTATATGAAGAAAGAGCGAGTCTGAGGCGCTTGCTCAGGCTTTGGTCTCTGAATTTTGTGTTAACGATGGCCGTGGAATGTGGGGAGGCCTCATGGGCCATTGACGAATCTTCCCCTCTGTGGATTTGGCCCGGTCCCAATTGTTTTTCGTCAATCTGTGAGATGGGAGGTCTCCTTTCAGGGTTGTTGCCTCAGGTGTCCCAACCAAAGAGGAATTCCAAAGCAGAGCCCTTGGGAAGAGTGAAGGGACAACCCAAACTATGGTTAAAATTTGGGGCCTAGGGGCATGGCTGGCCCGATATGCTGTCTCTTCATCCAGCCACTGAGAGGCCTTACTTGAGGACTGGGCTCAAGCTGAGGGTCACAATGTTTGTTGAGACCAATGTGGCTCGCGAGCATGTGCGGGGCCTCATGTCTCACACTGGTTTCAACTACACTGAACTTTGGACAACATGCCAATCATAAGGTCTCTGCCATGGGGAAGGAGTTCTGATTTCTGCATCATTTTCAACCCTGGGCAGTGGTTGGAGACAAGGTCTAGGTATAGGTTCGGAATCCTGAAGACCGCAGTTGGGAAGAGATGATGACCTAAGGCCATGGTGGGTCTGATGTGCTCAGTGTGCGGTCAGCTGCCTGGTTGTTGGTCAGGAGGTTCGGGCTCAGGTTTTGTCAGACAGTGCATTAGTGCCCAGGTTAGACTCTATAATTTGGGTACAGTCTTCTGCCGTGTAGGTTGATCCTCATTTGAGGTGCCTGGGCAGCTCATTAGGCAAGATATTTTTTCTAGAGGGCAGGCAGAGTGCTGCATTGTGGGTTTGGAATTGCCAAACTTGAGGGCTTCTGGGCCATTAGTGTGAGGACAGAAGTCTGAGAACACAAACTAGACTTGGGCTTCAGGCCGAGGGCAAGGCAGGAACCCCCTGCACATCGGAACCAATATCTCATGCATCTGAAGTCTCGGCGAGGATCAGAAGTTGGCTCAGGTTGTAGTTTCTGTGCATGACTGCCCCTTCATGAACGGAGAGGAATCTCAAGGCCATGGAGGTTTTCCCACGTTGGGAGTTGTGGGATGCCCCCTTCAAGGATTCCTTCTGCGAGACAATTGAGACCTGTTGGGCAGCTCCAAAACATCCCATATGGAATGACTCCAGAGCACCGTTCTAGGATGGATGCCGGGGAAGCCCGCCTCGCATTCCAATTGTCTCCTAGCAACAAGACAGTTGAGATCGGATGGCTCTGCGGGAGCAACCAGGGTGGCTGAGTTGAAATGGACTTTCCTGACCATGGGGCCTAATGTGTGTTTGTGTCCATGAGGACCTTGGAATGGAGCGGTGGCACCGGGACTCTGAAGTATTCTCCTAAGATTTTGACATAGGTCCCATGCACAAGTTTCCTCTTGGAGACGAGATTTTTTCTGATGGGTGCCTCAGGAAACCCACTATGCTGGTATTGGAATCCAGGATTTTGAGGAGACATGCCTGTAAACCAAAGCAATGGATCCGATTATGGCCTAGGGTCCTGTCTGTTACCATATCCTTCTCTGGGGACATCCGCTATGGTATGAGTGGAGGTAGATGCTCAGCTGGTGTCAGACCGCCCTAGTTTGTCCACTGAGACGTACATATTGGGATGGCCTCGGGGTCTTTGGATGGTTCTCCAAATTTGTACAATTTTGGACAATGGAATGGGCAGAATTCCCATGCATGGGGTAGGCACAGTCCTAATGTGTGGCTCCAGGGGCCCCAGCCTGGAGGTTGTGTGGCCCAGGACTTTGAGGACAGAAGACTGAAAACACAAACTCAACTTAGGTTTGGGGACGTAGGTGTGGCAGGCCCAATCTACAAACCATGAGAAGAACTCTTCAGGATACGAAGAAAGAGCGATTCTGAGGCGCTTGCTCAGGCTTTGGTCTCTGGATTTTGTGTCAACGATGGCCGTGGAATGTGGCGCGGCCTCATGGGCCGTGGACGAATCTTCCTCTCTGTGGATTTGGCCCGGTCCCAATTGTTTTTCGTCAATCTGTGGGATGGGAGGTTTCCTTTCAGGTTTGTTACCTCAGGTGTCCCAACCAAAGAGGAATTCCAAAGCAGAGCCCTGGGGAAGAGTGAAGGGACAACCCAAACTATGGATAAAATTTGGGGCCAGGGGCATGGCAGGCCCCATATGCTGTCTCTTCATCCAGCCACTGAGAGGCCTTCCTTGAGGACTGGGCTCAGGCTGAGGGTCACAATGTGTGTTTGTGATCAATGTGGCCCGCGAGCATGGCCGGGGCCTCATGGGCCACACTGGTTTCATCTACACAGAACTTGGTCAACATGCCAATCACAAGGTTTCTTGCCATGGGGAAGGAGTTCTGATTTCTGCATCATTTTCAACCCTGGGCACTGGTTGGAGATAAGGTCTAGGGTCGGATGACTGAAAACCGCAGTTGGGAAGAGATGATGACCTAAGGCCATGATGGGTCTGATGTGCTCAGTGTGCGGTCAGCTGCCTGGTTGTTGGTCAGGAGGTTCGGGCTCAGGTTGTGTCAGACACTGCATTTGTGTCCAGGTTAGACTATGTAATTTGGGTACAGTCGAGTGCCGTGTAGGTTGATCCCAATTTGAGGTGCCTCAAATGGCAAGCTCATTAGGCAAGATATTTTTTCTAGAGGGCAGGCAGTGTGCTGCATTGTGGTTCAGGAATTGCCAAACGTGAGTACCTCTGGGCCAGTAGTGTGAGGACAGATGTCTGAGAACACAAGCTACACTTGGGCTTCAGGCCGAGGGCAAGGCAGGTACCCCCTGCACATCTGAACCAATATCTCAAGCATCTGAAGTCACGGCGAGGATCAGACGTTGGCTCAGGTTGTAGTTTCTGTTCATGACTGTCCCTTCATGAATGGAGAGGAATCTCAAGGCCATGGAGGTTTTCCCACGTTGGGTGTTGTGGGATGCCCCCTTCAAGGATTCTTTCTGCGGGACAATTGAGACCTGTTGGGCAGCTCCAAAACATCCCATATGGAATGACTCCAGAGCACCGTTCGAGGATGGATGCGAGGGAAGCCCGCCTCGCATTCCAATTGTCTCCTAGCAACAAGACAGTTGAGATCGGATTGCTCTGCGGGAGCAACCGGGATGGCTGAGTTGAAATGGACTTTCCTGACCATGGGGCCTAATGTGTGTTCGTGTCCATGAGGACCTTGGAATGGAGCGGTGGCATCGGGACTCTGAAGTATTCTCCTAAGATTTTGACATAGGTCCGATGCACAAGTTTCCTTGTGGAGACGAGATTTTTTCTGATGGGTGCCTCAGGAAACCCACTATGCTGGTATTGGAATCCAGGATTTTGAGGAGACATGCCTGTAAACCAAAGCAATGGATCCGATTATGGCCTAGGGTCCTGTCTGTTACCATATCCTTCTCTGGGGACATCCGCTATGGTATGAGTGGAGGTAGATGCTCAGCTGGTGTCAGACCGCCCTTGTTGGTCCACTGAGACGTACATATTGGGATGGCCTCGGGGACTTTGGAGGGTTCTCCTAATTTGTACAATTTTGGACAATGGAATGGGCAGAATTCCCATGCATGGGGTAGGCACAGTCCTAATGTGTGGCTCCAGGGGCCCCAGCCTGGAGGTTGTGTGGCTCAGGACTTTGAGGACAGAAGACTGAAAACACAAACTCAGCTTATGTTTGGGAACGTAGGTGTGGCAGGCCCAATCTACAAACCATGAGAAGAACTCTTCAGGATACGAAGAAAGAGCGATTCTGAGGCGCTTGCTCAGGCTTTGGTCTCTGGATTTTGTGTCAACGATGGCCGTGGAATGTGGCGAGGCCTCATGGGCCATGGACGAATCTTAATCTCTTTGGATTTGGCCCGGTCCCAATTGTTTTTCGTCAATCTGTGGGATGGGAGGTTTCCTTTCAGGTTTGTTACCTCAGGTGTCCCAACCAAAGAGGAATTCCAAAGCAGAGACCTGGGGAAGAGTGAAGGGACAACCCAAACTATGGTTAAAATTTGGGGCCTAGGGGCATGGCAGGCCCCATATGCTGTCTCTTCATCCAGCCACTGAGAGGCCTTCCTTGAGGACTGGGCTCAGGCTGAGGGTCACAATGTGTGTTTGTGATCAATGTGGCCCGCGAGCATGGGCGGGGCCTCATGGGCCACACTGGTTTCATCTACACAGTACTTGGTCAACATGCCAATCACAAGGTTTCTTGCCATGGGGAAGGAGTTCTGATTTCTGCATCATTTTCAACCCTTGGCACTGGTTGGAGATAAGGTCTAGGTTCAGATGTCTGAAAACCGCAGTTGGGAAGAGATGATGACCTAAGGCCATGATGGGTCTGATGTGCTCAGTGTGCGGTCAGCTGCCTGGTTGTTGGTCAGGAGGTTCGGGCTCAGGGTGTGTCAGACACTGCATTTGTGTCTAGGATAGACTATGTAATTTGGGTACAGTCGAGTGCCGTGTAGGTTGATCCCAATTTGAGGTGCCTCAAATGGCAAGCTCATTAGGCAAGATATTTTTTTTAGAGGGCAGGCAGTGTGCTGCATTGTGGTTCAGGAATTGCCAAACGTGAGTGGCTCTGGGCCAGTAGTGTGAGGACAGATGTCTGAGAACACAAGCTACACTTGGGCTTCAGGCCGAGGGCAAGGCAGGTACCCCCTGCACATCTGAACCAATATCTCATGCATCTGAAGTCACGGCGAGGATCAGACGTTGGCTCAGGTTGTAGTTTCTGTTCATGACTGTCCCTTCATGACGGAGAGGAATCTCAAGGCCATGGAGATTTTCCCACGTTGGGTGTTGTGGGATGCCCCCTTCAAGGATTCCTTCTGCGGGACAATTGAGACCTGTTGGGCAGCTCCAAAACATCCCATATGGAATGACTCCAGAGCTCCGTTCGTGGATGGATGCCATGGAAGCCCGCCTCGCATTCCAATTGTCTC
Source organism: Mustela nivalis (assembly GCF_964662115.1). Classification (NCBI taxonomy): domain Eukaryota; kingdom Metazoa; phylum Chordata; class Mammalia; order Carnivora; family Mustelidae; genus Mustela; species Mustela nivalis. Next base: position 628,762 of record NW_028136466.1, read on the forward strand.
CTAGCAACAAGAGAGTTGAGATCGGATGGCTCTGCGGGATCAACCGGGATGGCTGAGTTGAAATGGACATTCCTGACCATGGGGCCTAATGTGTGTTTGTGTCCATGAGGACCTTGGAATGGAGCGGTCGCACCGGGACTCTGAAGTATTCTCCTAAGATTTTGACATAGGTCCCATGCACAAGTTTCCTCGTGGAAACGAGATTTTTTCTGATGGGTGCCTCAGGAAACCCACTATGCTGGTATTGGAATCCAGGATTTTGAGGAGACATGCCTGTAAACCAAAGCAATGGATCCGATTATGGCCTAGGATCCTGTCTGTTACCATATCCTTCTCTGGGGACATTCATCTATGGTATGAGTGGAGGTAGATGCTCAGCTGGTGTCGGACCGCACTTGTTTGTCCAATGAGACGTACATATTGGGATGGCCTCGGGGACTTTGGAGGGTTCTCCTAATTTGTACTATTTTGGACAATGGAATGGGCAGTATTCCCATGCATGGGGTAGGCACAGTCCTAATGTGTGGCTCCAGGGCCGCCTGCCTGGAGGGTGTGTGTCCCAGGACTTTTAGGACAGAAGTCTGAAAACACAAACTCAGCTTAGGTTTGGAGACGTAGGTGTGGCAGGCCCAATCTACAAACCATGAGAAAAACGTTTCAGGATACGAAGAAAGAGCGATTCTGAGGCGTTTGCTCAGGCTTTGGTCTCTGGATTTTGTGTCAACGATGGCCGTGGAATGTGGCGCGTCCTCATGGGCCATGGACGAATCTTCCTCTCTGTGGATTCGGCCCGGTCCCAATTGTTTTTCGTCAATCTGTGGGATGGGAGGTTTCCTTTCAGGTTTGTTACCTCAGGTGTCCCAACCAAAGAGGAATTCCAAAGCAGAGCCCTGGGGAAGAGTGAAGGGACAACCCAAACTATGGTTAAAATTTGGGGCCTAGGGGCATGGCAGGCCCCATATGCTGTCTCTTCATCCAGCCACTGAGAGGCCTTCCTTGAGGACTGGGCTCAGGCTGAGGGTCACAATGTGTGTTTGTGATCAATGTGGCCCGCGAGCATGGGCGGGGCCTCATGGGCCACACTGGTTTCATCTACACAGAACTTGGTCAACATGCCAATCACAAAGTTTCTTGCCATGGGGAAGGAGTTCTGATTTCTGCATCATTTTCAACCCTGGGCACTGGTTGGAGATAAGGTCTAGGTTCAGATGTCTGAAAACCGCAGTTGGGAAGAGATGATGACCTAAGGCCATGATGGGTCTGATGTGATCAGTGTGCGGTCAGCTGTCTGGGTGTTGGTCAGGAGGTTCGGGCTCAGGTTGTGTCAGACACTGCATTTGTGTCTAGGATAGACTATGTAATTTGGGTACAGTCGAGTGCCGTGTAGGTTGATCCTCATTTGAGGTGCCTCAAATGGCAAGCTCATTAGGCAAGATATTTTTTCTAGAGGGCAGGCAGTGTGCTGCATTGTGGTTCAGGAATTGCCAAACGTGAGTGCCTCTGGGCCAATAGTGTGAGGACAGATGTCTGAGAACACAAGCTACACTTGGGCTTCAGGCCGAGGGCAAGGCAGGTACCCCCTGCACATCTGAACCAATATCTCATGCATCTGAAGTCACGGCGAGGATCAGACGTTGGCTCAGGTTGTAGTTTCTGTTCATGACTGTCCCTTCATGACGGAGAGGAATCTCAAGGCCATGGAGGTTTTCCCACATTGGGTGTTGTGGGATGCCCCCTTCAAGGATTCCTTCTGCGGGACATTTGAGACTTGTTGGGCAGCTCCAAAACATCCCATATGGAATGACTCCAGAGCACCGTTCGAGGATGGATGCAAGGGAAAACCGCCTCGCATTCCAATTGTCTCCTAGCAACAAGACAGTTGAGATCGGATGGCTCTGCGGGAGCAACTGGGATGGCTGAGTTGAAATGGACTTTCCTGACCATGGGGCCTAATGTGTGTTTGTGTCCATGAGGACCTTGGAATGGAGTGGTGGCATCGGGACTCTGAAGTATTCTCCTAAGATTTTGACATAGGTCCCATGCACAAGTTTCCTCTTGGAGACGATATTTTTTCTGATGGGTGCCTCAGGAAACCCACTATGCTGGTATTGGAATCCAGGATTTTGAGGAGACATGCCTGTAAACCAAAGCAATGGATAAGATTATGGCCTAGGGTCCTGTCTGTTACCATATCCTCCTCTGGGACTTCCATCTATGGTATGAGTGGAGGTAGATGCTCAGCTGTTGTCAACCGCCCTTGTTTGTCCACTGAGACGTACATATTGGGATGGCCTCGGGGACTTTGGAGGGTTCTCCTAATTTGTACAATTTTGGACAATGGAATGGGCAGAATTACCATGCATGGGGTAGGCACAGTCCTAATGTGTGGCGCCAGGGGCCCCAGCCTGGAGGGTGTGTGGCCCAGGACTTTGAGGACAGAAGTCTGAAAACACAAACTCAGCTTAGGTTTGGGGACGTAGGAGTGGCAGGCCCAATCTACAAACCATGAGAAAAACTTTTCAGGATACGAAGAAAGAGCGATTCTGAGGCACTTGCTCAGGCTTTGGTCTCTGGATTTTGTGTCAACGATGGCCGTGGAATGTGGCGCGTCCTCATGGGCCATGGACGAATCTTCCTCTCTGTGGATTCGGCCCGGTCCCAATTGTTTTTCGTCAATCTGTGGGATGGGAGGTTTCCTTTCAGGTTTGTTACCTCAGGTGTCCCAACCAAAGAGGAATTCCAAAGCAGAGCCCTGGGGAAGAGTGAAGGGACAACCCAAACTATGGTTAAAATTTGGGGCCTAGGGGCATGGCAGGCCCCATATGCTGTCTAATCATCCAGCCACTGAGAGGCCTTCCTTGAGGACTGGGCTCAGGCTGAGGGTCACAATGTGTGTTTGTGATCAATGTGGCCCGCGAGCATGGGCGGGGCCTCATGGGCCACACTGGTTTCATCTACACAGAACTTGGTCAACATGCCAATCACAAGGTTTCTTGCCATGGGGAAGGAGTTCAGATTTCTGCATCATTTTCAACCCTGGGCACTGGTTGAAAATAAGGTCTAGGTTCGGATGTCTGAAAACCGCAGTTGGGAAGAGATGATGACCTAAGGCCATGATGTGTCTGATGTGCTCAGTGTGCGGTCAGCTGCCTGGTTGTTGGTCAGGAGGTTCGGGCTCAGGTTGTGTCAGACACTGCATTTGTGTCCAGGTTAGACTATGTAATTTGGGTACAGTCGAGTGCCGTGTAGGTTGATCCTCATTTGAGGTGCCTCAAATGGCAAGCTCATTAGGCAAGATATTTTTTTTAGAGGGCAGGCAGAGTGCTGCATTGTGGTTCAGGAATTGTCAAACGTGAGTGCCTCTGGGACAGTAGGGTGAGGACAGATGTCTGAGAACACAAGCTACACTTGGGCTTCAGGCCGAGGGCAAGGCAGGTACCCCTGCACATCTGAACCAATATCTCATGCATCTGAAGTCACGGCGAGGATCAGACGTTGGCTCAGGTTGTAGTTTCTGTTCATGACTGTCCCTTCATGAACGGAGAGGAATCTCAAGGCCATGGAGGTTTTCCCACGTTGGGTGTTGTGGGATGCCCCCTTCAAGGATTCCTTCTGCGGGACAATTGAGACCTGTTGGGCAGCTCCAAAACATCCCATATGGAATGACTCCAGAGCACTGTTCGAGGATGGATGCGAGGGAAGCCCACCTCGCATTCCAATTGTCTCCTAGCAACAAGACAGTTGAGATCGGATGGCTCTGCGGGAGCAACCGGGATGGCTTAGTTGAAATGGATTTCCTGACCATGGGGCCCAATGTGTGTTTGTGTCCATGAGGACCTTGGAATGGAGTCGTGGCACCGGGACTCTGAAGTATTCTCCTAAGATTTTGACATAGGTCCCATGCACAAGTTTCCTCGTGGAAACGAGATTTTTTCTGATGGGTGCCTCAGGAAACCCACTATGCTGGTATTGGAATCCAGGATTTTGAGGAGACATGCCTGTAAACCAAAGCAATGGATCCGATTATGGCCAGGGTAATGTCTGTTACCATATCCTTCTCTGGGGACATTCATCTATGGTATGAGTGGAGGTAGATGCTCAGCTGGTGTCTGACCGCCCTTGTTGTCCACTAGACGTACATATTGGGATGGCCTCGGGGACTTTGGAGGGTTCTCCTAATTTGTACAATTTTGGACAATGGAATGGGCAGAATTACCATGCATGGGGTAGGCACAATCCTAATGTGTGGCTCCAGGGGCCCTAGCCTGGATGGTGTGTGGCCCAGGACTTTGAGGACAGAAGTCTGAAAACACAAACTCAGCTTAGGTTTGGGGACGTAGGTGTGGCAGGCCCAATCTACAAACCATGAGAAGAATTCTTCAGGATACGAAGAAAGTGCGATTCTGAGGCACTTCCTCAGGCTTTGGTCTCTGGATTTTGTGTCAACGATGGCCGTGGAATGTATCGCGTCCTCATGGGCCATGGACGAATCTTCCTGTCTGTGGATTCGGCCCGGTCCCAATTGTTTTTCGTCAATCTGTGGGATGGGAGTTTTCCTTTCAGGTTTGTTACCTCAGGTGTCCCAACCAAAGAGGAATTCCAAAGCAGAGCCCTGGGGAAGAGTGAAGGGACAACCCAAACTATGGTTAAAATTTGGGGCCTAGGGGCATGGCAGGCCCCATATGCTGTCTCTTCATCCAGCCACTGAGAGGCCTTCCTTGAGGACTGGGCTCAGGCTGAGGGTCACAATGTGTGTTTGTGATCAATGTGGCCCGCGAGCATGGGCGGGACCTCATAGGCCAAACTGGTTTCATCTACACAGAAATTTGGTCAACATGCCAATCACAAGGTTTCTTGCCATGGGAAGGAGTTCTGATTTCTGCATCATTTTCAACCCTGGGAAGTGGTTGGAGATAAGGTCTAGGTTCAGAAGTCTGAAAACCGCAGTTGGGAAGAGATGATGACCTAAGGCCATGATGGGTCTGATGTGCTCAGTGTGCGGTCAGCTGCCTGGTTGTTGGTCAGGAAGTTCGGGCTCAGGTTGTGTCAGACAGTGCATTTGTGCCCAGGTTAGACTATGTAATTTGGGTACAGTCGAGTGCCGTGTAGGTTGATCCTCATTTGAGGTGCCTCAAATGGCAAGCTCATTAGGCAAGATATTTTTTTTAGAGGGCAGGCAGAGTGCTGCATTTTGATTCAGGAATTGCCAAACGTGAGGGCTTCTGGGCCAGTAGTGTGAGGACAGAAGTCTGAGAACACAAGCTACACTTGGGCTTCAGGCCGAGGGCAAGGCAGGTACGCCCTGCACATCTGAACCAATATCTCATGCATCTGAAGTCACGGCGAGGATCAGACGTGGGCTCAGATTGTAGTTTCTGTGAATGACTGCCCCTTCATGAACTGAGAGTAATCTTAAGGCCATGGAGGTTTTCCCACGTTGTGACTTGTGGGATGCCCCCTTAAAGGATTCCTTCAGCGGGACAATTGAGACCTGTGGGCAGCTCCAAAACATCCCATATGGAATGACTCCAGAGCAACGTTTGAGGATGGATGCCAGGGAATCGCGCCTCGCATTCCAATTGTCTCCTAGCAACAAGACAGTTGAGATCGGATGGCTCTGCGGCAGCAACTGGGGTGGCTGAGTTGTATTGGACTTTCCTGAGCATGGGGCCTAATGTGTGTTTGTGTCCATGAGGACCTTGGAATGGGGCAGTGGCAACGGGACTCTGAAGTATTCTCCTAATATTTTGACATAGGTCCCATGCATAAGTTTCTTCGTGGATATGAGATTTTTTGTGATGGGTGCCTCAGGAAACCCCCTATGCTGGTATTGGAATCCAGGATTTTGGGGAGACATGCCTGTAAACCAAAGCAATGGATCCGATGATGGCCTAGGGTCCTGTCTGTTACCATATCCTTCTCTGGGGACATTCATCTATGGTATGAGTGGAGGTAGATGCTCAGCTGGTGTCTGACCGCCCTTGTTTGTCCACTAGACGTACATATTGGGATGGCCTCGGGGACTTTGGAGGGTTCTCCTAATTTGTACAATTTTGGACAATGGAATGGGCAGAATTCCCATGCATGGGGTAGGCACAGTCCTAATGTGTGGCTCCAGGGGCCCCAGCCTGGAGGGTGTGTGGCCAAGGACTTTGAGGACAGAAGTCTGAAAACACAAACTCAGCTTAGGTTTGGGGACGTAGGTGTGGCAGGCCCAATCTACAAACCATGAGAAGAACTCTTCAGGATATGAAGAAAGAGCGAGTCTGAGGCGCTTGCTCTGGCTTTGGTCTCTGGATTTTGTGTCAACGATAGCCGTGGAATGGGGGGAAGCCTCATGTGCCATGGACGAATCATGCTCTTTGTGGATTTGGCCCGGTCCCAATTGTTTTTAGTCAATCTTTGCGATGGGAAGTCTCCTTTCATGTTTGTTACCTCAGGTGTCCCAACCAAAGAGGAATTCCAAAGCACAGCCCTGGGGAAGAGTGAAGGGACAACCCAAACTATGGTTAAAATTTGGGGCCTAGGGGCATGGCAGGCCCCATATGCTGTCTCTTCATTCAGCCACTGAGAGGCCTTACTTGAGGACTGGGCTCAGGCTGAGGGTCACAATGTGTGTTTGTGATCAATGTGGCCCGCGAGCATGGGCGGGGCCTCATGTGCCAAACTGGTTTCATCTACACAGAATTTTGGTCAACATGCCAATCACAAGGTTTCTTGCCATGGGGAAAGAGTTCTGATTTCTGCATCATTTTCAACCCTGGGCAGTGGTTGGAGATAAGGTCTAGGTTCAGAAGTCTGAAAACCGAAGTTGGGAAGAGATGATGACCTAAGGCCATGATGGGTCTGATGTGCTCAGTGTGCGGTCAGCTGCCTGGTTGTTGGTCAGGAAGTTCGGGCTCAGGTTGTGTCAGACAGTGCATTTGTGCCCAGGTTAGACTATGTAATTTGGTTACAGTCGAGTGCCGTGTAGGTTGATCCTCATTTGAGGTGCCTCAAATGGCAAGCTCATTAGGCAAGATATGTTTTCTAGAGGGCAGGCGAGTGCTGCATTGTGGTTCAGGTATTGCCAAACGCGAGGGCTTCTGGGCCAGTAGTGTGAGGACAGAAGTCTGAGAACACAAGCTACACTTGGGCTTCAGGCCGAGGGCAAGGCAGGTACCCCCTGCATATCTGAACCAATATCTCATGCATCTGAAGTCACGGCGAGGATCAGACGTTGGCTCAGGTTGTAGTTTCTGTTCATGACTGTCCCTTCATGAACGGGGAGGAATCTCAAGGCCATGGAGATTTTCCCACATTGGGAGTTGTGGGATGCCCCCTTCAAGGATTCCTTCTGCGGGACAATTGAGACCTGTTGGGCAGCTCCAAAACATCCCATATGTAATGACTCCAGAGCAATGTTCGAGGATGGATGCCAGGGAAGCCCGCCTCGCATTCCAATTGTCTCCTAACAACAAGACAGTTGAGATCGGATGGCTCTGCGGGAGCAACCGGGGTGGCTTAGTTGAAATGGACTTTCCTGACCATGGGGCCTAATGTGTGTTTGTGTCCATGAGGACCTTGGAATGGAGCGGTGGCACCGGGACTCTGAAGTATTCTCCTAAGATTTTGACATAGGTCCGATGCACAAGTTTCCTTGTGGAGACGAGATTTTTTCTGATGGGTGCCTCAGGAAACCCACTATGCTGGTATTGGAATCCAGGATTTTGAGGAGACATACCTGTAAACCAAAGCAATGGATCCGATTATGGCCTAGGGTCCTGTCTGTTACCATATCCTTCTCTGGGGACATCCATCTAATTTATGAGTGGAGGTAGATGCTAGGCTGGTGTCAGACCGCCCTTGTTTGTCCACTGAGACGTACATATTAGGATGGCCTCGGGGACTTTGGAGGGTTCTCCTAATTTGTACAATTTTGGACAATGGAATGGGCAGAATTCCCATGCATGGGGTAGGCACAGTCCTAAAGTGTGGCTCCAGGTCCCCCAGGCTGGAGGGTGTGTTGCCCAGGACTTTGGGGACAGAAGTCTGAAAACGCAAACTCAGCTTAGGTTTGGGGACGTAGGTGTGGCAGGCCCAATTTACAAACCATGAGAAGAACTCTTCAGGATATGAAGAAAGAGCGAGTCTGAGGCGCTTGCTCAGGCTTTGGTCTCTGGATTTGTGTCAACGATGGCCGTGGAATGTGGCGCGCCCTCATGGGCCATGGACGAATCTTCCTCACTGTGGATTTGGTCCGGTCCCAATTGTTTTTCGTCAATCTGTGGGATGGGAGGTTTCCTTTCAGGTTTGTTACCTCAGGTGTCCCAACCAAAGAGGAATTCCAAAGCAGAGCCCTGGGGAAGAGTGAAGGGACAACCCAAACTATGGTTAAAATTTGGGGCCTAGGGGCATGGCAGGCCCCATATGCTGTCTCTTCATCCAGCCACTAAGAGGCCTTACTTGAGGACTGGGCTCAGGCTGAGGGTCACAATGTGTGTTTGTGACCAATGTGGCCCAAGAGCATGGGCGGGGCCTCATGGGCCACACTGGTTTCATCTACACAGAACTCTGGTCAAAATGCCAATCACAAGGTTTCTTGCCATGGGGAAGGAGTTCTGATTTCTGCATCATTATCAACCCTGGGCAGTGGTTGGAGATAAGGTCTAGGTTCGGAAGTCTGAAAACCGAAGTTGGGAAGAGATGATGAACTAAGGCCATGATGGGTCTGATGTGCTCAGTGTGCGGCAGCTTCCTGGTTGTTGGTCAGGAGGTTCGGGCTCAGGTTGTGTCAGACAGTGCATTTGTGCCCAGGTTAGACTATAAAATTTGGGTACAGTCGATTGCCGTGTATGTTGATCCTCATTTGAGGTGCCTGGGCAGCTCATTAGGCAAGATATTTGTTCTAGAGGGCAGGCAGAGTGCTGCATTGTGGGTCCAGAATTGCCAAACTTGAGGGCTTCTGGGCCAGTAGTGTGAAGACAGAAGTCTGAGAACACAAGCTAGACTTGGTCTTCAGGCTGAGGGCAAGGCAGGTACACCCTTCACATCTGAACCAATATCTCATGCATCTGAAGTCACGGCGAGGATCAGACGTTTGCTCAGGTTGTAGTTTCTGTGCATGACTGCCTCTTCATGAACGGAGAGGAATTTCAATGCCATGGTGGTTTTCCCATGTTGGGAGTTGTGGGATGCCCCCTTCAAGGATTCCTTCTGAGGGACAATTGAGACCTGTGGGCAGCTCCAAAACATCCCATATGGAATGATTCCAGAGCACCGTTGGAGGATGGATGCCAGGGAATCCCGCCTCGCATTCCAATTGTCTCCTAGCAACAAGACAGTTGAGATCTGATGGCTGTGCGGGAGCAACTGGGTTGGCTGAGTTGTGATGGACTTTCCTGAGCATGGGGCCTAAATGTGTTTGTGTCCATGAGGACCTTGGAATGGGAGGGTGGCACCAGGACTCTGAAGTAGTCTCCTAATATTTTGACATAGGTCCCAAGCACAAGTTTCCTCGTGGAGATGAGATTTTTTCTGATGGGTGCCTCAGGAACCCCCCTATGCTGGTATTGGAATTCAGGATTTTGAGGAGACATGCCTGTAAACCAAAGCAATGGATCCGATTATGGACTAGGGTCCTGTCTGGTTCCATCTCTTTTTCTGGGGACATCCATCTATGGTATGAATGGAGGTAGATTCTCAGCTGGTGCCAGACCGCCCTTGTTTGTCCACAGAGTCCTACATATTGGGATGGCCTCGGAGACTTTGTAGGGTTCTCCTAATTTGTACAATTTTGGACAATGGAATGGGCAGAATTTCCATGCATGGGGTAGGCACAGTCCTAATCTGTGGCTCGAGGGGCCCCAGCCTGGAGTGTGGGTGGCCCAGGACTTTGAGGACAGAAGTCTGAAAACACCAACTCAGCTTAGGTTTGGGGACGTAGGTATGGCAGGCCCAATCTACAAACCATGAGAAGAACTCTTCAGGATATGAAGAAAGAGCTAGTCAGAGGCGCTTGCTCTGGCTTTGGTCTCTGGATGTTGTCTCAACGATTGCCGTGGAATGTGGGGAGACCTCATGTGCCATGGACGAATCTTCCTCTCTGTGGATTTGGCCCGGTCCCAATTGTTTTTCGTCAATCTGTGGGATGGGAGGTTTCCTTTCAGGTTTGTTACCTCAGGTGTCCCAACCAAAGAGGAATTCCAAAGCAGAGCCCTGGGGAAGAGTGAAGGGACAACCCAAACTATGGTTAAAATTTGGGGCCTAGGGGCATGGCAGGCCCCATATGCTGTCTCTTCATCCAGCCACTGAGAGGCTTAATTGAGGACTGGGCTCAGGCTGAGGGTCACAATGTCTGTTTATGACCAATATTGCCCGCGAGCATGGCGGGGCCTCATGGGCCACACTGGATTCATCTACACTGAGCTTTGGACAACATGCCAATCACAAGGTTTCTTGCCATGGGGAAGGAGTTCTGATTTCTGCATCATTTTCAACCCTGGGCAGTGGTTGGAGATAAGGTCTAGGTACGGAAGCCTGAAAACCGCAGTTGGGAAGAGATGATGACCTAAGGCCATGGTGGGTCTTAGGTGCTCAGTGTGCGGTCAGCTGCCTGGTTGTTGGTCAGGAGGTTCGGGCTCAGGTTGCGTCAGACAGAGCATTTGTGCCCAGGTTAGACTATGTAATTTGGGTACAGTCGAGTGCCGTGTAGGTTGATCCTCATTTGAGGTGCCTGGGCAGCTCATTAGGCTACATATTTTTTTTGGAGGGCAGACACAGTGCTGCATTGTGGGTCCGGAATTGCCAAACGTGAGGGCTTCTGGGCCAGTAGTGTGAGGACAGAAGTCTGTGACCACAAGCTAGACTTGGGCTTCAGGCCGAGGGCAAGGCAGGTATCCCTGCACATCTGAATCAATATCTCATGCATCTGAAGTCATGGTGAGGCTCAGGCGTTGGCTCAGGTTGTAGTTTCTGTTCATGACTGGCCTTCATGAACGGAGAGGAATCTCAAGGCCATGGAGGTTTTCCCACGTTGGGAGTTGTGGGATGCCCCCTTCAAGGATTCCTTCTGCGGGACAATAGAGACCTGTTTGGCAGCTACAAAACATCCCATATGGAATGACTCCAGAACACCATTCGAGGATCGATGCCAGGGAAGCCCGCCTCCCATTCCAATTGTCTCTTAGCAACATGACAGTTGAGATCGGATGGCTCTGCGGGAGCAACCGTGGTGGCTGAGTTGAAATGGACTTTCCTGACCATGGGGCCTAATGTGTGTTTGTGTCCATGAGGACCTTGGAATGGAGCGGTGGCACCGAGACTCTGAAGTATTCTCCTAAGATTTTGACATAAGGCCCATGCACAAGTTTCCTCGTGTAGACGAGATTTTTTCTGATGGGTGCCTCAGGAAACCCACTATGCTGCTATTGGAATCCAGGATTTTGAGGATTCATGCCTGTATACCAAAGCAATGGATCCGATTATGGCCTAGGGTCCTGTCTGCTACCGTATACTTCTCTGGGGACATCCATCTATGGTATGAGTGGAGGTAGATGCTCAGCTGGTGTCTGACCGCCCTTGTTTGTCCTCTGAGACATACATATTGGGATGGCCTCGGGGACTTTCGAGGGTTCTCCTAATTAGTACAATTTTGGACAATGGAATGGGCAGAATTTCCATGCATGGGGTAGGCACAGTCCTAATGTGTGGCTCCAGGGGCCCCAGCCTGGAGGGTGTGTGGCCAAGGACTTTGAGGACAGAAGTCCGAAAACACAAACTCAGCTTAGGTTTGGGGACGTAGTTATGGCAGGCCCAATCTACAAACCATGAGAAGAACTCTTCAGGAAATGAAGAAAGAGCAAGTCTGAGGCGCTTGCTCTGGCTTTCGTCTCTGGATTTTGTGTCAACGATTGCCGTGGAATGTGGGGAGGCCTCATGTGCCATGGACGAATCTTAATCTCTTTGGATTTGGCCCGGTCCCAATTGTTTTTCGTCTATCTGTGGGATGGGAGGTCTCCTTTCAGGTTTGTTACCTCAGGTGTCCCAACCAAAGAGGAATTCCAAAGCAGAGCCCTGGGGAAGAGTGAAGGGACAACACAAACTATGGTTAAAATTTGGGGCCTTGGGGCATGCCAGGACCCATATGCTGTCTATTCATCCAGCCACTAAGAGGCCTTACTTGAGGACTGGGCTCTGGCTGAGGGTCACAATGTCTGTTTGTGACCAATATGGCCCGCGATCATGGGCGGGGCCTCATGGGCCACACTGTTTTCATCTACACTGAACTTTGGACAACATGCCAATCACAAGGTCCCTTGCCATGGGGAAGGAGTTCTGATTTCTGCATCATTTTCAACCCTGGGCAGTGGTTGGAGATAAGGTCTAGGTAAGGAAACCTGAAAACCGCATTGGGAAGAAATGATGACCTAAGGCCATGGTGGGTCTGATGTGCCCAGTGTGCGGTCAGCTGCCTGGTTGTTGGTCAGGAGGTTCGGGCGCAGGTCTGTCAGACAGTGCATTAGTGCCCAGGTTAGACTATATAATTTGGGTACAGTCGAGTGCCGTGTAGGTTGGTCTTCATTTGAGGTGCCTGGGCAGCTCATTAGGCAAGATATTTTTTGTATAGGGAAGGCAGAGTGCTGCATTGTGGGCCCGGAATTGCCAAACTTGATGGCTTCTGGTTCAGTAGTGTGAGGACAGAAGTCTGAGAACACAAGCTAGACTTGGGCTTCAGGCCGAGGGCAAGGCAGGTACCCCCTGCACATCTGAACCAATATCTCATGCATCTGAAATCACGGGGAAGATCAGACATTGGCTCAAGGTGTAGTTTCTGTGCATGACTGCCCCTTCATGAACGGAGAGGAATCTCAAGGCCATGGAGGTTTTCCCACGTTGGGAGTTGTGGGATGCCCCCTTCAAGGATTCCTTCTGCGGGACAATTGAGACCTGTTGGGCAGCTCCAAAACATCCCATATGGAATGACTCCAGAGCACCGTTCGAGGATGGATGCCAGGGAAGCCCGCCTCGCATTCCAATTGTCTCCTAGCAACAAGAGAGTTGAGAACGGATGGCTCTGCGGGAGCAACCGGGGTGGCTGAGTTGAAATGGACTTTCCTGAGCATGGTGTCTAATGTGTGTTATGTCCATGAGGTCCTTGGAATGGGGCGGTGGCACCGGGACTCTGAAGTATTCTCCTAAGATTTGACATAGGTCCCATGCACAAGTTTCCTCGTGGAGACAAGATGTTTTCTGATGGGTGCCTCAGGAAACACCCTATGCTGCATTAGAATCCAGGCTTTTGAGGAGACATGCCTGTAAACCAAAGCAATGGATCCGATTATGGCCTAGGGTCCTGTCTGGTTCCATCTCCTTCTCTTGGGATATCCATCTGTGGTATGAGTGGAGGTAGATGCTCAGCTGGTGTCAGACCGCCCTTGTTTGTCCACAGAGTCTTTTATATTGGGATGGCCTCGGGGATTTTGGAGGGTTCTCCTAATTTGTACAATTTTGGACAATGGAATGGGCAGAATTCCCATGCATGGGGTAGACACAGTCTTAATATGTGGCTCCAGGGGCGCCAGCCAGGAGGATGTGTGGCCCAGGACTTTTAGGACAGAAGTCTGAAAACACAAAATCAGCTTATGTTTGGGCACGTAGGTGTGGCAGGCCCAATCTACAAACCATGAGAAGAACTCTTCAGGATACGAAAAAAGAGCGAGTCTGAGTCGCTTGCTCAGGCTTCGGTCTCTGGTTTTTGTATCAACGATTGCCGTGGAATGTGGGGAAGCCTCATGGGCCATGGACGAATATTTCTCTCTGTGGATTTGCCCCGGTCCCAATTGTTTTTCGTCAATCTGTGGGATGGGAGGTCTCCTTTCAGGTTTGTTACCTCAGGTGTCCCAACCAAAGAGGAATTCCAAAGCAGAGCCCTGGGGAAGAGTGAAGGGACAACCCAAACTATGGTTAAAATTTGGGGCCTAGGGGCATGGCAGGCCCCATATGCTGTCTCTTCATCCAGCCACTGAGAGGCCTTACTTGAGGAGTGGGCTCAGGCTGAGGGTCAAAATGTGTGTTTGTGACCAATATGGCCCGCGAGCATGGGCGGGGCCTCATGGGCCAATCTGGTTTCAACTACACAGAACTTTGGACAACATGCCAATCACAAGGTCTCTTGCCTTGGGGAAGGAGTTCTGATTTCTGCATCATTTTCAACCCTGGGCAGTGGTTGGAGATAAGGTCTAGGTACGGAAGTCTGAAAACCGCAGTTGGGAAGAGATGATGACCTAAGGCCATGGTGGGTCTGAGGAGCTCAGTGTGCGGTCAGCTTCCTGGGTGTTGGTCAGGAGGTTCGGGCTCATGTTGTGTCAGACAGTGCATTAGTGCCCAGGTTAGACTCTATAATTTGGGTACAGTCGAGTGCCGTGTAGGTTGATCCTCATTTTATGTGACGGGGCAGCTCATTAGGCAAGATATTTTTTTAGAGGGCAGGCAGAGTGATGCATTGTGGGCCCGGAATTGCCAAACTTGAGGGCTTCTGGTTCAGTAGTGTGAGGTCAGAAGTCTGAGAACACAAGCTAGACTTGGGCTTCAGGCCAAGGGCAAGGCAGGTACCCCCTGCACATCTGAACCAATATATCATGCATCTGAAGTCACAGCGAGGCTCAGAAGTTGGCTCAGGTTGTAGTTTCTGTGCATGACTGCCCCTTCATGAACGGAGAGGAATCTCAAGGCCATGGAGTTTTTCCCACGTTGGCAGTTGTGGGATGCCCCCTTCAAGGATTCCTTCTGCGGGACAATTGAGACCTGTTGGGCAGCTCCAAAACATCCCATATGGAATGACTCCAGAGCACCGTTCGAGGATGGATGCCAGGGAAGCCTGCCTCGCATTCCAATTGTCTCCTAGCAACAAGACAGTGGAGATCGGATGGCTCTGCGGGAGCAACCGGGGTGGCTGATTTGAAATGGACATTCCTGAACATGGGGCCTAATGTGTGGTTGTGTCCATTAGGACCTTGGAATGGGGCGGTGGCACTGGGACTCTGAAGTATTCTCCTGAGATTTTGACATAGGTCCCATGCACAAGTTTCCTCGTGGAGACGAGATGTTTTCTGATGGGTGCCTCAGGAAACCCCCTATGCTGGTATTGGAATCCAGGATTTTGAGGAGACATGCCTGTAAACCAAAGCAATGGATCCGATTATGGCCTAGGGTCCTGTCTGGTTCCATCACCTTCTCTGGGGACATCCATCTATGGTATGAGTGGAGGTAGATGCTCAGCTTTTGTCAGACCGCCCTTGTTTGTCCAAAGAGACCTACATATTGGGATGGCCTCGGGGACTTTGAGGGTTCTCCTAATTTGTACAATTTTGGACAATGGAATGGGCAGAATTCCCATGCATGAAGTAGGCACAGTCCTATTCTGTGGCTCCAGGGGCCCCAGCCTGGATTTTGTGTTGCCCAGGACTTTGAGGACAGAAGTCGGAAAACACAAACTCAGCTAGGTTCTGAATCCTGAAAACCGCAGTTGGGAAGAGAGATGACCTAAGGCCATGGTGGGTCTGATGTGCTCAGTGTGCATTCAGCTGCCTGATTGTTGGTCAGGAGGTTCGGGCTCAGGTTGTAGTTTCTGTGAATAACAGCCTCATCATGACCTACATAGGTCCCATGCACAAGTTTCCTCGTGGAGACGAGATTATTTCTGATGGGTGCCTCAGTAAACCCCTATGCTGGTATTGGAATCCAGGATTTTGAGGAGACATGCCTATAAACCAAAGCAATGGATCCGATTATGGTGTCAGACCGCCCTTGTTTGTCCACAGAGACCTACACTATTGGGATGGCTTCAGGGACTTTGGAGGTTTCTCCTAATTTGTACGAAATTTTACAATTGAATGGGCATGGGGTAGGCACAGTCCTAATGTGTGGCTCCAGTGGCCCCAGCCTGGAGTATGTGTGGCCCAGTAATTTGAGGACAGATGTCTGAAAACACAAACTCAGCTTAGGTTTGTGGACGTAGGTATATCAGGCCCCATCTACAAACCATGAGAAGAACTCTTCAGGATATGAAGAAAGAGCGAGTCTGAGGCGCTTGCTCAGGCTATGGTCTCTGTATTTTGTATCAACGAAGGCCGTCAAATGTGGGGAGGCCTCATGGGCCTGGACGAATCTTCCTCTCTGTGGATTTCGCCCGGTCCCAATTGTTTTTCGTAAATCTGTGGGCTGGGAGGTCTCCTTTCAGGTATGTTACCTCAGGTGTCCCAACCAAAGAGGAATTCCAAACTAGAGACCTGGGGAAGAGTGAAGGGACCACCCAAACTATGGTTAAAAATTGGGGCCTAGTGGCATGGCAGGCCCCATATGCTGTCTCTTCATCCAGCCACTGAGAGGCCTTACTTGAGGACTGGGCTCAGGCTGAGGGTCACAATGCATGTTTGAGACCAATGTGGCCCGCGAGCATGGGTGGGGCCTCATGGGCCACACTGGTTTCAACTACACTGAACTTTGGACAACATGCCAATCGCAAGGTTTCTTGCCATGGGGAAGGAGTTCTGCTTTCTGCATCATTTTCAAACCTGGGCAGTGGTTGGAGATAAGGTCTAGGTTCTTGATCCTGAAAACCGCTGTTGGGAAGAGATGACGACCTAAGTCCAAGGCGGGTCTGATGTGCTCAGTGTGCGGTCAGCTGCCTGGGTGTTGGTCAGGAGGTTTGGGCTCAGGTTGTGTCAGACAGTGCATTAGTGCCCAGGTTAGACTCTATAATTTGGGTACAGTCGAGTGCCCTGTAGGTTGATCCTCATTTGATGTGCCGGGGCAGCTCATTAGGCAAGTTATTTTTTCTAGAGGGCAGGCAGAGTGCTGCATTGTGGGCCCGGAATTGCCAAACTTGAGGGCTTCTGGTTCAGTAGTGTGAGGACAGAAGTCTGAGAACACAAGCTAGACTTGGGCTTCAGGCCGAGGGCAAGGCAGGTACCCCCTGCACATCTGAACCAATATCTCATGCATCTGAAGTCACGGCGAGGATCAGACGTTGGCTCAGGTTGTAGTTTCTGTGCATGACTGCCCCTTCATGAACGGAGAGTAATCTCAATGCCATGGAAGTTTTCCCACGTTTGGAGTTGTGGGATGCCCCCTTCAAGGATTCCTTCTGCAGCACAATTGAGACTTGTTGGGCAGCTCTAAAACATCCCATACGGAATGACTCCAGAGTACCGTTCGAGGATGGATGCCAGGGAAGCCCGCCTCACATTCCAATTGTCTCCTAGCAACAAGAGATTGGAGATCGGATGGCTCTGCGGGAGCAACCGGGGTGGTTGAGTTGAAATGGACTTTCCTGAGCATGGGGCCTAATGTGTGTTTGTGTCCATGAGGACCTTGGAATGGGGCGGTGGCACTGGGACTCTGAAGTATTCTCCTAAGATTTTGACATAGGTCCCATGCAAAAGTTTCCTCGTGGAGACGAGATGTTTTCTGCTGGGTGCCTCAGGAAACCCCCTATGCTGGTATTGGAATCCAGGATTTTGAGGAGACATTCTTGTAAACCAAAGCAATGGATCTGATTATGGCCTAGGGTCCTCTCTGGTTCCATCTCCTTCTCTGGGGACATCCATCTATGGTATGAGTGGAGGTAGATGCTCAGCTGTTGTCAGACCGC
Organism: Mustela nivalis; assembly: GCF_964662115.1. Lineage (NCBI taxonomy): Eukaryota > Metazoa > Chordata > Mammalia > Carnivora > Mustelidae > Mustela > Mustela nivalis. Next base: position 646,394 of record NW_028136466.1, read on the forward strand.
CCTTGTTTGTCCAAAGAGACCTACATATTGGGATGGCCTCGAGGACTTTGGAGGGTTCTCCTAATTTGTACAATTTTGGACAATGGAATGGGCAGAATTCCCATGCATGGGGTAGGCACAGTCCTAATGTGTGGCTCCAGGGGCCCCAGCCTGGAGGGTGGGTAGCCCAGGACTTTGAGGAAAGAAGTCTGAAAACACAAACTCAGCTTAGGTTTGGGGACGTAGGTGTGGCAGGCCCAATCTACAAACCATGAGAAGAACTCTTCAGGATATAAAGAAAGAGCGAGTCTGAGGCACTTGCTCAGGCTTTGGTCTCTGGATTTTGTGTCAACGATGGCCGTGGAATGTGGGGAAGCCTCATGGGCCATGGACGAATATTCCTGTCTGTGGATTTGGCCCGGTCCCAATTGTTTTTCTTCAATCTGTGGCATGGGAGGTCCCCTTTCAGGTTGTTACCTCAGGTGTCCCAACCAAAGCGAATTCCAAAGTAGATCCCTGGGGTAGAGTGAGGGGACAACCAAAACTATGGTTAAAATATGGGGCCTAGGGGCATGGCCGGCCCCATATGCTGTCTCTTCATCCAGCCTCTGAGAGGCCTTACATGAGGAGTGGGCTCAGGCTGAGGGTCACAATGTTTGTTTGTGACCAATGTGGCCCACGAGCATGGGAGGGACCACATTGGCCACACTGGTTTAATCTACACTGAACTTTGGACAACATGCCAATCACAAGGTCTCTTACCAAGGGGTAGGAGTTCTGATTTCTGCATCATTTTCAACCCTGCGCAGTGGTTGGAGATATGGTCTAGGTACGGAAGCCTGAAAACCGCAGTTGGGAAGAGATGATGACCTAAGGCCATGGTGGGTCTGATGTGCTCAGTGTGCGGTCAGCTGCCTGGTTGTTGGTCAGGAGGTTCGGGCTCAGGTTGTGTCAGACAGTGCATTAGTGCCCAGGTTAGACTATATAATTTGGGTACAGTCGAGTGCCATGTAGGTTGATCCTCATTTGATGTGCCGGGGCAGCTCATTAGGCAAGATATTTTTTCTAGAGGGCAGGCAGAGTGCTGCATTGTGGGCCCGGAATTGCCAAACTTGAGGGCTTCTGGTTCAGTAGTGTGAGGACAGAAGTCTGAGAACACAAGCTAGACTTGAGCTTCAGGCCGACCGCACAGCAGGTACCCCCTGAAGTCTGAACCAATATATCATGCATCTGAAGTCACGGCGAAGATCAGACGTTGGCTCAGTTTGGAGTTTCTGTGCATGACTGCACCTTCATGAACATGGCTGAATCTCAAGACCATGGAGGTTTTCCCACGTTGAGAGTTGTGGGATGCCCCCTTCCAGGATTTCTTCTGCGGGATAATTGAGACCTTTTGGGCAGCTCCAGGACGTCCCATATGGAATGACTCCAGAGCACAGTTCAAATATGGATGCCAGGGAAGCCCGCCTCGCATTCCAATTGTCTCTTCGCAACAAGACATTTGAAATCAGATGGCTCTGCGGGAGCAACCGGGGTGGCTGAGTTAAAATGGACTTTCTTGAGGATGGGGCCTAATGTGTGTTTGTGTCCATGAAGACCTTGGAATGGGCGGTGGCACTGGGACCCTGAAGTATTCTCCTAAGCTTTTGACATAGCTTCCATGCACAAGTTTCCTCATGGAGACGAGATTTGTTCTCATGGGTGCCTCAGGAAAACCCCTATGCTGGTATTGGAATCCAGGCTTTTGAGGAGACATGCCTGTAAACCAAAGCAATGGATCCGATTATGGCCTAGTGTCCTGTCTGGTTCAATCTTCTTCTCTGGGGATATATATCTATGGTATGAGTGGAGGTACATGCTCAGCTGGTGTCAGACCGCCCTTGTTTGTCCCGGGAGACCACACAATTGTGATGTCCTCGGGGACTTTGGAGGGTTCTCCTAATTTGTACGATTTTGGACAATTGAATGGGCAGAATTCCCATGTATTGTGTAGGCACAGTCCTAATATGTGGTCCAGGTGCCCAGCCTGGAGGGTGTGTGGCCCAGGACTTCTAGGACAGAAGTCTGAAAACACAAACTCAGCTTAGGTTTGGGACGTAGGTATGGCAGGCCCAATCTACAAACCATGAGATGAACTCTTCAGGATATGAAGAAAGTGCGAGTCTGAGTCGCCTACTCAGGCTATTTCTTGATTTTGTATGAACGATGGCCGTGGAATGTGGGGAGGCCTCATTGGCCACGGATGAATCTTCCTCTCTGTGGATTTGGCGTGGTCCCCATTGTAATTCGTCAATCTGTGGGATGGGAAGTCACCTTTCAGTTTTGTTACCTCAGGTGTCCCAACCAAAGAGGAATTCCAAAGCAGAGCCCTTGGGAAGAGTAAAGGGTCAACCCAAACTGAACCAATATCTCATGCATCTGAAGTCACTGCGATGATTAGACGTGGCTCATGTTGGAGTTTCTGTGCATGAATGTCCCTTCAGGAACGGAGGAGAAACTTAAGGCCATGGTGGTTCTCCCACGTTGGAAGTTGTGGGATGCCCCCTTCAAGGATTTTTTCCGTGGGACAATTCAGACCTGTTGGGCAGCTCCAGGACATCCCATATGGAATGACTCCAGAGCAACGTTCGAGGGTGGATGCCAGGAAAGCCTGCCTCGCATGCCAATAGTCTGCTAGCACCAAGAGAGTTTAGATTCGATGGGTCTGCGGGAGCTACCGGTGTGACTGAGTTGAATGGGACTTTCGTGGTGCTCCTGGGTGGCTCAGTGTGTTAAGCCACTTCTTTCGACTCAGGTCATGATCTCAGAGTCCTAGGATCGAGCCTCACATCAGGCACTCTGCTCAGCAGGGAGCCTGCTTCCTACTCTCTCTCTGCCTGCTTGTGATCTATGACTGTCAAATAAATAAATAAAATCTTAAAAAAAAAAGTAATGGACTTCCTGAGGTTGGGGTCTAAGGTGTGTTTGTGTCCATGAGGGCCTTGGAATGGGGGGGGGGCACCGGGACCCTGAAGTATTCTCCTAAGATTTGGACATAGCTCCCATTCACAAGTTTCCTTGTGGAGATGAGATTTGTTCTAATGGGTGCCTCAGGAAACCCCCTACGCTGGTATTGGAATCCAAGCTTTTGTGGAGACATGCCTGTAAATCAAAGCAATGGATCCGATTATGGAATAGCGTCCTGTCTGGTTCAATTATCTTCTCTGGGGACATCCATCTGTGGTATGAGTGGAGGTAGATGCTCAGCTGGTGTGAGACCGCCCTTGTTTGTCCTGGGAGATCTACACAATTGGGATGGCCTCGGGGACTATAGAGGGTTCTCCTAATTTGTCAGATTTTCGACAATGGAATGGGCAGAATTCCCATAGATTGGGTAGACACAGTGCTCATTGTGGCTCCAGTGGCCCTAGCCTAGCGGGTGTGTGGCCTAGGACTTTGAGGACAGAATTCTGAAAACACAAACTTAGCTTAGGTTTGGGGACGTAGGTATGGGAGGCCCAATCTACAAACCGTAGGAAGAACTCTTCAGGATATGAAGAAAGAGTGAGTCTGAGGCGCTTGCTCAGGCGTTTGTCTCTGGATTTTGTATCAACGATGGCCGTGGAATGTGGGGAGGCCACATGGGCCATGGACGAATCATCCTCTCTGTGGATTTGGCTCGGTCCCAATTGTTTTTCGTCAATCTGTGGGATGGGAGGTCTCCTTTCAGGTTTGTTACCTCAGGTGTCCCAACCAAAGAGGAATCCTAAGCAGAGGCCTGGGAAAGAGTGAAGGGACAACCCAAACTATGGTTAAAAATTGGGGCCTATGGGCAGGGCAGGCCCAATATGCTATCTCATCATCTAGCTGCTGATACCCCTTACTTGAGGACTGGGATTAGGCTGAGGGACAGAATGTGTGTTTGTGACCAATGTGGCCCTCGAGCTTGGGCGGGGCCTCATTGGCCACACTGGTATCAACTACACTGAACTTTGGACAACATGCCAATCACAAGGTTTCTTTCCATGGGGAAGGAGTTCTGATTTCTGCATCATTTTCAACCCTGGGCAGTGGTTGGAGATAAAGTCTAGGTTCTGAAGCCTGAACCGCAGTTGGGAAGAGATGATGACCTAAGGCCATGGCGGGTCTGATGTGCTCTGTGTGCGGTCAGCTGTCTGGGTGTTGGTCAGGAGGTTCGGGCTCAGGTTGTGTCAGACAGTGCATTAGTGTTCTGGTTAGACTATATAATTTGGGTATAGTCAGAGCCGTGTAGTTTTATCCTCATTAAGGTGCCTGGGAGGGTCATTAGGCAAAATATTTTTTCGAGAGGGCTGTCAGAGTGCTGCATTTGGGTCGGGAATTGCCAGAGTTGAGGGCTTCTGGGCCAGGAGTGTGAGGACAGAAGTCTGAGAACACAAACTAGACTTGGGCTTCACCGTGGGCACTGCAGGTACCCCCTGCAGATCTGAACCAATATCTCATGCATCGGAAGTCACTGCGAGGATCAGACGTTAGCTCAGTTGGGTGTTTCTGTCCATGACTGCACCTTCATGAAAGGAGCGGAATCTCAAGGCCATGGAGTTTCTCCCACGTTGGGAGTTGTGGGATGCCCCCTTCAGAGGATTCCCTCTGCGGGACAATTGAGACCATTTTGGGCAGCTCCAGGACCTCCCATATGGAATGACTCCAGAGCACCGTTTGAGGATGAATGCCAGGGAAGCCCAACTCGCATTCCAGTTGTCTCCTCACAACAAGACAGTGGAGATCGGATGGCTCTGTGGGAGCAACAGGGGTGGCTGAGTTGAAATGGTCTTTCCTGAGGATGGGGCCTAATGTGTGTCTGTGTCCATGAGGGCCTTGGAATGGGGCGGTGGGACCGGGAACCTGAAGTATTCTCCTAAGCTATTGACATAGCTCCCATGCACAAGTTTCCTCGTGGAGACGAGATTTGTTCTGATGGTTGCCTCAGAAAACCCCCCTATGTTGGTATTGGAATCCAGGCTTTTAAGAAGACATGCCTGTAAACCAAAGCAATGGATCCGATTATGGCCTAGGCTCCTGTTTGGTTCAATCTTCTTCTCTGGGGACATCCATCTATGGTATGAGTGGAGGTAGATGCTCAGTTGGTGTCAGACCACCCTTGTTTGTCCCGAGACCTACACTATTGGGATGGCCTCGGGAACTTTGGATGGTTCTCCTAATTTGTACGTTTTTGGACAATGGAATGGGCAGAATTCCCATCGACTGGGTAGGCTCAGACCTATTGTGTGGCTCCAGGAGCCCAGCCTGGAGGCTGTGTGGCCCCTGGACTTTGAGGACCGAAGTCTGAAAACACAAACTCTACTTAGTTTTGGGGACGTAGGTACGGAAGGCCCAATCTACAAACCATGAGAAGAACTATTCAGGATATGAAGAAAGAGCGAGTCTGAGGCGCTTGCTCAGGCTTTTGTCTCTGGATTTTGTATCAACGATGGCCGTGGAATGTGGTGAGTCTCATGGACCATGAATGAATCTTCCGCTCTGTGGATTTGGCCCAGTCCCATTTGTTTTTCGTCAATCTGTTTGATGGGAAGTCTCATTTCAGGTTTGTTACCTCAGGTTCCCAACCAAAGAGGAATTCCAAAGCAGAGCCCTGGGGAAGAGTTAAGGGACAACGCAAAATTTGGTTAATAATTGGGGCCTAGGGTCATGGCTGGACAATATGCTGTCTCTCCATCCAGCCTCTGAGAGGCCTACTTAAAGAATGGCCTCAGGCTGAGGGTCACAATGTGTGTTTGTGACCAATGAGGCCCGCGAGCATGAGCGGGGCCTCATGGGCCACACTGGTTTCAACTACCCTGAACTTTGGACAACATGCCAATCACAAGGTTTCTTGCCATGGGGAAGGAGTTCTGCTTTCTGCATCATTTTCAACCCTGGGCAGTGGTTGGAGATAAGGTCTAGGTTCTGAAGCCTGATAACCGCAGTTGGGAAGAGATGACGACCTAAGGCCATGGCATGTCTGATGTGCTCAGTATGCGGTCAGCTGCCTAGGTGTAGGTCAGGAGGTTCGGGCTCAGGTGGTGACAGACAGTGCATTAGTGCCCAGCTTAGATTATATAATTTGGGTACAGTGGAGTGCCGTTTAGGTTTATCCTCATTTAAGGTGCCTGGGCAGCTCATTAGGCAATAAAATTTTTGTAGAGGTCAGGCAGAGTGTTGCCTTGTGGGTCCGGAATTGCAAAACTTGAGGGATTCTTTGCTAGGAGTGTTAGGACAGAAGTCTGAGAACACAAGCTAGACTTGGGCTTCAGGCCGAGGGGAAGGTTGTACCCCCTGCAGATCTGAACCTATATCTCATGCATCTGAAGTCACGGGGAGGATCAGACGTTGGTTCAGGTGGAGTTTCTGTGCATGACAGCCCTTTCATGAACGGTGCGGAATCTCAAGGCCATGGAGTTTTTCCCACGTTGGGAGTTGTGGGATGCCCCCTTCAAGGATTCCTTGTGCGGGACAATTGAGACCTGTTGGGCAGCTCCAGGACATCACATATGGAATGACTCCAGAGCACTGTTCGGGGATGGATGCCAGGGAAGTGTGCCTCGCATTCCAATTGTCTCCTAGCACAAAGACAGTTGAGAATGGATGGCTCTGCGGGAGCAACCGGGGTGGCTGAGTTGAAATGGACTTTCCTGAGAATGGGGCCTAATGTGTGTTTTTGTCCATGAGGGCCTTGGAATGGGGCGGTTGCACCGGGACCCTGCAGTATTCTCCTAAGCTTTTGACTAGCTCCCATGCACAAGTTTCCTTGTGGAGACGAGATTTTTTCTGATGGGTGCCTCAGGAAACCCCCTTGCTGGTATTGGTTTTCAGGGTTTTGAAGAGACATGCCTGTAAAGCAAAGCAATGGATCCAATTATGGCCTAGGGTCCTGTCTGGTTCAATCTTCTTCCCATGGATTGGGTAGTCACAGTCCTAATGTGTGGCTCCAGGCGCCCCAGCCTGGAGGGTGTTTGGCCCAGGACTTTGGGGACAGAAGTCTGATAACACAAACTCATTAGTTTGTGGGAGGTAGGTATGGCAGGCCCAATCTACAAACCATGAGAAGATTTCTTCAGGATATGAAGAAAGAGCTAGTCTGAGGTGCTTGTTCAGGCATTTGTCTCTGGATATTGTATCAACGATGGCCGTGGAAGGTGGGGAGGCCTCATGGGCCATGGACGAATCTTCCTCTTTGTGGATTTGGCCTGGTCCTAAATATTTTTCGTCAATCTGTGGCATGGGAGGCCTCTTTCAGGTTTGCTACCTCAGGTGTCCCAACCAAAGAGGAATTCCAAAGCAGAGCTCTGGGGAAGAGTGAAGGGAAAACCCAAACTATGGTTAAAAATTGGGGCCTAGGGGCATGGCATGCCCAATATGCTGTCACTTCATCCAGACACTGAGAGGCCTTACTTGAGGACTGGGCTCAGGCTGAGGGTCACAATGTGTGTTTGTGACCAATGTGGCCCGCGAGCATGGGCGGGGCCTAATTGGCCACACTGATTTCAACTACACTGACCTAAGGCCATGGCGTGTCTGATGTGCTCAGTGTGCGGTCAGCTGCCTGGGTTTTGGTCAGGAGGTTCGTGCTCAGGTGGTGCTGATGGTGCATTAGTGCCCAGGTTAGACTATATAATTTGGGTACAGTCGAGTGCCGTGTAGATTTATACTCATTTAAGGTGCTTGGGCAGCTCATTAGGCAAGATATTTTTTTTTAGAGGGCTGGCAGAGTGCTGCATTGTGGTTCTGGAATTGACAAACTTGAGGGCTTCTAGGCAGGAGTGTGAGGACAGAAATCTGAGAACACAAGCTAGACTTGGACTTCAGGCCGAGGCCACGGCACGTACCCCTGCAGTACTGACCCAATGTCTCATGCGTATGAAGTCACGGCAAGGATCAGACGTTGGTTCAGTTTGGAGTTTCTGTGCATGACTGCCTCTTCATGAACGGAGCAGAATCTAAAGACCATGGAGGTTTTTCCACGTTGGGAGTTGTGGGCTGCCCCCTTCAAGGATTCCTTCTGCGGGACAATTGAGACCTGTTGGGCAGTTCCAGGACATCCCATATGGAATGACTCCAGAGCACTGTTCGAGGATGAATGCCAGGGAAGCCCGCCTAGCATTCCAATTGTCTACTAGGAACAAGACAGTTTAGGTCGGATGGCTCTGCGGGGGCAAACGGGGTGGCTGAGTTGAAATGGACTTTCCTTGGGCTCCTGGGTGGCTCAGTGGGTTAAGCCGCTGCCTTAGGCTCAGGTCATGATCTCAGAGTCCTGGTTTCGAGCCTCATATCGGGCCTGCTTCCTTCTCTCTCTCTGCCTGCCTCTCTGCCTGCTTGTGATCTCTGTCTGTCAAATAAATAAATAAAATCTTTAAACAAAAAAAAGAAATGGACTTCCTGAGGATGGTGCCTAATGTGTGTTTGTGTCCATGAGGGCCTTGGAATGGGGCGGTGGCACCGGGACCCTGAAGTATTCTCCTAAGCTTTCGACATAGCTCCCATGCACAACTTTCCTTGTGGAGACGAGATTTGTTCTGATGGGTGCCACAGGAAGCCCCCTATTCTGGTATTGGATTCCAGGCTTTTGAGGAGACATGACTGTAAACCAAAGCAATGGATCCGATTATGGCCTAGGGCCCTGTCTGGTTCAATCTTCTTCTCTGGGGACATCCATCTATGGTATGAGTGGAGGTAGATGCTCAGCTGGTGTCAGACCGCCCTTGTTTGTCCCCGGAGACCTACATTATTGGGATGGCCTCGGGGACGTTGGAGGGTTCTCCTAATTTGTACGATTTTGGACAATGGAATGCGCAGATTCCCATGGATTGGGTAGGCACAGTCCTAATGTATGGCTCCAGGGGCCCCAGCCTGGAGGGTGTGTGGCCCAGGACTTTGAGGACAGAAGTCTGAAAACACAAACTCAGCTTAGGTTTGGGGACTTAGGTATGGCAGGCCCAATCTATAAACCATGTAAAGAATTCTTCAGGATATGAAGAAAGAGCGAGTCTGAGGCACTTGCTCAGGCTTTGTCTCTGGATTTTGTATCAACGATGGCCGTGGAATGTGGGGAGGCCTCATGGGCCGTGGACGAATCTTCCTCTCTGCGGATTTGACCCGTTCCCAATTGTTTCTCGTCAAGCTGTGGGATGGGAGGTCTCCTTTCAGGTTTGTTACCTCAGTGTCCCAACCAAAGAGGAATTCCAAAGCAGAGACCCGGGGAAGAGTGAAGGGACAACCCAAACTATGGTTAAAAATGGGGGCCTAGGATCATGGCAGGCCCTATATGCTGTCTCTTCATCCACCCGCTGAGAGGCCTTACTTGAAGACTCTGCTCAGACTGAGGGTCACAATATATATATATATTTTTTTTTCTAGAGGGCAGGCAGAGTCCTGCATTGTGGGTCCGGAATTGCCAAACTTGAGGGCTTCTGGGCCAGGAGTGTGAGGACAGATGTCTGAGCGGGACAATTGAGACCTGTTTGGCAGCTCCAGACATCCCATATGGAATGACTCCAGAGCACCGTTCAAGATTGATGCCAGGGAATCCCGCCTCGCATTCCAATTGTCTCCTAGCACCAAGACAGTTTAGATTGGATGGCTCTGTGGGAGGAACCGGGGTGGCTGAGTTGAAATGGATTTTCCTGAGGATGGGGCCTAATGTGTGATTGTGTCCATGAGGGCCTTGGAATGGGGCGGTGGCACAGAGCCCCTGAAGTATTCTCCTAAGCTTCTGACATAACTCCCATGCACAAGTTTCCTTGTGGAGACAGATTTGTTCTGATCGGTGCCTGAGGAAACCACCTATGCTGGTATTAGAATCCAGGCTTTGAGGAGACATGCCTGTAAACCAAATCAATGCATCCGATTATGGGCTAGGGTCCTGTCTGGTTCCATCTTCTTCTCTGGGGACATCCATCTATGGTATGAGTGGAGGTAGATCCTCAGCCGGTGTCAGACCGCCCTTGTTTGTCTGGGAGACCTACACTATTGGGATGGCCTCGGGGACTTTGGAGGGTACTCCTGATTTGTAAGATTTTGAACAATGGAATGCGCAGAATTCCCATGGATTGGGTAGGCCCAGTCCTAATGTTTCGCACCAGGGGCACCAGCCTGTACGGTGTGTGGCCTAGGACTTTGAGGACACAAGTCTGAAAACACAAACTCACCTTAGGTTTGGGGAGGTAGGAATGGCAGGCCCAATCTACAGACCATGAGAAGAAATCTTCAGGGTATGAAGAAAGAGCTAGTCTGAGTCGCTTGCTCAGGCTTTTGTATCTGGATTTTGTATCAACGATGGCCGTGGAATGTGGGGAGGCCTCATGTGCCATGGACGAATCTTCCTCTTTGTGGATTTGGCCCGGTCCCAATGGTTTTTCGTCAATCTGTGGGATGGGAGGTCTCCTTTCAGGTTTGTTACCTCAGTGTCCCAACAAAAGAGGAAATCCAAAGCAGAGCCCTGGGGAAGAGTGAAGGGACAACCCAAACTATGGCTAAAATTGGTGCCTTGGGGCATGGCTATGCTGTCACTTCATCCAGCCACTAAGAGGCCTTAGTTGAGGACTTGGCTCAGGCTGAGGGTCACAATGTGTGTTTCTGACCAATGTGGCCTGTGAGCATCGGCGGGGCCACATGGGCCACACTGGTTTCAACTTCACTGAACTTTGGACAACATGCCAATCACAAGGTTTCTTGCCATGGGGAAGGAGTTCTGATTTCTGCATCATTTTCAACCCTGGGCAGTGGTTGGAGATAAGGTCTAGGTTATAAATCCTGAAAACCGCAGTTGGGAAGAGATGATGACCTAAGGCCATGGTGGTTCTGATATGCTCAGTGTGCGGTCAGCTGCCTGGTTGTTGGTCAGGAGGTTCGGGCTCAGGTTGTGTCAGACATTGCATTAGTGTCCAGGTTAGACTTGATAATTTGGTTACAGTTGAATGCCATGTAGTTTTATCCTCATTTGTGGTGCCTGGGCAGCTAAGTACGCAAGATATTTTTTCTAGAGGGCAGGCAGAGTGCTGCATTGTGGGTCCGGAATTGCCAAACGTGAGGGCTTCGGGGCCAGTAGTGTGAGGACAGAAGTCTGAGAACACAAGCTAGACTCGGATGTCAGGCTGAGGGCAGGGCAGGTACCCCTGCAGATATGAAACAATATCTCATGCATCTGTAGTCACGGCGTGGATCAGACGTTGGCTCAGGTTGGAGTTTCTGTGCATTACTGCCCCTTCATGAACGAAGCGGAGTCTCAAGGCTGTTAACGTTTTCCCACATTGGGAGTAGTGGGATGCCCCCTTCAAGGATTCCTTATTCGGGACATTTGAGACCTGTTGGGCAGCTCCAGGCCATTTCCTATGGAATGACTCCAGAGCATCGTTTGAGGATGTATGCCAGGGAAGATCGCCTCGCATTCCAATTCACTCCTAACAACAAGACATTTGAGATCTGATGGCTATCGGGAGACACCGGGGAGGTTCAATGGAAATGGACGTTCCCGAGGTAAGGTCCTAAAGTGTGTTTGTGTCCATGGGGGCCTTGGAATGGGGCGGTGGCACCAGGACCCTGAAGTATTCTCCTAAACTTTTGACATAGCTCCCATGCTCAAGTTTCCTTGTGGATATGAGGCTTGTTCTGATGGGTGCCTCAGGAAACCCCCTATGCTTGTATTGGAATTCAGGCTTTTGAGGAGACATGCCTGTAAACCAAAGCTTGGATTCGATTATGGCCTAGGGTCATGTCTGGTTCCATCTACTTCTCTGGGGACATCCATCTATGTCATGTGTGGAGATAGATGCTCAGCTGGTGTCAGACCGCCCTTGTTTGTCCCGGGAGACCTACACTCTTGGGATGGCCTCGGGGACTTTGCAGGGTTCTCCTAATATGTACGATATTGGACAATGGAATGGGCAGAATTTCCATGCATGGGGTAAGCACAGTCCTAATGTGTGGCGCCAGGGACCCCATCCTGGAGGGTGTGTGGCCCTGGAATTTGAGGACAGAAGTCGAAAACACAAACTCAGCTTAGGTTTGGAGACGTAGGTATGGCAGGCCCAATCTACAAACCATGAGAAGAAAACTTCAGGATATGAAGAAAGAGCGTGTCTGAGGCGCTTGCTCAGGCTTTTGTCTCTGGATTTTGTATCAACGATGGCCTTGGAATGTGGGGAGGCCTCCTGGGCCATGGACAAATCTTCCTCTCTGTGGATATGGCCCGGTCCCAATGGTTTTTCGTCAATCTGTGGCATGGGAGGTCTCCTTTCAGGTTTGATACCTCAGGTGCCCCAAACAAAGAGGAATTCCAAAGCAGATCCCTGGCGAACAGTGAAGGGACTAGACAGTTGAAATCTGATGGCTCAGCGGGAGAAACCGGGGTGGCTGAGTTGAAATGGTCTTTCTTGAGGATGGGGCCTAATGTGTGTTTCTGTCCATGAGGGCCTTGGAATGGAGGCTAACCTGGAGGTCGTGTGGGTCCAAGCTGTGGGCACAGATGTCTGGAAACACAAACTCAGCTTATGAGTGGCGACTAGGGTATGGCAGGCCGGATGTACAGCACGAGAGGGAGCTCCTGGGCATCTGAAACAAGGGCGAGTGGGAGGCGTTCCTTCAGGCTTTTTCTCTGGATGTTGTGTCCGGGATAGCCGTGGATTGGACGGGTGGCCTCAGGGACTATGGACGAGTATCCCTCTCTGGGTATTTGTCCCAGCTCCCAAGAGTTTGGGGTCATTTTGTGGGAAGGGTGGAGTCGTGTTGTCTGGCTCATGTGTCTCTCCAAGAAAGGGATTCGAGAGCAGAGCCCCCGGTACGGGCGGGGCGACTGGAAAACTCAAACACTGGTGAGGATTGGGTGCATAGCGGCTTGGCGAGCCCCATATGTGGGCTCTTGGTCCAGGCCCTGACAGGCCTTTCTTTGACAAGGGGCTCACGCTGAGGGTCACAGTGTGAATTTGTGCTGCTGCACTCACGGTTGGGCGTGGAATCAGGGGCCATGAAGGTTTCTCTCACACTGAAGGTGTGACTCCATGCCAAGAGCAAGCTTTACAGCCATGGGGAAGGAGGAGTTCTGTTTTGTGCTTGCGATCCCCAGCTGTGTGGAGAATTGATATAATGTCTAGGTTCAGATATCTGAAAACCAAGGTTAGGAAGAGGTGACGGCATAAGACCATGGCGTGTCTGAAGTGCTGGGTGTGCGGCCAGCTGTCTCCTTGTCTGTCTGGACGTGTGACTTCAGTCTGTGTCAGATGGAGCATAAGTGCCCAGAGCAGCCTATCCAGTTTGGGTACCGTCGAGGCCCGAGCAGGTTGATCCTCATCTGGGTTTTCTGGAGAACCCCACAGGGAAACTTTTTTCTTCCGTTGGGCAGACCCTGGGCTGGGTTTTGGTTCTGGAGTTCCTAGTCCGGAGGGCTTGTTTGCCAGGAGTGTGAGTAAGAAAGTCTGAAAACACAAGCTAGCGTGAGGTTTGGGACCGAGGGCACGGCAGGCCCACTCTGCAGAGGCTGAATCGAGATCTCCTGCACTGAGGTCATGTCAACTATGAGACGTGCCTCAGGCTAGAGTTTTTGTCCAGCATGGCCTTTTCCTGAAGGGTGTGGGGTCTTCGTGAGACCAGGGAGGTTTGCCTATGATGGGATTTGTGAACTACTCCAAACCTCAAGGTTTCCTTCTGCACGACTGTCGAGTCCTATTGGATGGTTCCAGGAGGCCCCATACGGAAAGACTCGAGAGCAGGTGTCTAAGCATGGATGCCTGGGAATGCCACCTCATATTCCCACTCTTTAGTCAGGACAAGGCAGGCTCAATCTGCGGGATCCTGGGTGAGCTACCCAGAGGGGAGAGTTGAAATGGACTCTCCTGATGATGAGTCCTACTGTGGGTTGGTGGCCTGGGAGACCTTGGAGTGTGGAGGTGGCTCAGGGACTCTGCAGGATTCTCCAACCTGAGGTGTTTGACACGGCTCCAACAAGGAAGCTTCCCATGTGGTCGAGAGGAGTTCTGTTCAGTGTCTCAGGAAAGCCCCATATCCTGTTCTTCGAACCAAAGCCTCTGAGGAGTGACACCAGGACACCAAAGCAAGAGTTGAGATTAGGGCCAAAGGGACTGTCCGGCTCAATCTTCTATCTCTGTTGACATCTGTGTGCATGCCTTTGTGGAGGTAGCTGCTCAGCTTGTGTCCGAATGCCCTTGTGTGTCCAGGGAGGCTCCCAGTAGTGGGATGTCCTCGGGGGCCTTGAGATTTCTCATATTCTGGAGGTGTGTGGCCAAAGAAATGGACACAGTTTCCCAGGAGAGAGCAGGCACGGTCCTGTGTTATGGCTCCAGAGGACGCAGCCTAGAGGCTGTGTTTGCCGGGGCTGTGGGGACAGATGTCTGAAAAAGCAAACTTGGCTCAGCTAGGGGCCAAGGTAATGACAGGCCTGATCTCCAGTCCGTGAGGGGAGATCCTCTGGATATCAAAGGAGGGCAAGTGGGAGGCAGTCGCTCAGGCTTTTGTCTCTGGGTGTAGCGTTCTCAGTGGCCGTTCAGGGTAGGGGTTGCTTCAGGGGCCGAGGAAGAGCCTTCCTCTCAGGGGATTGTCCAAGCTCCCAAGTGTTTGGGTTCAATCTGTGGGAAGGGAAGAGTACTGTTTTCTGCCACAGGGGACCCCCCAGGCGAGGAACTCTAGAGCACAGCAGTGACCTCCCTCAACTGGAATACACACCATCTAGTTAGTCCTGGGTGCCTATAGGCATGGCAAGCCATATATGCGGGCTCTTGGTCCAGTCACTGAGAGGCGTTACTTGAATAAGGTACTCACGCTGAGGGTCACCATGTGTGTTTGTGCCCAAGGCGGCCCTCACGCATGGGCGTGGCCTCATGGGCCATGCCATTTTCTCCTACACTGAAGGTTTGAATCACTGCCAGCAGCAAGGTTTCTTGCCATGGGGAAGGAGGGGTTCTGACTTGTGCATCAGGTTCCCCCCTGTGCAGGGATTGGAGATAAGGTCTAGGTTCCGATGACTGAAAACCCATGTTGGGAATGGATGGTGGCCTAAGGCAGTGGCGGGTCCAATGTGCTGGGTGTGCAGCCAGCTGTGTCGATGTCTGTTGGAAGGTCTGCGCTTAGGCTATTTGCGACAGAGCATCAGTGTTTAAGGTAGCCTATGCAAATGGGGTGTTGACGAGGGCCAAGCAGTTTGATCCTCATTTGGGGTTGATGGGCCGCACCACATACAATGTTTTTCTCCTAGTAGGAAGGCAGAGTGCTTCATTGTGGCCCCAGAATTCCAAGTAGGGAGGATTTGTGGGCCAGGAGTGTGAGGACAAGAGTATGAAAACACAAGCTAGGGTGAGGATTGGAGCCAAGGGCAGAGCAGGCCCTCTCTGCAGAGGCTGAATCAAAATCTTCTGCATCTGAAGTCAGGCTGAGGATCAGACTTTGGCTGAGGCTGGAGTATGTGTCCATGATGGCACCTTCATGAAGCGGGTGCCTCATGGGCCAAGGAAGTTTTCCCACGCTGAGTTTTGAGGTTGCTTCAAACCACAAGGTTTCCTTCTGCGGGACATTCGAGTCCTGTTGCATGGCTCAAGGACATACCCTACGGTAGGACTGGAGAGCAGGGTTTAAAGGATGGATCCCTGTACAGCATGCCTCGGGTTCGCATTGGCCATTAGCGACAAGATATGTTTGATCTGCTGCCTCTGGGCACGCTACCCAGGGGGCTGAGTTGAAATGCCCATTCCTGAGGATGCGTCATAATGTGCGTTTGGGTCCATGAAGACCTTGGAATGTGCTGGTTGTTCAGTGGCCCTGCGGAACTCTCCTACCTGAATGGTTTGATACATCCCGAGTAAGAAAGCTCCCCATGTGGAGACGAGAGAGGTTTGGTTTGTTGCCTCAGAAAAGCCCCGTGTGCAGGTCTACGAAAACAGTCCTCTGAGGACGGACACATGGAAAGCAAAGCTAAAGTTCAGATTAGGGCCTGCGGACCTGTCCATTTCAACCTTCTGTCTCTGGGGACACTGTCTGAGAGTCTAAGTGGAGATAGTTGCTCCGCTGGTGTCAGAGAGCCCCTCTTAGTCCAGGGTGGCCTACACTATTGATGGCCTCAGGGGCCTTGTAGCTCTTCCCTAACCTGTAGGGTTGTGGTCAATGGTTTGGGCACAATTTCCTTGGAGAGGGCCGGCACAATCTTTCGCTGTGGCTCCAGAGACCCTAGCCTGGAGGTAGTGTGGGTCCAGGCTGTGGACACAGAAGTCTGAAAACACAAACTCAGCTTATGAGTGGCGCCTAGGGTATGGCAGGCCAGATGTACAGCCCGAGAGGGAGCTCCTGGGCCTCTGAAACAAGGGCGAGTGGGAGGCCTTCCTTCAGGCTTTTGTCTCTGGATGTTGTGTCAGGGATAGCCGTGGATTGGAGGGGTGGCCTCAGGGACTATTGAGGAGTATCTCTCTCTGGGGATTTGTTTCAGCTCCCAAGAGTTTGGGGTCATTTTGTGGGAAGGGTGGAGTCGTGTTGTCTGGTTCATGTGTCTACCCAAGAAAGGGATTCGAAGGCAAAGAACCTGGTACGGGCGGGGCGACTGGAAAACTCAAACACTCGTGAAGATTGGGTGCATAGGGGCTTGGCAAGCCCCATATGCGGGCTCTTGGTCCAGGCGCTGACAGGCCTTTCTTTGACATGGGGCTCACGCTGAGGGTCACAGTGTGAATTTGTGCCCAAGCAGCACTCAAGGTTGGGCGTGGCATCAGGGGCCATGAAGGTTTCTCCCACTCTGAAGGTGTGACTCCATGCCAAGAGCAAGCTTTACAGCCATGGGGAAGGAGGAGTTCTGTTTTGTGCTTGCGATCCCCAGCTGTTTGGAGAATTGATATAATGTCTAGGTTCAGATATCTGAAAACCAAGGTTAGGAAGAGTTGACGGCATAAGACCATGGCGTGTCTGAAGTGCTGGGTGTTCTGGACGGCTGGCTTCAGGCTGTGTCAGACAGAGCATGAGTGCCCAGAGCAGCCTATCAAGTTCGGGTACCGTCGAGGCCCGAGCAGGTTGATCCTCATCTGGGTTTACTGGAGAACCCCACAGGGAAACGGTTTTCTTCCGTTGGGCAGACACTGGGCTGGGTTGTGGTTCTGGAGTTCCTAGTCCGGAGGGCTTGTTTGCCAAGAGTGTGAGGAAGGAAGTCTGAAAACACAAGCTAGCGTGAGGTTTGGGACCGAGGGCAGAGCAGGCCCAATCTGCAGAGACTGTTTCGAGATCTCCTGCACTGAGGTCATGTCAACAATGAGACGTGCCTCAGGCTAGAGTTTTTATCCAGTATGGCCTCTTCCTGAAGGGTGTGGGGGCTTCATGATGCCAGGGAGGTTTGCCTACGATGGGATTTGTGAACTACTCCAAACCTCAAGGTTTCCATATGCATGACAGTCGAGTCCTATTGGATGGTTCCAGAAGGCCCCATATGGAAAGACTCGATAGCAGGTGTCTAAGCATGGATGCCTGGGAATGCCACCTCATATTCCCACTCATTAGTCAGGACAAGGCAGGCTCAATCTGCGGGCTCCTGGGTGAGCTACCCAGAGTGGAGAGTTGAAATGGACTCCCCTGAAGATGAGTCCTATTGTGGCTTGGTTGCCGGGGAGACCTTGGAATGTGGAGGTGGCTCGGGGACTCTGCAGGAATTCTCCAACCTGAGGTGTTTGACATGGCTCCAACAAGGAAGCTTCCCATGTGGAGACTAGAGGAGTTCTGTTCAGTGCCTCAGGAAAGCCCCATATCCTGTTCTTCGAACCAAAGCCTCTGAGGAGTGACACCTGGAAACCAAAGCAAGAGTTGAAATTAGGGCCTAAGGGCCTGTCCGGCTCAACCTTCTATCTCTGTTGACATCTGTGTGCAAGCCTTTGTGGAAGTAGCTGCTCAGGTTGTGTCCGAATGGCCCTGTGTGTCCAGGGAGGCTCCCAGTAGTGGGATGTCCTCGGGGGCCTTGAGGTTTCTCATATTCTGGAGGTGTGTGGCCAAAGGAATGGACACAGTGTCCCAGAAGAGAGGAGGCATGGTCTTGTGGTATGGCTCCAGAGGACCCAGCCTAGAGGCTGTGTTTGCCAGGGCTGTGGGGACAGATGTCTGAAAAAGCAAACTTGGCTCAGCTAGGGGCCAAGGTAATTGCAGGCCTGATACCCAGTACGTGAGGGGAGATCATCTGGATATCAAAGGAGGGCAAGTGGGAGGCAGACGCTCAGGCTTCTGTCTCTGGGTGTTGCGTTCACAGTGGCCGTTCATGGTAGGGGTTGCTTCAGGAGGTGAGGAAGAGCCTTCCTCTCAGGGATTTGTCCAAGCTCCCAAGTGTTTGGGTTCAATCTGTGGGAAGGGAAGAGTACTGTTTTCTGCCACAGGTCACCCCCCAGGCAAGGGTCTCTAGAGCACAGCAGTGGCCTCCTCAACTGGAATACACACCATCTAGTTAGTCCTGGGTGCCTATGGGCATGGCAAGCCATATATGCGGGCTCTTGGTCCAGTCACTGAGAGGCGTTACATGAATAAGGTACTCACGCTGAGGGTCACAATGTGTGTTTGTGCCCATGGGCGTGGCCTCATAGGCCATGCCGTTTTCTCCTACACTGAAGGTTTGACTCACTGCCAGTAGCAAGGTTTCTTGCCATGGGGAAGGAGGGGTTCTGACTTGTGCATCAGGTTCCCCCCTGTGCAGGGATTGGAGAGAGGGTGTAGGTTCTAATGAATGAAATCCCAGGTTTGGAATGGATGGTGGCCTAAGGCAGTGGCGGGTCCAATGTGCTGGGTGTTCAGCCAGATGTGTCGATGTCTGTTGGAAGGTCTGGGCTCAGGCTATTTGCGACAGAGCATCAGTGTTTAAAGTAGCCTATGCAATTGGGGTGTTGCCAAGGTCCAAGCAGTTTGATCCTCATTTGGGGTCTCTGGGCAGCAACATAGACAATGTTTTTCTCCTGGGAGGCAGGCAGAGTGCTTCATTCTTGCCTCAAAATTCCCAGTAGGGAGGGTGTGTGGGCCAGGAGTGTGAGGACGGAAGTCTGAAAACACCAGCTAGGGTGAGGATTTTTCCAAAAGCAGAGCAGGCCCACTCTTCAGAGGCTGAATCGAAATCTCCTGCATCTGAAGTCAGGCTGAAGATCAGAAGTTGGCTGAGGCTGGAGTATGTGTCCAGGATGGCACCTTCATGAAGCGGGGCCTCATGAGGCCAAGGAAGTTTTCCCACGCTGAGTTTGGAGGTTGCCCCAAACCACAAGGTTTCCTTCTGCGAGACATTCGAGTCCTGTTGCATGGCTCCAGGACATACCATACGGAAGGACTGTAGAGCAGGGTTCAAAGGATGGATCCCTGTACAGCATGCCTCTGGTTCCCATTGAACATGAGCGACAAGATATGTTTGATCTCCTGCCTCTGGGGCACGCTACCCAGGGGCTGAGTTGAAATGGCCTCTCCCGAGTATGGGTCATAATGTGCGTTTGGGTCCATGGAGACCTTGGAATGTGCTGGTTGTTCAGTGGCCCTACGGAACTCTCCTACCTGAAGGGTTTGATACATCCCAAGTAAGAAAGCTCCCCATGTGGAGACGAGAGAGGTTTCGTTTGGTGCCCAAATAAGCCCCTAGTGCTGGTCTACGAGAACAGTACTCTGAGGACAGACACATGGAAACCAAAGCTAAAGTTCATATTAGGGCCTGGGGCCCTGTCCATTTCAACCTTCTGTCTCTGGGGACACTGTCTGAGAGTCTAAGTGGAGATAGTTGCACCGCTGGTGTCAGAGAGCCCCTCTTAGTCCAGGGTGGCCTACACTATTGAGGGCCTCAGGGGCCTAGGGGCTTTTCCCTAACCTGTAGGGTTGTGGTCAATGGATTGGGCATTCTTTCCTTGGAGAGGGCAGGCACAATCTTTCGCTGGGGCACCAGAAGCCCTAGCCTGGAGGTAGTGTGGGTCCAGGCTGTGGACACAGAAGTCTGAAAACACAAACTCAGCTCATGAGTGGCGCCAAGGGTATGGCAGGCCGGATGTACAGCCCGAGAGGAAGCTCCTGGGCCTCTGAAACAAGGGCGAGTGGGAGGTGTTCCTTCAGGCTTTTGTCTCTGGATGTTGTGTCAGGGATAGCCGTGGATAGGAGGGGTGGCCTCAGGGACTGTGGACGAGTATCTCTCTCTGGCGATTTGTCCCAGGTCCCAAGAGTTTGGGGTCATTTTGTAGGAAGGGTGGAGTCGTGTTTTCTGGCTCATGTGTCTCTCCAAGAAAGGGATTCCAGACCAGAGCCCCAGGTACGGGCTAGGCGATTGGTAAACTCAATCACTGGTGAGGATTGGGTGCATAGGTGCTTGGCAAGTCCATATGCGGGCTCTTGGTCCAGGCCCTGACAGGCCTTTTTTGACATGGGGCTCATGCTGAGGGTCACTGTTTGAATTTGTGCCCAAGCAGCACTCACGTTTGGGCGTAGCATCAGGGGCCATGAAGGTTTCTCCCACCCTGAATGTGTGACTCCATTCCAAGAGCAAGCTTTACAGCCATGGGGAAGGAGGAGTTCTGTTTTGTGCTTGCGATACCCAGCTGTATGGAGAATTGATATAATGTCTAGGTTCAGATATCTGAAAAACAAGGTTAGGAAGAGTTGACGGCATAAGACCATGGCGTGTCCGAAGTGCGGGGTGTGCGGCCAGCAGTCTCCTTGTCTGTCTGGACGTCTGGCTTCAGGCTGTGTCAGACAGAGCATGAGTGCCCAGAGCAGCCTATCCAGTTCGGGTACCGTCGAGGCCTGAGCAGGTTGATCCTCATCTGTGTTTTCTGGAGAGCCCCACAGGGAAACGGTTTTCTTCCGTTGGGCCGACACTGGGCTGGGTTGTGGTTCTGGAGTTCATAGTCCGGAGGGCTTGTTTGCCAGGAGTGTGAGGAAGGAAGTCTGAAAACACAAGCTAGCATGGGGTTTGGGACCGAAGGCATGGCAGGCCCACTCTGCAGGGGCTGAATCGAGATCTCCTGCACTGAGGTCATGTCAACTATGAGAAGAGCCTAAGGCTAGAGTTTTTGTACAGATGGCCTCTTCCTGAAGGGTGTGGGGGCTTCATGAGGCCAGGGTGGTTTGCCTACGATGAGATTTGTGAACTACTCCAAACCTCAAGGTTTCCTTCTGCACGACTGTCGAGTCCTATTGGATGGTTCCAGGAGGCCCCATACGGAAAGACTCGAGAGCAGGTGTCTAAGCATGGATGCCTGAGAACGCCACCTCATATTCCCACTCTTTAGTCAGGACAAGGCCGGCTCAATCTGAGGCCTCCTGGGTGAGCTACCCAGAGGGGAGAGTTGAAATGGACTCTCCTGAAGATGAGTCCTACTGTGGCTTGGTGGCCTGGGAGACCATGGAATGTGGAGGTGTCTCAGGGACTCTGCAGGATTCTCCAACCTGAGGTGTTTGACACGGCTCCTACAAGGAAGTTTCCCATGTGGAGTCGAGAGGAGTTCTGTTCAGTGCCTCAGGAAAGCCCCATATCCTGTTCTTCGAACCAAAGCCTCTGAGGAGTGACACCTGGAAACCAAAGCAAGAGTTGAGATTAGGGCCTAAGGGCCTGTCCGGATCAACCTTCTATCTCTGTTGACATCTGTGTGGATGCCTTCGTGGAGGTAGCTGCTCAGCTTGTGTCCGAATGCCCCTGTGTGTCCAGGGAGGCTCCCAGTAGTGGGATGTCCTTGGGGGCTTTGAGGTTTCTCATATTCTGGAGGTGTGTGGCCAAAGGAATGGACACAGTTTCCCAGGAGAAAGCAGACACGGTCCTGTGGTATGGCTCCAGAGGACCCAGCCTAGAGGCTGTGTTTGCCAGGGCTGTGGGGACAGATGTCTGAAAAAGCAAACTTGGCTCAGCTAGGGGCCAAGGTAATGGCAGGCCTGATCTCCAGTCCGTGAGGGGAGATCCTCTGGATATCAAAGGAGGGCAAGTGGGAGGCAGTTGCTCAGGCTTTTGTCTCTGGGTGTTGCTTTCACAGTGGCCGTTCAGGGTAGGGGTTGCTTCAGGGGCCGAGATAGAGCCTTCCTCTCGGGGGATTTTCCAAGCTCCCAAGTGTTTGGGTTTATTCTGTAGGAAGGGAAGAGTACTGTTTTCTACCACAGAGTACCCCCAGGAGAGGGACTCTAGAGCACAGTAGTGGGTTCCCTCAACCTGAATACACACCATCTATTTAGTCCTGGGTGCCTATGGGCATGGCAAGCCACATATGCGGGCTCTTGGTTAAGTCACTGAAGCGTTACTTGAATAGGTACTCACGCTGAGGGTCACAATGTGTGTTTGTGACTAAGGCTGCCCTCACGCATGGGCGTGGCCTCATGGTCCATGCCTTTTTCTCCCACACTGAAGGTTTGACTCACTGCCAGCACCAAGGTTTCTTGCCATGGGAAAGGAGGGGTTCTGACTTGTGCATCCGGTTACCCCTGTGAAGGGATTGGAGATAAGGTCTAGGATCCGATGACTGAAAACCCAGGTTGGGAATGGATGGTGGCCTAAGGCAGTGGCGGGTCCAATGTGCTGGGGGTGCAGCTAGATGTGTCGGTGTCTGTTAGAAGGTCTGGGCTCAGGCTATTTGCAGAGCATCAGTGTTTAAGGTAGCCTATGCAATTGGGGGGTTGCCGAGGGCCAAGCTGTTTGGTCCTCATTTGGGGTTCTGGGCAGCACCATAGACAATGTTTTTCTCCTGGGAGGCAGGCAGAGTGCTTTATTGTGGCCCCAGAATTCCCAGGAGGGTGGGTTTGTGGGCCCGGAATGTGAGGACAGAAGTCTGAGAAGACAAGCTAGGGTGAGGATTAGAGCCAAGGGCAGAGCAGGCCCACTCTGCAGAGGCTGAATCAAAATCTCCTGCATCTGAAGTCAGGCTGAGGATCAGACTGAGGCTGGAGTATGTGTCCATGATGGCACCTTCATGAAGCGGGGCCTCATGAGGCCAAGGAAGTTTTCCCACGCTGAGTTTGGAGGTTACCCCAAACCACAAGGTTTCCTTCTGTGGGACATTCGAGTCCTGTTGCATGGCTCCAGGACATACCATACGGAAGGATTGGAGAGCAGGGTTCGAAGGATGGATCCCTGTACAGCATGCCTCGCATTCCCATTGGCTATTAGCCACAAGATATGTTTGATCTGCTGCCTCTGGGACACGCTACCCAGGGGGCGGGGTTGAAATGGCCTCTCCTGAGGATGCGTCTTAATGTGCGTTTGAGTCCATGGAGACCTTGGAATGTGCTGGTTTTTCAGGGGCCCTCCGGAACTCTCCTACCTGAAGGTTTTGATACGTCCCCAGTAAGAAAGCTCCACATGTGGAGACAAGAGAGGTTTGGTTTGGTGCCTCAGAAAAGCCCCGTGTACTGGTCTACGAAAACAGTCCTCTGAGGACGGACACATGGAAACCAAAGCTAAGGTTCAGATTAGGGCCTGGGGACCTGTCCATTTCAACCTTCTGTCTCTGTGGACACTGTCTGAGAGTCTAGGTGGAGATAGATGCTCCGCTGCTGTCAGAGATCCCTTCTTAGTCCAGTGTGGCCTACACTATTGATGGCCTCAGGGGCCTTGGAGCTTTTCCCTAACCTGTAGGTTTGTGGTCAATGGATTGGGCACACTTTCCTTGGAGAGGGCAGGCACAATCTTTCGCTGGGGCACCAGAAGCCCTAGCCTGGAGGTTGTGTGGGTCCAGGCTGTGGGCACAGAAGTCTGAAAACACAAACTCAGCTTATGCGTGGCGCCTAGCTTATGGCAGGCCTGATGTACAGCCCGAGAGGGAGCTCCTGGGCCTCTGAAACAAGGGCGAGTGGGAGGCGTTCCTTCAGGCTTTTTCTCTGGATGTTGTGTCCGGGATAGCCGTCGATAGGAGGGGTGGCCTCAGGGTCTGTGGACGAGTATCCCTCTCTGGGGATTTGTCCCAGTCCCAAGAGTTTGGGGTCATTTTGTGGGAAGGGTGGAGTCGTGTTTTCTGGCTCATGTGTCTCTCCAAGAAAGGGATCCAGACCAGAGCCCCAGGTACGGTCTGGGCGACTGGTAAACTCAAGCACTGGTGAGGATTGGGTGCATAGGGGCTTGGCAAGCCCCATATGTGGGCTCTTGGTCCAAGCCCTGACAGGCCTTACTTTGACATGGGGCTCATGCTGAGGGTCACAGTGTGAATTTGAGCCCAAGCAGCACTCAAGTTTGGGCGTGGCATCAGGGGCCATAAAGGTTTCTCCCACCCTGAAAGTGTGACTCCATGCCAAGAGCAAGCTTTACAGCCATGGGGAAGGAGGAGTTCTGTTTTGTGCCTGCGATACCCAGGTGTGTGGAGAATTGATATAATGTCTAGGTTCAGATATCTGAATACCAAGGTTTGGAAGAGTTGACGGCATAAGACCATGGCGTGTCCGAAGTGCTGGGTATGCGGCCAGCTGTCTCCTTGTCTGTCTGGACGTCTGGCTTCAGGCTGTGTCAGACAGAGCATGAGTGCCCAGAGCAGCCTATCCAGTGCGGGTCCGTCGAGGCCCAAGCAGGTTGATCCTCATCTGGGTTTTCTGGAGAGCCCCACAGGGAAACGTTTTTCTTCCGTTGGGCAGACACTGGGCTGGGTTGTGGTTCTGGAGTTCCTAGTCCGGAGGGCTTGTTTGCCAGGAGTGTGAGGAAGGAAGTCTGAAAACACAAGCTAGCATGAGGTTTGAGACCGAAGGCATGGCAGGCCCACTCTGCAGAGGCTGAATCGTTATCTCCTGCTCTGAGGTCATGTCAACTATGAGACGTGCCTCAGGCTAGAGTTTTTGTCCAGCATGGCCTCTTCCTGAAGGGTGTGGGGGCTTCATGAGGCCAGGGAAGTTTGCCTACGATGGGATTTGTGAACTACTCCAAACCTCAAGGTTTCCTTCTGCACGACGGTCGAGTCCTATTGGATGGTTCCAGGAGGCCCCATACGGAAAGACTCGAGAGCAGGTGTCTAAGCATGGATGCCTGGGAACGCCACCTCATATTCCCACTCTTTAGTCAGGACAAGGCAGGCTCAATCTGTGGGCTCCTGATTGAGCTACCCAGAGGGGAGAGTTGAAATGGACTCTCCTGAAGATGAGTCCTACTGTGGCTTGGTGGCCTGGGAGACCTTGGAATGTGGAGGTGTCTCAGGGACTCTGCAGGATTCCCCAACCTGAGGTGTTTGACACGGCTCCAACAAGGAAGCTTCCCATGTGGAGACTAGAGGAGTTCTGTTCAGTGCCTCAGGAAAGCCCCATATCCTGTTCTTCGAACCAAAGCCTCTGAGGAGTGACACCTGGAAACCAAAGCAAGAGTTGAGATTAGGGCCTAAGGGACTGTCCGGCTAAACCTTCTATCTCTGTTGACATCTGTATGCATGCCTTCGTGGAGGTAGCTGCTCAGCTTGTGTCAGAATGCCCCTGTGTGTCCAGGGAGGCTCCCAGTAGTGGGATGTCCTCGGGGGCCTTGAGGTTTCTCATATTCTGGAGGTGTGTGGCCAAAGGAATGGACACAGTTTACCAGGAGAGAGCAGGCACGGTCCTGTGGTATGGCTCCAGAGGACGCAGCCTAGAGGCTGTGTTTGCCAGGGCTGTGGGGACAGATGTCTGAAAAAGCAAACTTGGCTCAGCTAGGGGCCAAGGTAATGGCAGGCCTCATCTCCAGTCCGTGAGGGAAGATCCTCTGGATATCAAAGGAGGGTAAGTGGGAGGCAGTTGCTCAGGCTTTTGTCTCTGGGTGTTGCATTCACAGATGCCGTTCAGGGTAGGGGTTGCTTCAGGAGCCCAGGAAGAGCCTTCCTCTCGGTGGATTGTCCAAGCTCCAAAGTGTTTGGGTTTATTCTGTGGGAAGGGAAGAGTACTTTTTTCTACCACAGGGGACCCCTAGGAGAGGGACTCTAGAGCACAGCAGTGGGTTCCCTCAACCTGAATACACACCATCTATTTAGTCCTGGGTGCCTATGGGCATGGCAAGCCACATATGCGGGCTCTTGGTTCAGTCACTGAAGCGTTACTTGAATAAGGTACTCACGCTGAGGGTCACAATGTGTGTTTGTGACTAAGGCTGCCCTCACGCATGGGCGTGGCCTCATGGGCCATGCCGTTTTTTCCTACACTGAAGGTTTGACTCACTGCCAGCAGCAAGGTTTCTTGCCATGGGGAAGGAGGGTTTCTGACTTGTGCATCCGGTTACCCCTCTGCAGGGATTGGAGATAAGGTCTAGGTTCCGATGACTGAAAACCCAGGTTGGGAATGGATGGTGGCCTAAGGCAGTGGCGGGTCCAATGTGCTGGGGGTGCAGCTAGATGTGTCGGTGTCTGTTAGAAGGTCTGGGCTCAGGCTATTTGCGACAGAGCATCAGTGTTTAAGGTAGCCTATGCAATTGGGGTGTTGCCGAGGGCCAAGCTGTTTGGTCCTCATTTGGGGTTCTGGGCAGCACCATAGACAATGTTTTTCTCCTGGGAGGCAGGCAGAGTGCTTCATTGTGGCCCCAGAATTCCCAGGAGGGTGGGTTTGTGGGCCCGGAATGTGAGGACAGAAGTCTGAAAACACAAGCTAGGGTGAGGATTGGAGCCAAGGGCAGAGCAGGCCCACTCTGAAGAGGCTGAATCAAAATCTCCTGCATCTGAAGTCAGGCTGAGGATCAGAAAATTGCCTAGGCTGGAGTATGTGTCCATGATGGCACCTTCATGAAGCGGGGGCCTCATGAGGCCAAGGAAGTTTTCCCACGCTGAGTTTGGAGGTTACCCCAAACCACAAGGTTTCCTTCTGCGGGACATTCGAGTCCTGTTGCATGGCTCCAGGACATACCATACGGAAGGACTGTAGAGCAGGGTCAAAGGATGGATCCCTGTACAGCATGCCTCGGGTTCCCATTGAACATGAGCGACAAGATATGTTTGATCTCCTGCCTCTGGGGCACGCTACCCAGGCGGCTGAGTTGAAATGGCCTCTCCCGAGTATGGGTCATAATGTGCGTTTGGGTCCATGGAGACCTTGGAATGTGCTGGTTGTTCAGTGGCCCTACGGAACTCTCCTACCTGAAGGGTTTGATACATCCCAAGTAAGAAAGCTCCCCATGTGGAGACGAGAGAGGTTTCGTTTTGTGCCCAAATAAGCCCCTAGTGCTGGTCTACGAGAACAGTACTCTGAGGACAGACACATGGAAACCAAAGCTAAAGTTCATATTAGGGCCTGGGGCCCTGTCCATTTCAACCTTCTGTCTCTGGGGACACTGTCTGAGAGTCTAAGTGGAGATAGTTGCACCGCTGGTGTCAGAGAGCCCCTCTTAGTCCAGGGTGGCCTACACTATTGAGGGCCTCAGGGGCCTAGGGGCTTTTCCCTAACCTGTAGGGTTGTGGTCAATGGATTGGGCACACTTTCCTTGGAGAGGGCAGGCACAATCTTTCGCTGGGGCACCAGAAGCCCTAGCCTGGAGGTAGTGTGGGTCCAGGCTGTGGACACAGAAGTCTGAAAACACAAACTCAGCTCATGAGTGGCGCCAAGGGTATGGCAGGCCGGATGTACAGCCCGAGAGGAAGCTCCTGGGCCTCTGAAACAAGGGCGAGTGGGAGGCGTTCCTTCAGGCTTTTTCTCTGGATGTTGTGTCAGGGATAGCCGTGGAAAGGAGGGGTGGCCTCAGGGACTGTGGACGAGTATCTCTCTCTGGCGATTTGTCCCAGGTCCCAAGAGTTTGGGGTCATTTTGTGGGAAGGGTGGAGTCGTGTTTTCTGGCTCATGTGTCTCTCCAAGAAAGGGATCCAGACCAGAGCCCCAGGTACGGGCTGGGCGATTGGTAAACTCAATCACTGGTGAGGATTGGGTGCATAGGTGCTTGGCAAGTCCATATGCGGGCTCTTGGTCCAGGCCCTGACAAGCCTTTTTTGACATGGGGCTCATGCTAAGGGTCACTGTTTGAATTTGTGCCCAAGCAGCACTCACGTTTGGGCGTAGCATCAGGGGCCATGAAGGTTTCTCCTACCCTGAAGGTGTGACTCCATGCCAAGAGCAAGCTTTACAGCCATGGGGAAGGAGGAGTTCTGTTTTGTGATTGCGATACCCAGCTGTATGGAGAATTGATATAATGTCTAGGTTCAGATATCTGAAAAACAAGGTTAGGAAGAGTTGACGGCATAAGACCATGGCGTGTCCGAAGTGCGGGGTGTGCGGCCAGCAGTCTCCTTGTCTGTTTGGACGTCTGGCTTCAGGCTGTGTCAGACAGAGCATGAGTGCCCAGAGCAGCCTATCCAGTTCGGGTACCGTCGAGGCCCGAGCAGGTTGATCCTCATCTGTGTTTTCTGGAGAGCCCCACAGGGAAACGGTTTTCTTCCGTTGGGCCGAAACTGGGCTGGGTTGTGGTTCTGGAGTTCATAGTCCGGAGGGCTTGTTTGCCAGGAGTGTGAGGAAGGAAGTCTGAAAACACAAGCTAGCATGAGGTTTGGGACCGAAGGCATGGCAGGCCCACTCTGCAGGGGCTGAATCGAGATCTCCTGCTCTGAGGTCATGTCAACTATGAGACGAGCCTAAGGCTAGAGTTTTTGTAAAGGATGGCCTCTTCCTGAAGGGTGTGGGGGCTTCATGAGGCCAGGGAGGTTTGCCTACGATGAGATTTGTGAACTACTCCAAACCTCAAGGTTTCCTTCTGTGGAAATGGATTCCGTGACTTGTGCATCCGGTTACCCCTCTGCAGGTATTGGAGATAAGGTCTAGGTTCCGATGACTGAAAACCCAGGTTGGGAATGGATGGTCGCCTAAGGCAGTGGCGGGTCCAATGTGCTGGGGGTGCAGCTAGATGTGTCGGTGTCTGTTAGAAGGTCTGGGCTCAGGCTATTTGCGACAGAGCATCAGTGTTTAAGGTAGCCTATGCAATTGGGGTGTTGCCGAGGGCCAAGCTGTTTGGTCCTCATTTGGGGTTCTGGGCAGCACCATAGACAATGTTTTTCTCCTGGGAGGCAGGCAGAGTGCTTCATTGTGGCCCCAGAATTCCCAGGAGGGTGGGTTTGTGGGCCCGGAATGTGAGGACAGAAGTCTGAAAACACAAGCTAGGGTGAGGATTGGAGCCAAGGGCAGAGCAGGCCCACTCTGCAGAGGCTGAATCAAAATCTCCTGCATCTGAAGTCAGGCTGAGGATCAGAAATTGGCTGAGGCTGGTGTATGTGTCCATGATGGCACCTTCATGAAGCGGGGGCCTCATGAGGCCAAGGAAGTTTTCCCACACTGAGTTTGGAGGTTACCCCAAACCACAAGGTTTCCTTCTGCGGGACATTAGAGTCCTGTTGCATGGCTCCAGGACATACCATATGGAAGGACTGGAGAGCAGGGTTCGAAGGATGGATCCCTGTACAGCATGCCTCGCTTTCCCATTGGCCATTTGCCACAAGATATGTTTAATCTGCTGCCTCTGGGACACGCTACCCAGGGTGCTGAGTTCTAATGGCCTCTCCTCAGGATGTGTCATAATGTGCGTTTGAGTCCATGGAGACCTTGGAATGTGCTGGTTGTTCAGGGGCCCTGCGGAACTCTCCTACCTGAAGGGTTTGATACGTCCCTAGTAAGAAAGCTCCCCATGTGGAGACGAGAGTGGTTTGGTTTGGTGCCTCAGAAAAGCCCCGTGTGCTGGTCTACGAAAACAGTCCTCTGAGGACGGACACATGGAAACCAAAGCTAAGGTTCAGATTAGGGCCTGGGGGCCTGTCCTTTTCAACCTTCTGTCTCTGGGGACACTTTCTGAGAGTCTAAGTGGAGATAGATGTTCCGCTGCTGTCAGAGATCCCTTCTTAGTCCAGTGTGGCCTACACTATTGATGGCCTCAGGGGCCTTGGAGCTGTTCCCTAACCTGTAGGTTTGTGGTCAAGGGATTGGGCACACTTTCCTTGGAGAGGGCAGGCACAATTTTTCGCTGTGGCTCAGGAGGCCCTAGCCTGGAGGTTGTGTGGGTCCAGGCTTTGGGCACAGAAGTCTGAAAACACAAACTCAGCTTATGCGTGGCGCCTAGCTTATGGCAGGCTTGATGTACAGCCCGAGAGGGAGCTCCTGGGCCTCTGAACAAGGGCGAGTGGGAGGCGTTCCTTCAGGCTTTTGTCTCTGGATGTTGTGTCCGGGATAGCCGTCGATAGGAGGGGTGGCCTCAGGGTCTGTGGACGAGTATCCCTCTCTGGGGATTTGTCACAGTCCCAAGAGTTTGGGGTCATTTTGTGGGAAGGGTGGAGTCGTGTTTTCTGGCTCATGTGTCTCTCCAAGAAAGGGATCCAGACCAGAGCCCCAGGTACGGTCTGGGCGACTGGTAAACTCAAACACTGGTGAGGATTGGGTGCATAGGGGCTTGGGAAGCCCCATATGTGGGCTCTTGGTCCAGGCCCTGACAGGCCTTTCTTTGACATGGGGCTCATGCTGAGGGTCACAGTGTGAATTTGTGCCCAAGCAGCACTCAAGTTTGGGCGTGGCATCAGGGGCCATAAAGGTTTCTCCCACCCTGAAAGTGTGACTCCATGCCAAGAGCAAGCTTTACAGCCATGGGGAAGGAGGAGTTCTGTTTTGTGCCTGCGATCCCCAGCTGTGTGGAGAATTGATATAATGTCTAGTTTCAGATATCTGAAAACCAAGGTTAGGAAGAGTTGACGGCATAAGACCATGGCGTGTCCTATGTGCTGGGTATGCGGCCAGCTGTCTCCTTGTCTGTCCGGACGTCTGGCTTCAGGCTGTGTCAGACAGAGCATGAGTG
This sequence comes from Mustela nivalis, assembly GCF_964662115.1. Classification (NCBI taxonomy): domain Eukaryota; kingdom Metazoa; phylum Chordata; class Mammalia; order Carnivora; family Mustelidae; genus Mustela; species Mustela nivalis. The sequence goes on from NW_028136466.1 coordinate 677,028, forward strand.
CCCAGAGCAGCCTATCCAGTGCGGGTCCGTCGAGGCCCGAGCAGGTTGATCCTCATCTGGGTATTCTGGAGAGCCCCACAGGGAAATGTTTTTCTTCCGTTGGGCAGACACTGGGCTGGGTTGTGGTTCTGGAGTTCCTAGTCCGGAGGGCTTGTTTGCCAGGAGTGTGAGGAAGGAAGTCTGAAAACACAAGCTAGCGTGAGGTTTGGGACCGAGGGCACGGCAGGCCCACTCTGCAGAGGCTGAATCAATATCTCCTGCTCTGAGGTCATGTCAACTATGAGACGTGCCTCAGGCTAGAGTTTTTGTCCAGCATGGCCTCTTCCTGAAGGGTGTGGGGGCTTCATGAGGCCAGGGAAGTTTGCCTACGATGGGATTTGTGAACTACTCCAAACCTCAAGGTTTCCTTCTGCACGATGTTCGAGTCCTATTGGATGGTTCCAGGAGGCCCCATATGGAAAGACTCGAGAGCAGGTGTCTAAGCATGGATGCCTGGGAACGCCACCTCATATTCCCACTCTTTAGTCAGGACAAGGCAGGCTCAATCTGTGGGCTCCTGGGTGAGCTACCCAGAGGGGAGAGTTTAAATGGACTCTCCTGAAGATGAGTCCTACTGTGGCTTGGTGGCCTGGGAGACCATGGAATGTGGAGGTGTCTCAGGGACTCTGCAGGATTCTCCAACCTGAGGTGTTTGACACGGCTCCAACAAGGAAGCTTCCCATGTGGAGACTAGAGGAGTTCTGTTCAGTGCCTCAGGAAAGCCCCATATCCTGTTCTTCGAACCAAAGCCTCTGAGGAGTGACACCTGGAAACCAAAGCAAGAGTTGAGATTAGGGCCTAAGGGACTGTCAGGCTCAACCTTCTATCTCTGTTGACATCTGTATGCATGCCTTCGTGGAGGTAGCTGCTCAGCTTGTGTCAGAATGCCCCTGTGTGTCCAGGGAGTCTCCCAGTAGTGGGATGTCCTCGGGGGCCTTGAGGTCTCTCATATTCTGGATGTGTGTGGCCAAAGGAATGGACACAGTTTACCAGGAGAGAGCAGGCACGGTCCTGTGGTATGGCTCCAGAGGACGTAGCCTAGAGGCTGTGTTTGCCAGGGCTGTGGGGACAGATGTCTGAAAAAGCAAACTTGGCTCAGCTAGGGGCCAAGGTAATGGCAGGCCTGATCTCCAGTCCGTGAGGGGAGATCCTCTGGATATCAAAGGAGGGCAAGTGGGAGGCAGTTGCTCAGGCTTTTGTCTCTGGGTGTTGCGTTCACAATGGCCGTTCAGGGTAGCGGTTGCTTCAGGGACCGATGAAGAGCCTTCCTCTCGGGGGATTGTCCAAGCTCCCAAGTGTTTTGGTTCATTCTGTGGGAAGGGAAGAGTACTGTTTTCTGCCACCGGGGACCCCCCACGAGAGGGACTCTAGAGCAAAGCAATGGGATCCCTCAAATTGAATACACACCATCGTGTTAGTCCTGGGTGCCTATGGGCATGGCAAGCCACATATACGAGCTCTTGGTCCAGTCACAGAGAGGCGTTTCTTGAATATGGAACTCACGCCTTGGTTACAATGTGTGTTGGTGCCCAAGGCGGCCCTCACGCATGGTCGTGACCTCATGGGCCATGGCGTTTTCTCCTACACTGAAGGTTTGACTCACTGCCAGCAGCGCGGTTTCTTGCCTTGGGGAAGGAGGGGTTCTGACTTGTGCATCAGGTTCCCCCCTGTGCAGGGATTTGAGATAAGGTCTAGGTTCTGATGACTGAAAACCCAGGTTGGGAATGGATGGTGGCCTAAGGCAGTGGCGGGTCCAATGTGCTGGGTGTGCAGCCAGCTCTGTCGGTGTCTGTTGGAAGGTCTGGGCTCAGGCTATTTTCGACAGAGCATCAGTGTTTAAGGTAGCCTATGCAATTGGGGTGTTGCTGAGGGCCAAACAGTTTGATCCTCATTTGGGGTTTCTGGGCAGCACCATAGACAATGTTTTACTCCTGGGTGGCAGGCAGAGTGCGTCATTGTGGCCCCAGAATTCCCAGGAGGGAGAGGTAGTGGGCCAGGAGTGTTAGGACTGAAGTCTGAAAACACAAGCTAGGGTGAGGATTGGAGCTAAGGGCAGAGCAGGCCCACTCTGCAGAGGCTGAATCAAAATCTCCTGATTCTGTAGTCAGGCTGAGGATCAGACGTTGGCTGAGGCTGGGGTATGTGTCTATGATGGCACCTTCATGAAGCAGGGGCCTCATGAGGCCGAGGAAGTTTCCCAAGCTGAGTTTGGAGGTTGCCCAAAACCACAAGGTTTCCTTCTGCGGGACATTCGAGTCCTGTTGCATGGCTCCAGGACATACCATACGGAAGGACTGGAGAGCAGGGTTCGAAGGATGGATCCCTGTACTGCATGCATCGCATTCCTATTGGCCATTAGCCACAAGATATGTTTGATCTGCTGCCTCTGAGGCACGCTACCCAGGGGGCTGAGTTGAAATGGCCTCTCAGGAGGATGCGTTATAATGTGCGTTTGGGTCCATGGAGACCTTGGAATGTGCTGGTTGTTCAGTGGCTCTACGGAACTCCCCTACCTGAAGGGTTTGATACATCCCCAGTAAGAAAGCTCCCCATGTGGAGACGAGAGAGGTTTGGGTGGTGCCTCAGAAAAGCCCTGTGTGCTGGTCTACGAAAACAGTCCTCTGAGGACGGACACATGGAAACCAAAGCTAAGGTTCAGATTAGGGCCTGGGGGCCTGTCCATTTCAACCTTCTGTCTCTGGGGACACTGTCTGAAAGTCTAAGTGGAGATAGTTGCTCCGCTGGTGTCAGAGAGCCCCTCTTACTCCAGGGTGGCCTACACTACTGATGGCCTGAGGGGCCTTGGAGCTTTTCCCTAACCTGTAGGGAAGTGGTCAATGGATTGGGCACACTTTCCTTGGAGAGGGCAGGCACAATCTTTCGCTGTGGCTCCAGAGGCCCTAGCCTGGAGGTTGTGTGGGTCCAGGCTGTGGGCACAGAAGTCTGAAAACACAAACTCAGCTTATGCGTGGCGCCTAGAGTATGGCAGGCCAGATGTACAAACCGAGAGGGAGCTCCTGGGCCTCTGAAACAAGGGCGAGTGGGAGGCGTTCCTTCAGGCTTATGTCTCTGGATGTTGTGTCCGTGATAGCCGTGGATTGGAAGTTGGCCTCAGGGACTATGGACGAGTATCCCTCTTTGGGGATTTGTCCCAGCTCCCAAAACTTTGGGGTCAATTTGTGGGAAGGGTGGAGTCGTGTTTTCTGGCTCATGTGTCTCTCCAAGAAAGGGATTCCAGAGGAGAGCCCCAGGTATGGGCGGGGTGACCGGAAAACTCAAACACTGGTGAGGATTTTGTGTATGGGTGCTTGGAAAGCAAGCATGAGCGGGGCCTCATGGGCCACACTGGTTTCAACTACACTGAACGTTGGACAACATGCCAACCACAAGGTTTCTTGCCCTGGGGAAGGAATTCTGATTTCTGCATTACGTTCAGGCCTGGGCAGTGAGTAGAGATAAGGTCTAGGTTCTGAAGCCTGAAAACCGAGGTGGAAAGAGATGACGTCCTAAGGTCATGGCGGCTCGATGTGCTCAGTGTGCGGCCAGCTGTCTTGGTGGGGCCAGAAGGTCAAGGCTCATGCTGTGTAAGAAACGGCATTAGTGCCTTGGTCATCCTATGTATTTGGGGTACAGCCAAGGTAGGTGCAGGTTGATCCTCACTTGGGGTTACTTCGTAGCCCCAGAGGGCAATGTTTTAATTCTGGAGGGCAGGCAGAGTGCTGCTTTGTAGTTCTGGGTTGCCAAATTGGAGGGCTTCTGGGCCAGTAGACTGAGGCCCTGAAGGGTTATCCTAAACAGTGTCTTCTGCAGGACAATTGAGACCTGTTGTTTGGCTCCAGGCCAATGATTCTGAGCAGGGTTCTAAGGATGCATGGCTGGGTAGCCCACCTCTCATTCCAATTGTCTCCTAGAAAGAAGACAGGTTAGTACTGCTGGATCTGGGGGAGCAACCGAGGTGGCTTAGTTGAAATGGACTCTCCTATGGATGGGTCCGAATGTGCTTTTGTGTCTATGGAGACCTTGGAATGAAGCGGTGGCACTGGGGCCTTGAAGGGTTCTCCTAAACAGAGGCTTTGACACAGCTCCAACGTGCAAGTTTCCCATGGGTAGATAATATGTTTTCAGATGGGTGAGTCAAGAAACAGCCATATGCTGGTTTTGAAATCCAGGACTCTGAGGAGATATGCCTGGAAACCAAAGCAATGGATCTGATTATTGCCTAGGGGCCTGTTCTTTCCTTTTTACCTCTGGGGACATCTGTCTATGGGTCTGAGTACAGGTAGGTGCTCAGATGGGCTCAGATTGCTCCTGTTTTACCTGGGAAGCCACCACTAAAGAGATGGATCAGGGACTTTGGAGGTTTATCCTATTAGAAGGGATGTGGCCATTGGAATGGGCACACACAATTCCCTTGGAGAGGGCAAGTACAATCCTCAGGTTTGGCTCAAGGGGCCTGAGCCTGTAGGTTGTGTAGGCCAGGGCTGTTTGGACAGTTGTCTGAAAACACAAACTTGGCTTATGTTTCAGGTCATAGGTATGGCAGGACTTATCTACAGACCATGAGGAGAACATTTCGGGATTTGAGAAAAGGGCGAGTGTGTGGCTCTTGCTCAAGTTTTTGTCTCTGGATATCGTGTAACTCATGGTCGTGAAATTTCTGGGGGACTTCATGGGAAATGGACGAGTCTTACTCCCTGGTGGTTTGGCCCAGTCCAAAGCGTATGGGGTCACTCTGTGGGATGGAAGAAGTCCGTGTTTTTTTTGTTTTGATGTTGTTTTCTTTTTAACCTCAGGTGTCCCACCAAATGAGGGAATCCAGAGTAGAGCCCTCGGGGGGGTGGTGACTGGACAAACAGAAATCTGGTTAAAAATTGGGGCCTAGGGACATATCAAGCCCATTATGACATCTAATGGTCCAGTCACTGAGAGGACTTACTAGAGGGCAGGACTCATGCTGAGGGTCACAATGCGTGTTTATGCCCTTGTCGCACTCAAGAATGGGCGGGGCCTCAGGGTGAATGCTGGTTTCTCCTACACTGAACGTTGGACGACGTGCCAAACACAAGGTTTCTTACCATGGGCAAGGAGGTGTTCTGATTTCTGCATCACACTCACCCCTGGGCAGTGATTGGAGATAATGTCTCGGTTCTGAGGCCTGAAAACTGAGGTAGGGAAGAGATGATGACCTAAGGCCATGGCGGGTCTTATGTGCTCAGTGTGCGGTCTGCTTTCCGGGTGTCGGTCAGGAGGTCCGGGCTCAGGTTGTGTCCGACAGTGCATTAGTGCCCAGGTTAGACTATATAATTTGGGTGAAGTCGAGTCCTGTGGAGGTTTATCCTCATTGAAGGTGCCTGGGCAGCTCATGAGGCAATAATTTTTTTCTAGACGGCACGCAGAGTGCTGCATTGTGGGTCAGGAATTGCCAAACTTGAGGGCTTCGGGGCCAGGAGTGTGAGGACGGAAGTCTGAGAAGACAAGCTAGACTTGGGTTTCAGGGCGAGGGCACGGCAGGTACCCCCTGCAGATCTGAACCAACACTCATGCATCTGAAGTCAGGGCGAGGATCAGACGTTGGCTCAGGTCGGAGTTTCCGTGCATGACGGCCCCTTCATGAAGGGAGCGGAATCTCGAGGCCATTGACGTTTTCCCACGTTGGGATTTGTGGGATGCCCACTTCAAGGATTCCTTCTGCAGGACAATTGAGACCTGTTGGACAGCTCCAGGACATCTCATATGGAATGACTCCAGAGCACCGTTCGAGGATGGATGCCAGGGAAGCCCGCCTCGCTTTCCAATTGTCTCCTAGCAACAAGACAGTTTAGATCTGATGGCTCTGTGGAAGCAACCGGGGTGGCTGAGTTAAAATGGAATTTACTGAGGATGGGTCCTAATGTGTTTTTGTGTCCATGAGGGCCTTGAAATGGGGCGGTGGCACGGGGACCCTGAAGTACTCTCCTATGCTTTGGACATGGCTCCCATGCACAGGTTTCCTTGTGGAGACGAGATGAGTTCTGCTGGGTGCCTCAGCAAAACCCTTCTGCTCGTTTTGGAATCAGGCTTTTGAGGAGACATGCCTGTAAACCAAGGCAATGGATCCTATTATGGCCTAGGGTCCTGTCCTGTTCAATCTTCTCTTCTGGGCAAATCCATTTATGGTATGAGTGGAGGTAGATTATCAGCTGGTGTCAGACAGCCCTTGTTTGTTCCGGGTGACCTACACGATTGGGATGGCCTCAGGGACTTTGGAGGTTTCTCCTAATTTGTAAGATTTTGGACAATGGAATGGGCAGAATTCCCATGGATTGGTAGGCACAGTCCTAATGTATGGCTGCAGGGGCCTCAGCCTGGAGGGTGTGTGTCCCTGGACTTTGAGGACAGAAGTCTGAAAACACAAACGCAGCTTAGGTTTGGGGACGTAGGTATGGCAGGCCCGATCTATAAACCATGAGAAGAAATCTTCAGGATATGAAGAAAGTGCGAGTCTGAGGCGCTTGCTCAGGTTTTTGTCTCTGGGTTTTGTATCAGCGATGGCACAATCTACAGACATGAATCGATATCTCGTGCATCTGAAGTCAGGGCGAGGATCAGACGATCGCTCAAGTTGGTGTTTCTGTTCCTGATGGCCCCTTCACGAAGGGGCGGCATCACGAGGCCATGGGGATTATCCCACGATGGGATTTGTGAGAAGCTCCAAACTGCAAAGTGTCTTCTACAGGACAATTGAGACCTGTTGTTTGGCTCCAGGCCAATGATTCTGAGCAGGGTTCTAAGGATGCATGGCTGGGTAGCCCACCTCGCATTCCAATTGTCTCCTAGAAACAAGACAGGTTAGATCTGCTGGATCTGGGGGAGCAACCAAGGTGGCTTAGTTGAAATGGACTCTCCTATGGATGGGTCCTAATGTTCTTTTGTGTCTATGGAGACCTTGGAATGAAGCGGTGGCACTGGGGCCCTGAAGGGTTCTCCTAAACAGAGGCTTTGACACAGCTCCAACGTGCAAGTTTCACATGGGTAGATGAGATGTTTTCTGATGGGTGAGTCAAGAAACAGCCATCTGCTGGTTTTGAAATCCTGGCCTATGAAAAGATGCCTGGAAAACAGAGCAATTGATCTGATTAGTGCCTAGGGGCCTGTTCTTTCCTTTTTACCTCTGGGGACATCTGTCTATGGGTCTGAGTACAGGTAGGTGTTCAGATGGGCTCAAATTGCCCCTGTTTTACCTGGGAAGCCACCACTAATGAGATGGATCAGGGACATTGGAGGTTTATCCTATTAGAAGGGATGTGGCCATTGGAATAGGCACACACAATTCCCTTGAGGAGGGCAAGTACAGTCCTCAGGTTTGGCTCCAGGGGCCTGAGCCTGTAGGTTGCGTAGGCCAGGGCTGTTTGAACAGTTTTCTGAAAACACAAACTAGGCTTATGTTTCAGGTCATAGGTATGGCAGGACTTATCTACAGACAATGAGGAGAACTATTCGGGATTTGAGAAAAGGGCGAGTGTGAGGCTCTTGCTCAAGTATTTGTCTCTGGATATCGTGTCACTCATGGTCGTGAAATTTCTGGGTGACTTCATGGGAAATGGACGAGTCTTACTCCCTGCTGGTTTGGCCCAGTCCAAAGCGATGGGGTCACTCTGTGGGATGGAAGAAGTCAGTTTTTTTTTTTGATGTTGTTTTCTTTTTAACCTCAGGTGTCCCACCAAATGAGGGATTCCAGAGTAGAGCTATGGCAAGGGGGTGTCTGGACAATCAGAAATCTGTTTAAAAATTGGGGCCTAGGGACATATCAAGCCCATTATGACATGTAATGGTCCAGTCACTGAGAGGACTTACTAGAGGACAGGAATCATGCTGAGGGTCACAATGCATGTTTATGCCCTTGTCGCACTCAAGAATGGGCGGGGCCTCAGGGTGAATGCTGGTATCTCCTACACTGAACGTTGGACGACGTGCCAAACACAAGGTTTCTTACCATGGGTAAGGCGGTTTTCTGATTTTTGCATCACACTCACCCCTGGGTAGTGATTGGAGATAATGTCTCGGTTCTGAGGCCTGAAAACTGAGGTAGGGAAGAGATGATGACCTAAGGCCATGGCGGGTCTTATGTGCTCAGTGTGCGGTCTGCTTTCCGGGTGTCGGTCAGGAGGTCCGGGCTCAGGTTGTGTCCGACAGTGCATTAGTGCCCAGGTTAGACTATATAATTTGGGTGAAGTCGAGTCCTGTGGAGGTTTATCCTCATTGAAGGTGCCTGGGCAGCTCATGAGGCAATAATTTTTTTCTAGACGGCACGCAGAGTGCTGCATTGTGGGTCAGGAATTGCCAAACTTGAGGGCTTCGGGGCCAGGAGTGTGAGGACGGAAGTCTGAGAAGACAAGCTAGACTTGGGTTTCAGGGCGAGGGCACGGCAGGTACCCCCTGCAGATCTGAACCAACACTCATGCATCTGAAGTCAGGGCGAGGATCAGACGTTGGCTCAGGTCGGAGTTTCCGTGCATGACGGCCGCTTCATGAAGGGAGCGGAATCTCGAGGCCATTGACGTTTTCCCACGTTGGGATTTGTGGGATGCCCACTTCAAGGATTCCTTCTGCAGGACAATTGAGACCTGTTGGACAGCTCCAGGACATCTCATATGGAATGACTCCAGAGCACCGTTCGAGGATGGATGCCAGGGAAGCCCGCCTCGCTTTCCAATTGTCTCCTAGCAACAAGACAGTTTAGATCTGATGGCTCTGTGGAAGCAACCGGGGTGGCTGAGTTAAAATGGAATTTACTGAGGATGGGTCCTAATGTGTTTTTGTGTCCATGAGGGCCTTGAAATGGGGCGGTGGCACGGGGACCCTGAAGTACTCTCCTATGCTTTGGACATGGCTCCCATGCACAGGTTTCCTTGTGGAGACGAGATGAGTTCTGCTGGGTGCCTCAGCAAAACCCCTATGTTCGTATCGGAATCAGGCTTTTGAGGAGACATGCCTGTAAACCAAGGAAATGGATCCTATTAAGGCCTAGGGTCCTTTCTGGTTCAATCTTCTCCTCTAAGGACATCCATTTATGGTATGAGTGGAGGTAGATTATTAGCTGGTGTCAGACAGCCCTTTTTTGTTCTGGGCGACCTACACGATTGGGATGGCCTCAGGGAATTTGGAGGTTTCTCCTAATTTGTACGATTTTGGACAATTGAATGGGCAGAATTCCCATGGATTGGTAGGCACAGTCCTAATGTGTGGCTCCAGGGGCCCCAGCCTGGAGGGTGTGTGGCCCAGGACTTTGAGGACAGAAGTCTGAAAACACAAACTCAGCTTAGGTTTGGGGACGTAGGTATGGCAGACCAGATCTACAAACCATGAGAAGAACTCTTCAGGATATGAAGAAAGTGCGAGTCTGAGGCGCTTGCTCAGGTTTTTGTCTCTGGATTTTGTATCAGCGATGGCATAATCTAAAGACCTGAATCGAGATCTCGTGCAACTGAAGTCAGGGCGAGGATCAGACAATGGCTCACGTTGGTGTTTCTGTCCCTGATGGCCACTTCACGAAGGGGGGGCATCACGAGGCCATGGGGGTTTTCCCACGATGGGATTTGTGAGAAGCTCCAAACTGCAAAGTGTCTTCTGCAGGACAATTGAGACCTGTTGTTTGGCTCCAGGCCAATGATTCTGAGCAGGGTTCTAAGGATGCATGGCTGGGTAGCACACCTCGCATTCAAATTGTCTCCTAGAAACAAGACAGGTTAGATCTGTTGGATCTGGGGGAGCAACCGAGGAGGCTGAGTTGAAATGGACTCTCCTATGGATGGGTCCTAAAGTGCTTTTGTGTCTATGGAGACCTTGGAATGAAGTGGTGGCACTGGGGCCCTGTCGGGTTCTCCTAAACCGAGGCTGTGACACAGCTCAAACGTGCAAGTTCCCATGGGTAGATGAGATGTTTTCTAATGGTTGAGTCATGAAACAGCCATATGCGGTTTTTGAAATCCAGGCCTCTGAGGAGAGATGCCTGGAAACCAAAGCAATGGATCTGATTAGTGCCTAGGGGCCTGTTCTTTCCTTTTTACCTCTGGGGACATCTGTCTATGGGTCTGAGTACAGGTAGGTGCTCAGATGGGCTTAAATTGCCCCTGTTTTACCTGGGAAGCCAGCACTAATGAGATGGATCAGGGACATTGGAGGTTTATCCTATTAGAAGGGATGTGGCCATTGGAATGGGCACACACAATTCCCTTGGAGAGGGCAAGTACAGTCCTTAGGTTTGGCTCCAGGGACCTGATCCTGTAGGTTGTGTAGGCCAGGGCTGTTTGGACAGTTGTCTGAAAACACAAACTTGGCTTATGTTTCAGGTCATCGGTATGGCAGGACTTATCTACAGACCATGAGGAGAACTTTTCGGGATTTAAGAAAAGGGCGAGTGTGAGGCTCTTGCTCAAGTTTTTGTCTCTGGATATCGTGTCACTCATGGTCCTGAAAATTCTGGGTGACTTCATGGGAAATGGACGAGTCTTACTCCCTATGGTTTGACCCATCCAAAGCGTTTGGGGTCACTCTGTGGGATGGAAGAAGTCCATTTTTTTTTTTTGATGTTGTTTTCTTTTTAACCTCAGTTGTCCCACCAAATGAGGGATTTGAGAGTAGAGCCCTGGGGGGTGTGACTTGACAATCAGAAATCTGGTTAAAAATTGGGGCCTTGGGTCATATCAAGCCCATTATGACATCTAATGTTCCAGTCACTGAGAGGACTTACTAGAGGACAGGACTCATGCTGAGGGTCACAATGCGTGTTTATGCCCTTGTCGCACTCAAGAATGGGCGGGGACTCAGGGTGAATGCTGGTTTCTCCTACACTGAACGTTGGACAACGTGCCAACCACAAGGTTTCTTACCATGGGTAAGGAGGTGTTCTGATTTCTGCCTCACACTCACCCCTGGGCAGTGATTGGAGATAATGTCTCGGTTCTGAGGCCTGAAAACTGAGGTAGGGAAGAGATGATGACCTAAGGCCATGGCGGGTCTTATGTGCTCAGTGTGCGGTCTGCTTTCTGGGTGTTGTTCAAGAGGTCCGGGCTCAGGTTGTGTCCGACAGTTCATTATTGCCCAGGTTAGACTATATAATTTGGGTAAAGTCGAGTGCTGTGGAGGTTTATCCTCTTTGAAGTTGCCTGGGAAGCTCATGAGGCAATAATTTTTTTCTAGAGGGCAGGCAGAGTGCTGCATTGTGGTTCCGGAATTGCCAAACTTGAGGGCTTCGTGGCCAGGAGTGTATGACGGAAGTCTGAGAAGACAAGCTAGACTTGGGTTTCTGGGCGAGGGCACGGCTGGTACCCCCTGCAGATCTGAACCAATACTCATGCATCTGAATCAGGGCGAGGATCAGACGTTGGCTCAGTAGGAGTTTCCGTGCATGATGGCCGCTTCATGAAGGGAGCGGAATCTCGAGGCCACTGAGGTTTTCCCACGTTGGGAGTTGTGGGAAGCCCCCTTCAAGGATTCCTTTTGCTTGACAATTGAGACCTGTTGGACAGCTCCAGGAAATCCCATATGGAATGACTCCAGAGCACCGTTCGAGGATGGATGCCTGGGAAGCCCGCCTCGCATTCCAATTGTCTCCTAGCAACAAGACAGTTTAGATCTGATGGCTCTGCGGGAGCAACCAGGGTGGTTGAGTTGAAATGGACTTTCCTGAGGATGGGTCCTAATGTGTTTTTTTGTCCATGAGGGCCTTGGAATGGGGCGGTGGCACCAGGACCCTGAAGTACTCTCCTATGCTTTGGACATGGCTCCCATGCACAGGTTTCCTTGTGGAGACGATGAGTTCTGATGGGTGGCTCAGCAAAACCCTTATGCTCGTATTGGAATCAGGCTTTTGAGGAGACATGTCTGTAAACCAAGGCAATGGATCCTATTATGGCCTAGGGTCCTGTCTGGTTCAATCTTCTCCTCTGGGGACATCCATTTATGTTATGAGGGGAGGTAGATTATCAGCTGGTGTCAGACAGCCCTTGTTTGTTCCTAACGACCTAAACTATTGGGATGGCCTAAGGGACTTTGGAGGTTTCTCCTAATTTGTACAATTTTGGACAATGGAATGGGAAGAATTCCCATGGATTGGTAGGCACAGTCCTAATGTGTGGCACCAGGGGCCCAAGCCTGGAGGGTGTGTGGCCCAGGATTTTGAGGACAGAAGTCTGAAAACACAAACACAGCTTAGGTTTGGGGACGTAGGTATGGCAGGCCCGATCTACAAACCATGAGAAGAACTCTTCAGGATATGAAGAAAGTCGGAGACTGAGGCGCTTGCTCAGGTTTTTGTCTCTGGATTTTGTATCAGCGATGGCACAATTTACAGACCTGAATCGAGATCTCGTGCATCTAAAGTCAGGGCGAGAATCAGACGATCGCTCAAGTTGGTGTTTCTGTCTCTGATGGCCCCTTCACGAAGGGGGGGGGCATCACGAGGCATTGGGGGTTTTCCCACGATGGGATTTGTGAGAAGCTCCAAACTGCAAAGTGTCTTCTGTAGGACAATTGAGAACTGTTGTATGGCTCCAGGCCAATGATTCTGAGCAGGGTTCTAAGGATGCATGGCTGGGTAGCCCACCTCGCATTCCAATTTTCTCCTAGAAACAAGGCAGGTTAGATCTGCTGGATCTGGGGGAGCAACCGAGGAGGCTGAGTTGAAATGGACTCTCCTATGGATGGGTCGTAATGTGCTTTTGTGTCTATGGAGACCTTGGAATGAAGCGGTGGCATTGGGGCCCTGAAGGGTTCTCCTAAACAGAGGCATCGATACAGCTCCAACGTGCAAGTTTCCCATGTGTAGATGTGATTTTTTTCTGATGGGTGAGTCAAGAAACAGCCATATGCTGGTTTTGAAATCCAGGCCTCTGAGGAGAGATGCCTGGAAACCAAAGAAATGGATCTGATTAGTGCCTAGGGGCCTGTTCTTTCCTTTTTACCTCTGGGGACATCTGTCTATGGGTCTGAGTACAGGTAGGTGCTCAGATGGGCTCAGATTGCCCCTGTTTTACCTGGGAAGCCACCACTAATGAGATGGTTCAGGGACTTTGGAGCTTTATCCTATTAGAAGGGATGTGGCCATTGGAATAGGCACACACAATTCCCTTGGAGAGGGCAAGTACAGTCCTCAGGTTTGGCTCCAGTGACCAGAGCCTGTAGGTTGTGTAGGCCAGGGCTGTTTGGACAGTTGTCTGAAAACACAAACTTGGCTTATGTTTCAGGTCATCGGTATGGCAGGACTTATCTACAGACCATGAGGAGAACTTTTCGGGATTTGAGAAAAGGGCGAGTCTGAGGCTCTTGCTTAAGTTTTTGTGTCTGGATATCGTGTCACTCATGGTCGTGAAAATTCTGGGTGACTTCATGGGAAATGGACGAGTCTTACTCCCTGGTGGTTTGGCCCAGTCCAAAGCGATTGGGGTCACTCTGTGGGATGGAAGAAATCCGTTTTTTTTTTTTTTTGATGTTGTTTTTTTTTAACCTCAAGTGTCCCACCAAATGAGGGATTCCAGAGTAGAGACCTGGGGGGGGGGTGAATGGACAATCAGATCTGTTTAAAAATTGGGGCCTAGGGTCATATCAAGCCCATTATGACATCTAATGGTCCAGTCACTGAGAGGACTTACTAGAGGACAGGACTCATGCTGAGGGTCACAATGCGTGTTTATGCCCTTGTCGCACTCAAGAATGGGCGGGGCCTCAGGGTGAATGCTGGTTTCTCCTACAATGAACGTTGGACAACGTGCCAACCACAAGGTTTCTTACCATGGGTAAGGAGGTGTTCTGATTTCTGCATCACACTCACCCCTGGGCAGTGATTGGAGATAATGTCTCGGTTCTGAGGCCTGAAAACTGAGGTAGGGAAGAGATGATGACCTAAGGCCATGGCGGGTCTTATGTGCTCAGTGTGCGGTCTGCTTTCCGGGTGTTGGTGAGGAGGTCCGGGCTCAGGTTGTGTCCGACAGTGCATTAGTGCCCAGGTTAGACTATATAATTTGGGTAAAGTCGAGTGCTGTGGAGGTTTATCCTAATTGAAGGTGCCTGGGCAGCTCATGAGGCAATAATTTTTTTCTAGAGGGCAGGCAGAGTGCTGCATTGTGGGTCCAGAATTGCCAAACGTTAGGGCTTATTTCAACGATGGCCGTGGAATATGGGGAGGCCTCATGGGCCATGGACGAATCTTCCTCTCTGTGGATTTGGCACGGTCCAAATTATTTTTCGTCAATCTGTGGGATGGGAGGTCTCCTTTCAGGTTTATTACCTCAGGTGTCCGAACAAAAGAGGAATTCCAAAGCAGAGCCCTGGGGAAGATTGAAGGGTCAACCCAAACTATGGTTAAAAATTGGGGCCTAGGGGCATGGCATGCCCAATATGCTGTCTCTTCATCCAGCCACTGAGAGGCCTTACTTGAGTATTGGGCTCAGGCTGAGGGTCAAATGTGTGTTTGTGACAATTGTGGCCCGTCAGCATGGGCGGGGCCTCATGGGCCACACTGGTTTCAACTACACTGGACCTTGGACAACATGCCAATCACAAGGTCTCTTGCCATGGGGAAGGTGTTCTGATCAGCATCATTTTCAACCCTGGCAGTGGTTGGAGATAATGTCTACGTTCTGAAGCCTGAAAAATCGCAGTTGGGAAGAGATGACGATCTAAGGCGAACCCGCATCTGATATGCTCAGTGTGCGGTCAGCTGCCTGGGTGTTGGTCGAAGTTCTGGGTCAGGTTTTGATCATACAGTGCATTAGTGCCCTGGTTAGACTATATAATTTGGGTACAGTCGAGTGCCGTGTAGGTTTATCCTCATTTTAGGTGCCTGGGCACATCATTAGGCAAAATATTTTTTCTAGAGGGCAGGCATAGTGCTGCATGGTGGGTCCTGAATAGCCCAAAATGAGAGCTTCTGGGCCAGGAGTGTGAGGACAGAAGACTGAGAACACAAGCTAGACTTGGGCTTCTGCCCGAGGGCATGGCAGGTACCCCCTGCAGACCTGAACCAATATATCATGCATCTTAAATCACGGTGAGGATCAGACGTTGGCTCAGGTTGGAGTTTCTGTGCATGACTGCGCCTTCATGAACGGAGCGGTCTCTCAAGGCCATGGAGGTTTTCCCACGTTGGGAGTTGTGGTATGCCCTCTTCAAGGATGCCTTCTGTGGGACAATTGAGACCTGTAGGGCAGCTCCAGATCATCACATATGGAATGACTCCAGAGCACCGTTGGAGGATGGATGCCAGGGAAGCCCGCTTCGCATTCCAATTGTCTCCTAGCAACAATACAGTTGAGATCGGATGGCTCTGCGAGAGCAACCGGGTTGGCTGAGTTGAAATGGACTTTCCTGAAAATGGGGCCTAATGTGTGTTTGTGTCCATGAGGGCCTTGGAATGGTGCGGTGGCACCGGGACCCTGAAGTTTTCTCCTAAGCTTTTGACATAACTCCCATGCACAAGTTTCCTTGTGGAGACGAGATTTGTTCTGATGGGTGCCTCAGGAAACGCCTTATGCTGGTATTGGAATGCAGGCTTTTTAGGAGACATGCCTGTAAACCAAAGCAATGGATCCGATTATGGCCTAGGGTCCTGTCTGGTTCAATCTTCTTCTCTGGGGATATCCATCTATGGAATGAGTGGAGGTAGATGCTCACCTGGTGTCAGACCGCCCTTCTTTGTCCCCGAAGGCATACACCTCGGGGACTTTGGAGAGTTCTCCTAATTTGCCCAATTTTGGACAAAGGAATGGGCAGAATTCCCATGGATTGGGTAGGCACAGTCCTAATGTGTGGCTCTAGGGGGCCCAGCCTGGAAGGTGTGTGGCCCAGGACTTTGAGGACAGAAGTCTGAAAACACAAACTCAGCTCAGGTTTGGGGACGTAGGTGTGGCAGGCCCAATGTACAAACCATGAGAAGAACTCTTCAGGATATGAAGAATGAGCGAGTCTGAGCCACTTGCTCAGGCTTTTTTCTCTGGATTTTGTATCAACGATGGCCGTGGAATGTGGGGAGGCCTGATGGACCGTGGACGAATCTTCCTCTCTGTGTATTTGGCCTTGTCCCAAATGTTTTTCGTCAATCTGTGGATGGGAGGTCTCCTTTCAGGTTTATTACCACAGGTGTCCTAACAAAAGAGGAATTCCAAAGCAGAGGCCTGGGGAAGAGTGAAGGGACAACCCAAACTATGGTTAAGAATTGGGGCCTAGGGGGATGGCAGGCCCAATATGCTGTCTCTTCATCCAGCCAGAGAGGCCTTACTTGAGGACTGGGCTCAGGCTGAGGGTCACAAGGTGTGTTTGTGACCAATGTGGCCCGCGAGCATGGACGGGGCCTCATGGACAACACTGGTTTCAAATACAGTGGACTTTGGAAAACATGCCAATCACAAGGTCTCTTGCCATGGGGAAGGTGTTCTGATCTGCATCATTTTCAACCCTGGGCAGCGGTTGGAGATAAGGTCTAGGTTCTGAAGCCTGAAAAACCGCAGTTGGGAAGAGATGACGACCTAAGTCCATGGCGGGTCTAATATGCTCAGTGTGCGGTCAGCTGCCTGGGTGTTGGTCAGGAGGTTCTGGCTCAGGTTGTGTCAGACAGTGCATTAGTGCCCAGGTTAGACTATATAATTTGGGTACAGACGAGTGCCGTGTAAGTTTATCCTCATTTGAGGTGCTTGGGCAGCTCATTACGCAAGATATTTTTTCTAGAGGGTAGGCAAAGTGCTGCATTGTGGGTCCGGAATTGCCAAACTTGAGGGCTTCTGGGCCAGGAGTGTGAGGACAGAAGTCTGAGAACACAAGCTAGACTTGGGCTTCAGGCCGAGGGCACGGTAGGTACCCCTGCAGAACTGAACCAATATCTCTAGCATCTGAAGTCATGGCGAGGATCAGACGTTGGCTCAGGTTGGAGTTTCTGTGCATGACTGCCCCTTCATGAACGGAGCGGAATCTCAAGGCCATGGAGGTTTTCCCACGTTGGAGTTTTGGGATGCCCCCTTAAAGGATCCTTCTGCGGGACAATTAAGACCTGTTGGGCAGCTCCTGGACATCCCATATGGAATGACTCCAGAGCACCTTTGGAGGTTGGAAGCCAGGGTAGCCCGCCTCGCATTCCAATTGTCTCCTAGCAACAAGACAGTTGAGATCGGATGGCTCTGCGGGAGCAACCGGGGTGGCTGAGTTGAAAAGGACTTTCCTGAGTATGGGGCCTAATATGTGTTTGTGTCCATGAGGGCCTTGGAATGGGGCAGTGGCACCGGGACCCTGAAGTATTCTCCTAAGCTTTTGACATAGCTCCCATGCACAAGTTTCCTTGTGGAGACGAGATTTGTTCTGATGGGTGCCTCAGGAAACGCCTTATGCTGGTTTTGGAATCCCGGTTTTTAAGGAGACATGCCTGTAAACCAAAGCAATGGATCCGATTATGGCCTAGGGTCCTGTCTGGTTCAATCTCCTTAACTGGGGATATCCATCTATGGAATGAATGGAGGTAGATGCTCACCTGTTGTCAGACTGCCCTTGTTTGTTCCAGGAGACTTACACTATTGGGATGGCCTCGGGGACTTTGGAGAGTTCTCATAATTTGTACGATTTTGGACAATGGAATGGGCAGAATTCCCAGGGTTTGGGTAGGCAAGTCCTAATGTGTGGCTCCAGGGGCTCCAGCCTGGAGGTTGTGTGGTCCAGGACTTTGAAGACAGAAGTCTGAAAACACAAACTCATCTCAGTTTTGGGGACGTAGGTATGGCAGGGCGAATCTTCAAACCATGAGAAGAACTCTTCAGGATATGAAGAAAGTGCGAGTCTGAGCCACTTGCTCAGGCTTTGTCTCTGGTATTTGATTCAACGATGGCCGTGGAATGTGGGGAGGCCTCATGGCCCATGGACGAATATTCCTCTCTTTGGATTTGGCACGGTCCCAATTGTTTTTTGTTAATCTGTGGGATGGGAGGTCTCCTTTCAGGTTTATTACCTCAGGTGTCCGAACAAAAGAGGAATTCCAAAGCAGCGCCCTGGGGAACATTGAAGGGACAACCCAAACTATGGTTAAAAATTGGGGCCTAGGGGCATGGCAGGCCCAATATGCTGTCTATTCATTCAGCCACTGAGAGACCTTACTTGAGGAGTGGGCTCAGGCTGAGGGTCACAATGTGTGTGTGTGACCAATGTGGCACGCGATCATGGGCGGGGCCTCATGGGCCACACTGGTTTCCACTACACTGAACTTTGGACAACATGCCAATCACAAGGTCTCTTGCCATGAGGAAGGTGTTCTGATTTATGCATCATTTTCAACCCTGGGCAGTGGTTGGAGATAAGGTCTAGGTTCAGAGGCCGGAAAAACCGCAGTTGGGTAGAGATGACGACCTAAGCCCATGGTGGGTCTGATATGCTCAGTGTGCGGTCAGCTGCCTGGGTGTTGGTCAGGAGGTTCTGGCTCAGGTTGTGTCAGACAGTGCATTAGTGCCCAGGTTAGATGATATAATTTGGGTACAGTCGAGGGCCGTGTAGGTCTATCCTCATTTGAGGTGCCTGGGCAGCTCATTAAGCTAAATATTTTTTCTAGAGGGCAGGCAGAGTGCTGCATTGTGGGTCCGGAATTGCCAAATGTGAGGGCTTCTGGGCCAGGAGTGTGAGGACAGAGTCTGAGAACACAACGTGGACTTGGGCTTTAGTCCGAGGGCACGGCAGGTACCCCTGCAGATCTGAAACAATATCTCAAGCATCTGAAGTAACGGCGAGGATCAGACTTTGGCTCAGGTTGGAGTTATTGTGCATGACTGCCCCTTCATGAACGGAGCGGAATCTCAAGGCCATCGAGATTTTCCCACGTTGGGAGTTGTGCACTGCCCCCTTCAAGGATTTCTTCTGCGGGACAATTGAGACATGTTGGGCAGCTCTAGGACATCCCATATGGAATGACTCCAGAGCACCGTTGGAGGATAGATGCCAGGGAATCGCGCCTCGCATTCCAATTGTCTCCTAGCAACATGACAGTTGAGATCGGATGGCTCTGCGGGAGCAACCGGGGAGGCTGAGTTGAAATGGACTTTCCTGAGGATGGGGCCTTACGTGTGTTTGTGTCCATGAGGGCCTTGGAATGGCGCGGTGGCACCGGGACCCTGAAGTATTCTTCTAAGCTTTTGACATAGCCCCCATGCACAAGATTCCTTGTGGAGACGAGATTTGTTCTGATGGGTGCCTCAGGAAACCCATTATGTTGGTATTGGAATCCAGGGTTTTGCGGAGACATGCCTGTAAATCAAAGCAATGGATCCAATTATGGCCTAGGGTCCGGTCTGGTTCAATCTTCTCTTCTGGGGATATCCATCTATGGAATGAGTGGAGGTAGATGCTCACCTGGTGTCAGACCGCCCTTGTTTGTCCCCGGAGACCTACACTATCGGGATGGCCTCGGGCACTTTGGAGAGTTCTTCTAATTTGTACGATTTTGGACAATGGAATGGGCAGAATTCCCATGGATTGGGTAGGCACAGTCCTAATGTGTGGCTCCAGGGGCCACAGATTGGAGGGTGTGTGGCCCAGGACTTTGAGGACAGAAGTCTGAAAACACAAACTCAGCTTAGTTTGGGGATGTAGGTATGGCAGGCCCAATTCACACACCATGAGAAGATCTCTTCAGTTTATGAAGAAAGAGCGATTCTGAGGCACTTGCTCAGGCGTTTTTCTCTGGATTTTGTATCAACGATGGTCGTGGAATGTGGGGAGGACTCATGGGCCATGGACGAATCTTCCTCTCTGTGGATTTGGACCGGTCCCAATAGTTTTCGTCAATCTGTGAAATGGGAGGTCTCCTTTCAGGTTTATTACCTCAGGGGTCCGAACAAAAGACTAATTCCAAAGCAGAGCCCTGGAGAAGAGCGAAGGGACAACCCAAAATATGGTTAAAAATTGGGACCTAGGATCAACGCAGGCCCAATATGCTGTCTCTTCATCCAGCCACTGAGAGGCCTTACTTGAGGACTGGGATCAGCCTGAGGGTCACAATGTGTGTTTGTGACCAATGTGGCCCGAGAGCATTGTCAAGGTCTCATGGGCCACACTGCTTTCAACTACACTGGACTTTGGACACCATGCCAATCACAGGGTCTCTTGCCATGGGGAAGGTGTTCTTATTTCTGCATCATTTTCAACCCTGGGCAGTGGTTGGAGATAAGGTCTACGTTCTGAAGCCTGAAAAACCGCAGTTGGGAAGAGATGACATCCTAAGGCCATGGTGGGTCTGATATGCTCAGTGTGCGGTCAGGTGCCTGGGTGTTGGTCAGGAGGTTCTGGCT
The DNA here is from genome assembly GCF_964662115.1 of Mustela nivalis. NCBI lineage: Eukaryota > Metazoa > Chordata > Mammalia > Carnivora > Mustelidae > Mustela > Mustela nivalis. The sequence goes on from NW_028136466.1 coordinate 697,355, forward strand.
CAGGTTGTGTCAGACAGTGCATTACTGCCCAGATTAGAATATATAATTTCGGTACAGTCGAGTGCCTTGTAGGTTTATCCTCATTTGAAGTGCCTGGGCAGCTCATTAGGCAAGATATTTTTAATAGAGGGCAGGCAGAGTGCTGCATTGTGGGTCCGGAATTGCCAAACTTGAGGGCTTCAGGCCCAGGAGTGTGAGGACAGAAGTCTGAGTACACAAGCTAGACTTGTGCTTCAAGCCGAGGGCACAGCAGGTACCCCCTGCAGATCTGAACCAATATCTCAAGTATCTGAAGTCACGGCGAGGATGAGACGTTGGCTCAGGTTGGAGTTTTTGTTCATGACTGCCCCTTCATTAACGGAGTGGAATTCCAAGGCCATGGAGGTTTTCCCACGTTGGGAGATGTGGGACGCCCCCTTCAAGGATTCCTTCTGTTGGACAACTGAGACCTGTTGGGCAGCTCCAGGACATCCCATATGGAATGACTCCAGAACACCGTTCGAGGATGGATGCCAGGGTAGCCCGCCTCGCATTCCAATTGTCTCCTAGCAACAATACAGTTGAGATCGGATGGCTCTGCGGGAGCAACCGGGGTGGCTGAGTTGAAATGGACTTTCCTGAGGATGGGGCCTAACGTTTGTTTGTGCCCATGAGGGCCTTGGAATGGGGCAGAGGCACCGGGACCCTGAAGTATTCTCCTAAGCTTTTGACATAGCTCCCATGCACAAGTTTCCTTGTGGAGGCGAGATTTATTCTGATTGGTGGCTCAGGAAACCCCTTATGCTGTTATTGGAATTCAGGCTTTTGAGGAGACATGCCTGTAAATCAAAGCAATGGATCCGATTATGGCCTAGGGTCCGGTCTGGTTCAATCTTCTCTTCTGGGGATATCCATCTATGGAATGAGTGGAGGTAGATGCTCACCTGGTGTCAGACCGCCCTTGTTTGTCCCCGGAGACCTACACTATTGGGATGGCCTTGGGGACATTGGAGAGTTCTCCTAATTTGTACGATTTTGGACAATGGAATGGGCAGAATTCCCATGGATTGGGTAGGGAGAGTCCTAATGTGTGGCTCCAGGGGCCCCAGCCTGGAGGGTGTGTGGCCCAGGACTTTGAGGACAGTAGTCTGAAAACACAAACTCAGCTTAGGTTTGGGGACGTAGGTATGGCAGTCCCAATCTACAATCCATGAGAAGAACTCTTCAGGATATGAAGAAAGAGCAATTCTGAGGCACTTGCTCCTGTGTTTGTCTCTGGATTTTGTATCAACGATGGCCGTCGAATGTGGGGAGGCCTCATGGGCCATGGACAATTTTCCTCTCTGTGGATTTGGTCCGCTCCCAATTGTTTTTCGTCAATTGTGGGATGGGAGGTCTCCTTTCAGGTTTATTACCTCAGGTGTCCGAATAAAAGAGGAATTCCATAGCAGAGCCCTGGGGAAGAGTGAATGGACAACCCAAACTATAGTTAAAAATTGGGGCATAGTGTCAATGCAGGCCCAATATGCTGTCTCTTCATCCAGCCACTGAGAGGCCTTACTTGAGGACTGGGCTCAGGCTGAGGGTCACAATGTGTGTTTGTGACCAATGTGGCCCGCGAGCATGAACGAGGCCTCATGGCCACACTGGTTTCAACTACACTGGATTTTGGACACCATGCCAATCACAAGGTCTCTTGCCATGGGGAAGGTGTTCTGATTTCTGCATCATTTTCAACCCTTGGCAGTGGTTGGAGATAAGGTCTAGGTTCTAAAGCCTGAAAAAACGCAGTTGGGAAGAGATGACAACCTAAGGCCATGGCGGGTCTCATAAGCTCAGTGTGCGGTCAGCTGCCTGGGTGTTGCTCAGGAGTTCCGGCTCGGGTTGTGTCAGACAGTGCATTAGTGCCCAGGTTAGACCATATGAATTGGGTATAGTCGAGTGCCGTGTAGGTTTATCCTCATTTGTGTTGCCTGGGCAACTCATTAGGCAAGATATTTTTTCTAGAGGTCAGGCAGAGTGCTGCATTGTGGGTACGGAATTGCCAAACATGAGGGCTTCTGTGCCAGGAGTGTGACGACAGAAGTCTGAGAAGACAAGCTAGACATGGGCTTCAGGCCGAGGGCACGGCAGGTACCCCCTGCAGATCTGAACCAATATCTCATGCATCTGAAGTCACGGCGATGATCAGACGTTGGCTCAGATAGGAATTTCTGTGCATGACTGCCCCTTCATGAACGGAGCGGAATCTCAAGGCCATGGAGGTTTTCCCACGTTGGGAGTTGTGGGATGCCCCCTTCAAGGATTCCTTCTGCAGGACAATAGAGACCTGTTGGGCAGCTCCCGGATATCCCATATGGAATGACGCCAGAGCCACATTGGAGCATGGATGCCAGGGAAGCCCGCCTCGCATTCCAATTGTCTCCTAGCAACAAGAGAGTAGAGATCAGATGGCTCTGCGGGAGTAACCGGGGTGGCCCAGTTGAAATGGACTTTCCTGAGAATGGGGCCTAATGTGTGTTTGTGTCCATGAGGGCCTTGGAATGGGGCGGTGGCACCGGGACCCTGAAGTATTCTCCTAAGCTTTTGACAGAGCTCCCATGCACAAGTTTCCTTGTGGAGACGAGATTTGTTCTGATGGGTGCCTCAGGAAACCCCCTATGCTCGTATTGGAATCCAGGCTTTTGAGGTGACATGCCTGTAAACCAAAGCAATGGATCCGATTATGCCCTAGGGCCTGTCTGGTTCAATCTTTAACTCTGGGGACATCCATCTATGGTATGAGTGGATGTAGATGCTCAGCTGGTGTCAGATCTCCCTTGTTTGTCCCGGGAGACCTACACTATAAGGAGGGCCTCAGGAATTTCTAGGGTTATCATATTTTGTACGATTTTGGACAATGGAATGTGCAGAATTCCCAGGGATTGGTTAGGAACAGTCCTAATAAGTGGCTCCAGGGTCCCCAGCCTGGAGGGTGTGTGTCCCAGGACTTTGAGGCCAGAAGTCTAAAAACACAAACTCAGTGTAGGTTTGGGGACGTAAGTATGGCTGGCCCAATCTACAACCATTAGAAGAACTCTTCAGGATATGAAGAAAGAGCAAATCTGAGGCGCTTGCTCATGCTTTTGTATCTGGATTTTGTATCAACGATGGCCGTGGAATGTGGGGAGGTCTCATGTGCCATGGACGAATCTTCCTCTCTGTGAATTTGGCCCGGTCCCCATTGTTTTTCGTCAAGCTGTGGGATGGGGGGTCTCCTTTCAGGTTTGTTACCTCAGGTGTCCCAACAAAAGAGGAATTCCAAAGCAGAGCCATGAGGAAGAGTGCAGGGACAAGCCAATCTATGGTTAAAAATTTGGGCCTAGTGCCATGGCAGGCCCAATATGCTGTCTATACATCCAGCTTCTGAGAGCCCTTACACTATTGGGATGGCCTCGGGGACTTTGGAGGGTTCTCCTAATTTGTACGATTTTGAACAATGGAATGGGCAGAATTCCCATGGATTGGGTAGGCTAAGTCCTAATGTGTGGCTCCAGTTGCCCCAGCCTGGAGGGCGTGAGGCCCAGGACTTTGAGGACAGAAGTCTGAAAACACAAACTCAACTTAGGTTTGGGGACGTAGGTATGGCAGGCCCAGTCTAAAAATCCATGAGAAGAACTCTTCAGGATATGAAGAAAGAGTGAGTCAGAGGCGCTTGCTCAGGTTTTTGTCTCTGGATTTTGTATCAACGATGGATGTGGGGAGGCCTCATGGGCCATGGACGAATCTTCCTCTCTGTGGATTTGGCCCGATACCAATTGTTTTCCGTCCAGCTGTGGGATGGGAGGTCTCCTTTCAGGTTTGTTACCTCAGGTGTACCAACCAAAGAGGAATTCCAAAGCAGATCCCGGGAAGAGTGAAGGGACAACCCAAACTATGGTTAAATTTTGGGCCTAGGGGAATGGCAGGCCCAATAAGCTGTCTCATCATCCAGCCAATGAGAGGCCTTACTGGAGGACTGGGCTCACGCTGAGGGTCACAATATGTGTTTGTGACCAATGTGGACCGCGAACATGTGCGGGGCCTCATGGGCCACACTGGATTCAACTACACTGAACTTTGGACAACATGCCAATCACAAGGTCTCTTGCCATGGGGAAGGATTTCTTATTTCTGCATCATTTTCAATCCTGGGCAGTGGTTGGAGATAAGGTCTAGGTTTTGTGTTGGGGAGAGATGACAACCTAAGGCCATGACGGGTCTGATGTGCTCACTGTGCGGTCAGCTGCCTGGGTGTGGGTCAGGAGGTTCGGGCTCAGGTTGTGTCAGACAGTGCATTAGTGTTCAGGTTAGACTATATAATGTGGGTACAGTCGAGTGCCGTGTAGGTTTATCCTCATTTGAGGTACCTGGGCAGCTCATTACGCAAGATATTTTTTCTAGAGTGCAGGCAGAGTGCTGCATTGTGGGTCCGGAATTGCCAAAGGAAGGGATTCCAGCCAGGAGCGTGAGGACAAAAGTCTGAGAATACAACCTAGACTTGGGCTTCATGCCGAGGGCACAGCAGGTACCCCTTTCAGATCTGAACCAATATATCATGCATCTGAAGTCACGGCAAGGATGAGACGTTGGCTCTGGTTGGAGTTTCTGTGCATGACTGCCCCTTCATGAACGGAGTGGAATCTCAAGGCCATGGAGGTTTTCCCACGTTGGGAGTTGTGGGATGCCCCCTTCAAGGATTCCTTCTGCGGGACAATTGAGACCTGTTGGGAGGCTCCAGGACATCCCATATGGAATGACTCCAGAGCACCGTTCGAGGATGGATGCCAGGGAAGCCAGCCTCGCATTCCAATTTTCTCCTAACAACAAGGCAGTTGAGATCGGATAGCTCTGCGGGAGCAACCGGGGTGGCTGAGTTGAAATGGACTTTCCTGAGGATGGGGCCTAATGTGTGTTTGTGTCCATGAGGGCCTTGGAATGGGGCGGTGGCACCAGTACCCTGAAGTATTCTCCTAAGCTTTTGACATAGCTCCCAAGCACAAGTTTCCTTGTGGAGGTGAGATTTGTTCTGATGGGTGCCTCAGGAAACCCCCTATGCTCGTATTGGAATCCAGGCTTTTGAGGAGACATGATTGTAAACCCAAGCAATGGATCCGATTATGGCCTAGGGTCTTGTCTGGTTCAATCTTCTTCTCTGGGGACATCCATCTATGATATGAGTGGATGTAGATGCTCAGCTGCTGTCAGACTGCCCTTGTTTGTCCCAGGAGACCTACACTATTGGGATGGCCTCCGGGACATTGGAGGTATCTCCTGATTTGTACGATTCTTGGCAATGGTTTGGGCAGAATTCCCATGGATTGGTAGGCACAGTCAAATGTGTGGCTCCAGGGCCTCCAGCCGGGAGGGTTTGCCCAAGGACTTTGAGGATGGAAATCTGAAAACACAAACTCGGCTTAGGTTTGGGTCGAAGGTATGGCAGGCCCAAACTAAAAACCCATGAGAAGAACTCTTCAGGATATGAGAAAGAGCGAGTCTGAGGTTCTTGCTCAGGATTTTGTCTCTGGATTTTTTATCAACGATGGCGTGGAATGTTGGACGCCTCATGGGCCATGGACGAATCTTCCTCTCTGTGGAATTGGTTCGGTCCGAATTCTTTTTCATCAATATGTGGGATGGGAAGTCTCCTTTCAGGTTTGTTACCTCTGTTGTCCCAACCAAATAGGAATTCCAAAGCAGAGCCCTGGGGAAGAGTGAAGGGACAAACCAAACTATGGTTAAAAATTGTGGCTAGGGGCATGGCAGGCCCTATATGCTGTCTCTTCATCCAGCCACTGAGAGGCCTTACTTGAGGACTGGGCTCAGGCTGTGTTTGTGACCAATGTGGCCCGCGATCATGGGCGGGGTCTCATGGGCCACACTGGTTTCAACTACACTGAACTTTGGACAACATTCCAAGCACAAGCTCTCTTGCCATGGATAAAGAGTTCTGATTTCTGCATCATTTTCAACCCTGGGCAGTGGTTGGAGATAAGGTCTAGGTTCTGAAGCCTCAAAACCGCAGTTGGGTATAGATGAGGACATAAGGCCATGGCGGGTCTGATATGCTCACTGTGCGGTCAGCTGCCTGGGTGTTGGTCAGGAGATTTGCGCTCAGGTTTTGTCAGAGAGTACATTTTTGGTCAGGTTAGACTATATAATTTGGGTACAGTCGAGTGACGTGTAGGTTTACGCTCATTGGAGTTGCCTGGGCAGCTCATTAGGCAAGATATTTTTTCTAGAGGGCAGGCAGAGTGCTGCATTGTGGGTCCGGAATTACCAAACTTGAGGACTTCTGGGTCAGGAGTGTGAGGACAGAAGTTTGAGAATACAAGCTAGACTTGGGCTTCAGGCCGAGGGCATGGCAGGTACCCCCTGCATATCTGAACTAATATCTCAAGTATCTGAAGTAATGGCGAGGATCAGACGTTGGCTCAGGTTGGAGTTTCTGTGCATGACAGCCCCTTCATGAATGGAGCGGAATCTCAAGGCCATGGAGGTTTTCCCACGTTGGGAGTTGTGGGATTCCCCCTTCAAGGATTCCTGCTGTGCGACATTTGAGACCTGTTGGGCAGCTCCAGGACATCCCATATGGAATGACTCGAGAGCACCGTTCGAGGATGGATGCCAGGGAAGGCAGCCTCTCATTCAAATTGTCTCCTAGCAACAAGACAGTTAAGATCGGATAGCTCTGCCGAAGCAACCCTTGTGGCTGAATTGACTTGGACTTTCCTGAGGATGGGGCCTAATGTGTGTGTGTGTCCATGAGGGCCTTAGAATGGGGCGGTGGCACCGGGACACTGAAGTATTCTCTTAAGCTTTTGACATAACGCCCATGCACAAGTTTCCTTGTGGAGACGAGATTTGTACTGATGGGTGGCTCAGAAAACCCACTATGCTGGTATTGGTATCCAGGCTTTTGAGGAGACATGCCTGTAAACCAAAGCAATGGATCCGATTAAGGCCTAGGGTCCAGTCTGGTTCAATATTCTTCTCTGGGGACATCTATCTATGGTATGAGTGGAGGTAGATGCTCAGCTGGTGTCAGACCGCCCTTGTTTGTCCTGGAATCCTACACTATTGGGATGGCCTCGGAGACTTTGGAGTGTTGCCTAAATTTGTACGATTTTGGACAGTGGAATGGGCTGAAGTCCCATGGATCGGGTAGGTACAGTCCTAATGTGTGGCTCCAGGGGCCCCAGCCTGGAGGGTGTGTGGCCCAGGACTTTGAGGACAGAATCTGAAAACACAAACTCAGCTTAGGTTTGGGGACGTAGGTAGGGCAGGCCCAATCTACAAACCATGAGAAGAACTCTTCAGGATATGAAGAAAGAGCAATTTTGAGGCGCTTGCTCAGGCTTTTATCTCTGGATTTTGTATCAACGATGGCCATGGACTGTGGGGAGGCCTCATGGGCCATGGATGAATCTTCCTCTGTGTGGATTTAGCCCGGTCCCTCTTGTTTTTCGTCAATCTGTGGGCTGGGAGGTCTCCTTTCAGGTTTATTTCCTCAGGTGTCCAAACAGAAGAAGAATTCCAAAGCAGAGCCCTGGGAAAGAGTGAAGGGACAACCCAAACTATGGTTAAAAATTGGGGCGTAGGGGCATGGCAGGCCCAATATGCTGTCTCTTCATCCAGCCACTGAGAGGCCTTACTTGAGGACTGGGCTCAGGCTGAGGGTCACAATGTGTGTTTGTGACCAATGTGGCCCGGGAGCATGGGCGGGGCCTCATGGGCCACACTGGATTCAACTACAATGAACTTTGGACAATATGCCAATCACAAGGTCTCTTGCCATGGGAAAGGTGTTCTGATTTCTGCATCATTTTCAACCCTGGGCAGTGGTTGGAGATAAGGTGTAGGTTCTGACGCCTGAAAACCGCAGTTGGGAAGAGATGACGACCTAAGGCCTTGGCGGGTCTGATGTGCTCACTGTGCGTTCAGCTGCCAGGGTGTGGGTCAGGAGGTTCGCTCTCAAGTTGTGTCAGAAACTGCATTAGTGCTCAGGTTAGACTATATAATTTGGGTACAGTCGAGTTCCGTGTAAGTTTATCCTCATTTGAGGTGCCTGAGCAGCTCATTAGGCAAGATATTTTTTCTAGAGGGCTGGCAGAGTGCTGCATTGTGGGTCCGTAATTGTCAACTTGACGGCTTCTGGGCCAGGAATGTGAGGACAGAAGTGTGAGAACAAAAGCTAGACTAGGGCTTCAGGCCGAGGGCACGGCAGGTACGCCCTGAAGGTATGAACCAATATCTCAAGTATCTGAAGTCACGGCGAGGAACAGACGTTGGCTCAGGTGGAGTTTCTGTGCATGACAGCCCCTTCATGAACGGAGAGGAATCTCAAGGCCATGGAGGTTTTCCCACGTTGGGAGTTGTGTGATGCCCCCTTCAAGGATTCCTTCTGCAGGACAATTGACACCTATTGGGCAGCTCCAGGACATCCCATATGGAATAACTCCAGAGCCCCATTGGAGGATGGATGCCAGGGAATCCCGCCTCGCATTCCGATTGTCTCCTAGCACAAGACACTTGAGATCGGATGGCTCTGCGGGAGCAACCGGGGTGGCTGAGTTGAAATGGACTTTCCTGAGGATGGGGCCTAATGTGTGTTTGTTTCCATAGGGCCTTGGAATGGGGCGGTGGCACCGGGACACTGAAGTATTCTCCTAAGCTTTTGACATAGCTCCCAAGCACAAGTTTCCTTGTGGAGACGGGATTTGTTCTGATGGGTGACTCAGGAAACCCCCTATGCTGGTATTGAAATCCAGGCTTTGAGGAGACATGCCTGTAAACCAAAGCAATGGATGCGATTATGGCCTAGGGTCCTGTCTGGTTCAACCTTATTCTCAGGGGATATCCATCTATGGAATGAGTGGAGGTAGATGCTCACCTTGTGTCAGACCGCCCTTGTTTGTCCCCGGAGACCTACATTATTGGGATGACCTCGGGGACTTTGGAGAATTCTCCTAATTTGTACGATTTTGGAAAATGGAGTGGGCAGAATTCCCATGTATTTGGTAGGCACAGTCTAATGTGTGGCTCCAGGGGCCCCAGCATGGAGGGTGTGTGGCCCAGGAATTTGAGGACAGAAGTCTGTAAACACAAATTAAGCTTAGTTTTGGGGATGTAGGTATGGCAGGCCGAATCTACAAACCATGAGAAGAACTCTTCAGGATATGAAGAAAGAGCGAATCTGAGGCACTTGCTCAGGCTTCTGTCTCTGGATTTTGTATCAACGATGACCATGGAATGTGGGGAAGCCTCATGGGCCATGGACGAATCTTCCTCTCTGTGGATTTGGCCCGTTCCCAATTGTTTTTCGTCAATCTGTGGGCTGGGAGGTCTCCTTTCAGGTTTATTACCTCAGGTGTCCGAACAGAAGAGGAATTCCAAAGCAGAGCCCTGGGAAAGAGTGAAGGGACAACCCAAACTATGGTTAAAAATTGGGGCCTAGAAGCATGGCAGGCCCAATATGCTGTCTCTTCATCCAGCCACTGAGAGGCCTTACTTGAGGACTGGGCTCAGGCTGAGGGTCACAATGTGTGTTTGTGACCAATGTGGCCCGGGAGCATGGGCGGGGCCTCATGGGCCACACTGGATTCAACTACAATGAACTTTGGACAATATGCCAATCACAAGGTCTCTTGCCATGGGAAAGGTGTTCTGATTTCTGCATCATTTTCAACCCTGGGCAGTGGTTGGAGATAAGGTGTAGGTTCTGACGCCTGAAAACCGCAGTTGGGAAGAGATGACGACCTAAGGCCTTGGCGGGTCTGATGTGCTCACTGTGCGTTCAGCTGCCTGGGTGTGGGTCAGAAGGTTCGCGCTCAGGTTGTGTCAGAATGTGCATTAGTGCTCAGGTTAGACTATGTAATTTGGGTACAGTCGAGTTCCGTGTAAGTTTATCCTCATTTGAGGTGCCTGAGCAGCTCATTAGGCAAGATATTTTTTCTAGAGGGCAGGCAGAGTGCTGCATTGTGGTCCGGAATTGCCAACTTGACGGCTTCTGGGCCAGGAATGTGAGGACAGAAGTCTGAGAACACAAGCTAGACTTGGGCTTCAGGCCGTGGGCACGGCAGGTACGCCCTGCATGTCTGAACCAATATCTCATGCATCTGAAGTCACGACGAGGATCAGACGTTGGCTCAGGTTGGAGTTTGTGTGCAGGACTGCCCCTTCATGAACGGAGCAAAAATCTCAAGGCTATGGAGGTTTTCCCACGTTGGGAGTTGTGGGATGCCCCCTTCAAGGATTCCTTCTGCGGGACAATTGAGACCTGTTGGGCAGCTCCAGGACATCCCATATGGAATGACTCCAGAGCACCGTTGGAGGATGGATGCCAGGGAATCCTGCCTCGCATTCCAATTGTCTCCTAGCAACAAGACACTTGAGATCCGATGGCTCTCTGGAGCAACCGGGGTGGCTGAGCTGTAATGGACTTTCCTGAGGATGGGGCCTAATGTGTGTTTGTGTCCATGAGGGCGTTGGAATGGGGCGGTGGCTCCTGGACCCTGATGTATTCTCTTAAGCTTTTGACATAACGCCCATGCACAAGTTTCCTTGTGGAGACGAGATTTGTTCAGGTGGGGGCCTCAGGAAACCCCTTATGCTGGTCTTGGAATCCAGGCTTTTGAGGATAGTTGCCTGTAAACCAAAGCAATGGGTGCGATTATGGTTTAGGGTCCTGTCTGGTTCTATCATATTCTCTGTGGATATCCATCTATGGTATCAGTGTAGGTAGATGCAAGGCTGGTGTCAGACCGCCCTGTTTGTCCCTGGAGTCCTACACTATTGGGATGGCCTAGGGGACTTTGGAGGGTTCTCCTAATTTGTACGATTTGGGACATAGAATCGCCAGAATTCCCATGGATTGGGTAGGCACAGTCCTAATGTGTGGCTCCAGGGGCCCCAGCCTGGAGGGTGTTTGGCTCAGGACTTTGAGGACAGAAGTCTGAAAACACAAACTCAGCTTAGGTTTGGGGACGTAGGTATGGCAGGACCAATGTACAAATCATGAGAAGAACTCTTCGGATATGAAGAAAGAACGGGTCTGAGGCGCTCTTCAGGCTTTTGTCTCTGGATTTTGTTTCAACGATGGCCTTGGAATGTGGGGAGGCCTCATGCGCCAGGGACGAATCTTCCACTCTGTGGATTTGGCCCGGTCCCCATTGTTTTTCGTCAATCTGTGGAATGCGAGGTCCCCTTTCAGGTTTGTTACCTCAGGTGTCCTAACCAAAGAGGAAATCTAAAGCAGAGCCCTGGGGAAGAGTGAAGGGACAAGGCAAACTATGGTTAAAAATTGGGGACTAGGGGCATGGCAGGCCCAATATGCTGTCTCTTCATCCATCCACTGAGAGGCCTTACTTGAGGTCTGGTCTCAGGCTGAGGGTCACAATGTGTGTTTGTGACCAATGTAGCCCGGGAGCATGGGCGGGGCCTCATGGGCCACACTGCTTTCAACTACACTGAACTGTGGACAATATGCCAATCACAAGGTCTCTTGCCATGGGAAAGGTGTTCTGATTTCTGCATCATTTTCAACCCTTGGCAGTGGTTGGAGATAAGGTGTAGGTTCTGACGCCTGAAAACCGCAGTTGGGAAGAGATGACGACCTAAGGCCTTGGCGGGTCTGATGTGCTCACTGTTCGGTCAGCTGCCTGATTGTTGTTCAGGAGGTTCGGGTCAGTTTGTGTTAGAGAGTGCATTAGTGCTCAGGTTAGACTATATAATTTGGGTACAGTTGAGTGCCGTGTAGGTTTATTCTCATTTGCGGTACCAGGGCAGCTCATTAGGCAAGATATTTTTTCTAGAGGCCAGGCAGAGTGCTGCATTCTGGGTCCCTAATTGCCAAACTTGAGGGCTTCTGGGCCAGGAGTGTGATTTCAGACGTCTGAGAACACAAGCTAGGCTTGAGCTTCAGGCCGAGGGCACGTCAGGTACGCCCTGCAGGTCTGAACCAATATCTCAAGTATCTGAAGTCACGGCGAGGTTCAGACGTTGGCTCAGGTTGGAGTTTCTGTGCATGTCTGCCCCTTCATGAACGGAGCGGAATCTCAAGGCCAAGGAGGATTTCCCACGTTGGGAGTTGTGGGATGCCCCATTCAAGTCTTCCTTTGCGGGACAATTGAGACCTGTTGGGCAGCTCCAGGACAACCCATATGGAATGACTCCAGAGCACCGTTGGAGGATGGATGCCAGGGAAGCCCTTCTCGCATTCCAATTGTCTCATAGCAACAAGACACTTGAGATCGGATGGCTCTGCGGGAGCAACCAGGGTGGCTGAGTTGAAATGGACTTTCCTGAGGAATGGGCCTAATGTGTGTTTGTGTCCATGAGGCCTTGGAATAGGGCAGTGGCACCGGGACCCTGAAGTATTCTCCTAAGCTTTTGACATAGCTCCCATGCACAAGTTTCCTTGTGGAGACGAGATTTGTTCTGATGGGTGCCTCAGGAAACCCCTTATGCTGGTATTGGATTCCAGGCTTTTGAGGAGACATGCCTTTAAACCAAAGCAATGGATCCGATTATGGCCTAGGGTCCTGTCTGGTTCAATCTTCTTCTCTGGGGACATCCATCCATGGTATGAGTGTAAGTAGATGCTCAGCTGGTGTCAGACCGCCCTGTTTGTCCCCGGAGACCTACACTATTGGTATGGCCTCGGGGATTTTGGAGGGTTCTCCTAATTTGTACGATTTGGGACAATAAAATGGGCAGAATTCCCATGGATTGGGTAGGCACAGTCCTAATGTGTGGCTCCACGGGCACCAGCCTGGAGGGTGTTTGGCTCAGGACTTTGAGGACAGAATTCTGAAAACACAAACTCAGCTTAGGCATTGGGACGTAGCTATAGCAGGCCCAATCTACAAACCATGAGAAGAACTCTTCAGGATATGAAGAAAGAGCGTGTCTGAGGCACTTGCTCAGGCTTTTGTCTCTGGATTTTATATCAACGATGGCCGTGGAATGTGGGGAGGCCTCATGGGCCATGGATGAATCTTCCTCTCTGTGGATTTGGCCTGGTCACAATGGTTTTTCGACATTCTGTGGGATGGGAGGTCTCTTTTAAGGTTTATTACATCAGGTGTCCGAACAAAAGAGGAATTCCAAAGCAGAGCCCTGGGGAAGAGTGAAGGGACAACCCAAAATATGGTTAAAAATTGGGGCGTATGGGCATTGCAGGCCCAATATGCTGTCTTTTCATCCAGCCACTGAGAGGCCTTACTTGAGGACTCAGCATAGGTGAGGGTCACAATGTGTGTATCTGACCAATGTGGCACGCGAGCATTGGCAGGGCCTCATGGGCCACACTGGTTTCCACTACACTGGACTTTGGAAAACATGCCAATCACAAGGTCTCTTGCCATGGGGAAGGTGTTCTGATTTTTGCATCATTTTCCACCCTGGGCAGTGGTTGGAGATAAGTTCTACGGTCTGTAGCCTGAAAAACCGCAGTTGGGAAGAGAGGACCACCTAAGGCCATGGCGGGTCTGATAAGCTCACTGTGTGGTCAGCTGCCTGGGTGTTGGTCAGGAGGTTCTGGCTCAGGTTGTGTCAGACAGTGCATTAGTGCCCAGGTTAGACTATATAATTTGGGTACATTCGAGTGCCTTGTAGGTTTATCCTCATTTGAGGTGTCCGGGCAGCTCATTAGGGAAGATATGTTTTCTAGAGGGCAGGCAGAGTGCTGCATTGTGGTCCGGACTTGCCAAACTTTAGGGCTTCGGGGCCAGGAGTGTGAGGGCAGAAGTCTGAGAACACAAGCTAGACTTGGGCTTCTGGCCGAGGGCAGTGCAGGTACCCCCTGCAGATCTGAACCAATCTCTCAAGCATCTGAAATCATGGCGAGTTTCAGACGTTGGCTCAGGTTGGAGTTTCTGTGCATGACTATCCTTCATGAACGGAGCGAAATCTCAAGGCCATGGATGTTTTTCCACTTTGGGAGTTGTGGGATGGCCCCTTCAAGGATTCCTTCTGCGGGACAATTGAGACCTGTTGGGCAGCTCCAGGACATCCCATATGGAATGACTGCAGAGCACCGTTGGAGGGTGGATGCCAGGGAAGCCCGCCTCGCATTCCAATTGTCTCCTAGCAACAAGACACTTGAGATGCGATGGCTCTCGGGAGCAACCGGGGTGGCTGAGTTGAAATGGACTTTCCTGAGGATGGGGCCTAATGTGTGTTTCTGTCCATGAGGGCGTTGGAATGGGGCGGTGGCACCTGGACCCTGAAGTATTCTCTTAAGCTTTTGACATAACGCCCATGCACAAGTTTCCTTGTGGAGACGAGATTTGTTCAGATGGGGCCTTAGGAAACCCCTTATGCTGGTCTTAGAATCCAGGTTTTTGAGGTTAGTTGCCTGTAAACCAAAGCAATGGGTGCGATTATGGCCTAGGGTCCTGTCTGGTTCAATCTTCTTCTCTGAGGATATCCATCTATGGTATCAATGTAGGTAGATGCAAGGCTGGTGTTAGACCACCCTGTTTGTCCGCAGAGACCTACACTATTGGGATGGCCTAGGGGACTTTGGAGGGTTCTCCTAATTTGTACGATTTGGGACAATAGAATCACCAGAATTCCCATGGATTGGGTAGGCACAGTCCTAATGTGTGGCTCCAGGGGCCCCAGCCTGGAGGGTGTTTGGCTCAGGACTTTGAGGACAGAAGTCTGAAAACACAAACTCAGCTTAGGTTTGGTGATGTAGGTATGGCAGGCCCAATCTACAAATCATGAGAAGAACTCTTCGGATATGTAGAAAGATTGGGTCTGAGGCGCTCTTCAGGCTTTTGTCTCTGGATTTTCTATCAACGATGGCCATGGAATGTGGGGAGGGCTATTGTGCCAGGGACGAATCTTCCACTCTGTGGATTTGGCCCGGTCCCAATTGTTTTTCGTCAATATGTGGAATGGGAGGTCCCCTTTCAGTTTTGTTACCTCAGGTGTCCTAACCAAAGAGGGATTCTAAAGCAGAGCCCTGGGGAAGAGTGAAGGGACAACGCAAACTATGGTTAAAAATTGGGGACTAGGGGCATGGCAGGCCCAATATGCTGTCTCTTAATCCATCCACTGAGAGGCCATACTTGAGGTCTGGTCTCAGGCTGAGGGTCACAATGTGTGTTTGTGACCAATGTGGCCCGGGAGCATGAGTGGGGCCTCATGGGCCACACTGGTTTCATCTACACTGAACTTTGGACAATATGCCAATCACAAGGTCTCTTGCCATGGGAAAGGTGTTCTGATTTCTGCATCATTTTCAGTCCTGGGCAGTGTTTCGAGATAAGTTCTACGTTCTGAAGCCTGAAAACCGCAGTTGGGAAGAGATGACGACCTAAGGCCATGGCGGGTCTGATGTGCTCACTGTGAGGTCAGCTGGCTGGGTGTTGGTCAGGAGGTTTGGGCTCAGTTGTGTCAGAGAGTGCATTAGAGCTCAGGTTAAACTATATAATTTGGGTACAGTCGAGTGCCGTGTATGTTTATCCTCATTGAGGTGCCTGTGCAGCTCATTAGGCAAGATATTTTTTCTAGAGGGCAGGCAGAGTACTGTATTGTGGGTCCGGATTGCCAAACTTGAGGGCTTCTGGGCCAGGAGTGTGAGGACAGAAGTCTGAGAACACAAGCTAGACTTGGGCTTCGGGCCAAGGGCACGGCAGTTACCCCTTGCAGATCTGAACCAATATCTCATGCATCTGAAGTCACGGCGAGGATTAGACGTTGGCTCAGGTTGGAGTTTGTGTGCAGGACTGCCCCTTCATGAACGGAGCAAAATCTCAAGGCTATGGAGGTTTTCCCACGTTAGGAGTTGTGGGATGCCCCCTTCAAGGATTCCTTTGCGGGACAATTGAGACCTGTTGGGCAGCTCCCGGACATCCCAAATGGAATGACTCCAGAGCACCCTTGGAGGATGGATGCCAGGGAAGCCGTCTCACACTCCAATTGTCTCCTAGCAACAAGACAGTTGAGATCGGATGGCTCTGGGGGAGCAACCGGGGTGGCTGAGTTGAAAAGGACTTTTCCTAGGATGGGGCCTAATTTGTGTTTGTGTCCATGAGGGCGTTAGAATGGTGCGGTGGCACCTGGACCCTGAAGTATTCTCTTAAGCTTTTGACATAACTCCCATGCACAAGTTTCCTTGTGGAGACGAGATTTGTTCAGGTGGGGGCCTCAGGAAACCCCTTATGCTGGTCTTGGAATCCAGGCTTTTAAGGATACATGCCTGTAAACCAAAGCAATGGATCCGATTATGGCCTAGGGTCATGTATGTTTCAATCTTCTTCTCTGGGGCTATCCATCTATGGTATCAGTGTAGGTCGATGCTAGGCTGGTGTCAGACCACCCTGTTTGTCCCCGGAGACCTACACTATTGGGATGGCCTCGGGGACTTTGGAGGGTTCTCCTAATTGTACGATTTGGGACAATAGAATCGCCAGAATTCCCATGTATTGGGTAGGCACAGTCCTAATGTGTGGCTCCAGGGGCCCCAGCCTGTAGCGTGTTTGGCTCAGGACTTTGAAAACAGAAGTCTGAAAACACAAACTCAGCTTAGGTTTGGGGATGTAGGTATGGCAGGCCCAATTTACAAAGCATGAGAAGAACTCTTTGGATATGAAGAAAGAACGGGTCTGAGGCGCTCTTAAGGCTTTTGTCTCTGGATTTTGTATCAACGATGGCCGTGGAATGTGGGGAGGCCTCATGGGCCAGGGACGAATCTTCCACTATGTGGATTTGGCCCGGTCCCAAATGTTTTTCGTCAATCTGTGGAATGGGAGGACCCCTTTCAGGTTTGTTACCTCAGGTGTCCTAACCAAAGAGGAATTCTAAAGCAGAGCCCTAGGGAAGAGTGAAGGGACAACACAAACTATGGTTAAAAATTGGGGACTAGGGGCATGGCAGGCCCAATATTCTGTCTCTTAATCCATCCACTGAGAGGCCTTACTTGAGGTCTGGTCTCAGGCTGAGGGTCACAATGTGTGTTTGTGACCAATGTGGCCCGGGAGCATGGGCGGGGCCTCATGGGCCACACTGCTTTCAACTATACTGAACTTTGGAAAATATGCCAATCACAAGGTCTCTTGCCATGGGAAAGTTGTTCTGATTTCTGCATCATTTTCAACCCTGGGCAGTGGTTGGAGATAAGGTGTAGGTTCTGAAGCCTGAAAACCGCAGTTGGGAAGAGATGACGACCTAAGGCCTTGGCGGGTCTGATGTCCTCACTGTGCGTTCAGCTGCCTGGGTGTGGGTCAGGAGGTTCGGGCTCAGGTTGTGTCAGAGAGTGCATTAGTGCTCAGGTTAGACTATATAATTTGGGTTCAGTCGAGTTCCGTGTAAGTTTATCCTCATTTGAGTTGCCTGGGCAGCTCCTTAGTCAAGATATGTTTTCTAGAGGGCAGGCAGAGTGCTGCATTGTGGGTCCGTAATTGCCAACTTGACGTCTTCTGGGCCAGGAATGTGAGGACAGAAGTCTGAGAACACAAGCTAGACTTGGGCTTCAGGCCGTGGGCACGGCAGGTACGCCCTGCAGGTCTGAACCAATATCTCATGCATCTGAAGTCACGACGAGGATCAGACTTTGGCTCAGGTTGGAGTTTGTGTGCAGGACTGCCCCTTCATGAACGGAGCAAAATCTCAAGGCTATGGAGGTTTTCCCACGTTGGGAGTTGTGGGATGCCCCCTTCAAGGATTCCTTCTGCGGGACAATTGAGACCTGTTGGGCAGCTCCAGGACATCCCATATGGAATGACTCCAGAGCACCGTTGGAGGATGGATGCCAGGGAATCCCGCCTCGCATTCCAATTGTCTCCTAGCAACAAGACACTTGAGATCCGATGGCTCTCTGGAGAAACCGGGGTGGCTGAGTTGAAATGGACTTTCCTGAGGATGGGGCCTAATGTGTGTTTGTGTCCATGAGGGCCTTGGAATGGGGCGGTGGCACCTGGACCCTGATGTATTCTCTTAAGCTTTTGACATAACGCCCATGCACAAGTTTCCTTGTGGAGACGAGATTTGTTCAGGTGGGGGCCTCAGGAAACCCCTTATGCTGGTCTTGGAATCCAGGCTTTTGAGGATAGTTGCCTCTAAACCAAAGCAATGGGTGCGATTATGGTTTAGGGTCCTGTCTGGTTCAATCTTCTTCTCTGGGGATATCCATCTATGGTATCAGTGTAGGTAGATGCAAGGCTGGTGTCAGACCGCCCTATTTGTCCCCGGAGACCTACACTATTGGGATGGCCTCGGGGACTTTGGAGGGTTCTCCTAATTTGTACGATTTGGGACATAGAATCGCCAGAATTCCCATGGATTGGGTAGGCACAGTCCTAATGTGTGGCTCCAGGGGCCCCAGCCTGGAGGGTGTTTGGCTCAGGACTTTGAGGACAGAAGTCTGAAAACACAAACTCAGCTTAGGTTTGGTGATGTAGGTATGGCAGGCCCAATCTACAAATCATGAGAATAACTCTTCGGATATGAAGAAAGAACGGGTCTGAGGCGCTCTTCCGGCTTTTGTCTCTGGATTTTGTATCAACGATGGCCTTGGAATGTGGGGAGGCCTCATGCGCCAGGGACGAATCTTCCACTCTGTGGATTTGGCCCGGTCCCAAATGTTTTTCGTCAATCTGTGGAATGCGAGGTCCCCTTTCAGGTTTGTTACCTCAGGTGTCCTAACCAAAGAGGAAATCTAAAGCAGAGCCCTGGGGAAGAGTGAAGGGACAAGGCAAACTATGGTTAAAAATTGGGGACTAGGGCCATGGCAGGCCCAATATGCTGTCTCTTCATCCATCCACTGAGAGGCCTTACTTGAGGTCTGGTCTCAGGCTGAGGGTCACAATGTGTGTTTGTGACCAATGTGGCCCGGGAGCATGGGCGGGGCCTCATGGGCCACACTGCTTTCAACTACACTGAACTGTGGACAATATGCCAATCACAAGGTCTCTTGCCATGGGAAAGGTGTTCTGATTTCTGCATCATTTTCAACCCTTGGCAGTGGTTGGAGATAAGGTGTAGGTTCTGACGCCTGAAAACCGCAGTTGGGAAGAGATGACGACCTAAGGCCTTGGCGGGTCTGATGTGCTCACTGTTCGGTCAGCTGCCTGAGTGTTGTTCAGGAGGTTCGGGTCAGTTTGTGTTAGAGAGTGCATTAGTGCTCAGGTTAGACTATATAATTTGGGTACAGTTGAGTGCCGTGTAGGTTTATTCTCATTTGCGGTACCAGGGCAGCTCATTAGGCAAGATATTTTTTCTAGAGGCCAGGCAGAGTGCTGCATTCTGGGTCCCTAATTGCCAAACTTGAGGGCTTCTGGGCCAGGAGTGTGATTTCAGACGTCTGAGAACACAAGCTAGGCTTGAGCTTCAGGCCGAGGGCACGTCAGGTACGCCCTGCAGGTCTGAACCAATATCTCAAGTATCTGAAGTCACGGCGAGGTTCAGACGTTGGCTCAGGTTGGAGTTTCTGTGCATGACTGCCCCTTCATGAACGGAGCGGAATCTCAAGGCCAAGGAGGATTTCCCACGTTGGGAGTTGTGGGATGCCCCATTCAAGTCTTCCTTTGCGGGACAATTGAGACCTGTTGGGCAGCTCCAGGACAACCCATATGGAATGACTCCAGAGCACCGTTGGAGGATGGATGCCAGGGAAGCCCTTCTCGCATTCCAATTATCTCATAGCAACAAGACACTTGAGATCGGATGGCTCTGCGGGAGCAACCAGGGTGGCTGAGTTGAAATGGACTTTCCTGAGGAATGGGCCTAATGTGTGTTTGTGTCCATGAGGCCTTGGAATAGGGCTGTGGCACCGGGACCCTGAAGTATTCTCCTAAGCTTTTGACATAGCTCCCATGCACAAGTTTCCTTGTGGAGACGAGATTTGTTCTGATGGGTGCCTCAGGAAACCCCTTATGCTGGTATTGGATTCCAGGCTTTTGAGGAGACATGCCTTTAAACCAAAGCAATGGATCCGATTATGGCCTAGGGTCCTGTCTGGTTCAATCTTCTTCTCTTGGGACATCCATCCATGGTATGAGTGTAAGTAGATGCTCAGCTGGTGTCAGACCGCACTGTTTGTCCCCGGAGACCTACACTATTGGTATGGCCTCGGGGATTTTGGAGGGTTCTCCTAATTTGTACGATTTGGGACAATGAAATGGGCAGATTTCCCATGGATTGGGTAGGCACAGTCCTAATGTGTGGCTCCACGGGCACCAGCCTGGAGGGTGTTTGGCTCAGGACTTTGAGGACAGAATTCTGAAAACACAAACTCAGCTTAGGCATTGGGACGTAGCTATAGCAGGCCCAATCTACAAACCATGAGAAGAACTCTTCAGGATATGAAGAAAGAGCGAGTCTGAGGCACTTGCTCAGGCTTTTGTCTCTGGATTTTATATCAACGATGGCCGTGGAATGTGGGGAGGCCTCATGGGCCATGGATCAATCTTCCTCTCTGTGGATTTGGCCTGGTCACAATGGTTTTTCGACATTCTGTGGGATGGGAGGTCTCCTTTCAGGTTTATTACATCAGGTGTCCGAACAAAAGAGGAATTCCAAAGCAGAGCCCTGGGGAAGAGTGAAGGGACAACCCAAAATATGGTTAAAAATTGGGGCGTATGGGCATTGCAGGCCCAATATGCTGTCTCTTCATCCAGCCACTGAGAGGCCTTACTTGAGGACTCAGCATAGGTGAGGGTCACAATGTGTTTATCTGACCAATGTGGCACGCGAGCATTGGCAGGGCCTCATGGGCCACACTGGTTTCCACTACACTGGACTTTGGAAAACATGCCAATCACAAGGTCTCTTGCCATGGGGAAGGTGTTCTGATTTTTGCATCATTTTCCACCCTGGGCAGTGGTTGGAGATAAGGTCTACGGTCTGTAGCCTGAAAAACCGCAGTTGGGAAGAGAGGACCACCTAAGGCCATGGCGGGTCTGATAAGCTCACTGTGTGGTCAGCTGCCTGGGTGTTGGTCAGGAGGTTCTGGCTCAGGTTGTGTCAGACAGTGCATTAGTGCCCAGGTTAGACTATATAATTTGGGTACATTCGAGTGCCTTGTAGGTTTATCCTCATTTGAGGTGTCCGGGCAGCTCATTAGGGAAGATATGTTTTCTAGAGGGCAGGCAGAGTGCTGCATTGTGGTCCGGAATTGCCAAACTTTAGGGCTTCTGGGCCAGGAGTGTGAGGGCAGAAGTCTGAGAACACAAGCTAGACTTGGGCTTCTGGCCGAGGGGACTGCAGGTACCCCCTGCGGATCTGAACCAATCTCTCAAGCATCTGAAATCATGGCGAGTTTCAGACGTTGGCTCAGGTTGGAGTTTCTGTGCATGACTATCCTTCATGAACGGAGCGGAATCTCAAGGCCATGGAGGTTTTTCCACGTTGGGAGTTGTGGGATGCCCCCTTCAAGGATTCCTTCTGCGGGACAATTGAGACCTGTTGGGCAGCTCCAGGACATCCCATATGGAATGACTGCAGAGCACCGTTGGAAGATGGATGCCAGGGAAGCCCTTCTCGCATTCCAATTGTCTCCTAGCAACAAGACAGTTGAAATCGGATGGCTCTGCGGGAGCAACCGGGGTGGATGAGTTGAAATGGACTTTCCTGAGGATGGGGCCTAATGTGTGTTTGTGTCCATGAGGGCCTTGGAATGGGACGGTGGCACCGGGACCCTAAGTATTCTCCTAAGCTTTTGACATAGCTCCCGTGCACAAGTTTCCTTGTGGAGACTAGATTTGTTTTGATGGGTGCCTCCGGAAACCCCTTATGCTCGTATTGGATACCAGGCTTTTGAGGAGACATGCCTGTTAACCAAAGCAATGGATCCAATTATGGCCTAGGGTCCTGTCTGGTTCAATCTTCTTCTCTGGGGATATCCATCTATGGAATTAGTGGAGGTAGATGCTCACCTGTTGTCAGACCACCCTTGTTTGTCCCCGGAGTCCTACACTATTGGGATGGCCCCTGGGACTTTGGAGAGTTCTCCTAATTTGTACGATTTTGGACAATGGAATGGGCAGAATTCCCATGGATTGGGTAGGCACATTCCTAATGTGTGGCTCCAGGGGCCCCAGGCTGGAGGGTGTTTGGCCCAGGACTTTGAGGACAGAAGTCTGAAAACACAAACTCAGCTTAGGTTTGGGGACGTAGGAATGGCAGGCCCAATCTACAAACCATGAGACGTACTCTTCAGGATATGAAGAAAGAGCGAGTCTGAGGCACTTGCTCAGGCTTTTGTCTTTGTATTTGGTATCAAAGATGGCCGTGGAATTTGGGTAGGCCTCATGGGCCATGGACGAATCTTCCTCTCTGTTGTTTGCCCCGGTCCCAATTGTTTTTCGTCAATCTGTGGGATAAGAGGTCTCCTTTCAGGTTTATTACCTCAAGTGTCCGAACAAAAGAGGAATTCCAAAGCAGAGCCCTGGGGAAGAGTGAAGGGACAACCCAAACTATGGTTAAAAATTGGGGCCTAGGGGCATGGCACGCCCAATATGCTGTCTCTTCATACAGCCACTGAGAGGCCGTACTTGAGGACTGGGCTCAGGCTGAAGGTTACAATTTGTGTTTGTGACAAATGTGGCCCACGAGCATGGGCGGGGCCTCATGGGCCACACTGGTTTCCACTACACTGTATTTGGACAACATGCAAATCACAAGGTCTCTTGCCATGGGGAAGGTGTTCTGATTTCTGCATCATTTTCAACCCTGGGCAGTGGTTGGAGATAAGGTCTAGGTTCTGAAGCCTGAAAAACGGCAGTTGGGAAGAGATGACGACCTAAGGCCATGGCCCGTATGATATGCTCAGTGTGCGGTCAGCTGCTTGGGTGTTGGTCAGGAGGTTCTGGCTCAGGTTGAGTCAGACAGTGCATTAGTGCCCAGGTTAGACTATATAAATTGGGTACAGTCGAGTGCCGTAGGTTTATCCTCATTTGAGGTGCATGGTCATCTCATTAGGCAAGATATTTTTTCTAGAAGGCAGGCAGAGTGCAGCATTTTGGGTCCGGAATTGCCAAACTTGAGGGCTTCTGGGCCAGGAGTGTGAGGACAGATCTGAGAACACAAGCTAGACTTGGACTTCAGGCCGAGGGCACGGCCGGTACCCCCTGCAGATCTGAACCAATATCTCAAGCATCTGAAGTCACGGCGAGGATCAGACGTTGGCTCAGGTTGGAGTTTCTGTGCATGACTGCCCCTTCATGAACAAAGCGGAATCTCAAGGCCATACAGGTTTTCCCACGTTGGGAGTTGTGGGATGCCCCCTTCAAGGATTCCTTCTGCGGGACAATTCAGACCTGCTGGACAGCTCCAGGACATCCCATATGAAATGACTCCAGAGCACCGTTCGAGCATGGATGTTTGGGAAGCCCGCCTCACTTTCCAATTGTCTCCTAGCAACAAAACAGTTTAGATCTGATGGCTCTGCGGGAACAACCAGGGTGGCTCAGGTGAAATGGACTTTCCTGAGGATGGGGCCTAATGGGTTTTTGTGTCCATGAGGGGGTTGGAATGGGGTGGTGGCACGGGACCCTGAAGTACTATCCTAAGCTTTTGACATAGCTCCCATGCACAGGTTTCCTTGTGGAGACGAGATGAGTTCTGATGGTTGCCTCACCAAAACCCCTATGCTCGTATTGGAATCAGGCTTTTGAGGAGACATGCTTGTAAACCAAGGCAATGGATCCTATTATGGCCTAGAATCCTGTCTGGTTCAATCTTCTTCTCTGGGGACATTCATCTATTGTATGAGTGGAGGTAGATTATCAGCTGGTGTCAGACAGCCCTTGTTTTTTCTGGGCGACCTAAAATATTTGGATGGCCTCAGGGACTTTGGAGGTTTATCCTAATTTGTACGATTTGGGACAATGGAGTGGGCAGAATTCCCATGGATTGGGTAGGCACAGTCCTAATGTGTGTCTCCAGGGGCCCCAGTATGGAGGGTGTGTGGTCCAGGACTTTGAGGACAGAAGTCTGAAAACACAAACTCAGCTTAGGTTTGGGGACGTAGGTATGGCAGGCCCCATCTACAAACCATGAGAAGAACTCTTCAGGATATGAAGAAAGTGCAAGTCTGATGCGCTTGCTCAGGCTTTTTTCTTTGGATTTTGTGTTATCGATGGCCGTGGAATGTCGGGGAGGCCTCATGGGCCATTGATGAATCTTCCACTTTGAGGATTTCGCCCAATTCCCAATCGGTTTTCGTCAATCTGTGGGATGGGAGGACTCCTTTCAGTTTTGTTACCTCAGGTTTCCCACCAGAAGAGGAATTCCAAAGCAAAGCCGTGGGGAACTGAAGGGACAACCCGAACTATGGTTAAAAATTGGGGCCTAGGGGCATGGCAAGCCCAATATGCTATCTCTTCATCCAGCCACAGAGACGCCTTACTTGAGGACTGGGCTGAGGCTGAGGGTCACAATGTGTGTTTGTGACCAATGTGGCCCGTGAGCACGTGCGGGGCCTCATGGGCCACACTGGGTTCAACTACACTGAACGTTGGACAACATGCCAACCACAAGGTTTTTTGCCATGGGGAAGGGGTTCTGATTTCTGCATCACGTTTAACTCTGGGCAGTGTTTGGAGATAAGGTCGAGGTTCTGAAGCCTGAAAACCCAGGTTGGGTAGAGATGACGACCTAAGGCCATGGCGGCTCGATGTGCTCAGTGTGCGGCCAGCTGTCTGGGTCGGGCCAGGAGTTCCAGGCTCAGGCTCTGTCAGGAAGGGCATTAGTTCCCTGGTCAGCCTATGTATTTCGGGTACAGCTTAGGTCGGTGCAGGTTGATCCTCATTTGGGGTTACTGGGTAGCCCCAGAAGGCAATGTTTTTCTTCTGGATGGCAGGCAGAGTGCTGCATTGTAGTTCTGGATTGCCAAACGTGCGGGCTTGTGGGCCAGTAGTCTGAGGACAGAAGTCTGAGAACACAAGCTAGGCTTAGGTTTCTGGGTGAGGACATGGCAGGCACAATCTACAGACCGGAATCGAGATCTCGTGCATCTAAAGTCAGGCGAGGGTCAGACGATCTCTCAGGTTGGAGTTTCTGTCCCTGATGGCTCCTTCATGAAAGGGGGGCATCACGAGGCCATGGGGGTTTTCCCACGATGGAAGTTGTCAGCAGCTCCAAACTGCAAAGAGTCTTCTGCAGGACAATTGAGACCTGTTGTTTGGCTCCAGGCCAATGATTCTGAGCAGGGTTCTAAGGATGGATGGCTGGGTAGCCCACCTCGCATTCCAATTGTCTCCTAGCAACAAGACAGGTTAGATCTGCTGGATCTGGGGGAGCAACCGAGGACGCTGAGTTGAAATGGACTCTCCTGTGGATGGGTCCTAATGTGCTTTTGTGTCTATGGAGACCTTGGAATGAACGGTGGCACTGGCGCCCTGAAGGGTTCTCCTAAACAGAGGCTTTGACACAGCTCCAACGTGCAAGTTTCCCATGTGTAGATGAGATGTTTTCTGATGGGTGAGTCAAGAAACAGCCATATGGTGGTTTTGAAATCCAGGCCTCTGAGGAGAGATGCCTGGAAACCATACCAATGGATCTGATTATTGGCTAGGGGCCTGTACTTTCCTTTTTACCTCTAGGGACATCTGTCTATGGGTCTGAGTGCAGGTAGGTGCACAGATGGGCTCAGATTTCCCTTGTTCTTCCTGGGAAGCCAGCACTAGTGTGATGGATCAGGGACTTTGGAGGTTTATCCTATTAGAAGGGTTGTGGCCATTGGAATGGGCACACACAATTCCCTTGGAGAGGGCAAGAACCGTCCTCAGGTTTGGCTCCAGGGGCCTGAGCCTGTAGGTTGTGTAGGCCATGGCTGATTCGACAGTTGTCTGAAAACACAAACTCGGCTAGTGTTTCGGGTATTAGGTTTGACTGGACTGATCTACAGACCATGAGGAGAACTCTTCGGGATTTGAAAAAAGGGCGAGTGTGAGGCTCTTGCTCAACTTTTTGTCTCTGGATATCCTGTCACTCATGGTGGTGAAATTTCTGGATGACTTCATGGGAAATGGAGGATCTTACTCTCTGGTGGTTTGGCCCCGTCCAAAGAGATTGGGGTCATTCTGTGGGATGGAAGAAGTCCGTTTTTTTGTTGTTGTTGATTTCTTTGTTACCCTCAGGTGTCCCACCAAATGAGGGATTCCAGAGTAGAGACCAGGGGAGGGGAGACAGGACAATCAAAAATCTGGTTTAAAATTCGTGCCTAGGGACATGTCAAGCCCATTATGACATCTAATGGTTCAGCCACGGAGAGGACTTAAGAGTAAAGGACGCATGCTGAGGGTCACTATGCGTGTTTATGCCCTCGTCACACTCAAGAATGGGCGGGGCCTGCGGGTGAATGCTGGTTTCTCCTACACTGAACGTTGGACAACATGCCAACCACAAGGTTTCTTGCCATGGGTAAGGAGGAGTTCTGATTTCTGCATCACACTCACCCCTGGGCAGTGATTGGAGATAAGGTCTCGGTTCTGAAGTCTGAAAACTGAGGTAGGGAAGACATGATGACATAATGCCATGGCGGGTCTTATGTGCTCAGTGTGCGGTCAGCTTCCTGGGTGTTGGTCAGGAGGTCCCGGGTCACGTTGTGTCCGACAGTGCATTCGTGCCCAGGTTAGGCTATATAATTTGGGGAAGGTCGAGTGCTGTGTAGGTTTTTCCTCATTTAAGTTACCTGGACAGTTCATGAGGCAATAATTTTTTTCTAGAGGGCAGGCAGAGTGCTGCATTGTGGGTCTGGAATTGCCAAACTTGAGGGCTTCTGGGCCAGGAGTGTGAGGACAGAAGTCTGAGAACACAAGCTATACTTGGACTTCAGGCCAAGGGCACGGCAGGTACCCCCTGCAGCTCTGAACCAATATCTCAAGCATCCGAAGTCACGGCGAGGATTAGACGTTGGCTCAGGTTGGAGTTTCTGTGCATGACTGCCCCTTCATGAACGGAACGGAATCTCAAGGCCATGGAGTTTTCCCATGTTGGGAGTTGTGGGATGCCCCATTCAAGGATTCCTTCTGCGGGACAATTGAGACCTGTTGCGCAGCTCCAGGACATTCCATATGGAATGACTCCAGAGCACCGTTGGAGGATGGATGCCAGGGAAGCCCGCCTCGCATTTCAATTGTCTCCAAGCAACAATACATTTGAAATCGGCTGGCTCTGCGGGAGCAACCGGGGTGGCTGAGTTGAAATGGACTTTCCTGAGGATGGGGCCTAATATGTGTTTGTGTCCATGAGGTCCTTGGAATGGGGCGGTTGCACCGGAACCCTGAAGTATTCTCCTAAGCTTTTGACATAACTCCCATGCACAAGTTTCCTTGTGGAGACGAGATTTGTTCTGATGGGTGTCTCAGGAAAACCCATATGCTGGTATTGGATTCCAGGCTTTTGAGGAGACATGCCTGTAAACCAAAGCAATGGATCCGATTATGGCCTAGGGTCTTGTATGGTTCAATCTTCTTCTCTGGGAATGAGTGTAGGTAGATGCAAAACTGGTGTCAGACTGCCATTTTTTGTCCCCGGAGACCTACACTATTGGGTGGGCCTCGGGTACTTTGGAGAGTTCTCCTAATTTGTACGATTTTGGACAATGAAATGGGCAGAATTCCCATGGATTGGGTAGGCACAGTCCTAATGTGTGCCTCCAGGGGCCCCAGCCTGGAGGGTGTTTGGCCAAGGACTTTGAGGACAGAAGTCTGAAAACACAAACTTAGCTTAGGTTTGGTGATGTAGGTATGGCAGGCCCAATCTACAAACCATGAGAAGAACTCACCAGGATATGAAGAAAGAGTGAGTCTGAGGTGCTTGCTCAGGCTTTTGGCTCTGGATTTTGTATCAACGATGGCCGTGCAATGTGGGGAGGCCTCATGGGCCATGGATGAATCTTCCTCTCTGTGGATTTGGCCCGGTCCCAATTGTTTTTCGTCAATCTGTGGGATGGGAGGTCTCCTTTCTGGTTTATTACCTCAGGTGACCGAACAAAAGAGGAATACCAAATCAGAGTCCTGGGGAAGAGTGAAGGGACAACCCAAACTATAGTTAAAAATTGGGGCCTAGGGGCATGGCAGGCCCAATATGCTGTTTCTTCATCCAGCGACTGAGAGGACTTACTTGAGGACTGGTCTCAGGATGAGGGTCACAATGTGTGTTTGTGACTAATGTGTCCTGCTAGCATGGGCGGGGTTTCATGGGCCACACTGGTTTCTACTAAACTGAACTTTGGACAACATGGCAATCAGAAGGTCTCTTGCCTTGGGGAATGTGTTCCGATTTCTGCATCATTTTCAACCCTGGGCAGTGGTTGGAGATAAGGTCTAGGTTCAGAAGCCTGAAAAATCGAAGTTGGGAAGAGATGACGTCTTAAGACCATGTCCTGTGATATGCACAGTGTGCGGTCAGCTGCCTGGGTGTTGGTCAGGAGGTTCTGGCTCAGGTTGTGTCAAAGAGTGCATTTTTGCCCAGGTTAGACTATATAATTTGGGTACAGTCGAGTGCCGGGTAGGTTTTTCCTCATTTGAGGTGCCTGGGCAGATCATTAGGCAAGATATTTTTTCTAGAGGCCAGGCAGAGTGCTGCATTGTGGGTCCGGAATTGCCAAACTTGTGGGCTTCTGGGCCAGGAGTGTGAGGACAGAAGTCTGAGAACACAAGCTAGACTTGGGCTTCAGGCCGAGGGCACGGAAGGTACCACCTGCAGATCTGAACCAATATCTCAAGCATCCGAAGTCACGGCGAGGATCAGACCATGGCTCAGGTTGGAGGTCTGTGCATGACTGCCCCTTCATGAACGGAGCGGAATCTCAAGGACATGGTGGATTCCCACGTTGGGAGTTGTGGGATGCCCCCTTCAAGGATTCCTTCTGCGGGACAATTGAGACCTGTTGAGCAGCTCCAGGACATCCCATATGGAATGACTCCAGAGCACCCTTGGAGGATGGATGCCAGGGAAGCCCGCCTCCCATTCCAATTGGCTCCTCGCAACAAGACAGTTGATATCATATGACTCTGCGTGAGCAAACGGGTTGGCTGAGTTGAAATGGACTTTCCTGAGGATGGGGCCTAATGTGTGTTTGTGTCCATGTGGACCTTGGCATGGGGCGGTGGCACCGGGGCCCTGAAGTATTCTCCTAAGCTTTTGACATAGCTCCCATGCACAAGTTTTCTTGTGGAGAAGAGATTTGTTCCGTTGGGTGCCTCAGGAAACCCCTTATGCTGGTATTGGAATCCAGGCATTTTAGAAGACATGCCTGTAAACAAAGCAATGTATCTGATTATGGCCTAGGGTCCTGTCTGGTTCAATATTCTTCTCTGGGGATATCCATCTATGGAATTAGTGGAGGTAGATGCAAACCTGGTGTCAGACCGCCTTTGTTTGTCCCCGGAGACCTACACTATTGGGTTGGCCTCGGGGACTTTGGAGAGTTCTCCTAATTTGTACGATTTTGGACAATGAAATTGGCAGAATTCCCATGGATTGAGTAGGCACAGTCCTAATGTGTGGCTCCAGGGGCCCCAGCCTGGAGGGTGTTTAGCTTAAGACTTTGAGGACAGAAGTCTGAAAACACAAACTCAGCTTAGGTTTGGGGACGTAGGTATGGCAGGCCCAATCTACAAACCATGAGAAGAACTCTTCAGGATATGAAGAAAGAGCGAGTCTGAGGTGCTTGCTCAGGCTTTTGGCTCTGGATTTTGTATCAACGATGGCCGTGGAATGTGGGGAGGCCTCATGGGCCATGGATGAATCTTCCTCTCTGTGGATTTAGCCCGGTCCCAATTGTTTTTCGTCAATCTGTGGGATGGAAGGTCTCCTTTCAGGTTTATTACCTCAGGTGTCCGAACAAAAGAGGAATTCCAAAGCAGAGCCCTGGGGAAGAGTTAATGGACAACCCAAACTATGGTTAAAAATTGGGGCCTAGGGGCATGGCAGGCCCAATATGCTGTATCTTCATCCAGCCACTGAGAGGCCTTACTTGAGGACTGGTCTCAGGCTGACGGTCACAATGTGTGTTTGTGATCAATGTGGCCCGCGAGCATGGGCGGGGCCTCATGGGCCACACTGCTTTCAACTACACTGGACTTTGGTCAACATGCCAATCACAAGGTCTCTTGACATGGGGAAGGTTTTCTGTTCTGCATCATTTTCAACCCTGGGCAGTGGTTGGAGATAAGGTCAAGGTTGAAGCCTTGATGGCTTCTGGGCTGGGACTGTGAGGAAAGAATTCTGAGAACACAGGCTAGACTTGGGCTTCAGGCGGAAGGCACGGCAGGTACCCCCTGCAGATCTGAACCAATATATCAAGCATTAGAAGTCACGGCGAGGGTAAGACTTTGTGTCAGGTTGCAGTTTCTGTGCTTCACTGACCCTTCATGAACGGAGTGGAGTCACAAGGCAATGGAGGTTTTCCCACGTTGGGAGTTGTGGGATGCCCCCTTCAAGGATTCCTTCTGCGGGACAATTGAGACCTAGTTGGGCAGCTCCAGAATATCCCATATGGAATGACTCCAGAGCACCATTGGAGGACGGATTCCAGGGAAGCCCGCCTCGCATTCCAATTGTCTCCGAGCAACAATACCTTTGAGATCGGATGGGTCTGTGAGAGCAACCGGGGTGGCGGAGTTGAAATGGACTTTCCTGAGGATGGGGCCTAATGTGTGTTTGTGTCCATGAGGGCCTTGTAATGGGGCGGTGGCACCGGGACCCTGAAGTATTCTCCTAAGCTTTTGACATAACTCCTATGCACAAGTTTCCTTGTGGAGACCAGATTTGTTCTGAAGGGTGCCACAGGAAACCCCTTATGCTGGTATTGGAATCCAGGCTTTTGACGATACATGCCTGTAACCAAAGCAATGGATCCGATTATGGCCTAGGGTCCTGTCTGGTTCAATCTTCTTCTTTGGGAATATCCATCTATGGAATGAGTGGAGGTAGTAGCTCACGTGGTATCAGGCCCTCCTTGTTTGTCCCCGGAGACATACACTATTGGGATGGCCGCGGCCCTTTGGAGAGTTCTCCTAATTTGTACTATTTTGGACAATGGAATGGGCAGAATTCCCATGGATTGGGTAGGCACAGTCGTAATGTGTGGCTCCAGGGGCCCCAGCCTGGAGGGTGTGTGGCCCAGGACTTTGAGAACAGAAGTCTGAAAACACAAACTCAGCTTAGGTTTTGGGACGTAGGTATGGCAGGCCCAATCTACAAACCATGAGAAGAACTCTTCAGGATATGAAGAAATAGCGAGTCTGAGGCACTTGCATAGGATTTTGTGTCTGTATTTTGTATCAACGATGGCGTGGAATGTGGGGTGCCTCATGGGCCATGGACGAATCTTTCTCTCTGTGGATTTGGCCTGGTCCCAAATGTTTTTCGTCAATCTGTGGGATGGGAGGTCTCCTTTCGTGTTTATTACCTCAGGTTTCTAAACAAAAGAGGAATTCCAAAGCAGAGCTCTGGGGAAGAGTGAAGGGACAACCCAAACTATGGTTAAAAATTGGGGCTTAGAGGCATTGCAGGCCCAATATGCTGCCTCTTCATACAGCCACTGAGAGGCCTTACTTGAGGACTGGGCTCAGGCTGAGGGTCACAATATTTTTTTGTGACCAATGTGGCCCGCGAGCATGGGCGGGGCCTCATGGGCCACACTGGATTCCAGTACACTAGTCTTTGGTCAACATGCTAATCACAAGGTCTCTTGCCATGGGGAAGGTGTTCTGATTTCTGCATCATTTTCAACACTAGGCAGTGGTTGGAGATAAGGTCTAGGTTCTGAAGCCTGAAAAACCACAGTTGGAAAGAGATGACGACCTAAGGCCATGGCGGGTCTGATATACTCAGTGTGCGCTCTGCTGCCTGGGTGTTGGTCAGGAGGTTCTGGCTCAGTTTGTGTCAGAAGGTGCATTAGTGCACAGGTAGACTATATAATTTGGGTACAGTCGAATGCCGTGTAGGTTTATCCTCATTTGAGGTGCCTGGGCAGCTCATTAGGCAAGATATTTTTTCTAGAGGGCAGGCAGAGTGCTGAATTGTGGGTCCGGAATTGCCAAACGTGAGGGCTTCTGGGCCGGGAGTGTGAGGACAGAAGTCTGAGAACACAAGCTAGACTTGGGCTTCTGGTAAAGGCACGGCAGGTACCCCCTGCAGATCTGAACCAATATCTCAAGCATTTGAAGTCACGGCGAGGATCAGACGTTGGCACCGGTTGTAGTTTCTATGCATGACTGCACCTTCATGAACGGAGCGAAATCTCAAGGCCATGGAGGTTTTCTCACGTTGGGAGTTGTGAGATGCCCCCTTCAAGGATTCCTTCTGCGGGACAATTGAGACCTGTTGGGCAGCTCCAGGACATCCCATATGGAATGACTCCAGAGCACCATTGGAGGATGGATGCCAAGGAAGCCTGCCTCGCATTCCAATTGTCTCCTAGCAACAAGACAGTTGATATCAAATGGCTCTGCGCGAGGAACCACGGTGGCAGAGTTGAAATGGACTATCCTGAGGATGGGTCCTAATGTCTGTTTGTGTCCATGAGGGCCTTGAAATGGGGCGGTGGCATCGGGACACAGAAGTATTCTCCTAATCTTTTGACATAGCTCCCATGCACAAGTTTCATTATGGACACGAGATTTGTTCTGATGGGTGCCTCAGGAAACCCATATGCTGGTATTGGAATCCAGGCATTTTAGGAGACATGCCTGTAAACAAAGCAATGTATCTGATTATGGCCTAGGGTCCTGTCTGGTTCAATATTCTTCTCTGGGGATATCCATCTATGGAATTAGTGGAGGTAGATGCTCAGCTGGTGTCAGACAGCCCTTGTTTGTCCCCGGAGACCTACACTATTTGGTTGGCCTCGGGGTCTTTGGAGAGTTCTCCTAATTTGTACGATTTTGGACAATGGAATATGCAGAATTCCCATGGATTGGATAGGCACAGTCCTAATGTGTGGCTCCAGAGGCCCCAGCCTGGAGGGTGTGTGGCCCAGGTCTTTGAGGACAGAAGTCTGAAAATACAAAATCAGCTTAGTTTTGGGGACGTAGGTATGGCTGGCCCAATCTACAAACCATGAGAAGAATTCTTCAGGATATGAAGAAAGAGCGACTCTGAGGCATTTGCTCAGGCTTTTGTCTCTGGATTTTGTATCAACGATGGCCGTGGAATGTGGGGAGGCCTCATGGCCCATGGACGAATCTTCCTCTCTGTGGATTTGGCCCGGTCCCAATGTTTTTCCTCAATTTGTGCAATGGGAGGTCTCCTTTAGGTTTGTTACCTCAGGTGTCCCAACCATAGAGAAATTCCAAAGCAGAGCCCTGGGGAAGAGTGAAGGGACAACACAAACTATGGTTAAATTTGGGGCCTAGGGGCATGGCAGGACCAATATGCTGTCTATTCATCCAGCCACTGAGAGGCCTTAATGAGGACTGGGCCCAGGCTGAGGGTCACAATGTGTGTTTGTGACCAATGTGGCCCGTGAGCATGGGCGGGGCCTCATGGGCCACTCTGGTTTCAACTACACTGAACTTTGGTCAACATACCAATCACAAGGTCTCTTGCTATGGGTAAGGAGTTCTGTTTTCTGCATCATTTTCACCCCTGGGCAATTTTTGGAGATAACGTCTAGGTTCTGAAGCCTGAAAACCACAGTGGGGAAGAGATGACGACCTAAGGCCACAACGGGTCTGACTTGATCACTGTGCAGTCAGCTGCCTGCATGTTGGTCAGGAGGTTCTTGCTCAGGTTGTGTCAGAGAGTGCATTAGAGCCCAGGTTAGACTACATAATTTGGGTACAGTCGAGGGCCGTGTAGGTTTATCCTCATTTGAGGTACCTGGGCAGCTCATTAGGCAAGTAATTTTTCTAGAGGGCAGGCAGAGTGCTGCATTGTGGGTCCGGAATTGCCAAACTTGATGTCTCTGGGGCAGGAGCGTAAGGACAGAAGTCTGAGAACACAAGCTAGACTTGGGCTCCAGGCCGAGGGCACAGCAGGTACCCCCTGCAGATCGGAACTAATATATCATGCATCTGACGTCACGGCGAGGATCAGAGGTTTGCTCAGGTTGGCGTTTCTGTGCATGACTGGCCCTTCATGAACGGAGCGGAAACTCAAGGCCATGGAGGTTTTCCCACGTTGTGAGTTGTGGGATGCCCCATTCAAGGATTCCTTCTGCGGGACAATTGAGACCTGTTGGGCAGCTCCAGGACATCCCATATAAAATGACTCCAGAGCACCATTGGAGGATGGATGCCAGGGAAGCCCGCCTCGCATTCCAATTGTCTCCTAGCACACAAGACAGTTGAGATCGGATGGCTATGCGGGAGCAACCGGGGTGGCTGAGTTGAAATGGACTTTCCTGAGGATGGGGCCTAATGTGTGTTTGTGTCCATGAGGGCCTTGGAATGGGGCGGTGGCACCGGGACCCTGAATCATCTCCTAAGCTTTTGACATAGCTCCCATGCACAAGTTTCCTTGTGGAGACCAGATTTGTTCTGATGGGTGCCTCAGGAAAACCCTTATGCTGGTATTGGAATCCAGGCTTTTGAGGAGACATGCCTGTACACCAAAGCAATAGATCCGATTATGGCCTAGGGTCCTGTCTGGTTCAATCTTCTTCTCTGGGGACATCCGACTATGGTATGAGTAGAGGAAGATGCTCAGCTGGTGTCAGACCGCTCTTGTTTTTCCCCGGAGACCTACACTATTGGGATGGCATCAAGGACTTTGGAGGGTTCTCCTAATTTGGACGATTTTGGACAATGGAATATGCAGAATTCCCATGGATTGGGTATGCACAGTCCTAATGTGTGTCTCCAGGGGCCCCAGACTGGAGGGTGTGTAGCCTAGGACTTTGAGGACAGAAGTCTAAGAACACAAACTCAGCTTAGGTTTCGGTACGTAGGTATTTCAGGCCCAATCTACAAACCATGAGAAGAACTCTTCAGGATATGAAGAAAGAGTGAGTCTGAGGCGCTTGCTCAGGTTTTGGACTCTGGATTTTGTATCAACGATGGCTATGGAATGTGGGGAGGCCTTATGGGCCATGGAGGAATCTTCCTCTCTGTGGATTTGGCCAGGTCCCAATTATTTTTCGTCAAGCTGTGGACTGGGAGGTTCCCTTTCAGGTTTGTTACCTCAGGTGTCTCAACCAAAGAGAAATTTCAAAGCACAGCCCTGGGGAAGAGTGAAAGGACAACGCAAACTATGTTTAAAAATTGGGGCCTAGAGGCATGGCAGGACCAATATGCTGTCTCTTCATCCAGCAATTGAGAGGCCTTACTTGAGGTCTGGGCTCAGGCTGAGGTTCACAATGTGTGTTTGTGACCAATGTGGCCCGCAAGCATGGGCGGGCCTCATGGACCACACTGGTTTCAACTACACTGAACTTTGGACAACATGCCAATCACAAGGTCTCTTGCTTTGGGTAAGGATTTCTGATTTCTGCATCATTTTCAACCCTGGGAAGTGTTTGGAGATAAGGTGTAGGTTCTGAAGCCTGATAACCTTAGATGGGAAGAGATGACGACATAAGGCCAGGGCGGGTCTGATGTGCTCACTGTGCGGTCAGTTTATGCGTGTTGGTCAGGAGGTTCGGGCTCAGGTTGTGTCACAGAGTGCATTAGTACCCAGGTTAGACTATATAATTTGGGTACAGTCGAGTGCCGTTTAGGTTTATCCTCATTTGAGGTGCCTGGGCAGCTCATTAGGCAAGATATTTTTTCTAGAGGGCAGGCAGAGTGCTGCATTGTGGGTCCAGAATTGCCAAACGTGAGGGCTTCTGGGTCAGGAGCGTGAGGACAGACTCTGAGAAAACAAGCTAGACGTGGGCTTCAGGCCGAGGGCACGGCAGGTACCCCCTGCAGATCTGAACCAATATCTCATGCATCAGAAGTCACGGCGAGGATCAGACGTTGGCCCAGGTTGGAGTTTCTGTGCATGACTGCCCCTTCATGAACGGAGCGGAAACTCAAGGCCATGGAGGTTTTCCCACGTTGGGAGTTGTGGGATGCCCCCTTCAAGGATTCCTTCTGCGGGACAATTGAGACCTGTTGGGCAGCTCCAGGACATTCCATATGGAATGACTCCAGAGCACCATCGGAGGATGGATGCCAGGGAAGCCTGCCTCGCATTCCAATTGTCTCCTAGCAACAAGAGAGTTGAGATCGAATGGCTCTGCAGGAGAAACCGGGGTGGCTGTGTTGAAATGGACTTTCCTGAGGATGGGGCCTAATGTGTGTTTGTGTCCATGAGGGCCTTGGAATGGGGCGGTGGCACCGGGACTCTGAAGTATTCTCCTAAGCTTTTGACATAGCTCCCATGCACAAGTTTCCTTGTGGAGACGAGATTTGTTCTGATGGGTGCCTCAGAAAACCCCTTATGCTGGTATTGGAATCCAGGCTTTTGAGGAGACATGCCGTACACCAAAGCAATGGATCCGATTATGTCCTAGGGTCCTGTCTTGTTCAATCTTCTTCTCTGGGAATATCCATCTATGGAATGAGTGGAGGTAGATGCTCAGCTGGTGTCAGACCGCCCTTGTTTGTCCCCGGAGACCTACATTATTGGGATGGCCTCGGGGACTTTGGAGATTTCTCCTAATTTGTACGATTTTGGACAATGGAATGGGCAGAATCCCCATGGCTTGGGTAGGCACAGTCCTAATGTGTGGCTCTAGGGGCCCCAGCCTGGAGGGTTTGTGTCCCAAGACTTTGAGGACGGAAGTCTGAAAACACAAGCTCAGCTTAGGTTTGGGGACGTAGGTATGGCAGGCCCAATCTACAAACCATGAGAAGAACTCTTCATGATATGAAGAAAGTGCGAGTCTGAGGCACTTGCTCAGGCTTTTGTCTCTGGATTTTGTATCAACGATGGCCGTGCAATGTGGGGAGGCCTCATGGGCCATGGACGAATCTTCTTCTCATTGGATTTGGCCCGGTCCCAATTGTTTTTCGTCAATCTGTGGGATGGGAGCTCTCTTTCAGTTTTATTACCTCAGGTGTCCGAACAAAAGAGGAATTCCAAAGCAGAGCCCTGGGGAAGAGTGAAGGGACAACCCAAACTATGGTTAAAAATTGGGGCCTAGGGGCATGGCAGGCCCAATATGCTGTCTCTTCATCCAGCCACTGAGAGGCCTTACTTGAGGTCTGGGCTCAGGCTGAGGGTCACAATGTGTGTTTGTGACCAATGTGGCCCGCGAGCATGGGCGGGCCTCATGGGCCACACTGGTTTCAACTACCCTGGACTTTGGTCAGCATGCCAATCACAAGGTCTCTTGCCTTGGGGAAGATGTTCGGATTTCTGCATCATTTTAAACCCTACATCATTTTAAACCCTGGGCACTGGTTGGAGATAAGGTCTATGTTATGAAGCCTGAAAAACCGCAGTTGGGAAGAGATGACGGCCTAAGGCCATGGCAGGTCTGATACGCTCAGTGTGCGGTCAGCTGCCTAGGTGTTGGTCGGGAGGTTATGGCTCAGGTCGTGTCAGACAGTGCATTAGTGCCCAGTTTATACCATATAATTTGGGTACAGTCGAGTGCCGTGTAGGTTTATCCACATTTGAGGTGCCTGGGCAGCTCATTAGGCAACATATTTTGTATAGAGTGCAGGCAGAGTGCTGCATTGTGGGTCCGAAATTGCCTTACTTGAGGGCTTCTGGGCCAGGAGTGTGAGGACAGAATTCTGAGAACACAAGCTAGACTTGGGCTTCATGCGGAGGGCACGGCAGGTACCCCCTGCAGATCTGAACCAATATCTCAAGCATCTGATGTCACGGCGAGGATCAGACTTTGGCTCAGGTTGGAGTTTCTGTGCATGACTGCCCCTTCATGAACGGAGCAGAATCTAAAGGCCATGGAGTTTTTCCCACGTTGGGAGTTGTGGGATGCCCACTTCATGGATTCCTCCTGTAGGACACTGAGACATGTTGGGCAGCTCCAGGACATTACATGTGGAATGACTCCAGAGCATCATTGGAGGATGAAATCCACGAAAGCCTGCCTGGCATTCCAATAGTCTCCTAGCAACAAGACAGTTGAGATCGGATGGCTCTGCGGGAGCAACAGGGTTGGCTGAGTTGAAATGGACTTTCCTGAGAATGGGGCCTACTGTGTGTTTGTGTCCATGAGGGCCTTGGAATGGGGCGGTGGCACCGGGACACTAAAGTATTCTCCTAAGCTTCTGACATAGCTCCCATGCACAAGTTTCCTTGAGGAGACGATATTTGTTCTGATGGGTGCCTAAGGAAACCCCTAATGCTGGTATTGGAATCCAGGTTTTGAGGAGTCTTGCTTGTAAAACAAAGCAATGGATCTGATTATGGCCTAGGGTCCTGTCTGGTTCAATCTTCTTCTCTAGAGATATCCATCTATGGAATGAGTGGAGGTAGATGCTCACCTGGTGTCAGACCGCCCATGTTTGTCCCCGGAGACCTACATTATTGGGATGGTCTCGGGGACTTTGGAGAGTTCTCCTAATTTGTACGATTTTGGACAATGGAATGGGCAGAATTCCCATGGATTGGGTAGGCACAGTCCTAATATGTGGCTCCAGGGGCCCCAGCCTGGAGGGTGTGTGGCCCAGGACGTTGAGGACAGAAGTCTGAAAACACAAACTCAGCTTAGGTTTGGGGACGTAGGAATGGCAGGCCCAATATACAAACCATGAGAAGAACTCTTCAGGATATGAAGAAAAAGCGAGTCTGAGGCACTTGCTCAGGCTTTTGTCTTTGGATTTTGGATCAACGATGGCCGTGGAATGTGGGTAGGCCTCATGGGCCATGGACGAATCTTCCTCTCAGTGGATTTGGCCCGGTCCCAATTGTTTTTCGTCAATCTGTGGGCTGGGAGGTCTCCTTTCAGGTTTATTACCTCAGGAATCCGAACAAAAGAGGAATTCCTATGCAGAGCCCTGGGGAAGAGTGAAGGGACAACCCGAACTATGGTTAAAAATTGGGGTCTAGTGGCATGGCAGGCCCAATATTGTCTCTTCATCCAGCCACTGAGAGGCCTTACTTGAGGACAGGGCTCAGACTGAGGGTCACAATGTGTGTTTGTGACCAATGTGGCCCGCTAGCATGAGCGCGGGGGTCATGGGCCACAGTGGTTTCAAGTACACTGGACTTTGGTCAACATGCCAACCACAAGGTCTCTTGAAATGGGGAAGGTGTTCTGATGTCTGCATCCTTTTCAACCCTGGGCAGTGGTTGGAGATAAGGTCTAGGTTTTGAAGCCCGAAAAACCGCAGTTGGGAAGAGATGACGACTTAAGGCCAGGGCGGGTCTGATATGCTCAGTGTTTGGTAAGCTGCCTGGGTGTTGGTCAGGAGGTTCTTGCTCAGGTTGTGTCAGACAGTGCATTAGTGCCCAGGTTAGACTATGTGATTTGGGTACAGTCGTGTGCCGTGTAGGTTTATCCTCATTTGAGGTACCTGTGAAGCTCATTAGGCAAGATATTTTTTCTAGAGGGCAGGCAGAGTGCTGCATTGTGGGTCCGGAATTGCAAACGTGAGGGTTTCTGGGCCAGGAGTGTGAGGACAGAAGTCTGAGAACACAAGCTAGACATGGGCTTCAGGCGGAGGCGACGTCAGATACCCCCTGCAGATCTGAACCAATATCTCAAGCATCTGACGTCACGGCGAGGATCAGACGTTGGCTTAGTTTGGAGTTTCTGTGCATGACTCCCCTTCATGAACGGCTCGGAATCTCAAGGCCATGGAGGTTTTCCCACTTTGGGAGTTGTGGGAAGCCCCCTTCAAGGATTCCTTCTGCGGAACAATTGAGACCTGTTGGGCAGCTCCAGGACATCCCATATGGAATGACTCCAGAGCACCATTGGAGGATGGATGCCAGGGAAGCCCGCCTCGCATTCCAATTGTCTCCTAGCAACAAGAGAGTTGAGATCGAATGGCTCTGCAGGAGTAACTGGGGTGCCTGTGTTGAAATGGACTTTCCTGAGGATGGGGCCTAATGTGTGTTTTTGTCCATGAGGGCCTTGGAATGGAGCGGGGCACCGGGACCCTGTAGTATTATCCTAAGCTTTTGACATAGCTCCCATGCACAAGTTTCCTGTGGAGACGAGATTTGTTCTGATGGATGCCACAGGAAGCCCCCTATTCTGGTATTGGAATCCAGGCTTTTCAGGAGACATGCCTGTAAATCAAAGCAATGGACCTGATTATGCCTAGGGTCCTGTCTGGTTCAATATTCTTCTCTGGGGACATCCATCTATGGTATGAGTGGAGGTAGATGCTCAGCTGGTGTCAGACCGCCCTTGTTTGAACACGGAGACCTACACTATTGGGATGGCCTCGGGGAATTTGGAGGGTTCTCCTAATTTGTACGATTTTGGACAAAGGAATGGGCAGAATTCCCATGGATTGGGTATGCACAGTCCTAATGAGTGGCTCCAGGGGCCCCAGCCTGGAGGGTGTGTGGCCTAGGACTTTGCGGACAGAAGTCTGAAAACACAAAAACAGCTTAGGATTGGGGGTGTATGAATGGCAGGCCCAATCTACAAACCATGAGAAGAACTCTTCGGGATATGAAGAAAGAGCGATAATGAGGCGCATGCTCCGGCTTTTGTCTCTGGATTTTGTATAAACTAAGGCTAGAATTTTTGTCCGGCCTGGCCTCTTCCTGAAGGTTGTCAGGGCTTCATGAGGCCAGGGAGGTTTGCTTACGATGGGATTTGTGAACTACTCCAAATCTCAAGGTTTCCTTCTGCACGACAGTCGAGTCCTATTGGATGGTTCTATGAGGCCCCATACGGAAAGACTCGAGAGCAGGAGTCTAAGCATGGATGCCTGGGAACGCCACCTCTTATTCCCACTGTTTAGTCAGGACAAGGCAGGCTCAATCTTCGGCCTCTTTGGTGAGCTACCCAGAGGCGAGAGTTGAAATGGACTCTCCTGAATGAGTTCAACTGTGGCTTGGTGGCTTGGGAGACCTTGGAATGTGGAGGTGGCACAGGGACTCTGCAGGATTCTGCAAACTGAAATGTTTGACACGGCTCCAACAAGGAAGCTTCCCATGTAGAGACGAGAGGAGTTCTGTTCAGTGCCTCAGTAAAGCCCCATATCCTGTTCTTTGAACCAAAGCCTCTGAGGAGTGACACATGGAAACCAAAGAAAGAGTTGAGATTAGGGCCTAAGGGCCTGTCCGGCTCAACCTTCTATCTCTGTTGACATCTGTGTGCATGCCTTGGTGGAGAAGCTACTCAGCTTGTGTCCGAATGCCCCCGTGTGTCCAGGGAGGCTCCCAGTATTGGGATGTCTTCGGGGGCCTTGAGGTTTCTCATATTCTGGAGGTGTGTGGCCAAAGGAATGGACACAGTTTCCCAGGAGAGAGCAGGCACGGTCCTGTTGTATGGCTCCGAGGACCCAGCCTAGAGGCTGTGTTTGCCAGGGCTGTGGGGACAGATGTCTGAAAAAGCAAACTTGGCTCAGCTAGGGGCCAAGGTAATGGCAGGCCAATCACCAGTCCGTGAGGGGAGATCCTCTGGATATCAAAGGAGGGCAAGTAGGAGGCAGTCACTCAGGTTTTTGTCTCTGCATGTTGCGTTCACAGTGGCCATTCAGGTTCGGGGTTGCTTCAGGGGCCAAGGAAGAGCCTTCCTCTCGGGGGATTGTCCAAGCTCCCAAGTGTTTGGGTTCATTCTGTGGGAAGGGAAGAGTACTGTTTTCTGCCCCAGGGGACCCCCCAGGAGAGGGTCTCTAGAGCACAGCAGTGGCTTCCCTCAACTAGAATAAACACCATCTAGTTAGTCTTGGGTGCCTATGGGCATGGCAAGCCACATATGCGGGCTCTTGGTCCACTCACCTAGAGGCGTTACTTGAATAAGGTACTCACGCTGAGGGTCACAATGTGCGTTTGTGCCCAAGGCGGCCCTCACGCATGGGCGTGGCCTCATGGGCCATACCATTTTCTCCTACCCTGAAGGTTTGACTCACTGCCAGCAGCAAGGTTTCTTGCCATTGGGAAGGAAAGGTTCTGACTTGTGCATCAGATTCCCCCCTGTGCAGGGATTGGAGATAA
Source organism: Mustela nivalis (assembly GCF_964662115.1). NCBI lineage: Eukaryota > Metazoa > Chordata > Mammalia > Carnivora > Mustelidae > Mustela > Mustela nivalis. The sequence goes on from NW_028136466.1 coordinate 739,340, forward strand.
GGTCTAGGTTCCAATGACTGAAAACCCAGGTTGGGAATGGATGGTGGCCTAAGGCATTGGCGGGTCCAATGTGCTGGGTGTGCACCCAGCTGTGTCGGTGTCTGTTGGAAGGTCTGGGCTCAGGCTATTTGCAACAGAGCACCGGTGTTTAAGGTAGCCTATGCAATTGGGGGGTTGCCGAGGGCCAAGCAGATTGATCCTCATTTGGGGTCTCTGCGCAGCACCAGAGACAATGTTTTTCTACTGGGAGGCAGGCAGAGTGCTTCATTGTGGCCCCCAGAATTCACAGTAGGGAGGGTTTGTGGGCCAGGAGTGTGAGGACGGAAGTCTGAGAAGACAAGCTAGGGTGAGGATTGGAGCCAAGGGCAGAGCAGGCCCACTCTGCAGAGGCTGAATCAAAATCTCCTGCATCTGAAGTCAGACTGAGAATCAGGCGTTGGCTGAGGCTGGAGTAAGTGTCCATGATGGCACCTTCATGAAGCGGGGCCTCAAGAGGCCAAGGAAGTTTTTCCAAGCTGAGTTTGGAGGTTGCCCCAACCACAAGGTTTCCTCCTGCGGGACATTCGAATCCTGTTACATGGCTCCAGGACATACCATACGGAAGGACTGAAGAGCAGGGTTCAAAGGATGGATCCCTATACAGCATGCCTCGCATTCCCATTGGCCATTAGTGACAAGATATGTTTGATCTGCTGCCTTTGGGGCACGCTACCCATGAGGCTGAGTTGAAATGGCCTCACCCGAGGATGCGTCATAATGTGCGTTTGGGTCCATGGAGACCTTGGAATGTGCTGGTTGTTCAGTGGCCCTGTGGAACTCTCCTACCTGAAGGGTTTGATACATTCCCAGTAAGAAAGCTCCCCATGTGGAGACGAGAGAGGTTTGGTTTGGTACCTCAGAAAAGCACCGTGTGCTGGTCTACGAAAACAGTCCTCGGAGGACGGACACATGGAAACCAAAGCTAAGGTTCAGATTAGGGCCTGGGGGACTGTCCATTACAACCTTCTGTCTCTGGGGACACTGTCTGAGAGCCTAAGTAGAGATAGTTGCTCCGCTGGTGTCAGAGAGCCCCTCTTTGTCCAGGGTGGCCTACACTATGGATGGCGTCAGGGGCCTTGGAGCTTTTCCCTAACCTCTAGGGTTGTGGTCAATGGATTGGGCACAATTTCCTTGGAGAGGGCAGGCACAATCTTTCGCTGTGGCTCCAGAGGCCATGGCTGGAGGTTCTGTGCGTCCAGGCTATGGGCAGAGAAGTCTGAAAACACAAACTCAGCTTATGAGTGGCGCCTAGGGTATGGCAGGCCGGATGTACAGCCCGAAAGGGAGCTCCTGGGCCTCTGAAACAAGGGCGAGTGGGAAGCGTTCCTTCAGGCTTTTGTCTCTGGATGTTGTGTCCGGGATAGCCGTATTGGAGGGTTGGCCTCAGGGAATGTGGATGAGTATCTCTCTCTGGGGATTTGTCCCAACTCCCAAGAGTTTGGGGCCATTTTGTGGGAAGGGTGGAGTCGTGTTGTCTGGCTCATTTGTCTCTCCAAGAAAGGGATTCCAGAGCAGAGCCCCAGGTATGGGCGGGGCAACTGGAAAACTCAAACACTGGTGAGGATTGGGTTCATAGGGGCTTGGCAAGCTTCATATGCGGGCTCTTGGTCCAGGCCCTGAAAGGCTTTTCTTTGACATGGGGCTCATGCTGAGGGTCACAGTGTGAATTTGTGCCCAATCAGCACTCAAGTTTGGGCGTGGCATCAGGGGCCATGAAGGTTTCTCCCACCCTGAAGGTGTGACTCCATGCCAAGAGAAAGCTTGACAGCCATGGGTAGGAGGAGTTCTGTGTTGTGCTTGCGATACCCAGCTGTGTGGAGAATTGATATAATGTCTAGGTTCCGATATCTGAAAACCAAGGTTAGGAAGAGGTGACGGCATAAGACCATGGCGTGTCCGAAGTGCTGGGTGTGCGGCCAGCTGTCTCCTTGTCTGTTGGACGTCTGATTTCAGGCTGTGTCTTTCGTTGGGAAGATAGTGGGCTGGGTTGTGGTTCTGGAGTTCCTAGTCCAGAGGGCTTGTTTGCCAGGAGTGTGAGGAAGGTAGCCTGAAAACACAAGCTAGCGTGAGGTTTGGGACCGAGGGCATGGTAGGCCCACTCTGCAGGGGCTGAATCGAGATCTCCTGCACTGAGGTCATGTCAACTATGAGTCGTGCCTCAGGCTAGAGTTTTTGTCCAGCATGGCTTCTTCCTGAAGGGTGTGGGGCTTGATGAGGACAGGGAGGTTTGCCTACGATGGGATTTGTGAACTACTCCAAACATCAAGGTTTCCTTCTGCACGACATTCGAGAACTATTGGATGGTTCCAGGAGGCCCCATACGGAAAGACTCGAGAGCAGGTGTCTAAGCGTGGATGCCTGGGAACGCCAACTCATATTCCCACTCTTTAGTCAGGACAAGTCATGCTCAATCTCCGGGCTCCTGGGTGAGCTACCCAGAGGGGAGAGTTAAAATGGACTCTCCTGAAGATGAGTCCTACTGTGGGTTGGTAGCCTGGGAGACCTTGGAATGAGGAGGTGGATCAGGGACTCTGCAGGATTCTCCAACCTGAGGTATTTGACACGACTCCAACAAGGAAGCTTCCCATGTGGAGACGAAAGGAGTTCTGTTAAGTGCCTCAGGAAAGCCCCATATCCTGTTCTTCAAACCAAAGCCTCTGAGGAGTGACACCTGGAAACCAAAGCAAGAGTTGAGAATAGGGCCTAAGGGCCTGTCCGGCTCAACCTTCTATCTCTGTTGACATCTGTGTGCATGCCTTCGTGGAGGTAGCTGCTCAGCTTGTGTCCGAATGCCCCTGTGTGTCCAGGGATGCTCCCAGTAGTGGTATGTCCTCAAGGGCCTTGAGGTTTCTCATATTCTGGAGGTGTGAGGTCAAACGAATGGACCCAGTTTCCCAGGAGAGAGCAGGCATGGTCCTGTGGTATGGCTCCAGAGGACCCAGCCTAGAGGCTGTGTTTGCCCGGGCTGTGGGGACAGATGTCTGAAAAAGCAAACTTGGCTCAGCTAGGGGCCAAGGTAATGGCAGGCCTGATCTCCAGTCCGTGAGGGGAGATTGTCTGGATATCAAAGGAGGGCAAGTGGGAGTCAGTCGCTCAGGCTTTTGTCTTTGGGAGTTGCGTTCACAGTGGCCGTTCAGGGTAGGGGTTTTTTCAGAGGCCGAGGAGGAGCTTTCCTCTCGAGGGATTGTCCAAGCTCCCAAGTGTTTGGGTTCATTCTGGGGAAGGGAAGAGTACTGTTTTCTGCTCAGGGGACCCCCCAGGAGAGGGACTCTAGAGCAAAGCAGGGGGTTCCCTCAAATGGAATACACACCATCTAGTCAGTCCTCGGTGCCTATGGGCATGGCAAGCCACATATGCAGGTTCTTGGTCCAGTCACTCAGAGGCGTTACTTGAATAAGGTACGCTGAGGGTCACAATGTGTGTTTGTGGCCAAGCGGGCCCTCACTCATGAGCGTGGCCTCATGGGCCATGCCGTTTTCTCTTACACTGAAGTTTGACTCACTGCCAGCAGGAAGGTTTCTTGCCATGGGGAAGGAGGGGTTCTGACTTGTGCATCAGGTTTCCCCCTATACAGGGATTGGAGATAAGGTCAGGTTCCAATGACTGAAAACCCAGTTTGGAAATGGATGGTGGCCTAAGGTAGTGGCGGGTCCAATGTGCTGGATGTGCAGCCAGCTGTGTCGGTGTCTGTTGGAAGGTCTGGGCTCAGGCTATTTGTGACAGAGCATCAGTGTTTAAGGTAGCCTATGCAATTGGGGTGTTGCCGAGGGCCAAGCAGATTGATCCTCATTTGGGGTCTCTGGGCACCACCAGAGACAATGTTTTTCTCCTGGGAGGCAGGCAGAGTGCTTCATTGTGGCCCCAGAATTCCAAGTAGGGAGGGTTTGTGGGCCAGGTGTGTTAGGACGGAAGTCAGAAAACACAAGCTAGGGTGAGGTTTGGAGCCAAGGACAGAGCAGGCCCACTGTGCAGAGGCTGAATCAAAATCTCCTGAATCTGAAGTCAGGCTGAGGATCAGACATTGGCTGAGGCTGGAGTATGTGTCAATGATGGCACCTTCATGAAGTGGGGGCCTCATGAGGCCAAGGAAGTTTTCCCAAGCTGAGTTTGGACGTTGCCCCAAACCACCAGGTTTCCTTCTGCGAGACATTCGAGTCCTGTTGCATGGCTCCAGGACATACCTTACGGAAGGACTGAAGAGCAGGATTCGAGGATGGATCCCTGTCCAGCATGCTCGTATTCCCATTGGCCATTAGCGACAAGATATGTTTGATCTGCTGCCTCTGGGGCACGCTACCCAGGGGGCTGAGTTGAAATGCCCTTTCTCGAGGATGCGTCTTAATGTGCGTTTGGGTCCATGGAGACCTTGGAATGTCTGGTTGTTCAGTGGCCCTGCGAAACTCTCCTACCTCAAGGGTTTGATACATCCCCAGTAAGGAAACTCCCCATTTGGAGATGAGAGAGGTTTGGTTTGGTGCCTCAGAAAAGCCCCGTGTGCTGGTCTACGGAAACAGTCCTCTGAGGACGGACACATGGAAACCAAAGCTACGGTTCAGATTAGGGCCTGGGGGCCTGTCCATTTCAACCTTCTGTCTCTGGGGACACTGTCAGAGAGTCTAAGTGGAAATATTTGCTCCGCTGGTGTCCGAGAGCCCCTCTTAGTCCAGGGTCGCCTACACTATTGATGGCCTCAGGGGCCTTGGAGCTTTTCCCTAACCTGTAGGGTTGTGGTCAATGGATTGGGCACACTTTCTTTGGAGAGGGCAGGCACAATCTTTCGCTGTTGCACCAGAGGCCTTAGCTGGAGGTAGTGTGGGTCCAAGCTGTGGGCACAGAAGTCTGAAAACACAAACTCAGCTTATGAATGGCACCTAGGGTATGGCAGGCCGGATGTACAGCCCGAGAGGGAGCTCCTGGGCCTCTGAAACAAGGGCTAGTGGGAGTCGTTCCTTCAGGCTTTTGTCTCTGGATGTTGTGTCCGGGATAGCCGTGGATTGGAGGGGTGGCCTCAGGGACAGTGGACGAGTATCCCTCTCTGGGGATTTGTATCAGCTCCCAAGATTTGGTGTCGTTTTGTGGGAAGGGTGAAGTCGTGTTGTCTGGCCCATGGGTCTCTCCAAGAAAGGGATTCCAGAGCAGAGCCCCAGGTACGGGCGGGGCGACTGGAAAACTCAAACACTGGTGAGGATTGGGTGCATAGGAGCTTGGCAAGCCCCATATGCGGGCTCTTGGTCCTGGACCTGACAGGCCTTTCTTTGACATGGGGCTCATGCTGAGGGTCACAGTGTGAATTTGTGCCCAAGAAGCACTCAAGTTAGGGCGTGGCATCAGGGGCCATGAAGGTTTCTCCCACCCTGAAGGTGTGACTCCATGCCAAGAGCAAGCTTGACAGCCATGGGGAAGGAGGAGTTCTGTGTTGTCCTTGCGATACCCAGCTGTGTGGAGAATTGATATAATGTCTAGGTTCAGATATCTGAAAACCAAGGTTAGGAAGAGGTGATGGCATAAGACCATGGCGTGTCCGAAGTGCTGGGTGTGCGGCTAGCTGTCTCCTTTTCTGTATGGACGTGTGGCTTCAGGCTGTGTCAGACAGAGCATGAGTGCCCAGAGCAGCCTATCCAGTTCAGGTACCATCAAGGCCCAAGCAGGTTGATCCTCATCTGGGTTTCCGGAGAGCCCCACAGGGAAACGTTTTTCTTCCGTTGGGCAGACACTGGGCTGGGTTGTGGTTCTGGAGTTCCTAGTCCGGAGGGCTTGTTTGCCAGGAGTGTGAGGAAGGAAGTCTGAAAACACAAGCTAGCGTGAAGTTTGGGACCGAGGGCACGGCAGGCCCACTCTGCAGATGATGAATCGAGATCTCCTGCACTGAGGTCATGTCAACTATGAGACGTGCCTCAGGCTAGAGATTTTGTCCGGTATGGCCTCTTCCTGAAGGGTGTGGGCCTTCATGTGGCCAAAGAGGTTTGCCTACGATGGGATTTGTGAACTACTCCAAACCTCAAGGTTTCCTTCTGCACGACAGTCGAGTGCTATTGGATGGTTCCAAAAGGCCCCATACGGAAACTCTAGAGCAGGTGTCTAAGCATGGATTCCTGGGAACGCCACCTCTTTTTCTCACTCTTTAGTCAGGACAAGGCAGGCTCAATCTGCGGGCTCCTAGGAGAGCTACCCAGTGGGGAGATTTGAAATGGACTCCCCTGAAGATGAGTCCTACTATGGATTGGTGGCCAGGAGACCTTGGAATGTGGAGGTGGATCAGGGACTCTGCAGGATTGTGCAACCTGGGATGTTTGATACGGCTCCAATAAGGAAGCTTCCCATGTGGAGACGAGAGGAGTTCTGTTCAGTGCCTCAGGAAAGCCCCATAAACTGTTCTTCGAACCAAAGCCTCTGAGGAGTGACACATGGAAACCAAACCAAGAGTTGAGAATAGGGCCTAAATGCCTCTCCGGCTCAACCTTCTATCCCTGTTGACATCTGTGTGAATGGCTTCGTGGAGGTAGCTGCTCAGCTTGTGTCCGAAAGACCCTGTGTGTCCAGGGAGGCTCCCAAGTGGGATGTCCTTGAGTTTTCTCATATTCTAGAGGTGTGTGGCCAAAGGAATGGACACAGTTTCCCAGGAGAGAGCAGGCACGGTCCTGTGGTATGGCTCCAGAGGACCCAGCCTAGAGGCTGTGTTTGCCCGGGCTGTGCGGATGTCTGAAAAAGCAAACTTGGCTCAGCTAGGGGCCAAGGTAAAGGCAGGCCTGATCTCCAGTCCGTGAGGGGAGATCGTCTGTATATCAAAGGAGGACAAGTGGGAGGCAGTCGTTCAGGCTTTTGTCTCTGGGTGTTGCGTTCACAGTGGCCGTTCAGGGTAGGGGTTGCTTCAGGGGCCGAGGAAGAGCCTTCTTCTCGGGGGTTTGTCCAAGCTCCCAAGTGTATTTGTTCATTCTGTGGGAAGGGAAGAGTACTGTATTCTGCCACAGGGGATCCCCCAGGAGAGTGATTCTAGAGCACAGCAGTGGCTTCCCTCAACAGGAATACACACCATCTAGTTAGTCCTGGGTGCCTATGGGCATGGCAAGCCACATATGCGGGTTCTTGGTCCAGTCACTGAGAGGCGTTACTTGAATAAGGTACTCACGCTGAGGGTCACAATGTGTGTTTGTGCCCAAGGCGGCCCTCACGCCTGGGCGTGGCCTCATGGGCCATGCCGTTTTCTCCTACACTGAAGGTTTGACTCACTGCCAGCAGCAAGGTTTCTTGCCATGGGGAAGGAGGGGTTCTGACTTGTGCATCAGGTTTCCCCCTTTACAGGGATTGGAGATAAGGTCTAGGTTCCGATGACAGAAAACCCAGGTTGGGAATGGATGGTGGCCTAAGGCAGTGGCGGGTCCAATGTGCTGGGGGTACAGCCAGCTGTGTCGGTGTCTGTTGAAAGGACAGGGCTCAGGCTATTTGCGACAGAGCATCAGTGTTTAAGGTAACCTATGCAATTGGGGTGTTGCCGAGGTCCAAGCAGTTTTATCCTCATTTGGGGTTGCTGGGCACCACCATAGACAATGTTCTTCTCCTGGGAGGCAGGCAGAGTGCTTCATTGTGGCCCGAGAATTCCCAGGAGGGAGGGTTTGTAGGCCAGGAGTGTGAGGACTGCATTCGGAAAACAAAAGCTAGGGTGAGGATTGGAGCCAAGGGCAGAGCAGGCCCACTCTGCAGAGGCTGAATCAAAATCTCCTGCATCTGAAGTCAGGCTGAGGATCAGACATTGGCTGAGGCTGCAGTATGTGTCATGATGGCACCTTCATGAAGCGGGGGCCTCATGAGGCCAAGGAAGTTTTCTCAAGCTGAGTTTGGAGGTTGCCCCAAACCACAAGGTTTCTTTCTGCGGGAAATTCGAGTCCTGTTGCATGGCTCCAGGACATACCATATGGAAGGACTGGAGAGCAGGGTTTGTAGGATGGATCCCTGTACAGCATGCCTCGCATTCCCATTGGCCATTAGCGACAAGATATGTTTGATTTGCTGCCTCTGAGGCACGCTACCCAGGGGGCTGAGTTGAAATGTTCTCTCCCGAGGATGCGTCATAATGTGCGTTTGGGTCCATGGAGACCTTGGAATGTGCTGGTTGTTCAGTGGCCCTGTTGAACACTTCTACCTGAAGGGTTTGATATATCCCCAGTAAGAAAGCTCCCCATGTGGAGACGAGAGAGGTTTGGTTTGGTGCCTCAGAAAAGCCCCGTGTGCTGGTCTACGAAAACAGTCCTCTGAGGACGGACACATGGAAACCTAAGCTAAGGTTCAGATTACGGCCTGGGGGCCTGTCCATTTCAACCTTCTGTCTCTGGGGACACTGTCTGAGAGTCTAAGTGGAAATAGTTGCTCCGCTGGTGTCCGAGAGCCCCTCTTAGTCCAGGGTGGCCTACACTATTGATGGCCTCAGGGGCCTTGAAGCTTTTCCCTAACCTGTAGGGTTGTGGTCAATGGATTGGGCACACTTTCTTTGGAGAGGGCAGGCACAATCTTTCGCTGTGGCTCCAGAGGCCCTAGCCTGCAGGTTGTGTGAGTCCAGGCTGTGAGCACAGAAGTCTGAAAACACAAACTCAGCTTATGAGTGGCGCCTAGGGTATGGCAGGCTGGATGTACAGCCCGAGAGGGAGCTCCTGGGCCTCTGAAACAAGCCGAGTGGGAGGCGTTCCTTCAGGCTTTTGTCTCTGGATGTTGTGTCCGGGATAGCCGTGGATTGGAGGGGTGGTCTCAGGGACTGTGGACGAGTATCTCTCTCTGGGGATTTGTCCCAGCTCCCAAGAGTTTGGGGTCATTTTGTGGGAAGGGTGGAGTCGTGTTGTCTGTCTCATGGGTCTCTCCAAGAAAGGGATTCCAGAGCAGAACCCCAGGGACGGGCGGGGCGACAGGAAAACTCAAACACTGTGGAGGATTGACCCGCCACTGCCTTAGGCCACCATCCATTCCCAACCTGGGTTTTCAGTCATCGGAACCTAGACATTTTCTCCAAACCCTGTACAGGGGGGAACCTGATGCACAAGTCAGAACACCTCCTTCCCCATGGCAAGAAACCTTGCTGCTGGCATTGTGTCCACCTTCAATGTAGGAGAAAACGGCATGGACCATGAGGCCACGCCAAGGCGTGAGGGCCGCATTGGGCACAAACACACATTGTGACCCTCAGCGTGAGTACCTTATTCAAGTAACGCCTCTCAGTGACTGGACCAAGTGCCGGCATATGTGGCTTGCCATGCCCATAGGCACCCAGGACTAACTAGATGGTGTGTATTCCAGTTGAGGGAACCCACTGCTGTGCTCTAGAGTCCCTCTCCTGGGGGGTCCCCTGTGGCAGAAAACAGTAATCTTCCCTTCCCACAGAATGAACCCAAACACTTTGGAGCTTGGACAATCCCCCGAGAGGAAGGCTCTTCCTCGGCCCCTGAAGAAACCCCTACCACGAACAGCCACTGTGAACGCAACACCCAGACACAAAAGCTAGAGCGACTGCCTCCCACTTGCCCCCTTTTTGATATCCAGAGGATCTCCCCTCACGGACTGGATCAGCCCTGCCATTACCTTGGCCCCTACCTGAGCCAAGTTTGCTTTTTCAGACATCTGTCCCCACAGCCCTGGCAAACACAGCCTCTAGGCTGGGTCCTCTGGAGCCATACCACAGGACCGTGCCTGCTCTCTCCTGGGAAACTCTGTCCATTCCTTTGGCCACACACCTCCAGAATATGAGAAACATCAAGGCCCCCAAACATCCCACTACCGGGAACATCCCTGGACACACAGGGGCATTCGGACACAGCTGAGCAGCTACCTCCACGAAGGCATGCACACAGATTTCAACAGCGATAGAAGTTTGTTCCGGACAGGCCCTTAGGCCATAATCTCAACTCTTGCTTTGATTTCCAGGTATCACTCCTCAGAGGCTTTGGTTCGAAGAACAGGATATGGGGCTTTCCTGAGGCACTGAACAGAACTCCTCTCGTCTCCACATGGGAAGCTTCCTTGTTGGTGCCGTGTCAAACACCTCAGGTTGGAGAAACCTGCAGAGTCCCTGAGCGACCTCCACATTCCAAGGTCTCCCAGGCCCCCAAACCACAGTAGGACTCATCTTCAAGAGAGTCCATTTCAACTCTCCCCTCTGGGTAGCTCACCCCGGAGCCCGCAGATTGAGCTTGCCTTTTCTTGACAAAAGTGTGGGAATATGAGGTGGCGTTCCCAGGCATCCATGCTTAGACAAGTGCTCTTGTGGCTTTCCGTATGGGGCCTCCTTGAACCATCCAATAGCACTCGACTGTCGTGCAGAAGGAAACCTTGAGGTTTGGAGTAGTTCACAAATCTCATCGTAGGCAAACCTCCCTGGCCTCATGAAGCCCCCCAACCTTCAGGAAGAGGCCATGGTGGACAAAAACTCAAGCCTGAGGCAAGTCTCATAGTTGACATGAGCTCAGTGCAGGAGATCTCGATTCAGCCTCTGCAGTGTGGGCCTGCCATGCCCTTGGTCCAAACTTCACGCTAGCTTGTGTTTTCAGACTTCCTTCTTCACACTCCTGGCAAACAAGCCCTCCGGTCTAGGAACTCCAGAACTACAACCCAGCCCAGTGTCTGCCCAACGGAAGAAAAACGTTTCCCTGTGGGGCTCTCTCCAGAAAACCCAGATGAGGATCAACCTACTCGGGCCTCGACGGTACCCGAACTGGATAGGCTGCTCTGGGCACTCATGCTCTGTCTGACACAGCCTGAAACCAGACGTCCAACAGACAAGGAGACAGCTGGCCGCACACCCAGCATTTCGGACAAGCCATGGTCTTATGCCGTCACCTCTTCCTAACCTTGGTTTTCAGATATCTGAACCAAGACATTATATCAATTCTCCACACAGCTGGGTATCGCAAACACAACACAGAACTCCTCCTTCCCTGTGGCTGTAAAGCGTGCTCTTGGCATGGAGTCACACCTTCAGGGTGGGAGAAACCTTCATGGCCCCTGATGCCACGCCCAAACTTGAGTGCTGTTTGGGCACAAATTCACACTGTGACCCTCAGCATGAGCCCCATGTCAAAGAAAGGCCTGTCAGGGCCTACACCAAGAGCCCACATATGGGGCTTGCCAAGCCCCTATGCACCCAATCCTCACCAGTGTTTGAGTTTTCCAGTTGCCCCGCCCATACCTGGGGCTCTGTTCTGGAATCCCTTCCTTGGAGAGACACATGAGCCAGACAACACGACTCCACCCTTCCCACAAAATGACCCCAAACTCTTGGGAGCTGGGAAAAATCCCCAGAGAGGGATACTCGTCCACAGACCCTGAGGCCACCCCTCCAATCCACGGCTATCCCGGACACAACATCCAGAGACAAAAGCCTGAAGGAACGCCTCCCACTCTCCCTTGTTTCAGAGGCCCAGGAGCTCCCTCTCGGGCTGTACATCGGGCCTGCCATACCCTAGGCGCCACTCATAAGCTGAGTTTGTGTTTTCCCACTTCTGTGCCCAGAACCTGGACCCACACAACCTCCAGGCTAGGGCCTCTGGCGCCACAGCGAAAGATTGTGCCTGCCCTCTCCAAGGAAAGTGTGCCCAAACCATTGACCACAACCCTACAGGTTAGGGAAAAGCTCCAAGGCCCCTGAGGCCATCCATAGTGTAGGCCACCCTGGACTAAGAGGGGCTCTCTGAAACCAGCGGAGCAACTATCTCCACTTAGACTCTCAGACAGTGTCCCCAGAGACAGAAGGTTGAAATGGACGGGCCCCCAGACCCTAATCTGAACCTTAGCTTTGGTTTCCATTGTCCGACCTCAGAGGACTGTTTTCGTAGACCAGCACACGGGGCTTTTCTGAGGCACCAAACCAAACCTCTCTCGTCTCCACATGGGGAGCTTACTTACTGGGGATGTATCAAACCCTTCAGGTAGGAGAGTTCCGCAGGGCCACTGAACAACCAGCACATTCCAAGGTCTCCATGGACCCCAACGCACATTATGACGCATCCTCAGGAGAGGCCATTTCAAATCAGCCCCCTGGGTAGCGTGCCCCAGAGGCAGCAGATCAAACATATCTTGTCGCTAATGTCCAATGGGAATGCGAGGCATGCTGGACAGGGATCCATCCTTCGAACCGTGCTCTCCAGTCCTTCCGTATGGTATGTCCTGGAGCCATGCAACAGGACTCGAATGTCCCGCAGAAGGAAACCTGGTGGTTTGGGGCAACCTCCAAACTAAGCGTGGGAAAACTTCCTTGGCCTCAAGAGGCCCCCGCATCATGAAGGTGCCATCATGGACACATACTCCAGCCTCAGCCAACGTCTGATCCTCAGCCTGACTTCAGATGCAGGAGATTTTGATTCAGCCTCTGCAGAGTGGGCCTGCTCAGCCCTTGGTCCAATCCTCACCCTAGCTTGTCTTCTCAGACTTCCGTCCTCACACTCCTTGCCCACAATCCCAACCTTCTGGGAATTCTGGGGCCACAATGAAGCACTCTGCCTGCCTCCCAGGAGAAAAACATTGTCTATGGTGCTGCCCAGATACCCCAAATGAGGATCAAACTGCTTGGCCCTCGGCAACCCCCAATTGCATAGGCTACCTTAAACACTGATGCTCTGTCGCAAATAGCCTGAGACCAGACCTTCCAACAGACACCGACACAGCTGGCTGCACACCCAGCACATTGGACCCGCCACTGCCTTAGGCCACCATCCATTCCCAACCTGGGTTTTCAGTCATCGGAACCTAGACCTTATCTCCAATGCCTGTACAGGGGGGAACCTGATGCACAAGTCAGAACCCCTCCTTCCCCATGGCAAGAAATCTTGCTGCTGGCAGTGAGTCAAACCTTCAGTGTAGAAGAAAACGGCATGGCCCATGAGGCCACGCCCAGGCGTGAGGGCCGAATTGGGCACAAACACACATTGTGACCCTCAGCGTGAGTACCTTATTCAAGTAACGCCTCTCAGTGACTGGACCAAGAGCCCGCATATGTGGCTTGCCATGCCCATAGGCACCCAGGACTAACTAGATGGTGTGTATTCCAGTTGAGGGAACCCACTGCTCTGCTCTAGAGTCCCTCTACTGGGGGGTCTCCTTGGGCAGAAAACAGTACTCTTCCCTTCCCAAAGAATGAACCCAAACACTTGGGAGCTTGGACAATCCCACGAGAGGAAGGCTCTTCCTCGGCCCCTGAAGCAACCCCTACCCTGACCGTCCACTGTGAACGCAACACCCAGAGAAAAAAGCCAGATCGACTGCCTCCCACTTGCCCCCTTTTTGATATCCAGAGGATCTCCCCTCACGGACTGGATCAGCCCTGCCATTACCTTGGCCCCTACCTGAGCCAAGTTTGCTTTTTCAGACATCTGTCCCCACAGCCCTGGCAAACACAGCCTCTAGGCTGGGTCCTCTGGAGCCATACCACAGGACCGTGCCTGCTCTCTCCTGGGAAACTCTGTCCATTCCTTTGGCCACACACCTCCAGAATATGAGAAACCTCAAGGCCCCCGAGGACATCCCACTACCGGGAGCCTCCCTGGACACACAGGGGCCTTCGGACACAAGCTGAGCAGCTACCTCCACGAAGGCATGCACACAGATGTCAACAGAGGTAGAAGGTTGAGCCGGACAGGCCCTTAGGCCCTAATCTCAACTCTTGCTTTGATTTCCAGGTGTCACTCCTCAGAGGCTTTGGTTCGAAGAACAGTTTATGGGGCTTTCCTGAGGCACTGAACAGAACTCCTCTCGTCTCCACATGGGAAGCTTCCTTGTTGGAGCCGTGTCAAACACCTCAGGTTGGAGAAACCTGCAGAGTCCCTGAGCCACCTCCACATTCCAAGGTCTCTCAGGCCACCAAGCCAGAGTAGGACTCATCTTCAAGAGAGTCCATTTCAACTCTCCCCTCTGGGTAGCTCACCCAGGAGCCCGCAGATTGAGCCTGCCTAGTCCTGACTAAAGAGTGGGAATATGAGGTGGCGTTCCCAGGCATCCATGCTTAGACACCTGTTCTCGAGGCTTTCCGTATGGGGCCTCCTAGAACCATCCAATAGCACTCGACTGTCGTGCAGAAGGAAACCTTGAGGTTTGGAGTAGTTTACAAATCCCATCGTAGGCAACCCTCCCTGGCCTCATGAAGCCCCCACACCCTTCAGGAAGAGGCCATGCTGGAAAAAATCTCTAGCCTGAGGCACGTCTCATAGTTGACATGACCTCAGGGCAGGAGATCTCGATTCAGCCTCTGCAGAGTGGGCCTGCCGTGCCCTCGGTCCCAAACTTCACGCTAGCTTGTGTTTTCAGACTTCCATCCTCACACTCCTGGCAAACAAGCCCTCCGGACTAGGAACTCCAGAACTACAACCCAGCCCAGGGTCTGCCCAACGGAAGAAAAACATTTCCCTGTGGGGCTCTCTCCATAAAACCCTGATGAGGATCAACCTGCTCGGGCCTCGACGGTACCCGAACTGGATAGGCTGCTCTGGGCACTCATGCTCTGTCTGACACAGCCTGAAACCAGACGTCCAACAGACAAGGAGACAGCTGGCCGCACACCCAGCACTTCGGACACGCCATGGTCTTATGCCGTCACCTCTTCCTAACCTTGGTTTTCAGATATCTGAACCTAGACATTATATCAATTCTCCACACAGCTGGGTATCGCAAGCACAACACAGAACTCCTCCTTCCCCGTGGCTGTCAAGCTTGCTCTTGGCATGGAGTCACACCTTCAGGGTGGGAGAAACCTTCAAAGCCCCTGATGCCACGCCCAAACTTGAGTGCTGCTTGGGCACTAATTCACACTGTGACCCTCAGAATGAGCCCCATGTCAAAGAAAGGCCTGTCACGGCCTGCACCAAGAGCCTGCATATGGGGCTTGCCAAGCCCCTATGCACCCAATCCTCACCAGTGTTTGAGTTTTCCAGTCGCCCCGCCCGTTCCTGGGGCTCTGCTCTGGAATCCCTTTCTTGGAGAGACACATGAGCCAGACAACACGACTCCAACCTTCCCACAAAATGACCCCAAACTCTTGGGAGCTGGGAAAAATCCCCAGAGAGGGATACTCGTCCACAGACCCTGAGGCCACCCCTCCAATCCACGGCTATCCCGGACACAACATCCAGAGACAAAAGCCTGAAGGAACGCCTCCCACTCTCCCTTGTTTCAGAGGCCCAGGAGCTCCCTCTCGGGCTGTACATCGGGCCTGCCATACCCTAGGCGCCACTCATAAGCTGAGTTTGTGTTTTCCCACTTCTGTGCCCAGAACCTGGACCCACACAACCTCCAGGCTAGGGCCTCTGGCGCCACAGCGAAAGATTGTGCCTGCCCTCTCCAAGGAAAGTGTGCCCAAACCATTGACCACAACCCTACAGGTAAGGGAAAAGCTCCAAGGTCCCTGAGGCCATCCATAGTGTAGGCCACCCTGGACTAAGAGGGGCTCTCTGAAACCAGCGGAGCAACTATCTCCACTTAGACTCTCAGACAGTGTCCCAGAGACAGAAGGTTGAAATGGACAGGCCCCCAGGCCCTAATCTGAACCTTAGCTTTGGTTTCCATGTGTCCGTCCTCAGAGGACTGTTTTCGTAGACCAGCACACGGGGCTTTTCTGAGGCACCAAACCAAACCTCTCTCGTCTCCACATGGGGCGCTTACTTACTGGGGATGTATCAAACCCTTCAGGTAGGAGAGTTCCGCAGGGCCACTGAACAACCAGCACATTCCAAGGTCTCCATGGACCCCAACGCACATTATGACGCATCCTCAGGAGAGGCCATTTCAACTCAGCCCCCTGGGTAGCGTGCCCCAGAGGCAGCAGATCAAACATATCTTGTGGCTAATGGCCAATGGGAATGCGAGGCATGCTGGACAGGGATCCATCCTTCGAACCGTGCTCTCCAGTCCTTCCGTATGGTATGTCCTGGAGCCATGCAACAGGACTCGAATGTCCCGCAGAAGGAAACCTGGTGGTTTGGGGCAACCTCCAAACTAAGCGTGGGAAAACTTCCTTGGCCTCAAGAGGCCCCCGCTTCATGAAGGTGCCATCAGGGACACATACTCCAGCCTCAGCCAACGTCTGATCCTCAGCCTGACTTCAGATGCAGGAGATTTTGATTCAGCCTCTGCAGAGTGGGCCTGCTCAGCCCTTGGTCCAATCCTCACCCTAGCATGTCTTCAAAGACTTCCGTCCTCACACTCCTTGCCCACAAACCCAACCTTCTGGGAATTCTGGGGCCACAATGAAGCACTCTGCCTGCCTCCCAGGAGAAAAACATTGTCTATGGTGCTGCCCAGATACCCCAAATGAGGATCAAACTGCTTGGCCCTCGGCAACCCGCCAATTGCATAGGCTACCTTAAACACTGATGCTCTGTCGCAAATAGCCTGAGACCAGACCTTCCAACAGACACCGACACAGCTGGCTGCACACCCAGCACATTGGACCCGCCACTGCCTTTGGCCACCATCCATTCCCAACCTGGGTTTTCAGTCATCGGAACCTAGACCTTATCTCCAATGCCTGTACAGGGGGGAACCTGATGCACAAGTCAGAACCCCTCCTTCCCCATGGCAAGAAACGTTGCTGCTGGCAGTGAGTCAAACCTTCAGTGTAGGAAAAAACGGCATGGCCCATGAGGCCACGCCTAGGCGTGAGGGCCGCCTTGGGCACAAACACACATTGTGACCCTCAGCGTACCTTATTCAAGTAACGCCTCTCAGTGACTGGACCAAGTGCCCGCATATGTGGCTTGCCATGCCCATAGGCACCCAGGACTAACTAGATGGTGTGTATTCTAGTTGAGGGAACCCACTGCTCTGCTCTAGAGTCCCTCTCCTGGGGGGTCCCCTGTGGCAGAAAACAGTACTCTTCCCTTCCCACAAAATGAACCCAAACACTTGGGAGCTTGGACAATCCCACGAGAGGAAGGCTCTTCCTCGGCCCCTGAAGCAACCCCTACCCTGAACGGCCACTGTGAACGCAACACCCAGAGACAAAAGCCAGAGGGACTGCCTCCCACTTGCCCCCTTTTTGATATCCAGAGGATCTCCCCTCACGGACTGGATCAGCCCTGCCATTACCTTGGCCCTTGCTGAGCCAAGTTTGCTTTTTAAGACATCTGTCCCCACAGCCCTGGCAATCACAGCCTCTAGGCTGGGTCCTCTGGAGCCATACCACAGGACCGTGCCTGCTCTCTCCTGGGAAACTCTGTCCTTTCCTTTGGCCACACACCTCCAGAATATGAGAAACCTCAAGGCCCCCGAGGACATCCCACTACCGGGAGCCTCCCTGGACACACAGGGGCCTTCGGACACAAGCTGAGCAGCTACCTCCATGAAGGCATGCACACAGATGTCAACAGAGATAGAAGGTTGAGCCGGACAGGCCCTTAGGCCCTAATCTCAACTCTTACTTTGATTTCCAGTTGTCACTCCTCAGAGGCTTTGGTTCGAAGAACAGGATATGGGGCTTTCCTGAGGCACTGAACAGAACTCTTCTCGTCTCCACATGGGAAGCTTCCTTGTTGGAGCCGTGTCAAACACCTCAGGTTGGAAAAACCTGCAGAGTCCCTGAGCCACCTCCACATTCCAAGGTCTCTCAGGCCACCAAGCCAGAGTAGGACTCATCTTCAAGAGAGTCCATTTCAACTCTCCCCTCTGGGTAGCTCACCCAGGAGCCCGCAGATTGAGCCTGCCTTGTCCTGACTAAAGAGTGGCAATATGAGGTGGCGTTCCCAGGCATCCATGCTTAGACACCTGCTCTCAGGGCTTTCCGTATAGGGCCTCCTAGAACCATCCAATAGCACTCGACTGTCGTGCAGAAGGAAACCTTGAGGTTTGGAGTAGTTTACAAATCCCATCGTAGGCAACCCTCCCTGGCCTCATGAAGCCCCCACACCCTTCAGGAAGAGGCCATGCTGGACAAAATCTCTAGCCTGAGGCACGTCTCATAGTTGACATGACCTCAGGGCAGGAGATCTCGATTCAGCCTCTGCAGAGTGGGCCTGCCGTGCCCTCGGTCCCAAACTTCACGCTAGCTTGTGTTTTCAGACTTCCTTCCTCACACTCCTGGCAAACAAGCCCTCCGGACTAGGAACTCCAGAACTACAACCCAGCCCAGGGTCTGCCCAACGGAAGAAAAACGTTTCCCTGTGGGGCTCTCTCCATAAAACCCAGATGAGGATCAACCTGCTCGGGCCTCGACGGTACCCGAACTGGATAGGCTGCTCTGGGCACTCATGCTCTGTCTGACACAGCCTGAAACCAGACGTCCAACAGACAAGGAGGCAGCTGGCCGCACACCCAGCACTTCGGACACGCCATGGTCTTATGCCGTCACCTCTTCCTAACCTTGGTTTTCAGATATCTGAACCTAGACATTATATCAATTCTCCACACAGCTGGGTATCGCAAGCACAACACAGAACTCCTCCTTCCCCGTGGCTGTAAAGCTTGCTCTTGGCATGGAGTCACACCTTCAGGGTGGGAGAAACCTTCATGGCCCCTGATGCCACGCCCAAACTTGAGAGCTGCTTGGCCACAAATTCACATTGTGAACCTCAGCATGAGCCCCATGTCAAAGAGAGGCCTGTCGGGGCCTGCAACAAGAGCCCGCATATGGGGCTTGCCAAGCCCCTATGCACCCAATCCACACCAGTGTTTGAGTTTTCCAGTCGCCCCGCCCGTACCTGCGGCTCTGCTCTGGAATCCCTTTCTTGGAGAGACCCAGGAGCCAGACAACACGACTCCCCCCTTCCCACAAAATGCCCCAAAGTCTTGGGAGCTGGGCCAAATTCCCAGAGAGGGATACTCGTCCACCGTCCCTGAGGGCACCCCTCCAATCCACGGCTATCCCGGACACAACATCCGGAGACAAAAGCCTGAAGGAACGCCTCCCACTCGCCCTTGTTTCAGAGTCCCAGGAGCTCCCTCTCGGGCTGTACATCCGGCCTGCCATACCCTAGGCGCCACTCATAAGCTGAGTTTGTGTTTTCAGACTTCTGTGGCCACAGCCTGGACCCACACAACCTCCAGGCTAGGGCCTCTGGAGCCACAGCGAAAGATTGTGCCTGCCCTCTCCAAGGAAAGTGTGCCCAATTCATTGACCACAACCCTACATGTTAGGGAAAAGCTCCAAGGCCCCTGAGGCCATCCATAGTGTAGGCCACCCTGGACTAAGAGGGGCTCTCTGACACCAGCGGAGCAACTATCTCCACTTAGACTCTCAGACAGTGTCCCCAGAGACAGAAGGTTGAAATGGACAGGCCCCCAGGCCGTAATCTGAACCTTAGCTTTGGTTTCCATGTGTCCGTCCTCAGAGGACTGTGTTCGTAGACCAGCACACGAGGCTTTTCTGAGGCACCAAACCAAACCTCTCTCGTCTCCACATGGGGAGCTTACTTACTGGGGATGTATCAAACCCTTCAGGTAGGAGAGTTCCGCAGGGCCACTGAACAACAAGCACATTCCAAGGTCTCCATGGACCCCAGCGCACATTATGACGCATCATCAGGAGAGGCCATTTTTACTCAGCCCCCTGGGTAGCGTGCCCCAGAGGCAGCAGATCAAACATATCTTGTGGCTAATGGCCAATGGGAATGCGAGGCATGCTGGACAGGGATCCATCCTTCGAACCGTGCTCTCCAGTCCTTCCGTATGGTATGTCCTGGAGCCATGCAACAGGACTCGAATGTCCCGCAGAAGGAAACCTGGTGGTTTGGGGCAACCTCCAAACTAAGCGTGGGAAAACTTCCTTGGCCTCAAGAGGCCCCCGCTTCATGAAGGTGCCATCAGGGACACATACTCCAGCCTCAGCCAACGTCTGATCCTCAGCCTGACTTCAGATGCAGGAGATTTTGATTCAGCCTCTGCAGAGTGGGCCTGCTCTGCCCTTGGCTCCAATCCTCACCCTAGCTTGTCTTCTCAGACTTCCGTCCTCACACTCCTGACCCACAAACCCAACCTTCTGGGAATTCTGGGGCCACAATGAAGCACTCTGCCTGCCTCCCAGGAGAAAAACATTGTCTATGGTGCTGCCCAGATACCCCAAATGAGGATCAAACTGCTTCGCCCTCAGCAACCCCCCAATTGCAGAGGCTACCTTAAACACTGATGCTCTGTCGCAAATAACCTGAGACCAGACCTTCCAACAGACACCGACACAGCTGGCTGCACACCCAGCACATTGGACCCGCCAATGCCTTAGGCCACCATCCATTCCCAACCTTGGGTTTCAGTCATCGGATCCTAGACCTTATCTCCAATCCCTGCACAGGGGGGAACCTGATGCACAAGTCCGAACCCCTCCTTCCCCATGGCAAGAAACCTTGCTGCTGGCAGTGAGTCAAACCTTCAGTGTAGGAGAAAACGGCATGGCCCATGAGGCCACGCCCAGGCGTGAGGGCCGCCTTGGGCACAAACACACATTGTGACACTCAGCGTGAGTACCTTATTCAAGTAACGCCTCTCAGTGACTGGACCAAGAGCCCGCATATGTGGCTTGCCATGCCCATAGGCACCCAGGACTAACTAGATGGTGTGTATTCCAGTTGAGGGAACCCACTGCTCTGCTCTAGAGTCCCTCTCCTGGGGGGTCCCCTGGGGCAGAAAACAGAACTCTTCCCTTTCCAAAGAATGAACCCAAACACTTTGGAGCTTGGACAATCCCCCGAGAGGAAGGCTCTTCCTTGGCCCCTGAAGCAACCCCTACCCTGAACGGCCACTGTGAACGCAACACCCAGAGACAAAACCAGAGCGACTGCCTCCCACTTGCCCCCTTTTTGATATCCAGAGGATCTCCCCTCACGGACTGGATCAGCCCTGCCATTACCTTGGCCCATAGCTGAGCCAAGTTTGCTTTTTCAGACATCTGTTCCCACAGCCCTGGCAAACACTGCCTCTAGGCTGGGTCCTCTGGAGCCATACCACAGGACCGTGCCTGCTGTCTCCTGGGAAACTCTGTCCATTCCTTTGGCCACACACCTCCAGAATATGAGAAACCTCAAGGCCCCCGAGGACATCCCACTACCGGGAGCCTCCCTGGACACACAGGGGCCTTCGGACACAAGCTGAGCAGCTACCTCCACGAAGGCATGCACACAGATGTCAACAGAGGTAGAAGGTTGAGCCGGACAGGCCCTTAGGCCCTAATCTCAACTCTTGCTTTGATTTCCAGGTGTCACTCCTCAGAGGCTTTGGTTCGAAGAACAGGATATGGGGCTTTCCTTAGGCACTGAAAAGAACTCCTCTCGTCTCCACATGGGAAGCTTCCTTGTTGGAGCCGTGTCAAACACCTTAGGTTGGAAAAACCTGCAGAGTCCCTGAGCCACCTCCACATTCCAAGGTCTCTCAGGCCACCAAGCCAGAGTAGGACTCATCTTCAAGAAGTCCATTTCAACTCTCCCCTCTGGGTAGCTCACCCAGGAGCCCGCAGATTGAGCCTGCCTTGTCCTGACTAAAGAGTGGGAATATGAGGTGGCGTTCCCAGGCATCCATGCTTAGACACCTGCTCTTGAGGCTTTCCGTATGGGGCCTCCTAGAACCATCCAATAGCACTCGACTGTCGTGCAGAAGGAAACCTTGAGGTTTGGAGTAGTTCACAAATCCCATCGTAGGCAACCCTTCCTTGCCTCATGAAGCCCCCAAGCCCTTCAGGAAGAGGCCATGCTGGACAAAATCTCTTGCCTGAGGCACGTCTCATAGTTGACATGACCTCAGTGCAGGAGATCTCGATTCAGCCTCTGCAGATTGGGCCTGCCGTGCCCTCGGTCCCAAACTTCACGCTAGCTTGTGTTTTCAGACTTCCTTCCTCACACTCCTGGCAAACAAGCCCTCCGGTCTAGGAACTCCAGAACTACCACCCAGCCCAGGGTCTGCCCAACGGAAGAAAAACGTTTCCCTGTGGGGCTCTCTCCAGAAAACCCAGATGAGGATCAACCTGCTCGGGCCTCGACGGTACCCGAACTGGATAGGCTGCTCTGGGCACTCATGCTCTGTCTGACACAGCCTGAAACCAGACGTCCAACAGACAAGGAGGCAGCTGGCCGCACACCCAGCACTTCGGACACGCCATGGTCTTATGCCGTCACCTCTTCCTAACCTTGGTTTTCAGATATCTGAACCTAGACATTATATCAATTCTCCACACAGCTGGGTATCGCAAGCACAACACAGAACTCCTCCTTCCCCGTGGCTGTAAAGCTTGCTCTTGGCATGGAGTCACACCTTCAGGGTGGGAGAAACCTTCATGGCCCCTGATGCCACGCCCAAACTTGAGAACTGCTTGGGCACAAATTCACATTGTGAACCTCAGCATGAGCCCCATGTCAAAGAAAGGCCTGTCGGGGCCTGCAACAAGAGCCCGCATATGGGGCTTGCCAAGCCCCTATGCACCCAATCCTCACCAGTGTTTGAGTGTTCCATTCGCCCCGCCCATACCTGGGGCTCTGCTCTGGAATCCCTTTCTTGGAGAGACCCATGAGCCAGACAACACGACTCCCCCCTTCCCACAAAATGCCCCAAAGTCTTGGGAGCTGGGCCAAATCCCCAGAGAGGGATACTCGTCCACCGTCCCTGAGGCCACCCCTCCAATCCACGGCTATCCCGGACACAACATCCGGAGACAAAAGCCTGAAGGAACGCCTCCCACTCGCCCTTGTTTCAGAGGCCCAGGAGCTCCCTCTCGGGCTGTACATCCGGCCTGCCATACCCTAGGCGCCACTCATAAGCTGAGTTTGTGTTTTCAGACTTCTGTGGCCACAGCCTGGACCCACACAACCTCCAGGCTAGGGCCTCTGGAGCCACAGCGAAAGATTGTGCCTGCCCTCTCCAAGGAAAGTGTGCCCAATCCATTGACCACAACCCTACATGTTAGGGAAAAGCTCCAAGGCCCCTGACGCCATCCATAGTGTAGGCCACCCTGGACTAAGAGGGTGGAACCTGATGCACACTGAAACCAGCGGAGCAACTATCTCCACTTAGACTCTCAGACAGTGTCCCCAGAGACAGAAGGTTGAAATGGACAGGCCCCCAGGCCGTAATCTGAACCTTAGCTTTGGTTTCCATGTGTCCGTCCTCAGAGGACTGTGTTCGTAGACCAGCACACGAGGCTTTTCTGAGGCACCAAACCAAACCTCTCTCGTCTCCACATGGGGAGCTTACTTACTGGGGATGTATCAAACCCTTCAGGTAGGAGAGTTCCGCAGGGCCACTGAACAACAAGCACATTCCAAGGTCTCCATGGACCCCAGCGCACATTATGACGCATCATCAGGAGAGGCCATTTTTACTCAGCCCCCTGGGTAGCGTGCCCCAGAGGCAGCAGATCAAACATATCTTGTGGCTAATGGCCAATGGGAATGCGAGGCATGCTGGACAGGGATCCATCCTTCGAACCGTGCTCTCCAGTCCTTCCGTATGGTATGTCCTGGAGCCATGCAACAGGACTCGAATGTCCCGCAGAAGGAAACCTGGTGGTTTGGGGCAACCTCCAAACTAAGCGTGGGAAAACTTCCTTGGCCTCAAGAGGCCCCCGCTTCATGAAGGTGCCATCAGGGACACATACTCCAGCCTCAGCCAACGTCTGATCCTCAGCCTGACTTCAGATGCAGGAGATTTTGATTCAGCCTCTGCAGAGTGGGCCTGCTCTGCCCTTGGCTCCAATCCTCACCCTAGCTTGTCTTCTCAGACTTCCGTCCTCACACTCCTGACCCACAAACCCAACCTTCTGGGAATTCTGGGGCCACAATGAAGCACTCTGCCTGCCTCCCAGGAGAAAAACATTGTCTATGGTGCTGCCCAGATACCCCAAATGAGGATCAAACTGCTTCGCCCTCGGCAACCCCCCAATTGCAGAGGCTACCTTAAACACTGATGCTCTGTCGCAAATAACCTGAGACCAGACCTTCCAACAGACACCGACACAGCTGGCTGCACACCCAGCACATTGGACCCGCCAATGCCTTAGGCCACCATCCATTCCCAACCTTGGGTTTCAGTCATCGGATCCTAGACCTTATCTCCAATCCCTGCACAGGGGGGAACCTGATGCACAAGTCCGAACCCCTCCTTCCCCATGGCAAGAAACCTTGCTGCTGGCAGTGAGTCAAACCTTCAGTGTAGGAGAAAACGGCATGGCCCATGAGGCCACGCCCAGGCGTGAGGGCCGCCTTGGGCACAAACACACATTGTGACACTCAGCGTGAGTACCTTATTCAAGTAACGCCTCTCAGTGACTGGACCAAGAGCCCGCATATGTGGCTTGCCATGCCCATAGGCACCCAGGACTAACTAGATGGTGTGTATTCCAGTTGAGGGAACCCACTGCTCTGCTCTAGAGTCCCTCTCCTGGGGGGTCCCCTGGGGCAGAAAACAGTACTCTTCCCTTTCCAAAGAATGAACCCAAACACTTTGGAGCTTGGACAATCCCCCGAGAGGAAGGCTCTTCCTTGGCCCCTGAAGCAACCCCTACCCTGAACGGCCACTGTGAACGCAACACCCAGAGACAAAACCAGAGCGACTGCCTCCCACTTGCCCCCTTTTTGATATCCAGAGGATCTCCCCTCACGGACTGGATCAGCCCTGCCATTACCTTGGCCCATAGCTGAGCCAAGTTTGCTTTTTCAGACATCTGTTCCCACAGCCCTGGCAAACACTGCCTCTAGGCTGGGTCCTCTGGAGCCATACCACAGGACTGTGCCTGCTGTCTCCTGGGAAACTCTGTCCATTCCTTTGGCCACACACCTCCAGAATATGAGAAACCTCAAGGCCCCCGAGGACATCCCACTACCGGGAGCCTCCCTGGACACACAGGGGCCTTCGGACACAAGCTGAGCAGCTACCTCCACGAAGGCATGCACACAGATGTCAACAGAGGTAGAAGGTTGAGCCGGACAGGCCCTTAGGCCCTAATCTCAACTCTTGCTTTGATTTCCAGGTGTCACTCCTCAGAGGCTTTGGTTCGAAGAACAGGATATGGGGCTTTCCTTAGGCACTGAAAAGAACTCCTCTCGTCTCCACATGGGAAGCTTCCTTGTTGGAGCCGTGTCAAACACCTTAGGTTGGAAAAACCTGCAGAGTCCCTGAGCCACCTCCACATTCCAAGGTCTCTCAGGCCACCAAGCCAGAGTAGGACTCATCTTCAAGAAGTCCATTTCAACTCTCCCCTCTGGGTAGCTCACCCAGGAGCCCGCAGATTGAGCCTGCCTTGTCCTGACTAAAGAGTGGGAATATGAGGTGGCGTTCCCAGGCATCCATGCTTAGACACCTGCTCTTGAGGCTTTCCGTATGGGGCCTCCTAGAACCATCCAATAGCACTCGACTGTCGTGCAGAAGGAAACCTTGAGGTTTGGAGTAGTTCACAAATCCCATCGTAGGCAACCCTTCCTTGCCTCATGAAGCCCCCAAGCCCTTCAGGAAGAGGCCATGCTGGACAAAATCTCTTGCCTGAGGCACGTCTCATAGTTGACATGACCTCAGTGCAGGAGATCTCGATTCAGCCTCTGCAGAGTGGGCCTGCCGTGCCCTCGGTCCCAAACTTCACGCTAGCTTGTGTTTTCAGACTTCCTTCCTCACACTCCTGGCAAACAAGCCCTCCGGTCTAGGAACTCCAGAACTACCACCCAGCCCAGGGTCTGCCCAACGGAAGAAAAACGTTTCCCTGTGGGGCTCTCTCCAGAAAACCCAGATGAGGATCAACCATGCTCGGGCCTCGACGGTACCCGAACTGGATAGGCTGCTCTGGGCACTCATGCTCTGTCTGACACAGCCTGAAACCAGACGTCCAACAGACAAGGAGGCAGCTGGCCGCACACCCAGCACTTCGGACACGCCATGGTCTTATGCCGTCACCTCTTCCTAACCTTGGTTTTCAGATATCTGAACCTAGACATTATATCAATTCTCCACACAGCTGGGTATCGCAAGCACAACACAGAACTCCTCCTTCCCCGTGGCTGTAAAGCTTGCTCTTGGCATGGAGTCACACCTTCAGGGTGGGAGAAACCTTCATGGCCCCTGATGCCACGCCCAAACTTGAGAACTGCTTGGGCACAAATTCACATTGTGAACCTCAGCATGAGCCCCATGTCAAAGAAAGGCCTGTCGGGGCCTGCAACAAGAGCCCGCATATGGGGCTTGCCAAGCCCCTATGCACCCAATCCTCACCAGTGTTTGAGTGTTCCATTCGCCCCGCCCATACCTGGGGCTCTGCTCTGGAATCCCTTTCTTGGAGAGACCCATGAGCCAGACAACACGACTCCCCCCTTCCCACAAAATGCCCCAAAGTCTTGGGAGCTGGGCCAAATCCCCAGAGAGGGATACTCGTCCACCGTCCCTGAGGCCACCCCTCCAATCCACGGCTATCCCGGACACAACATCCGGAGACAAAAGCCTGAAGGAACGCCTCCCACTCGCCCTTGTTTCAGAGGCCCAGGAGCTCCCTCTCGGGCTGTACATCCGGCCTGCCATACCCTAGGCGCCACTCATAAGCTGAGTTTGTGTTTTCAGACTTCTGTGGCCACAGCCTGGACCCACACAACCTCCAGGCTAGGGCCTCTGGAGCCACAGCGAAAGATTGTGCCTGCCCTCTCCAAGGAAAGTGTGCCCAATCCATTGACCACAACCCTACATGTTAGGGAAAAGCTCCAAGGCTCCTGACGCCATCCATAGTGTAGGCCACCCTGGACTAAGAGGGGCTCTCTGAAACCAGCGGAGCAACTATCTCCACTTAGACTCTCAGACAGTGTCCCCAGAGACAGAAGGTTGAAATGGACAGGCCCCCAGGCCGTAATCTGAACCTTAGCTTTGGTTTCCATGTGTCCGTCCTCAGAGGACTGTGTTCGTAGACCAGCACACGAGGCTTTTCTGAGGCACCAAACCAAACCTCTCTCGTCTCCACATGGGGAGCTTACTTACTGGGGATGTATCAAACCCTTCAGGTAGGAGAGTTCCGCAGGGCCACTGAACAACAAGCACATTCCAAGGTCTCCATGGACCCCAGCGCACATTATGACGCATCATCAGGAGAGGCCATTTTTACTCAGCCCCCTGGGTAGCGTGCCCCAGAGGCAGCAGATCAAACATATCTTGTGGCTAATGGCCAATGGGAATGCGAGGCATGCTGGACAGGGATCCATCCTTCGAACCGTGCTCTCCAGTCCTTCCGTATGGTATGTCCTGGAGCCATGCAACAGGACTCGAATGTCCCGCAGAAGGAAACCTGGTGGTTTGGGGCAACCTCCAAACTAAGCGTGGGAAAACTTCCTTGGCCTCAAGAGGCCCCCGCTTCATGAAGGTGCCATCAGGGACACATACTCCAGCCTCAGCCAACGTCTGATCCTCAGCCTGACTTCAGATGCAGGAGATTTTGATTCAGCCTCTGCAGAGTGGGCCTGCTCTGCCCTTGGCTCCAATCCTCACCCTAGCTTGTCTTCTCAGACTTCCGTCCTCACACTCCTGACCCACAAACCCAACCTTCTGGGAATTCTGGGGCCACAATGAAGCACTCTGCCTGCCTCCCAGGAGAAAAACATTGTCTATGGTGCTGCCCAGATACCCCAAATGAGGATCAAACTGCTTCGCCCTCGGCAACCCCCCAATTGCAGAGGCTACCTTAAACACTGATGCTCTGTCGCAAATAACCTGAGACCAGACCTTCCAACAGACACCGACACAGCTGGCTGCACACCCAGCACATTGGACCCGCCAATGCCTTAGGCCACCATCCATTCCCAAACTTGGGTTTCAGTCATCGGATCCTAGACCTTATCTCCAATCCCTGCACAGGGGGGAACCTGATGCACAAGTCCGAACCCCTCCTTCCCCATGGCAAGAAACCTTGCTGCTGGCAGTGAGTCAAACCTTCAGTGTAGGAGAAAACGGCATGGCCCATGAGGCCACGCCCAGGCGTGAGGGCCGCCTTGGGCACAAACACACATTGTGACACTCAGCGTGAGTACCTTATTCAAGTAACGCCTCTCAGTGACTGGACCAAGAGCCCGCATATGTGGCTTGCCATGCCCATAGGCACCCAGGACTAACTAGATGGTGTGTATTCCAGTTGAGGGACCCCACTGCTCTGCTCTAGAGTCCCTCTCCTGGGGGGTCCCCTGCGGCAGAAAACAGTACTCTTCCCTTTCCAAAGAATGAACCCAAACACTTTGGAGCTTGGACAATCCCCCGAGAGGAAGGCTCTTCCTTGGCCCCTGAAGCAACCCCTACCCTGAACGGCCACTGTGAACGCAACACCCAGAGACAAAACCAGAGCGACTGCCTCCCACTTGCCCCCTTTTTGATATCCAGAGGATCTCCCCTCACGGACTGGATCAGCCCTGCCATTACCTTGGCCCATAGCTGAGCCAAGTTTGCTTTTTCAGACATCTGTTCCCACAGCCCTGGCAAACACTGCCTCTAGGCTGGGTCCTCTGGAGCCATACCACAGGACCGTGCCTGCTGTCTCCTGGGAAACTCTGTCCATTCCTTTGGCCACACACCTCCAGAATATGAGAAACCTCAAGGCCCCCGAGGACATCCCACTACCGGGAGCCTCCCTGGACACACAGGGGCCTTCGGACACAAGCTGAGCAGCTACCTCCACGAAGGCATGCACACAGATGTCAACAGAGGTAGAAGGTTGAGCCGGACAGGCCCTTAGGCCCTAATCTCAACTCTTGCTTTGATTTCCAGGTGTCACTCCTCAGAGGCTTTGGTTCGAAGAACAGGATATGGGGCTTTCCTTAGGTACTGAAAAGAACTCCTCTCGTCTCCACATGGGAAGCTTCCTTGTTGGAGCCGTGTCAAACACCTTAGGTTGGAAAAACCTGCAGAGTCCCTGAGCCACCTCCACATTCCAAGGTCTCTCAGGCCACCAAGCCAGAGTAGGACTCATCTTCAAGAAGTCCATTTCAACTCTCCCCTCTGGGTAGCTCACCCAGGAGCCCGCAGATTGAGCCTGCCTTGTCCTGACTAAAGAGTGGGAATATGAGGTGGCGTTCCCAGGCATCCATGCTTAGACACCTGCTCTTGAGGCTTTCCGTATGGGGCCTCCTAGAACCATCCAATAGCACTCGACTGTCGTGCAGAAGGAAACCTTGAGGTTTGGAGTAGTTCACAAATCCCATCGTAGGCAACCCTTCCTTGCCTCATGAAGCCCCCAAGCCCTTCAGGAAGAGGCCATGCTGGACAAAATCTCTTGCCTGAGGCACGTCTCATAGTTGACATGACCTCAGTGCAGGAGATCTCGATTCAGCCTCTGCAGATTGGGCCTGCCGTGCCCTCGGTCCCAAACTTCACGCTAGCTTGTGTTTTCAGACTTCCTTCCTCACACTCCTGGCAAACAAGCCCTCCGGTCTAGGAACTCCAGAACTACCACCCAGCCCAGGGTCTGCCCAACGGAAGAAAAACGTTTCCCTGTGGGGCTCTCTCCAGAAAACCCAGATGAGGATCAACCTGCTCGGGCCTCGACGGTACCCGAACTGGATAGGCTGCTCTGGGCACTCATGCTCTGTCTGACACAGCCTGAAACCAGACGTCCAACAGACAAGGAGGCAGCTGGCCGCACACCCAGCACTTCGGACACGCCATGGTCTTATGCCGTCACCTCTTCCTAACCTTGGTTTTCAGATATCTGAACCTAGACATTATATCAATTCTCCACACAGCTGGGTATCGCAAGCACAACACAGAACTCCTCCTTCCCCGTGGCTGTAAAGCTTGCTCTTGGCATGGAGTCACACCTTCAGGGTGGGAGAAACCTTCATGGCCCCTGATGCCACGCCCAAACTTGAGAACTGCTTGGGCACAAATTCACATTGTGAACCTCAGCATGAGCCCCATGTCAAAGAAAGGCCTGTCGGGGCCTGCAACAAGAGCCCGCATATGGGGCTTGCCAAGCCCCTATGCACCCAATCCTCACCAGTGTTTGAGTGTTCCATTCGCCCCGCCCATACCTGGGGCTCTGCTCTGGAATCCCTTTCTTGGAGAGACCCATGAGCCAGACAACACGACTCCCCCCTTCCCACAAAATGCCCCAAAGTCTTGGGAGCTGGGCCAAATCCCCAGAGAGGGATACTCGTCCACCGTCCCTGAGGCCACCCCTCCAATCCACGGCTATCCCGGACACAACATCCGGAGACAAAAGCCTGAAGGAACGCCTCCCACTCGCCCTTGTTTCAGAGGCCCAGGAGCTCCCTCTCGGGCTGTACATCCGGCCTGCCATACCCTAGGCGCCACTCATAAGCTGAGTTTGTGTTTTCAGACTTCTGTGGCCACAGCCTGGACCCACACAACCTCCAGGCTAGGGCCTCTGGAGCCACAGCGAAAGATTGTGCCTGCCCTCTCCAAGGAAAGTGTGCCCAATCCATTGACCACAACCCTACATGTTAGGGAAATGCTCCAAGGCCCCTGACGCCATCCATAGTGTAGGCCACCCTGGACTAAGAGGGGCTCTCTGAAACCAGCGGAGCAACTATCTCCACTTAGACTCTCAGACAGTGTCCCCAGAGACAGAAGGTTGAAATGGACAGGCCCCCAGGCCGTAATCTGAACCTTAGCTTTGGTTTCCATGTGTCCGTCCTCAGAGGACTGTGTTCGTAGACCAGCACACGAGGCTTTTCTGAGGCACCAAACCAAACCTCTCTCGTCTCCACATGGGGAGCTTACTTACTGGGGATGTATCAAACCCTTCAGGTAGGAGAGTTCCGCAGGGCCACTGAACAACAAGCACATTCCAAGGTCTCCATGGACCCCAGCACACATTATGACGCATCATCAGGAGAGGCCATTTCAACTCAGCCCCCTGGGTAGCGTGCCCCAGAGGCAGCAGATCAAACATATCTTGTGGCTAATGGCCAATGGGAATGCGAGGCATGCTGGACAGGGATCCATCCTTCGAACCGTGCTCTCCAGTCCTTCCGTATGGTATGTCCTGGAGCCATGCAACAGGACTCGAATGTCCCGCAGAAGGAAACCTGGTGGTTTGGGGCAACCTCCAAACTCAGCGTGGGAAAACTTCCTTGGCCTCAAGAGGCCCCCGCTTCATGAAGGTGCCATCAGGGACACATACTCCAGCCTCAGCCAACGTCTGATCCTCGGCCTGACTTCAGATGCAGGAGATTTTGATTCAGCCTCTGCAGAGTGGGCCTGCTCTGCCCTTGGCTCCAATCCTCACCCTAGCTTGTCTTCTCAGACTTCCGTCCTCACACTCCTGGCCCACAAACCCAACCTTCTGGGAATTCTGGGGCCACAATGAAGCACTCTGCCTGCTTCCCAGGAGAAAAACATTGTCTATGGTGCTGCCCAGATACCCCAAATGAGGATCAAACTGCTTCGCCCTCGGCAAGCCCCCAATTGCAGAGGCTACCTTAAACACTGATGCTCTGTCGCAAATAGCCTGAGACCAGACCTTCCAACAGACACCGACACAGCTGGCTGCACACCCAGCACATTGGACCCGCCAATGCCTTAGGCCACCATCCATTCCCAACCTTGGTTTTCAGTCATCGGATCCTAGACCTTATCTCCAATCCCTGCACAGGGGGGAACCTGATGCACAAGTCAGAACCCCTGCTTCCCCATGGCAAGAAACGTTGCTGCTGGCAGTGAGTCAAACCTTCAGTGTAGGAGAAAACGGCATGTCTCATGAGGCCACGCCCAGGCGTGAGGGCCGCCTTGGGCACAAACACACATTGTGACCCTCAGAGTGAGTACCTTATTCAAGTAACGCCTCTCAGTGACTGGACCAAGAGCCCGCATATGTGGCTTGCCATGCCCATAGGCACCCAGGACTAACTAGATGGTGTGTATTCCAGTTGAGGGAACCCACTGCTCTGCTCTAGAGTCCCTCTCCTGGGGGGTCCCCTGGGGCAGAAAACAGTACTCTTCCCTTCCCAAAGAATGAACCCAAACACTTGGGAGCTTGAACAATCCCCCGAGAGGAAGGCTCTTCCTCGGCCCCTGAAGCAACCCCTACCCTGAACGGCCACTGTGAACGCAACACCCAGAGACAAAAGCCAGAGCGACTGCCTCCCACTTGCCCGCTTTTTGATATCCAGAGGATCTCCCCTCACGGACTGGATCAGCCCTGCCATTACCTTGGCCCCTACCTGAGCCAAGTTTGCTTTTTCAGACATCTGTCCCCACAGCCCTGGCAAACACAGCCTTAGGCTGGGTCCTCTGGAGCCATACCACAGGACCGTGCCTGCTCTCTCCTGGGAAACTCTGTCCATTCCTTTGGCCACACACCTCCAGAATATGAGAAACCTCAAGGCCCCCGAGGACATCCCACTACCGGGAGCCTCCCTGGACACACAGGGGCCTTCGGACACAAGCTGAGCAGCTACCTCCACGAAGGCATGCACACAGATGTCAACAGAGATAGAAGGTTGAGCCGGACAGGCCCTTAGGCCCTAATCTCAACTCTTGCTTTGATTTCCAGGTGTCACTCCTCAGAGGCTTCGGTTCGAAGAAGAGGATATGGGGCTTTCCTTAGGCACTGAAAAGAACTCCTCTCGTCTCCACATGGGAAGCTTCCTTGTTGGAACCGTGTCAAACACCTTAGGTTGGAAAAACCTGCAGAGTCCCTGAGCCACCTCCACATTCCAAGGTCTCTCAGGCCACCAAGCCAGAGTAGGACTCATCTTCAAGAGAGTCCATTTCAACTCTCCCCTCTTGGTAGCTCACCCAGGAGCCCGCAGATTGAGCCTGCCTTGTCCTGACTAAAGAGTGGGAATATGAGGTGGCGTTCCCAGGCATCCATGCTTAGACACCTGCTCTCGAGGCTTTCCGTTTGGGGCCTCCTAGAACCATCCAATAGCACTCGACTGTCGTGCAGAAGGAAACCTTGAGGTTTGGAGTAGTTCACAAATCCCATCGTAGGCAACCCTCCCTGGCCTCATGAAGCCCCCACACCCTTCAGGAAGAGGCCATGCTGGACAAAATCTCTAGCCTGAGGCACGTCTCATAGTTGACATGACCTCAGTGCAGGAGATCTCGATTCAGCCTCTGCAGAGTGGGCCTGCCGTGCCCTCGGTCCCAAACTTCACGCTAGCTTGTGTTTTCAGACTTCCTTCCTCACACTCCTGGCAAACAAGCCCTCCGGTCTAGGAACTCCAGAACTACCACCCAGCCCAGGGTCTGCTCAACGGAAGAAAAACGTTTCCCTGTTGGGCTCTCTCCAGAAAACCCAGATGAGGATCAACCTGCTCGGGCCTCGACGGTACCCGAACTGGATAGGCTGCTCTGGGCACTCATGCTCTGTCTGACACAGCCTGAAACCAGACGACCAACAGACAAGGAGGCAGCTGGCCGCACACCCAGCACTTCGGACACGCCATGGTCTTATGCCGTCACCTCTTCCTAACCTTGGTTTTCAGATATCTGAACCTAGACATTATATCAATTCTCCACACAGCTGGGTATCGCAAGCACAACACAGAACTCCTCCTTCCCCGTGGCTGTAAAGCTTGCTCTTGGCATGGAGTCACACCTTCAGGGTGGGAGAAACCTTCATGGCCCCTGATGCCACGCCCAAACTTGAGAGCTGCTAGGGTACAAATTCACATTGTGAACCTCAGCATGAGCCCCATGTCAAAGAAAGGCCTGTCGGGGCCTGCAACAAGAGCCCGCATATGGGGCTTGCCAAGCCCCTATGCACCCAATCCTCACCAGTGTTTGAGTTTTCCAGTCGCCCCGCCCGTACCTGGGGCTCTGCTCTGGAATCCCTTTCTTGGAGAGACCCATGAGCCAGACAACACGACTCCCCCCTTCCCACAAAATGCCCCAAAGTCTTGGGAGCTGGGCCAAATCCCCAGAGAGGGATACTCGTCCACCGTCCCTGAGGCCACCCCTCCAATCCACGGCTATCCCGGACACAACATCCGGAGACAAAAGCCTGAAGGAACGCCTCCCACTCGCCCTTGTTTCAGAGGCCCAGGAGCTCCCTCTCGGGCTGTACATCCGGCCTGCCATACCCTAGGCGCCACTCATAAGCTGAGTTTGTGTTTTCAGACTTCTGTGGCCACAGCCTGGACCCACACAACCTCCAGGCTAGGGCCTCTGGAGCCACAGCGAAAGATTGTGCCTGCCCTCTCCAAGGAAAGTGTGCCCAATCCATTGACCACAACCCTACATGTTAGGGAAAAGCTCCAAGGCCCCTGACGCCATCCATAGTGTAGGCCACCCTGGACTAAGAGGGGCTCTCTGAAACCAGCAGAGCAACTATCTCCACTTAGACTCTCAGACAGTGTCCCCAGAGACAGAAGGTTGAAATGGACAGGCCCCCAGGCCGTAATCTGAACCTTAGCTTTGGTTTCCATGTGTCCGTCCTCAGAGGACTGTGTTCGTAGACCAGCACACGACGCTTTTCTGAGGCACCAAACCAAACCTCTCTCGTCTCCACATGGGGAGCTTACTTACTGGGGATGTATCAAACCCTTCAGGTAGGAGAGTTCCGCAGGGCCACTGAACAACAAGCACATTCCAAGGTCTCCATGGACCCCAACGCACATTATGACGCATCATCAGGAGAGGCCATTTTTACTCAGCCCCCTGGGTAGCGTGCCCCAGAGGCAGCAGATCAAACATATCTTGTGGCTAATGGCCAATGGGAATGCGAGGCATGCTGGACAGGGATCCATCCTTCGAACCGTGCTCTCCAGTCCTTCCGTATGGTATGTCCTGGAGCCATGCAACAGGACTCGAATGTCCCGCAGAAGGAAACCTGGTGGTTTGGGGCAACCTCCAAACTAAGCGTTGGAAAACTTCCTTGGCCTCAAGAGGCCCCCGCTTCATGAAGGTGCCATCAGGGACACATACTCCAGCCTCAGCCAACGTCTGATCCTCAGCCTGACTTCCGATGCAGGAGATTTTGATTCAGCCTCTGCAGAGTGGGCCTGCTCTGCCCTTGGCTCCAATCCTCACCCTAGCTTGTCTTCTCAGACTTCCGTCCTCACACTCCTGGCCCACAAACCCAACCTTCTGGGAATTCTGGGGCCACAATGAAGCACTCTGCCTGCCTCCCAGGAGAAAAACATTGTCTATGGTGCTGCCCAGATACCCCAAATGAGGATCAAACTGCTTGGCCCTCGGCAACCCCCCAATTGCAGAGGCTACCTTAAACACTGATGCTCTGTCGCAAATAGCCTGAGACCAGACCTTCCAACAGACACCGACAGAGCTGGCTGCACACCCAGCATATTGGACCCGCCAATGCCTTAGGCCACCATCCATTCCCAACCTTGGTTTTCAGTCATCAGATCCTAGACCTTATCTCCAATAACTGCACAGGGGGGAACCTGATGCACAAGTCAGAACCCCTCCTTCCCCATGGCAAGAAACGTTGCTGCTGGCAGTGAGTCAAACCTTCAGTTAGGAGAAAACGGCATGGCCCATGAAGCCACGCCCAGGCGTGAGGGCCGCCTTGGGCACAAACACACATTGTGACCCTCAGCGTGAGTACCTTATTCAAGTAACGCCTCTCAGTGACTGGACCAAGAGCCCGCATATGTGGCTTGCCATGCCCATAGGCACCCAGGACTAACTAGATGGTGTGTATTCCAATTGAGGGAACCCACTGCTCTGCTCTAGAGTCCCTCTCCTGGGGGGTCCCCTGGGGCAGAAAACAGAACTCTTCCCTTCCCAAAGAATGAACCCAAACACTTGGGAGCTTGAACAATCCCCCGAGAGGAAGGCTCTTCCTTGGCCCCTGAAGCAACCCCTACCCTGAACGGCCACTGTGAACGCAACACCCAGAGACAAAAGCCAGAGCGACTGCCTCCCACTTGCCCCCTTTTTGATATCCAGAGGATCTCCCCTCACGGACTGGATCAGCCCTGCCATTACCTTGGCCCCTACCTGAGCCAAGTTTGCTTTTTCAGACATCTGTCCCCACAGCCCTGGCAAACACAGCCTTAGGCTGGGTCCTCTCGAGCCATACCACAGGACCGTGCCTGCTCTCTCCTGGGAAACTCTGTCCATTCCTTTGGCCACACACCTCCAGAATATGAGAAACCTCAAGGCCCCCGAGGACATCCCACTACCGGGAGCCTCCCTGGACACACAGGGGCCTTCGGAAACAAGCTGAGCAGCTACCTCCACGGAGGCATGCACACAGATGTCAACAGAGGTAGAAGGTTGAGCCGGACAGGCCCTTAGGCCCTAATCTCAACTCTTGCTTTGATTTCCAGGTGTTACTCCTAGAGGCTTTGGTTCGAAGAACAGGATATGGGGCTTTCCTGAGGCACTGAACAGAACTCCTCTCGTCTCCACATGGGAAGCTTCCTTGTTGGAGCCGTGTCAAACACCTCAGGTTGGAGAAACCTGCAGAGTCCCTGAGCCACCTCCACATTCCAAGGTCTCTCAGGCCACCAAGCCAGTGTAGGACTCATCTTCAAGAGAGTCCATTTCAACTCTCCCCTCTGGGTAGCTCACCCAGGAGCCCGCAGATTGAGCCTGCCTTGTCCTGACTAAAGAGTGGGAATATGAGGTGGCGTTCCCAGGCATCCATGCTTAGACACCTGCTCTCGAGGCTTTCCGTTTGGGCCTCCTAGAACCATCCAATAGCACCCGACTGTCGTGCAGAAGGAAACCTTGAGTTTTGGAGTAGTTCACAAATCCCATCGTAGGCAACCCTCCCTGGCCTCATGAAGCCCCCACACCCTTCAGGAAGAGGCCATGCTGGACAAAATCTCTAGCCTGAGGCACGTCTCATAGTTGACATGACCTCAGTGCAGGAGATCTCGATTCAGCCTCTGCAGAGTGGGCCTGCCGTGCCCTCGGTCCCAAACTTCACGCTAGCTTGTGTTTTCAGACTTCCTTCCTCACACTCCTGGCAAACAAGCCCTCCGGTCTAGGAACTCCAGAACTACCACCCAGCCCAGGGTCTGCCCAACGGAAGAAAAACGTTTCCCTGTGGGGCTCTCTCCAGAAAACCCAGATGAGGATCAACCTGCTCGGGCCTCGACGGTACCCGAACTGGATAGGCTGCTCTGGGCACTCATGCTCTGTCTGACACAGCCTGAAACCAGACGTCCAACAGACAAGGAGGCAGCTGGCCGCACACCCAGCACTTCGGACACGCCATGGTCTTATGCCGTCACCACTTCCTAACCTTGATTTTCAGATATCTGAACCTAGACATATCAATTCTCCACACAGCTGGGTATCGCAAGCACAACACAGAACTCCTCCTTCCCCGTGGCTGTAAAGCTTGCTCTTGGCATGGAGTCACACCTTCAGGGTGGGAGAAACCTTCATGGCCCCTGATGCCACGCCCAAACTTGAGAGCTGCTTGGGCACAAATTCACATTGTGAACCTCAGCATGAGCCCCATGTCAAAGAAAGGCCTGTCGGGGCCTGCAACAAGAGCCCGCATATGGGGCTTGCCAAGCCCCTATGCACCCAATCCTCACCAGTGTTTGAGTTTTCCAGTCGCCCCGCCCGTACCTGGGGCTCTGCTCTGGAATCCCTTTCTTGGAGAGACCCATGAACCAGACAACACGACTCCACCCTTACCACAAAATGCCCCAAAGTCTTGGGAGCTGGGCCAAATCCCCAGAGAGGGATACTCGTCCACCGTCCCTGAGGCCACCCCTCCAATCCACGGCTATCCCGGACACAACATCTGGAGACAAAAGCCTGAAGGAACGCCTCCCACTCGCCCTTGTTTCAGAGGCCCAGGAGCTCCCTCTCGGGCTGTACATCCGGCCTGCCATACCCTAGGCGCCACTCATAAGCTGAGTTTGTGTTTTCAGACTTCTGTGGCCACAGCCTGGACCCACACAACCTCCAGGCTAGGGCCTCTGGAGCCACAGTGAAAGATTGTGCCTGCCCTCTGCAAGGAAAGTGTGCCCAATCCATTGACCACAACCCTACAGGTTAGGAAAAGCTCCAAGGCCCCTGACGCCATCCATAGTGTAGGCCACCCTGGACTAAGAGGGGCTCTCTGAAACCAGCGGAGCAACTATCTCCACTTAGACTCTCAGACAGTGTCCCCAGAGACAGAAGGTTGAAATGGACAGGCCCCCAGGCCTTAATCTGAACCTTACCTTTGGTTTCCATGTGTCCGTCCTCAGAGGACTGTGTTCGTAGGCCAGCACACGAGGCTTTTCTGAGGAACCAAACCAAACCTCTCTCGTCTCCACATGGGGAGGTTACTTACTGGGGATGTATCAAACCCTTCAGGTAGGAGAGTTCCGCAGGGCCACTGAACAACAAGCACATTCCAAGGTCTCCATGGACCCCAGCACACATTATGACGCATCATCAGGAGAGGCCATTTTTACTCAGCCCCCTGGGTAGCGTGCCCCAGAGGCAGCTGATCAAACATATCTTGTGGCTAATGGCCAATGGGAATGCGAGGCATGCTGGACAGGGATCCATCCTTCGAACCGTGCTCTCCAGTCCTTCCGTATGGTATGTCCTCGAGCCATGCAACAGGACTCGAATGTCCCGCAGAAGGAAACCTGGTGGTTTGGGGCAACCTCCAAACTCAGCGTGGGAAAACTTCCTTGGCCTCAAGAGTCCCCCGCTTCATGAAGGTGCCATCAGGGACACATACTCCAGCCTCAGCCAACGTCTGATCCTCAGCCTGACTTCATATGCAGGAGATTTTGATTCAGCCTCTGCAGAGTGGGCCTGCTCTGCCCTTGGCTCCAATCCTCACCCTAGCTTGTCTTCTCAGACTTCCGTCCTCACACTCCTGGCCCACAAACCCAACTTTCTGGGAATTCTGGGGCCACAATGAAGCACTCTGCCTGCCTCCCAGGAGAAAAACATTGTCTATGGTGCTGCCCAGATACCCCAAATGAGGATCAAACTGCTGGGCCTCGGCAACCCCCCAATTGCAGAGGCTACCTTAAACACTGATGCTCTGTCGCAAATAGCCTGAGACCAGACCTTCCAACAGACACCGACAGAGCTGGCTGCACACCCAGCACATTGGACCCGCCAATGCCTTAGGCCACCATCCATTCCCAACCTGGGTTTTCAGTCATCGGATCCTAGACCTTATCTCCAATCCCTGCACAGGGGGGAACCTGATGCACAAGTCAGAACCCCTCCTTCCCCATGGCAAGAAACGTTGCTGCTGGCAGTGAGTCAATCCTTCAGTGTAGGAGAAAACGGCATGGCCCATGAGGCCACGCCCAGGCGTGAGGGCCGCCTTGGGCACAAACACACATTGTGACCCTCAGCGTGAGTACCTTATTCAAGTAACGCCTCTCAGTGACTGGAACAAGAGCCTGCATATGTGGCTTGCCATGCCCATAGGCACCCAGGACTAACTAGATGGTGTGTATTCCAGTTGAGGGAACCCACTGCTCTGCTCTAGAGTCCCTCTCCTGGGGGGTCCCCTGGGGCAGAAAACAGTACTCTTCCCTTCCCAAAGAATGAACCCAAACACTTGGGAGCTTGAACAATCCCCCGAGAGGAAGGCTCTTCCTCGGCCCCTGAAGCAACCCCTACCCTGAACGGCCACTGTGAACGCAACACCCAGAGACAAAAGCCAGAGCGACTGCCTCCCACTTGCCCGCTGTTTGATATCCAGAGGATCTCCCCTCACGGACTGGATCAGCCCTGCCATTACCTTGGCCCCTACCTGAGCCAAGTTTGCTTTTTCAGACATCTGTCCCCACAGCCCTGGCAAACACAGCCTCTAGGCTGGGTCCTCTGGAGCCATACCACAGGACCGTGCCTGCTCTCTCCTGGGAAACTCTGTCCATTCCTTTGGCCACACACCTCCAGAATATGAGAAACCTCAAGGCCCCCGAGGACATCCCACTACCGGGAGCCTCCCTGGACACACAGGGGCCTTCGGACACAAGCTGAGCAGCTACCTCCACGAAGGCATGCACACAGATGTCAACAGAGGTAGAAGGTTGAGCCGGACAGGCCCTTAGGCCCTAATCTCAACTCTTGCTTTGATTTCCAGGTGTTACTCCTCAGAGGCTTTGGTTCGAAGAACAGGATATGGGGCTTTCCTGAGGCACTGAACAGAACTCCTCTCATCTCCACATGGGAAGCTTCCTTGTTGGAGCCGTGTCAAACACCTCAGGTTGGAGAAACCTGCAGAGTCCCTGAGCCACCTCCACATTCCAAGGTCTCTCAGGCCACCAAGCCAGTGTAGGACTCATCTTCAAGAGAGTCCATTTCAACTCTCCCCTCTGGGTAGCTCACCCAGGAGCCCGCAGATTGAGTTGCCTTGTCCTGACTAAAGAGTGGGAATATGAGGTGGCGTTCCCAGGCATCCATGCTTAGACACCTGCTCTCGAGGCTTTCCGTTTGGGGCCTCCTAGAACCATCCAATAGCACCCGACTGTCGTGCAGAAGGAAACCTTGAGTTTTGGAGTAGTTCACAAATCCCATCGTAGGCAACCCTCCCTGGCCTCATGAAGCCCCCACACCCTTCAGGAAGAGGCCATGCTGGACAAAATCTCTAGCCTGAGGCACGTCTCATAGTTGACATGACCTCAGTGCAGGAGATCTCGATTCAGCCTCTGCAGATTGGGCCTGCCGTGCCCTCGGTCCCAAACTTCACGCTAGCTTGTGTTTTCAGACTTCCTTCCTCACACTCCTGGCAAACAAGCCCTCCGGTCTAGGAACTCCAGAACTACCACCCAGCCCAGGGTCTGCCCAACGGAAGAAAAACGTTTCCCTGTGGGGCTCTCTCCAGAAAACCCAGATGAGGATCAACCTGCTCGGGCCTCGACGGTACCCGAACTGGATAGGCTGCTCTGGGCACTCATGCTCTGTCTGACACAGCCTGAAACCAGACGTCCAACAGACAAGGAGGCAGCTGGCCGCACACCCAGCACTTCGGACACGCCATGGTCTTATGCCGTCACCTCTTCCTAACCTTGGTTTTCAGATATCTGAACCTAGACATTATATCAATTCTCCACACAGCTGGGTATCGCAAGCACAACACAGAACTCCTCCTTCCCCGTGGCTGTAAAGCTTGCTCTTGGCATGGAGTCACACCTTCAGGGTGGGAGAAACCTTCATGGCCCCTGATGCCACGCCCAAACTTGAGAGCTGCTTGGGCACAAATTCACATTGTGAACCTCAGCATGAGCCCCATGTCAAAGAAAGGCCTGTCGGGGCCTGCAACAAGAGCCCGCATATGGGGCTTGCCAAGCCCCTATGCACCCAATCCTCACCAGTGTTTGAGTTTTCCAGTCGCCCCGCCCGTACGTGGGGCTCTGCTCTGGAATCCCTTTCTTGGAGAGACCCATGAGCCAGACAACACGACTCCACCCTTCCCACAAAATGCCCCAAAGTCTTGGGAGCTGGGCCAAATCCCCAGAGAGGGATACTCGTCCACAGTCCCTGAGGCCACCCCTCCAATCCACGGCTATCCCGGACACAACATCCGGAGACAAAAGCCTGAAGGAACGCCTCCCACTCGCCCTTGTTTCAGAGGCCCAGGAGCTCCCTCTCGGGCTGTACATCCGGCCTGCCATACCCTAGGCGCCACTCATAAGCTGAGTTTGTGTTTTCAGACTTCTGTTGCCAAGCCTGGACCCACACAACCTCCAAACTAGGGCCTCTGGAGCCACAGCCAAAGATTGTGCCTGCCCTCTCCAAGGAAAGTGTGCCCAATCCATTGACCACAACCCTACAGGTTAGGGAAAAGCTCCAAGGCCCCTGACGCCATCCATAGTGTAGGCCACCCTGGACTAAGAGGGGCTCTCTGAAACCAGCGGAGCAACTATCTCCACTTAGACTCTCAGACAGTGTCCCCAGAGACAGAAGGTTGAAATGGACAGGCCCCCAAGCCGTAAACTGAACCTTACCTTTGGTTTCCATGTGTCCGTCCTCAGAGGACTGTGTTCGTAGACCAGCACACGAGGCTTTTCTGAAGAACCAAACCAAACCTCTCTCGTCTCCACATGGGGAGGTTACTTACTGGGGATGTATCAGACCCTTCAGGTAGGAGAGTTCCGCAGGGCCACTGAACAACAAGCACATTCCAAGGTCTCCATGGACCCCAACGCACATTATGACGCATCATCAGGAGAGGCCATTTTTACTCAGCCCCCTGGGTAGCGTGCCCCAGAGGCAGCAGATCAAACATATCTTGTGGCTAATGGCCAATGGGAATGCGAGGCATGCTGGACAGGGATCCATCCTTCGAACCGTGCTCTCCAGTCCTTCCGCATGGTATGTCCTGGAGCCATGCAACAGGACTCGAATGTCCCGCAGAAGGAAACCTGGTGGTTTGGGGCAACCTCCAAACTCAGCGTGGGAAAACTTCCTTGGCCTCAAGAGGCCCCCGCTTCATGAAGGTGCCATCAGGGACACATACTCCAGCCTCAGCCAACGTCTGATCATCGGCCTGACTTCAGATGCAGGAGATTTTGATTCAGCCTCTGCAGAGTGGGCCTGCTCTGCCCTTGGCTCCAATCCTCACCCTAGCTTGTCTTCTCAGACTTCCGTCCTCACACTCCTGGCCCACAAACCCAACCTTCTGGGAATTCTGGGGCCACAATGAAGCACTCTGCCTGCCTCCCAGGAGAAAAACATTGTCTATGGTGCTGCCCAGATACCCCAAATGAGGATCAAACTGCTTGGCCCTCGGCAACCCCCCAATTGCAGAGGCTACCTTAAACACTGATGCTCTGTCGCAAATAGCCTGAGACCAGACCTTCCAACAGACACCGACACAGCTGGCTGTACACCCAGCACATTGGACCCGCCAATGCCTTAGGCCACCATCCATTCCCAACCTTGGTTTTCAGTCATCGGATCCTAGACCTTATCTCCAATCCCTGCACAGGGGGGAACCTGATGCACAAGTCAGAACCCCTCCTTCCCCATGGCAAGAAACATTGCTGCTGGCAGTGAGTCAAACCTTCAGTGTAGGAAAAACGGCATGGCCCATGAGGCCACGCCCAGGCGTGAGGGCCGCCTTGGGCACAAACACACATTGTGACCCTCAGAGTGAGTACCTTATTCAAGTAACGCCTCTCAGTGACTGGACCAAGAGCCCGCATATGTGGCTTGCCATGCCCATAGGCACCCAGGACTAACTAGATGGTGTGTATTCCAGTTGAGGGAACCCACTGCTCTGCTCTAGAGTCCCTCTCCTGGGGGGTCCCCTGGGGCAGAAAACA
Organism: Mustela nivalis; assembly: GCF_964662115.1. NCBI lineage: Eukaryota > Metazoa > Chordata > Mammalia > Carnivora > Mustelidae > Mustela > Mustela nivalis. The sequence goes on from NW_028136466.1 coordinate 782,452, forward strand.
GTACTCTTCCCTTCCCAAAGAATGAACCCAAACACTTGGGAGCTTGAACAATCCCCCGAGAGGAAGGCTCTTTCTCGCCCCGTGAAGCAACGCCTACCCTGAACGGCCACTGTGAACGCAATACCCAGACACAAAAGCCAGAGCGACTGCCTCCCACTTCCCCCCTTTTTGATATCAGAGGATCTCCCCTCACGAACTGGATCAGCCCTGCCATTACCTTGGCCCCAACCTGAGCCAAGTTTGCTTTTTCAGACATCTGTCCCCACAGCCCTGGCAAACACAGCCTCTAGGCTGGGTCCTCTGGAGCCATACCACAGGACCGTGCCTGCTCTCTCCTGGGAAACTCTGTCCATTCCTTTGGCCACACACCTCCAGAATATGAGAAACCTCAAGGCCCCCGAGGACATCCCACTACCGGGAGCCTCCCTGGACACACAGGGGCCTTCGGACACAAGCTGAGCAGCTACCTCCACGAAGGCATGCACACAGATGTCAACAGAGGTAGAAGGTTGAGCCGGACAGGCCCTTAGGCCCTAATCTCAACTCTTGCTTTGATTTCCAGGTGTTACTCCTCAGAGGCTTTGGTTCGAAGAACAGGATATGGGGCTTTCCTGAGGCACTGAACAGAACTCCTCTCGTCTCCACATGGGAAGCTTCCTTGTTGGAGCCGTGTCAAACACCTCAGGTTGGAGAAACCTGCAGAGTCCCTGAGCCACCTCCACATTCCAAGGTCTCTCAGGCCACCAAGCCAGAGTAGGACTGATCTTCAAGAGAGTCCATTTCAACTCTCCCCTCTGGGTAGCTCACCCACGAGCCCGCAGATTGAGCCTGCCTTGTCCTGACTAAAGAGTGGGAATATGAGGTGGCGTTCCCAGGCATCCATGCTTAGACACCTGCTCTCGAGACTTTCCGTTTGGGGCCTCCTAGAACCATCCAATAGCACCCGACTGTCGTGCAGAAGGAAACCTTGAGGTTTGGAGTAGTTCACAAATCCCATCGTAGGCAACCCTCCCTGGCCTCATGAAGCCCCCACACCCTTCAGGAAGAGGCCATGCTGGACAAAATCTCTAGCCTGAGGCACGTCTCATAGTTGACATGACCTCAGTGCAGGAGATCTCGATTCAGCCTCTGCAGAGTGGGCCTGCCGTGCCCTCGGTCCCAAACTTCACGCTAGCTTGTGTTTTCAGACTTCCTTCCTCACACTCCTGGCAAACAAGCCCTCCGGTCTAGGAACTCCAGAACTACCACCCAGCCCAGGGTCTGCCCAACGGAAGAAAAACGTTTCCCTGTGGGGCTCTCTCCAGAAAACCCAGATGAGGATCAACCTGCTCGGGCCTCGACGGTACCCGAACTGGATAGGCTGCTCTGGGCACTCATGCTCTGTCTGACACAGCCTGAAACCAGACGTCAAACAGACAAGGAGACAGCTGGCCGCACACCCAGCACTTCGGACACGCAATGGTCTTATGCCGTCACCTCTTCCTAACCTTGGTTTTCAGATATCTGAACCTAGACATTATAACAATTCTCCACACAGCTGGGTATCGCAAGCACAACACAGAACTCCTCCTTCCCCGTGGCTGTAAAGCTTGCTCTTGGCATGGAGTCACACCTTCAGGGTGGGAGAAACCTTCATGGCCCCTGATGCCACGCCCAAACTTGAGTGCTGCTTGGGCACAAATTCACACTGTGACCCTCAGCATGAGCTCCATGTCAAAGAAAGGCCTGTCAGGGCCAGGACCAAGAGCCCGCATATGGGGCTTGCCAAGCCCCTATGCACCCAATCCTCACCAGTGTTTGAGTTTTCCAGTCGCCCCGCCCGTACCTGGGGCTCTGATCTGGAATCCCTTTCTTGGAGAGACCCATGAGCCAGACAACACGACTCCACCCTTCCCACAAAATGACCCCAAACTCTTGGGAGCTGGGAAAAAATCCCCCAAGAGGGATACTCGTCCACAGACCCTGAGGCCACCCCACCAATCCACGGCTATCTCGGACACAACATCCAGAGACAAAAGCCTGAAGGAACGCCTCCCACAAGACCTTGTTTCAGAGGCCCAGGAGCTCCCTCTCGGGCTGTACATCCGGCCTGCCATACCCTAGGCGCCACTCATAAGCTGAGTTTGTGTTTTCAGACTTCTGTTCCCACAGCCTGGACCCACACAAGCTCCAGGCTAGGGCCTCTGGAGCCACAGCGAAAGATTGTGCCTGCCCTCTCCAAGGAAAGTGTGCCCAATCCATTGACCACAACCCTACAGGTTAGGGAAAAGCTCCAAGGCCCCTGAGGCCATCCATATTGTAGGCCACCCTGGACTAAGAGGGGCTCTCTGACACCAGCGGAGCAACTATCTCTACTTATACTCTCAGACAGTGTCCCCAGAGACAGAAGGTTGGAATGGACAGGCCCCCAGGCCCTAATCTGAACCTTAGCTTTGGTTTCCATGTGTCCGTCCTCAGAGGACTGTTTTCGTAGCCCAGCACACGAGGCTTTTCTGAGGCACCAAACCAAACCTCTCTCGTCTCCACATGGGGAGGTTACTTACTGGGGATGTATCAAACCCTTCAGGTAGGAGAGTTCCGCAGGGCCACTGAACAACAAGCACATTCCAAGGTCTCCATGGACCCCAACGCACATTATGTCGCATCATCAGGAGAGGCCATTTCAACTCAGCCCCCTGGGTAGCGTGCCCCAGAGGCAGCAGATCAAACATATCTCGTGGCTAATGGCCAATGGGAATGCGAGGCATGCTGGACAGGGATCCATCCTTCGAACCGTGCTCTCCAGTCCTTCCGTATGGTATGTCCTGGAGCCATGCAACAGGACTCGAATGTCCCGCAGAAGGAAACCTGGTGGTTTGGGGCAACCTCCAAACTCAGCGTGGGAAAACTTCTTTGGCCTCAAGAGGCCCCCGCTTCATGAAGGTGCCATCAGGGACACATACTCCAGCCTCAGCCAACGTCTGATCCTCAGCCTGACTTCAGATGCAGGAGATTTTGATTCAACCTCTGCAGAGTGGGCCTTTTCTGCCCTTGGCTCCAATCCTCACCCTAGCTTGTCTTCTCAGACTTCCGTCCGCACACTCCTGGCCCACAAGCCCACCCTACTGGGAATTCTGGGGCCACAATGAAGCACTCTGCCTGCCTCCCAAGAGAAAAATATTGTCTATGGTGCTGCCCAGAAACCCTAAATGAGGATCAAACTGCTTGGCCCTCGGCAACCCCCCAATTGCAGAGGCTACCTTAAACACTGATGCTCTGTCGCAAATAGCCTGAGACCAGACCTTCCAACAGACACCGACAGAGCTGGCTGCACAGCCAGCACATTGGACCCGCCACTGCCTTAGGCCACCATCCATTCCCAACCTGGGTTTTCAGTCATCGGATCCTAGACCTTATCTCCAATCCCTGCACAGGGGGGAACCTGATGCACAAGTCAGAACCCCTCCTTCCCCATGGCAAGAAACCTTGCTGCTGGCAGTGAGTCAAACCTTCAGTGTAGGAGAAAAAGGCATGGCCCATGAGGCCACGCCCAGGCGTGAGGGCCGCTTTGGGCACAAACACACATTGTGACCCTCAGCGTGAGACCTTATTCAAGTAACGCCTCTCAGTGACTGGACCAAGAGCCCGCATATGTGGCTTGCCATGCCATAGGCACCCAGGACTAACTAGATGGTGTGTATTCCAGTTGAGGGACCCCACTGCTCTGCTCTAGAGTCCCTCTCCTGGGGGGTCCCCTGGGGCAGAAAACAGTACTCTTCCCTTCCCAAAGAATGAACCCAAACACTTGGGAGCTTGAACAATCCCCCGAGAGGAAGGCTCTTCCTCGGCCCCTGAAGCAACCCCTACCCTGAATGGCCACTGTGAACGCAACACCCAGAGACAAAAGCCAGAGCGACTGCCTCCCACTTGCCCCCTTTTTGATATCCAGAGGATCTCCCCTCACGGACTGGATCAGCCCTGCCATTACCTTGGCCCCTACCTGAGCCAAGTTTGCTTTTTCAGACATCTGTCCCCACAGCCCTGGCAAACACAGCCTCTAGGCTGGGTCCTCTGGAGCCATACCAAAGGACCGTGCCTGCTCTCTCCTGGGAAACTCTGTCCATTCCTTTGGCCACACACCTCCAGAATATGAGAAACCTCAAGGCCCCCGAGGACATCCCACTACCGGGAGCCTCCCTGGACACACAGGGGCCTTCGGACACAAGCTGAGCAGCTACCTCCACGAAGGCATGCACACAGATGTCAACAGAGGTAGAAGGTTGAGCCGGACAGGCCCTTAGGCCCTAATCTCAACTCTTGCTTTGATTTCCAGGTGTTACTCCTCAGAGGCTTTGGTTCAAGAACAGGATATGGGGCTTTCCTGAGACACTGAACAGAACTCCTCTCGTCTCCACATGGGAAGCTTCCTTGTTGGAGCCGTGTCAAACACCTCAGGTTGGAGAATCCTGCAGAGTCCCTGAGACACCTCCACATTCCAAGGTCTCTCAGGCCACCAAGCCAGAGTAGGACTCATCTTCAAGAGAGTCCATTTCAACTCTCCCCTCTGGGTAGCTCACCCAGGAGCCCGCAGATTGAGCCTGCCTTGTCCTGACTAAAGAGTGGGAATATGAGGTGGCGTTCCCAGGCATCCATGCTTAGACACCTGCTCTCGAGGCTTTCCGTTTGGGGCCTCCTAGAACCATCCAATAGCACCCGACTGTCGTGCAGAAAGAAACCTTGAGTTTTGGAGTAGTTCACAAATCCCATCGTAGGCAACCCTCCCTGGCCTCATGAAGCCCCCACACCCTTCAGGAAGAGGCCATGCTGGACAAAATCTCTAGCCTGAGGCACGTCTCATAGTTGACATGACCTCAGTGCAGGAGATCTCGATTCAGCCTCTGCAGAGTGGGCCTGCCGTGCCCTCGGTCCCAAACTTCACGCTAGCTTGTGTTTTCAGACTTCCTTCCTCACACTCCTGGCAAACAAGCCCTCCGGTCTAGGAACTCCAGAACTACCACCCAGCCCAGGGTCTGCCCAACGGAAGAAAAACGTTTCCCTGTGGGGCTCTCTCCAGAAAACCCAGATGAGGATCAACCTGCTCGGGCCTCGACGGTACCCGAACTGGATAGGCTGCTCTGGGCACTCATGCTCTGTCTGACACAGCCTGAAACCAGACGTCCAACAGACAAGGAGGCAGCTGGCCGCACACCCAGCACTTCGGACACGCCATGGTCTTATGCCGTCACCTCTTCCTAACCTTGGTTTTCAGATATCTGAACCTAGACATTATATCAATTCTCCACACAGCTGGGTATCGCAAGCACAACACAGAACTCCTCCTTCCCCGTGGCTGTAAAGCTTGCTCTTGGCATGGAGTCACACCTTCAGGTTGGGAGAAACCTTCATGGCCCCTGATGCCACGCCCAAACGTGAGAGCTGCTTGGGCACAAATTCACATTGTGAACCTAAGCATGAGCCCCATGTCAAAGAAAGGCCTGTCGGGGCCTGCAACAAGAGCCCGCATATGGGGCTTGCCAAGCCCCTATGCACCCAATCCTCACCAGTGTTTGAGTTTTCCAGTCACCCCGCCCGTACCTGGGGCTCTGCTCTGGAATCCCTTTCTTGGAGAGACCCATGAGCCAGACAACACGACTCCACCCTTCCCACAAAATGACCCCAAACTCTTGGGAGCTGGGAAAAATCCCCAGAGAGGGATACTCGTCCACAGTCCCTGAGGCCACCCCTCCAATCCACGGCTATCCCGGACACAACATCCAGAGACAAAAGCCTGAAGGAACGCCTCCCACTCGCCCTTGTTTCAGAGGCCCAGGAGCTCCCTCTCGGGCTGTACATCCGGCCTGCCATACCCTAGGCGCCACTCATAAGCTGAGTTTATGTTTTCAGACTTCTGTGGCCACAGCCTGGACCCACACAACCTCCAGGCTAGGGCCTCTGGAGCCACAGCAAAAGATTGTGCCTGTCCTCTCCAAGGAAAGTGTGCCCAATCCATTGACCACAACCCTACAGGTTAGGGAAAAGCTCCAAGGCCCCTGAGGCCATCCATAGTGTAGGCCACCCTGGACTAAGAGGGGCTCTCTGACACCAGCGGAGCAACTATCTCCACTTAGACTCTCAGACAGTGTCCCCAGGACAGAAGGTTGAAATGGACAGGCCCCCAGGCCCTAATCTGAACCGTAGCTTTGGTTTTCATGTGTCCGTCCTCAGAGGACTGTTTTCGTAGACCAGCACACGAGGCTTTTCTGAGGCACCAAACCAAACCTCTCTCGTCTCCACATGGGGAGCTTACTTACTGGGGATATATCAAACCCTTCAGGTAGGAGAGTTCCGCAGGGCCACTGAACAACAAGCACATTCCAAGGTCTCCATGGACCCCAACGCACATTATGACGCATCATCAGGAGAGGCCATTTCAACTCAGCCCCCTGGGTAGCGTGCCCCAGAGGCAGCAGATCAAACATATCTTGTGGCTAATGGCCAATGGGAATGCGAGGCATGCTGGACAGGGATCCATCCTTCGAACCGTGCTCTCCAGTCCTTCCGTATGGTATGTCCTGGAGCCATGCAACAGGACTCGAATGTCCCGCAGAAGGAAACCTGGTGGTTTGGGGCAACCTCCAAACTCAGCGTGGGAAAACTTCCTTGGCCTCAAGAGGCCCCCGCTTCATGAAGGTGCCATCAGGGACACATACTCCAGCCTCAGCCAACGTCTGATCCTCAGCCTGACTTCAGATGCAGGAGATTTTGATTCAGCCTCTGCAGAGTGGGCCTGCTCTGCCCTTGGCTCCAATCCTCACCCTAGCTTGTCTTCTCAGACTACCGTCCTCACACTCCTGGCCCACAAACCCAACCTTCTGGGAATTCTGGGGCCACAATGAAGCACTCTGCCTGCCTCCCAGGAGAAAAACATTGTCTATGGTGCTGCCCAGATACCCCAAATGAGGATCAAACTGCTTGGCCCTCGGCAACCCCCCAATTGCAGAGGCTAACTTAAACACTGATGCTCTGTCGCAAATAGCCTGAGACCAGACCTTCCAACAGACACCGACACAGCTGGCTGCACACCCAGCACATTGGACCCGCCAATGCCTTAGGCCACCATCCATTCCCAACCTTGGTTTTCAGTCATCGGATCTAGACCTTATCTCCAATCCCTGCACAGGGGGGAACCTGATGCACAAGTCAGAACCCCTCCTTCCCCATGGCAAGAAACGTTGCTGCTGGCAGTGAGTCAAACCTTCAGTGTAGCAGAAAACGGCATGGCCCATGAGGCCACGCCCTGGCGTGAGGGCCGCTTTGGGCACAAACACACATTGTGACCCTCAGCGTGAGACCTTATTCAAGTAACGCCTCTCAGTGACTGGACCAAGAGCCCGCATATGTGGCTTGCCATGCCCATAGGCACCCAGGACTAACTAGATGGTGTGTATTCCAGTTGAGGGACCCCACTGCTCTGCTCTAGAGTCCCTCTCCTGGGGGGTCCCCTGGGGCAGAAAACAGTACTCTTCCCTTCCCAAAGAATGAACCCAAACACTTGGGAGCTTGAACAATCCCCCGAGAGGAAGGCTCTTCCTCGGCCCCTGAAGCAACCCCTACCCTGAACGGCCACTGTGAACGCAACACCCAGAGACAAAAGCCAGAGCGACTGCCTCCCACTTGCCCCCTTTTTGATATCCAGAGGATCTCCCCTCACGGACTGGATCAGCCCTGCCATTACCTTGGCCCCTACCTGAGCCAAGTTTGCTTTTTCAGACATCTGTCCCCACAGCCCTGGCAAACACAGCCTCTAGGCTGGGTCCTCTGGAGCCATACCACAGGACCGTGCCTGCTCTCTCCTGGGAAACTCTGTCCATTCCTTTGGCCACACACCTCCAGAATATGAGAAACCTCAAGGCCCCCGAGGACATCCCACTACCGGGAGCCTCCCTGGACACACAGAGGCCTTCGGACACAAGCTGAGCAGCTACCTCCACAAAGGCATGCACACAGATGTCAACAGAGGTAGAAGGTTGAGCCGGACAGGCCCTTAGGCCCTAATCTCAACTCTTGCTTTGATTTCCAGGTGTTACTCCTCAGAGGCTTTGGTTCGAAGAACAGGATATGGGGCTTTCCTGAGGCACTGAACAGAACTCCTCTCATCTCCACATGGGAAGCTTCCTTGTTGGAGCCGTGTCAAACACCTCAGGTTGGAGAATCCTGCAGAGTCCCTGAGCCACCTCCATATTCCAAGGTCTCTCAGGCCACCAAGCCAGAGTAGGACTCATCTTCAAGAGAGTCCATTTCAACTCTCCCCTCTGGGTAGCTCACCCAGGAGCCCGCAGATTGAGCCTGCCTTGTCCTGACTAAAGAGTGGGAATATGAGGTGGCGTTCCCAGGCATCCATGCTTAGACACCTGCTCTCGAGGCTTTCCGTTTGGGGCCTCCTAGAACCATCCAATAGCACTCGACTGTCGTGCAGAAGGAAACCTTGAGGTTTGGAGTAGTTCACAAATCCCATCGTAGGCAACCCTCCCTGGCCTCATGAAGCCCCCACACCCTTCAGGAAGAGGCCATGCTGGACAAAATCTCTAGCCTGAGGCACGTCTCATAGTTGACATGACCTCAGTGCAGGAGATCTCGATTCAGCCTCTGCAGAGTGGGCCTGCCGTGCCCTCGGTCCCAAACTTCACGCTAGCTTGTGTTTTCAGACTTCCTTCCTCACACTCCTGGCAAACAAGCCCTCCGGTCCAGGAACTCCAGAACTACCACCCAGCCCAGGGTCTGCCCAACGGAAGAAAAACGTTTCCCTGTGGGGCTCTCTCCAGAAAACCCAGATGAGGATCAACCTGCTCGGGCCTCGACGGTACCCGAACTGGATAGGCTGCTCTGGGCACTCATGCTCTGTCTGACACAGCCTGAAACCAGACGTCCAACAGACAAGGAGACAGCTGGCCGCACACCCAGCACTTCGGACACGCCATGGTCTTATGCCGTCACCTCTTCCTAACCTTGGTTTTCAGATATCTGAACCTAGACATTATATCAATTCTCCACACAGCTGGGTATCGCAAGCACAACACAGAACTCCTCCTTCCCCGTGGCTGTAAAGCTTGCTCTTGGCATGGAGTCACACCTTCAGGGTGGGAGAAACCTTCAAGGCCCCTGATGCCACACCCAAACTTGAGAGCTGCTTGGGCACAAATTCACATTGTGAACCTCAGCATGAGCCCCATATCAAAGAAAGGCCTGTCGGGGCCTGCAACAAGAGCCCGCATATGGGGCTTGCCAAGCCCCTATGCACCCAATCCTCACCAGTGTTTGAGTTTTCCAGTCGCCCCGCCCGTACCTGGGGCTCTGCTCTGGAATCCCTTTCTTGGAGAGACCCATGAGCCAGACAACACGACTCCACCCTTCCCACAAAATGACCCCAAACTCTTGGGAGCTGGGAAAAATCCCCCAAGAGGGATACTCGTCCACAGACCCTGAGGCCACCCCTCCAATCCACGGCTATCTCGGACACAACATCCAGAGACAAAAGCCTGAAGGAACGCCTCCCACAAGCCCTTGTTTCAGAGGCCCAGGAGCTCCCTCTCGGGCTGTACATCGGGCCTGCCATACCCTAGGCGCCACTCATAAGCTGAGTTTGTGTTTTCCGACTTCTGTTCCCACAGCCTGGACCCACACAACCTCCAGGCTAGGGCCTCTGGAGCCACAAGGAAAGATTGTGCCTGCCCTCTCCAAGGAAAGTGTGCCCAATCCATTGACCACAACCCTACAGGTTAGGGAAAAGCTCCAAGGCCCCTGAGGCCATCCATAGTGTAGGCCACCCTGGACTAAGAGGGGCTCTCTGACACCAGCAGAGCAACTATCTCCACTTAGACTCTCAGACAGTGTCCCCAGGACAGAAGGTTGAAATGGACAGGCCCCCAGGCCCTAATCTGAACCGTAGCTTTGGTTTTCATGTGTCCGTCCTCAGAGGACTGTTTTCGTAGACCAGCACACGAGGCTTTTCTGAGGCACCAAACCAAACCTCTCTCTTCTCCACATGGGGAGCTTACTTACTGGGGATGTATCAAACCCTTCAGGTAGGAGAGTTCCGCAGGGCCACTGAACAACAAGCACATTCCAAGGTCTCCATGGACCCCAACGCACATTATGACGCATCATCAGGAGAGGCCATTTCAACACAGCCCCCTGGGTAGCGTGCCCCAGAGGCAGCAGATCAAACATATCTTGTGGCTAATGGCCAATGGGAATGCGAGGCATGCTGGACAGGGATCCATCCTTCGAACCGTGCTCTCCAGTCCTTCCGTATGGTATGTCCTGGAGCCATGCAACAGGACTCGAATGTCCCGCAGAAGGAAACCTGGTGGTTTGGGGCAACCTCCAAACTCAGCGTGGGAAAACTTCCTTGGCCTCAAGAGGCCCCCGCTTCATGAAGGTACCATCAGGGACACATACTCCAGCCTCAGCCAACGTCTGATCCTCAGCCTGACTTCAGATGCAGGAGATTTTGATTCAGCCTCTGCAGAGTGGGCCTGATCTGCCCTTGGCTCCAATCCTCACCCTAGCTTGTCTTCTCAGACTTCCGTCCTCACACTCCTGGCCCACAAACGCAACCTTCTGGGAATTCTGCGGCCACAATGAAGCACTCTGCCTGCCTCCCAGGAGAAAAACATTGTCTATGGTGCTGCCCAGATACCCCAAATGAGGATCAAACTGCTTGGCCCTCGGCAACCCCCCAATTGCAGAGGCTACCTTAAACACTGATGCTCTGTCGCAAATAGCCTGAGACCAGACCTTCCAACAGACACCGACACAGCTGGCTGCACACCCAGCACATTGGACCCGCCAATGCCTTAGGCCACCATCCATTCCCAACCTTGGTTTTCAGTCATCGGATCCTAGACCTTATCTCCAATCCCTGCACAGGGGGGAACCTGATGCACAAGTCAGAACCCCTGCTTCCCCATGGCAAGAAACGTTGCTGCTTGCAGTGAGTCAATCCTTCAGTGTAGGAGAAAACGGCATGGCCCATGAGGCCACGCCCAGGCGTGAGGGCCGCTTTGGGCACAAACACACATTGTGACCCTCAGCGTGAGTACCTTATTCAAGTAACGCCTCTCAGTGACTGGACCAAGAGCCCGCATATGTGGCTTGCCATGCCCATAGGACCCAGGACTAACTAGATGGTGTGTATTCCAGTTGAGGGAACCCACTGCTCTGCTCTAGAGTCCCTCTCCTGGGGGGTCCCCTGGGGCAGAAAACAGTACTCTTCCCTTCCCAAAGAATGAACCCAAACACTTGGGAGCTTGAACAATCCCCCGAGAGGAAGGCTATTCCTCGGCCCCTGAAGCAACCCCTACCCTGAATGGCCACTGTGAACGCAACACCCAGAGACAAAAGCCAGAGCGACTGCCTCCCACTTGCCCCCTTTTTGATATCCAGAGGATCTCCCCTCACGGACTGGATCAGCCCTGCCATTACCTTGGCCCCTACCTGAGCCAAGTTTGCTTTTTCAGACATCTGTCCCCACAGCCCTGGCAAACACAGCCTCTAGGCTGGGTCCTCTGGAGCCATACCACAGGACCGTGCCTGCTCTCTCCTGGGAAACTCTGTCCATTCTTTGGCGACACACACCTCCAGAATATGAGAAACCTCAAGGCCCCCGAGGACATCCCACTACCGGGAGCCTCCCTGGACACACAGGGGCCTTCGGACACAAGCTGAGCAGCTACCTCCACGAAGGCATGCACACAGATGTCAACAGAGGTAGAAAGTTGAGCCGGACAGGCCCTTAGGCCCTAATCTCAACTCTTGCTTTGATTTCCAGGTGTTACTCCTCAGAGGCTTTGGTTCGAAGAACAGGATATGGGGCTTTCCTGAGGCACTGAACAGAACTCCTCTCGTCTCCACATGGGAAGCTTCCTTGTTGGAGCCGTGTCAAACACCTCAGGTTGGAGAATCCTGCAGAGTCCCTGAGCCACCTCCACATTCCAAGGTCTCTCAGGCCACCAAGCCAGAGTAGGACTCATCTTCAAGAGAGTCCATTTCAACTCTCCCCTCTGGGTAGCTCACCCAGGAGCCCGCAGATTGAGCCTGCCTTGTACTGACTAAAGAGTGGGAATATGAGGTGGCGTTCCCAGGCATCCATGCTTAGACACCTGCTCTCGAGGCTTTCCGTTAGGGGCCTCCTAGAACCATCCAATAGCACCCGACTGTCGTGCAGAAGGAAACCTTGAGGTTTGGAGTAGTTTACAAATCCCATCGTAGGCAACCCTCCCTGGCCTCATGAAGCCCCCACACCCTTCAGGAAGAGGCCATGCTGGACAAAATCTCTAGCCTGAGGCACGTCTCATAGTTGACATGACCTCAGTGCAGGAGATCTCGATTCAGCCTCTGCAGAGTGGGCCTGCCGTGCCCTCGGTCCCAAACTTCACGCTAGCTTGTGTTTTCAGACTTCCTTCCTCACACTCCTGGCAAACAAGCCCTCCGGTCTAGGAACTCCAGAACTACCACCCAGCCCAGGGTCTGCCCAACGGAAGAAAAACGTTTCCCTGTGGGGCTCTCTCCAGAAAACCCAGATGAGGATCAACCTGCTCGGGCCTCGACGGTACCCGAACTGGATAGGCTGCTCTGGGCACTCATGCTCTGTCTGACACAGCCTGAAACCAGACGTCCAACAGACAAGGAGACAGCTGGCCGCACACCCAGCACTTCGGACACGCCATGGTCTTATGCCGTCACCTCTTCCTAACCTTGGTTTTCAGATATCTGAACCTAGACATTATATCAATTCTCCACACAGCTGGGTATTGCAAGCACAACACAGAACTCCTCCTTCCCCGTGGCTGTAAAGCTTGCTCTTGGCATGGAGTCACACCTTCAGGGTGGGAGAAACCTTCATGGCCCCTGATGCCACGCCCAAACTTGAGAGCTGCTTGGGCACAAATTCACATTGTGAACCTCAGCATGAGCCCCATGTCAAAGAAAGGCCTGTCGGGGCCTGCAACAAGAGCCCGCATATGGGGCTTGCCAAGCCCCTATGCACCCAATCCTCACCAGTGTTTGAGTTTTCCAGTCGCCCCGCCCGTACCTGGGGCTCTGCTCTGGAATCCCTTTCTTGGAGAGACCCATGAGCCAGACAACACGACTCCACCCTTCCCACAAAATGGCCCCAAACTCTTGGGAGTTGGGAAAAATCCCCAGAGAGGGATACTCGTCCACAGTCCCTGAGGCCACCCCTCCAATCCACGGCTATCCCGGACACAACATCCGGAGACAAAAGCCTGAAGGAACGCCTCCCACTCGCCCTTGTTTCAGAGGCCCAGGAGCTCCCTCTCGGGCTGTACATCCGGCCTGCCATACCCTAGGCGCCACTCATAAGCTGAGTTTGTGTTTTCAGACTTCTGTGGCCACAGCCTGGACCCACACAACCTCCAGGCTAGGGCCTCTGGAGCCACAGCGAAAGATTGTGCCTGCCCTCTGCAAGGAAAGTGTGCCCAATCCATTGACCACAACCCTACAGGTTAGGGAAAAGCTCCAAGGCCCCTGAGGCCATCCATAGTTTAGGCCACCCTGGACTAAGAGGGGCTCTCTGACACCAGCGGAGCAACTATCTCCACTTAGACTCTCAGACAGTGTCCCCAGAGACAGAAGGTTGAAATGGAAAGGCCCCCAGGCCCTAATCTGAACCTTAGCTTTGGTTTCCATGTGTCCGTCCTCAGAGGACTGTTTTCGTAGACCAGCACACGAGGCTTTTCTGAGGCACCAAACCAAACCTCTCTCGTCTCCACATGGGGAGCTTACTTACTGGGGATGTATCAAACCCTTCAGGTAGGAGATTTCCGCAGGGCCACTGAACAACAAGCACATTCCAAGGTCTCCATGGACCCCAACGCACATTATGACGCATCATCAGGAGAGGCCATTTCAACTCAGCCCCCTGGGTAGCGTGCCCCAGAGGCAGCAGATCAAACATATCTTGTGGCTAATGGCCAATGGGAATGCGAGGCATGCTGGACAGGGATCCATCCTTCGAACCGTGCTCTCCAGTCCTTCCGTATGGTATGTCCTGGAGCCATGCAACAGGACTCGAATGTCCCGCAGAAGGAAACCTGGTGGTTTGGGGCAACCTCCAAACTCAGCGTGGGAAAACTTCCTTGGCCTCAAGAGGCCCCCGCTTCATGAAGGTGCCATCAGGGACACATACTCCAGCCTCAGCCAACGTCTGATCCTCAGCCTGACTTCAGATGCAGGAGATTTTGATTCAGCCTCTGCAGAGTGGGCCTGCTCTGCCCTTGGCTCCAATCCTCACCCTAGCTTGTCTTCTCAGACTACCGTCCTCACACTCCTGGCCCACAAACCCAACCTTCTGGGAATTCTGGGGCCACAATGAAGCACTCTGCCTGCCTCCCAGGAGAAAAACATTGTCTATGGTGCTGCCCAGATACCCCAAATGAGGATCAAACTGCTTGGCCCTCGGCAACCCCCCAATTGCAGAGGCTAACTTAAACACTGATGCTCTGTCGCAAATAGCCTGAGACCAGACCTTCCAACAGACACCGACACAGCTGGCTGCACACCCAGCACATTGGACCCGCCAATGCCTTAGGCCACCATCCATTCCCAACCTTGGTTTTCAGTCATCGGATCCTAGACCTTATCTCCAATCCCTGCACAGGGGGGAACCTGATGCACAAGTCAGAACCCCTCCTTCCCCATGGCAAGAAACGTTGCTGCTGGCAGTGAGTCAAACCTTCAGTGTAGGAGAAAACGGCATGGCCCATGAGGCCACGCCCTGGCGTGAGGGCCGCTTTGGGCACAAACACACATTGTGACCCTCAGCGTGAGACCTTATTCAAGTAACGCCTCTCAGTGACTGGACCAAGAGCCCGCATATGTGGCTTGCCATGCCCATAGGCACCCAGGACTAACTAGATGGTGTGTATTCCAGTTGAGGGACCCCACTGCTCTGCTCTAGAGTCCCTCTCCTGGGGGGTCCCCTGGGGCAGAAAACAGTACTCTTCCCTTCCCAAAGAATGAACCCAAACACTTGGGAGCTTGAACAATCCCCCGAGAGGAAGGCTCTTCCTCGGCCCCTGAAGCAACCCCTACCCTGAACGGCCACTGTGAACGCAACACCCAGAGACAAAAGCCAGAGCGACTGCCTCCCACTTGCCCCCTTTTTGATATCCAGAGGATCTCCCCTCACGGACTGGATCAGCCCTGCCATTACCTTGGCCCCTACCTGAGCCAAGTTTGCTTTTTCAGACATCTGTCCCCACAGCCCTGGCAAACACAGCCTCTAGGCTGGGTCCTCTGGAGCCATACCACAGGACCGTGCCTGCTATCTCCTGGGAAACTCTGTCCATTCCTTTGGCCACACACCTCCAGAATATGAGAAACCTCAAGGCCCCCGAGGACATCCCACTACCGGGAGCCTCCCTGGACACACAGAGGCCTTCGGACACAAGCTGAGCAGCTACCTCCACAAAGGCATGCACACAGATGTCAACAGAGGTAGAAGGTTGAGCCGGACAGGCCCTTAGGCCCTAATCTCAACTCTTGCTTTGATTTCCAGGTGTTACTCCTCAGAGGCTTTGGTTCGAAGAACAGGATAATGGGGCTTTCCTGAGGCACTGAACAGAACTCCTCTCATCTCCACATGGGAAGCTTCCTTGTTGGAGCCGTGTCAAACACCTCAGGTTGGAGAATCCTGCAGAGTCCCTGAGCCACCTCCATATTCCAAGGTCTCTCAGGCCACCAAGCCAGAGTAGGACTCATCTTCAAGAGAGTCCATTTCAACTCTCCCCTCTGGGTAGCTCACCCAGGAGACCGCAGATTGAGCCTGCCTTGTCCTGACTAAAGAGTGGGAATATGAGGTGGCGTTCCCAGGCATCCATGCTTAGACACCTGCTCTCGAGGCTTTCCGTTTGGGGCCTCCTAGAACCATCCAATAGCACTCGACTGTCGTGCAGAAGGAAACCTTGAGTTTTGGAGTAGTTCACAAATCCCATCGTAGGCAACCCTCCCTGGCCTCATGAAGCCCCCACACCCTTCAGGAAGAGGCCATGCTGGACAAAATCTCTAGCCTGAGGCACGTCTCATAGTTGACATGACCTCAGTGCAGGAGATCTCGATTCAGCCTCTGCAGAGTGGGCCTGCCGTGCCCTCGGTCCCAAACTTCACGCTAGCTTGTGTTTTCAGACTTCCTTCCTCACACTCCTGGCAAACAAGCCCTCCGGTCCAGGAACTCCAGAACTACCACCCAGCCCAGGGTCTGCCCAACGGAAGAAAAACGTTTCCCTGTGGGGCTCTCTCCAGAAAACCCAGATGAGGATCAACCTGCTCGGGCCTCGACGGTACCCGAACTGGATAGGCTGCTCTGGGCACTCATGCTCTGTCTGACACAGCCTGAAACCAGACGTCCAACAGACAAGGAGACAGCTGGCCGCACACCCAGCACTTCGGACACGCCATGGTCTTATGCCGTCACCTCTTCCTAACCTTGGTTTTCAGATATCTGAACCTAGACATTATATCAATTCTCCACACAGCTGGGTATCGCAAGCACAACACAGAACTCCTCCTTCCCCGTGGCTGTAAAGCTTGCTCTTGGCATGGAGTCACACCTTCAGGGTGGGAGAAACCTTCAAGGCCCCTGATGCCACACCCAAACTTGAGAGCTGCTTGGGCACAAATTCACATTGTGAACCTCAGCATGAGCCCCATATCAAAGAAAGGCCTGTCGGGGTCTGCAACAAGAGCCCGCATATGGGGCTTGCCAAGCCCCTATGCACCCAATCCTCACCAGTGTTTGAGTTTTCCAGTCGCCCCGCCCGTACCTGGGGCTCTGCTCTGGAATCCCTTTCTTGGAGAGACCCATGAGCCAGACAACACGACTCCACCCTTCCCACAAAATGACCCCAAACTCTTGGTAGCTGGGAAAAATCCCCCAAGAGGGATACTCGTCCACAGACCCTGAGGCCACCCCTCCAATCCACGGCTATCTCGGACACAACATCCAGAGACAAAAGCCTGAAGGAACGCCTCCCACAAGCCCTTGTTTCAGAGGCCCAGGAGCTCCCTCTCGGGCTGTACATCGGGCCTGCCATACCCTAGGCGCCACTCATAAGCTGAGTTTGTGTTTTCCGACTTCTGTTCCCACAGCCTGGACCCACACAACCTCCAGGCTAGGGCCTCTGGAGCCACAAGGAAAGATTGTGCCTGCCCTCTCCAAGGAAAGTGTGCCCAATCCATTGACCACAACCCTACAGGTTAGGGAAAAGCTCCAAGGCCCCTGAGGCCATCCATAGTGTAGGCCACCCTGGACTAAGAGGGGCTCTCTGACACCAGCGGAGCAACTATCTCCACTTAGACTCTCAGACAGTGTCCCCAGGACAGAAGGTTGAAATGGACAGGCCCCCAGGCCCTAATCTGAACCGTAGCTTTGGTTTTCATGTGTCCGTCCTCAGAGGACTGTTTTCGTAGACCAGCACACGAGGCTTTTCTGAGGCACCAAACCAAACCTCTCTCGTCTCCACATGGGGAGCTTACTTACTGGGGATGTATCAAACCCTTCAGGTAGGAGAGTTCCGCAGGGCCACTGAACTAGAAGCACATTCCAAGGTCTCCATGGACCCCAACGCACATTATGACGCATCATCAGGAGAGGCCATTTCAACACAGCCCCCTGGGTAGCGTGCCCCAGAGGCAGCAGATCAAACATATCTTGTGGCTAATGGCCAATGGGAATGCGAGGCATGCTGGACAGGGATCCATCCTTCGAACCGTGCTCTCCAGTCCTTCCGTATGGTATGTCCTGGAGCCATGCAACAGGACTCGAATGTCCCGCAGAAGGAAACCTGGTGGTTTGGGGCAACCTCCAAACTCAGCGTGGGAAAACTTCCTTGGCCTCAAGAGGCCCCCGCTTCATGAAGGTACCATCAGGGACACATACTCCAGCCTCAGCCAACGTCTGATCCTCAGCCTGACTTCAGATGCAGGAGATTTTGATTCAGCCTCTGCAGAGTGGGCCTGCTCTGCCCTTGGCTCCAATCCTCACCCTAGCTTGTCTTCTCAGACTTCCGTCCTCACACTCCTGGCCCACAAACGCAACCTTCTGGGAATTCTGCGGCCACAATGAAGCACTCTGCCTGCCTCCCAGGAGAAAAACATTGTCTATGGTGCTGCCCAGATACCCCAAATGAGGATCAAACTGCTTGGCCCTCGGCAACCCCCCAATTGCAGAGGCTACCTTAAACACTGATGCTCTGTCGCAAATAGCCTGAGACCAGACCTTCCAACAGACACCGACACAGCTGGCTGCACACCCAGCACATTGGACCCGCCAATGCCTTAGGCCACCATCCATTCCCAACCTTGGTTTTCAGTCATCGGATCCTAGACCTTATCTCCAATCCCTGCACAGGGGGGAACCTGATGCACAAGTCAGAACCCCTGCTTCCCCATGGCAAGAAACGTTGCTGCTTGCAGTGAGTCAATCCTTCAGTGTAGGAGAAAACGGCATGGCCCATGAGGCCACGCCCAGGCGTGAGGGCCGCTTTGGGCACAAACACACATTGTGACCCTCAGCGTGAGTACCTTATTCAAGTAACGCCTCTCAGTGACTGGACCAAGAGCCCGCATATGTGGCTTGCCATGCCCATAGGCACCCAGGACTAACTAGATGGTGTGTATTCCAGTTGAGGGAACCCACTGCTCTGCTCTAGAGTCCCTCTCCTGGGGGGTCCCCTGGGGCAGAAAACAGTACTCTTCCCTTCCCAAAGAATGAACCCAAACACTTGGGAGCTTGAACAATCCCCCGAGAGGAAGGCTCTTCCTCGGCCCTTGAAGCAACCCCTACCCTGAATGGCCACTGTGAACGCAACACCCAGAGACAAAAGCCAGAGCGACTGCCTCCCACTTGCCTTCTTTTTGATATCCAGAGGATCTCCCCTCACAGACTGGATCAGCCCTGCCATTACCTTGGCCCCTACCTGAGCCAAGTTTGCTTTTTCAGACATCTGTCCCCACAGCCCTGGCAAACACAGCCTCTAGGCTGGGTCCTCTGGAGCCATACCACAGGACCGTGCCTGCTCTCTCCTGGGAAACTCTGTCCATTCTTTGGCCACACACCTCCAGAATATGAGAAACCTCAAGGCCCCCGAGGACATCCCACTACCGGGAGCCTCCCTGGACACACAGGGGCCTTCGGACACAAGCTGAGCAGCTACCTCCACGAAGGCATGCACACAGATGTCAACAGAGGTAGAAGGTTGAGCCGGACAGGCCCTTAGGCCCTAATCTCAACTCTTGCTTTGATTTCCAGGTGTTACTCCTCAGAGGCTTCGGTTCGAAGAACAGGATATGGGGCTTTCCTGAGGCACTGAACAGAACTCCTCTCGTCTCCACATGGGAAGCTTCCTTGTTGGAGCCGTGTCAAACACCTCAGGTTGGAGAATCCTGCAGAGTCCCTGAGCCACCTCCACATTCCAAGGTCTCTCAGGCCACCAAGCCAGAGTAGGACTCATCTTCAAGAGAGTCCATTTCAACTCTCCCCTCTGGGTAGCTCACCCAGGAGCCCGCAGATTGAGCCTGCCTTGTCCTGACTAAAGAGTGGGAATATGAGGTGGCGTTCCCAGGCATCCATGCTTAGACACCTGCTCTCGAGGCTTTCCGTTAGGGGCCTCCTAGAACCATCCAATAGCACCCGACTGTCGTGCAGAAGGAAACCTTGAGGTTTGGAGTAGTTTACAAATCCCATCGTAGGCAACCCTCCCTGGCCTCATGAAGCCCCCACACCCTTCAGGAAGAGGCCATGCTGGACAAAATCTCTAGCCTGAGGCACGTCTCATAGTTTACATGACCTCAGTGCAGGAGATCTCGATTCAGCCTCTGCAGAGTGGGCCTGCCGTGCCCTCGGTCCCAAACTTCACGCTAGCTTGTGTTTTCAGACTTCCTTCCTCACACTCCTGGCAAACAAGCCCTCCGGTCCAGGAACTCCAGAACTACCACCCAGCCCAGGGTCTGCCCAACGGAAGAAAAACGTTTCCCTGTGGGGCTCTCTCCAGAAAACCCAGATGAGGATCAACCTGCTCGGGCCTCGACGGTACCCGAACTGGATAGGCTGCTCTGGGCACTCATGCTCTGTCTGACACAGCCTGAAACCAGACGTCCAACAGACAAGGAGACAGCTGGCCGCACACCCAGCACTTCGGACACGCCATGGTCTTATGCCGTCACCTCTTCCTAACCTTGGTTTTCAGATATCTGAACCTAGACATTATATCAATTCTCCACACAGCTGGGTATTGCAAGCACAACACAGAACTCCTCCTTCCCCGTGGCTGTAAAGCTTGCTCTTGGCATGGAGTCACACCTTCAGGGTGGGAGAAACCTTCATGGCCCCTGATGCCACGCCCAAACTTGAGAGCTGCTTGGGCACAAATTCACATTGTGAACCTCAGCATGAGCCCCATGTCAAAGAAAGGCCTGTCGGGGCCTGCAACAAGAGCCCGCATATGGGGCTTGCCAAGCCCCTATGCACCCAATCCTCACCAGTGTTTGAGTTTTCCAGTCGCCCCGCCCGTACCTGGGGCTCTGCTCTGGAATCCCTTTCTTGGAGAGACCCATGAGCCAGACAACACGACTCCACCCTTCCCACAAAATGGCCCCAAACTCTTGGGAGCTGGGAAAAATCCCCAGAGAGGGATACTCGTCCACAGTCCCTGAGGCCACCCCTCCAATCCACGGCTATCCCGGACACAACATCCGGAGACAAAAGCCTGAAGGAACGCCTCCCACTCGCCCTTGTTTCAGAGGCCCAGGAGCTCCCTCTCGGGCTGTACATCCGGCCTGCCATACCCTAGGCGCCACTCATAAGCTGAGTTTGTGTTTTCAGACTTCTGTGGCCACAGCCTGGACCCACACAACCTCCAGGCTAGGGCCTCTGGAGCCACAGCGAAAGATTGTGCCTGGCCTCTGCAAGGAAAGTGTGCCCAATCCATTGACCACAACCCTACAGGTTAGGGAAAAGCTCCAAGGCCCCTGAGGCCATCCATAGTTTAGGCCACCCTGGACTAAGAGGGGCTCTCTGACACCAGCGGAGCAACTATCTCCACTTAGACTCTCAGACAGTGTCCCCAGAGACAGAAGGTTGAAATGGAAAGGCCCCCAGGCCCTAATCTGAACCTTAGCTTTGGTTTCCATGTGTCCGTCCTCAGAGGACTGTTTTCGTAGACCAGCACACGAGGCTTTTCTGAGGCACCAAACCAAACCTCTCTCGTCTCCACATGGGGAGCTTACTTACTGGGGATGTATCAAACCCTTCAGGTAGGAGATTTCCGCAGGGCCACTGAACAACAAGCACATTCCAAGGTCTCCATGGACCCCAACGCACATTATGACGCATCATCAGGAGAGGCCATTTCAACTCAGCCCCCTGGGTAGCGTGCCCCAGAGGCAGCAGATCAAACATATCTTGTGGCTAATGGCCAATGGGAATGCGAGGCATGCTGGACAGGGATCCATCCTTCGAACCGTGCTCTCCAGTCCTTCCGTATGGTATGTCCTGGAGCCATGCAACAGGACTCGAATGTCCCGCAGAAGGAAACCTGGTGGTTTGGGGCAACCTCCAAACTCAGCGTGGGAAAACTTCCTTGGCCTCAAGAGGCCCCCGCTTCATGAAGGTGCCATCAGGGACACATACTCCAGCCTCAGCCAACGTCTGATCCTCAGCCTGACTTCAGATGCAGGAGATTTTGATTCAGCCTCTGCAGAGTGGGCCTGCTCTGCCCTTGGCTCCAATCCTCACCCTAGCTTGTCTTCTCAGACTACCGTCCTCACACTCCTGGCCCACAAACCCAACCTTCTGGGAATTCTGGGGCCACAATGAAGCACTCTGCCTGCCTCCCAGGAGAAAAACATTGTCTATGGTGCTGCCCAGATACCCCAAATGAGGATCAAACTGCTTGGCCCTCGGCAACCCCCCAATTGCAGAGGCTAACTTAAACACTGATGCTCTGTCGCAAATAGCCTGAGACCAGACCTTCCAACAGACACCGACACAGCTGGCTGCACACCCAGCACATTGGACCCGCCAATGCCTTAGGCCACCATCCATTCCCAACCTTGGTTTTCAGTCATCGGATCCTAGACCTTATCTCCAATCCCTGCACAGGGGGGAACCTGATGCACAAGTCAGAACCCCTCCTTCCCCATGGCAAGAAACGTTGCTGCTGGCAGTGAGTCAAACCTTCAGTGTAGGAGAAAACGGCATGGCCCATGAGGCCACGCCCTGGCGTGAGGGCCGCTTTGGGCACAAACACACATTGTGACCCTCAGCGTGAGACCTTATTCAAGTAACGCCTCTCAGTGACTGGACCAAGAGCCCGCATATGTGGCTTGCCATGCCCATAGGCACCCAGGACTAACTAGATGGTGTGTATTCCAGTTGAGGGACCCCACTGCTCTGCTCTAGAGTCCCTCTCCTGGGGGGTCCCCTGGGGCAGAAAACAGTACTCTTCCCTTCCCAAAGAATGAACCCAAACACTTGGGAGCTTGAACAATCCCCCGAGAGGAAGGCTCTTCCTCGGCCCCTGAAGCAACCCCTACCCTGAACGGCCACTGTGAACGCAACACCCAGAGACAAAAGCCAGAGCGACTGCCTCCCACTTGCCCCCTTTTTGATATCCAGAGGATCTCCCCTCACGGACTGGATCAGCCCTGCCATTACCTTGGCCCCTACCTGAGCCAAGTTTGCTTTTTCAGACATCTGTCCCCACAGCCCTGGCAAACACAGCCTCTAGGCTGGGTCCTCTGGAGCCATACCACAGGACCGTGCCTGCTCTCTCCTGGGAAACTCTGTCCATTCCTTTGGCCACACACCTCCAGAATATGAGAAACCTCAAGGCCCCCGAGGACATCCCACTACCGGGAGCCTCCCTGGACACACAGAGGCCTTCGGACACAAGCTGAGCAGCTACCTCCACAAAGGCATGCACACAGATGTCAACAGAGGTAGAAGGTTGAGCCGGACAGGCCCTTAGGCCCTAATCTCAACTCTTGCTTTGATTTCCAGGTGTCACTTCTCAGAGGCTTTGGTTCGAAGAACAGGATATGGGGCTTTCCTGAGGCACTGAACAGAACTCCTCTCGTCTCCACATGGGAAGCTTCCTTGTTGGAGCCGTGTCAAACACCTCAGGTTGGAGAAACCTGCAGAGTCCCTGAGCCACCTCCATATTCCAAGGTCTCTCAGGCCACCAAGCCAGAGTAGGACTCATCTTCAAGAGAGTCCATTTCAACTCTCCCCTCTGGGTAGCTCACCCAGGAGCCCGCAGATTGAGCCTGCCTTGTCCTGACTAAAGAGTGGGAATATGAGGTGGCGTTCCCAGGCATCCATGCTTAGACACCTGCTCTCGAGGCTTTCCGTTTGGGGCCTCCTAGAACCATCCAATAGCACTCGACTGTCGTGCAGAAGGAAACCTTGAGTTTTGGAGTAGTTCACAAATCCCATCGTAGGCAACCCTCCCTGGCCTCATGAAGCCCCCACACCCTTCAGGAAGAGGCCATGCTGGACAAAATCTCTAGCCTGAGGCACGTCTCATAGTTGACATGACCTCAGTGCAGGAGATCTCGATTCAGCCTCTGCAGAGTGGGCCTGCCGTGCCCTCGGTCCCAAACTTCACGCTAGCTTGTGTTTTCAGACTTCCTTCCTCACACTCCTGGCAAACAAGCCCTCCGGTCCAGGAACTCCAGAACTACCACCCAGCCCAGGGTCTGCCCAACGGAAGAAAAACGTTTCCCTGTGGGGCTCTCTCCAGAAAACCCAGATGAGGATCAACCTGCTCGGGCCTCGACGGTACCCGAACTGGATAGGCTGCTCTGGGCACTCATGCTCTGTCTGACACAGCCTGAAACCAGACGTCCAACAGACAAGGAGACAGCTGGCCGCACACCCAGCACTTCGGACACGCCATGGTCTTATGCCGTCACCTCTTCCTAACCTTGGTTTTCAGATATCTGAACCTAGACATTATATCAATTCTCCACACAGCTGGGTATCGCAAGCACAACACAGAACTCCTCCTTCCCCGTGGCTGTAAAGCTTGCTCTTGGCATGGAGTCACACCTTCAGGGTGGGAGAAACCTTCAAGGCCCCTGATGCCACACCCAAACTTGAGAGCTGCTTGGGCACAAATTCACATTGTGAACCTCAGCATGAGCCCCATGTCAAAGAAAGGCCTGTCGGGGCCTGCAACAAGAGCCCGCATATGGGGCTTGCCAAGCCCCTATGCACCCAATCTTCACCAGTGTTTGAGTTTTCCAGTCGCCCCGCCCGTACCTGGGGCTCTGCTCTGGAATCCCTTTCTTGGAGAGACCCATGAGCCAGACAACACGACTCCACCCTTCCCACAAAATGACCCCAAACTCTTGGGAGCTGGGAAAAATCCCCCAAGAGGGATACTCGTCCACAGACCCTGAGGCCACCCCTCCAATCCACGGCTATCTCGGACACAACATCCAGAGACAAAAGCCTGAAGGAACGCCTCCCACAAGCCCTTGTTTCAGAGGCCCAGGAGCTCCCTCTCGGGCTGTACATCGGGCCTGCCATACCCTAGGCGCCACTCATAAGCTGAGTTTGTGTTTTCCGACTTCTGTTCCCACAGCCTGGACCCACACAACCTCCAGGCTAGGGCCTCTGGAGCCACAAGGAAAGATTGTGCCTGCCCTCTCCAAGGAAAGTGTGCCCAATCCATTGACCACAACCCTACAGGTTAGGGAAAAGCTCCAAGGCCCCTGAGGCCATCCATAGTGTAGGCCACCCTGGACTAAGAGGGGCTCTCTGACACCAGCGGAGCAACTATCTCCACTTAGACTCTCAGACAGTGTCCCCAGGACAGAAGGTTGAAATGGACAGGCCCCCAGGCCCTAATCTGAACCGTAGCTTTGGTTTTCATGTGTCCGTCCTCAGAGGACTGTTTTCGTAGACCAGCACACGAGGCTTTTCTGAGGCACCAAACCATACCTCTCTCGTCTCCACATGGGGAGCTTACTTACTGGGGATGTATCAAACCCTTCAGGTAGGAGAGTTCCGCAGGGCCACTGAACAACAAGCACATTCCAAGGTCTCCATGGACCCCAACGCACATTATGACGCATCATCAGGAGAGGCCATTTCAACTCAGCCCCCTGGGTAGCGTGCCCCAGAGGCAGCAGATCAAACATATCTTGTGGCTAATGGCCAATGGGAATGCGAGGCATGCTGGACAGGGATCCATCCTTCGAACCGTGCTCTCCAGTCCTTCCGTATGGTATGTCCTGGAGCCATGCAACAGGACTCGAATGTCCCGCAGAAGGAAACCTGGTGGTTTGGGGCAACCTCCAAACTCAGCGTGGGAAAACTTCCTTGGCCTCAAGAGGCCCCCGCTTCATGAAGGTACCATCAGGGACACATACTCCAGCCTCAGCCAACGTCTGATCCTCAGCCTGACTTCAGATGCAGGAGATTTTGATTCAGCCTCTGCAGAGTGGGCCTGCTCTGCCCTTGGCTCCAATCCTCACCCTAGCTTGTCTTCTCAGACTTCCGTCCTCACACTCCTGGCCCACAAACGCAACCTTCTGGGAATTCTGCGGCCACAATGAAGCACTCTGCCTGCCTCCCAGGAGAAAAACATTGTCTATGGTGCTGCCCAGATACCCCAAATGAGGATCAAACTGCTTGGCCCTCGGCAACCCCCCAATTGCAGAGGCTACCTTAAACACTGATGCTCTGTCGCAAATAGCCTGAGACCAGACCTTCCAACAGACACCGACACAGCTGGCTGCACACCCAGCACATTGGACCCGCCAATGCCTTTGGCCACCATCCATTCCCAACCTTGGTTTTCAGTCATCGGATCCTAGACCTTATCTCCAATCCCTGCACAGGGGGGAACCTGATGCACAAGTCAGAACCCCTGCTTCCCCATGGCAAGAAACGTTGCTGCTGGCAGTGAGTCAATCCTTCAGTGTAGGAGAAAACGGCATGGCCCATGAGGCCACGCCCAGGCGTGAGGGCCGCTTTGGGCACAAACACACATTGTGACCCTCAGCGTGAGTACCTTATTCAAGTAACGCCTCTCAGTGACTGGACCAAGAGCCCGCATATGTGGCTTGCCATGCCCATAGGCACCCAGGACTAACTAGATGGTGTGTATTCCAGTTGAGGGAACCCACTGCTCTGCTCTAGAGTCCCTCTCCTGGGGGGTCCCCTGGGGCAGAAAACAGTACTCTTCCCTTCCCAAAGAATGAACCCAAACACTTGGGAGCTTGAACAATCCCCCGAGAGGAAGGCTCTTCCTCGGCCCCTGAAGCAACCCCTACCCTGAATGGCCACTGTGAACGCAACACCCAGAGACAAAAGCCAGAGCGACTGCCTCCCACTTGCCCCCTTTTTGATATCCAGAGGATCTCCCCTCACAAACTGGATCAGCCCTGCCATTACCTTGACCCTACCTGAGCCAAGTTTGCTTTTTCAGACATCTGTCCCCACAGCCCTGGCAAACACAGCCTCTAGGCTGGGTCCTCTGGAGCCATACCACAGGACCGTGCCTGCTCTCTCCTGGGAAACTCTGTCCATCTTTGGCCACACACCTCCAGAATATGAGAAACCTCAAGGCCCCCGAGGACATCCCACTACCGGGAGCCTCCCTGGACACACAGGGGCCTTCGGACACAAGCTGAGCAGCTACCTCCACGAAGGCATGTACACAGATGTCAACAGAGGTAGAAGGTTGAGCCGGACAGGCCCTTAGGCCCTAATCTCAACTCTTGCTTTGATTTCCAGGTGTTACTCCTCAGAGGCTTTGGTTCGAAGAACAGGATATGGGGCTTTCCTGAGGCACTGAACAGAACTCCTCTCGTCTCCACATGGGAAGCTTCCTTGTTGGAGCCGTGTCAAACACCTCAGGTTGGAGAATCCTGCAGAGTCCCTGAGCCACCTCCACATTCCAAGGTCTCTCAGGCCACCAAGCCAGAGTAGGACTCATCTTCAAGAGAGTCCATTTCAACTCTCCCCTCTGGGTAGCTCACCCAGGAGCCCGCAGATTGAGCCTGCCTAGTCCTGACTAAAGAGTGGGAATATGAGGTGGCGTTCCCAGGCATCCATGCTTAGACACCTGCTCTCGAGGCTTTCCGTTAGGGGCCTCCTAGAACCATCTAATAGCACCCGACTGTCGTGCAGAAGGAAACCTTGAGGTTTGGAGTAGTTTACAAATCCCATCGTAGGCAACCCTCCCTGGCCTCATGAAGCCCCCACACCCTTCAGGAAGAGGCCATGCTGGACAAAATCTCTAGCCTGAGGCACGTCTCATAGTTGACATGACCTCAGTGCAGGAGATCTCGATTCAGCCTCTGCAGAGTGGGCCTGCCGTGCCCTCGGTCCCAAACTTCACGCTAGCTTGTGTTTTCAGACTTCCTTCCTCACACTCCTGGCAAACAAGCCCTCCGGTCTAGGAACTCCAGAACTACCACCCAGCCCAGGGTCTGCCCAACGGAAGAAAAACGTTTCCCTGTGGGGCTCTCTCCAGAAAACCCAGATGAGGATCAACCTGCTCGGGCCTCGACGGTACCCGAACTGGATAGGCTGCTCTGGGCACTCATGCTCTGTCTGACACAGCCTGAAACCAGACGTCCAACAGACAAGGAGACAGCTGGCCGCACACCCAGCACTTCGGACACGCCATGGTCTTATGCCGTCACCTCTTCCTAACCTTGGTTTTCAGATATCTGAACCTAGACATTATATCAATTCTCCACACAGCTGGGTATTGCAAGCACAACACAGAACTCCTCCTTCCCCGTGGCTGTAAAGCTTGCTCTTGGCATGGAGTCACACCTTCAGGGTGGGAGAAACCTTCATGGCCCCTGATGCCACGCCCAAACTTGAGAGCTGCTTGGGCACAAATTCACATTGTGAACCTCAGCATGAGCCCCATGTCAAAGAAAGGCCTGTCGGGGCCTGCAACAAGAGCCCGCATATGGGGCTTGCCAAGCCCCTATGCACCCAATCCTCACCAGTGTTTGAGTTTTCCAGTCGCCCCGCCCGTACCTGGGGCTCTGCTCTGGAATCCCTTTCTTGGAGAGACCCATGAGCCAGACAACACGACTCCACCCTTCCCACAAAATGGCCCCAAACTCTTGGGAGCTGGGAAAAATCCCCAGAGAGGGATACTCGTCCACAGTCCCTGAGGCCACCCCTCCAATCCACGGCTATCCCGGACACAACATCCGGAGACAAAAGCCTGAAGGAACGCCTCCCACTCGCCCTTGTTTCAGAGGCCCAGGAGCTCCCTCTCGGGCTGTACATCCGGCCTGCCATACCCTAGGCGCCACTCATAAGCTGAGTTTGTGTTTTCAGACTTCTGTGGCCACAGCCTGGACCCACACAACCTCCAGGCTAGGGCCTCTGGAGCCACAGCGAAAGATTGTGCCTGCCCTCTGCAAGGAAAGTGTGCCCAATCCATTGACCACAACCCTACAGGTTAGGGAAAAGCTCCAAGGCCCCTGAGGCCATCCATAGTTTAGGCCACCCTGGACTAAGAGGGGCTCTCTGACACCAGCGGAGCAACTATCTCCACTTAGACTCTCAGACAGTGTCCCCAGAGACAGAAGGTTGAAATGGACAGGCCCCCAGGCCCTAATCTGAACCTTAGCTTTGGTTTCCATGTGTCCGTCCTCAGAGGACTGTTTTCGTAGACCAGCACACGAGGCTTTTCTGAGGCACCAAACCAAACCTCTCTCGTCTCCACATGGGGAACTTACTTACTGGGGATGTATCAAACCCTTCAGGTAGGAGAGTTTCGCAGGGCCACTGAACAACAAGCACATTCCAAGGTCTCCATGGACCCCAACGCACATTATGACGCATCATCAGGAGAGGCCATTTCAACTCAGCCCCCTGGGTAGCGTGCCCCAGAGGCAGCAGATCAAACATATCTTGTGGCTAATGGCCAATGGGAATGCGAGGCATGCTGGACAGGGATCCATCCTTCGAACCGTGCTCTCCAGTCCTTCCGTATGGTATGTCCTGGAGCCATGCAACAGGACTCGAATGTCCCGCAGAAGGAAACCTGGTGGTTTGGGGCAACCTCCAAACTCAGCGTGGGAAAACTTCCTTGGCCTCAAGAGGCCCCCGCTTCATGAAGGTGCCATCAGAGACACATACTCCAGCCTCAGCCAACGTCTGATCCTCAGCCTGACTTCAGATGCAGGAGATTTTGATTCAGCCTCTGCAGAGTGGGCCTGCTCTGCCCTTGGCTCCAATCCTCACCCTAGCTTGTCTTCTCAGACTTCCGTCCTCACACTCCTGGCCCACAAACCCACCCTACTGGGAATTCTGGGGCCACAATGAAGCACTCTGCCTGCCTCCCAGGAGAAAAATATTGTGTATGGTGCTGCCCAGAAACCCTAAATGAGGATCAAACTGCTTGGCCCTCGGCAACCCCCCAATTGCATAGGCTACCTTAAACACTGATGCTCTGTCGCAAATAGCCTGAGACCAGACATTCCAACAGACACCGACAGACCTGGCTGCACACCCAGCACATTGGACCCGCCACTGCCTTAGGCCACCATCCATTCCCAACCTGGGTTTTCAGTCATCGGATCCTAGACCTTATCTCCAATCCCTGCACAGGGGGGAACCTGATGCACAAGTCAGAACCCCTCCTTCCCCATGGCAAGAAACCTTGCTGCTGGCAGTGAGTCAAACCTTCAGTGTAGGAGAAAACGGCATGGCCCATGAGGCCACGCCCAGGCGTGAGGGCCGCTTTGGGCACAAACACACATTGTGACCCTCAGCGTGAGTACCTTATTCAAGTAACGCCTCTCAGTGACTGGACCAAGAGCCCGCATATGTGGCTTGCCATGCCCATAGGCACCCAGGACTAACTAGATGGTGTGTATTCCAGTTGAGGGAACCCACTGCTCTGCTCTAGAGTCCCTCTCCTGGGGGGTCCCCTGGGGCAGAAAACAGTACTCTTCCCTTCCCAAAGAATGAACCCAAACACTTGGGAACTTGGACAATCCCCCGAGAGGAAGGCTCTTCCTCGGCCCCTGAAGCAACCCCTACCCTGAACGGCCACTGTGAACGCAACACCCAGACACAAAAGCCAGAGCGACTGCCTCCCACTTGCCCCCTTTTTGATATCCAGAGGATCTCCCCTCACGGACTGGATCAGCCCTGCCATTACCTTGGCCCCTACCTGAGCCAAGTTTGCTTTTTCAGACATCTGTCCCCACAGCCCTGGCAAACACAGCCTCTAGGCTGGGTCCTCTGGAGCCATACCACAGGACCGTGCCTGCTCTCTCCTGGGAAACTCTGTCCATTCCTTTGGCCACACACCTCCAGAATATGAGAAACCTCAAGGCCCCCGAGGACATCCCACTACAGGGAGCCTCCCTGGACACACAGGGGCCTTCGGACACAAGCTGAGCAGCTACCTCCACGAAGGCATGCACACAGTTGTCAACAGAGGTAGAAGGTTGAGCCGGACAGGCCCTTAGACCCTAATCTCAACTCTTGCTTTGATTTCCAGGAGTTACTCCTCAGAGGCTTTGGTTCGAAGAACAGGATATGGGGCTTTCCTGAGGCACTGAACAGAACTCCTCTCGTCTCCACCTGGGAAGCTTCCTTGTTGGAGCCGTGTCAAACACCTCAGGTTGGAGAAACCTGCAGAGTCCCTGAGCCACCTCCACATTCCAAGGTCTCTCAGGCCACCAAGCCAGAGTAGGACTCATCTTCAAGAGAGTCCATTTCAACTCTCCCCTCTGGGTAGCTCACCCAGGAGCCCGCAGATTGAGCCTGCCTTGTCCTGACTAAAGAGTGGGAATATGAGGTGGCGTTCCCAGGCATCCATGCTTAGACACCTGCTCTCGAGGCTTTCCGTATGGGGCCTCCTAGAACCATCCAGTAGCACTCGACTGTCGTGCAGAAGGAAACCTTGAGTTTTGGAGTAGTTCACAAATCCCATCGTAGGCAACCTTCCCTGGCCTCATGAAGCCCCCACACCCTTCAGGAAGAGGCCATGCTGGACAAAATCTCTAGCCTGAGGCACGTCTCATAGTTGACATGACCTCAGTGCAGGAGATCTCGATTCAGCCTCTGCAGAGTGGGCCTGCCGTGCCCTCGGTCCCAAACTTCACGCTAGCTTGTGTTTTCAGACTTCCTTCCTCACACTCCTGGCAAACAAGCCCTCCGGTCTAGTGACTCCAGAACTACCACCCAGCCCAGGGTCTTCCCAACGGAAGAAAAACGTTTCCCTGTGGGGCTCTCTCCAGAAAACCCAGATGAGGATCAACCTGCTCGGGCCTCGACGGTACCCGAACTGGATAGGCTGCTCTGGGCACTCATGCTCTGTCTGACACAGCCTGAAACCAGACGTCCAACAGACAAGGAGACAGCTGGCCGCACACCCAGCACTTCGGACAAGCCATGGTCTTATGCCGTCACCTCTTCCTAACCTTGGTTTTCAGATATCTGAACCTAGACATTATATCAATTCTCCACACAGCTGGGTATCACAAGCACAACACAGAACTCCTCCTTCCCCGTGGCTGTAAAGCTTGCTCTTGGCATGGATTCACACCTTCAGGGTGGGAGAAACCTTCATGGCCCCTGATGCCACGCCCAAACTTGAGAGCTGCTTGGGCACAAATTCACATTGTGAACCTCAGCATGAGCCCCATGTCAAAGAAAGGCCTGTCGGGGCCTGCAACAAGAGCCCGCATATGGGGCTTGCCAAGCCCCTATGCACCCAATCCTCACCAGTGTTTGAGTTTTCCAGTCGCCCCGCCCGTACCTGGGGCTCTGCTCTGGAATCCCTTTCTTGGAGAGACCCATGAGCCAGACAACACGACTCCACCCTTCCCACAAAATGGCCCCAAACTCTTGGGAGCTGGGAAAAATCCCCAGAGAGGGATACTCGTCCACAGTCCCTGAGGCCACCCCTCCAATCCACGGCTATCCCGGACACAACATCCGGAGACAAAAGCCTGAAGGAACGCCTCCCACTCGCCCTTGTTTCAGAGGCCCAGGAGCTCCCTCCCTGGCTGTACATCCGGCCTGCCATACCCTAGGCGCCACTCATATGCTGAGTTTGTGTTTTCAGACTTCTGTGGGCACAGCCTGGACCCACACAACCTCCAGGCTAGGGCCTCTGGAGCCACAGCAAAAGATTGTGCCTGCCCTCTCCAAGGAAAGTGTGCCCAATCCATTGACCACAACCCTAGAGGTTAGGGAAAAGCTCCAACGCCCCTGAGGCCATCAATAGTGTAGGCCACCCTGGACTAAGAGGGGCTCTCTGACACCAGCGGAGCATCTATCTCCACTTAGACTCTCAGACAGTGTCCCCAGAGACAGAAGGTTGAAATGGACAGGCCCCCAGGCCCTAATCTGAACCTTAGCTTTGGTTTCCATGTGTCCGTCCTCAGTGGACTGTTTTCGTAGACCAGCACAGGAGGCTTTTCTGAGGCACCAAACCAAACCTCTCTCATCTCCACATGGGGAACTTACTTACTGGGGATGTATCAAACCCTTCAGGTAGGAGAGTTCCGCAGGGCCACTGAACAACAAGCACATTCCAAGGTCTCCATGGACCCCAACGCACATTATGATGCATCATCAGGAGAGGCCATTTCAACTCAGCCCCCTGGGTAGCGTGCCCCAGAGGCAGCAGATCAAACATATCTTGTGGCTAATGGCCAATGGGAATGCGAGGCATGCTGGACAGGGATCCATCCTTCGAACCGTGCTCTCCAGTCCTTCCGTATGGTATGTCCTGGAGCCATGCAACAGGACTCGAATGTCCCGCAGAAGGAAACCTGGTGGTTTGGGGCAACCTCCAAACTCAGCGTGGGAAAACTTCCTTGGCCTCAAGAGGCCCCCGCTTCATGAAGGTGCCATCAGGGACACATACTCCAGTCTCAGCCAACGTCTGATCCTCAGCCTGACTTCAGATGCAGGAGATTTTGATTCAGCCTCTGCAGAGTGGGCCTGCTCTGCCCTTGGCTCCAATCCTCACCCTAGCTTGTCTTCTCAGACTTCCGTCCTCACACTCCTGGCCCACAAACCCACCCTACTGGGAATTCTGGGGCCACAATGAAGCACTCTGCCTGCCTCCCAGGAGAAAAATATTGTCTATGGTGCTGCCCAGAAACCCCAAATGAGGATCAAACTGCTTGGCCCTCGGCAACCCCCCAATTGCATAGGCTACCTTAAACACTGATGCTCTGTCGCAAATAGCCTGAGACCAGACCTTCCAACAGACACCGACACAGCTGGCTGCACACCCAGCATATTGGACCCGCCACTGCCTTAGTCCACCATCCATTCCCAACCTGGGTTTTCAGTCATCAGAACCTAGACCTTATCTCCAATTCCTGTACAGGGGGGAACCTGATGCACAAGTCAGAACCCCTCCTTCCCCATGGCAAGAAACTTTTCTGCTGGCAGTGAGTCAAACCTACAGTGTAGGAGAAAACGGCATGGCCCATGAGGCCACGCCCAGACGTGAGGGCCGCTTTAGGCACAAACACACATTGTGACCCTCAGCGTGAGTACCTTATTCAAGTAACGCCTCTCAGTGACTGGACCAAGAGCCCGCTTATGTGGCTTGCCATGCCCATAGGCACCCAGGACTAACTAGATGGTGTGTATTCCAGTTGAGGGAACCCACTGCTCTGCTCTAGAGTCCCTCTCCTGGGGGGTCCCCTGGGGCAGAAAACATGGACCTGAGCCAAGTTTGCTTTTTCAGACATCTGTCCCCACAGCCCTGGCAAACACAGCCTCTAGGCTGTGTCCTCTGGAGCCATACCACAGGACCGTGCCTGCTCTCTCCTGGGAAACTCTGTCCCTTCCCAAAGAATGAACCCAAACACTTGGGAGCTTGAACAATCCCCCGAGAGGAAGGCTCTTCCTCGGCCCCTGAAGCAACCCCTACCCTGAACGGCCACTGTGAACGCAACACCCAGACACAAAAGCCAGAGTGACTGCCTCCCACTTGCCCCCTTTTTGATATCCAGAGGATCTCCCCTCACGGACTGGATCAGCCCTGCCATTACCTTGGCCCCTACCTGAGCCAAGTTTGCTTTTTCAGACATCTGTCCCCACAGCCCTGGCAAACACAGCCTCTAGGCTGTGTCCTCTGGAGCCATACCACAGGACCGTGCCTGCTCTCTCCTGGGAAACTCTGTCCATTCCTTTGGCCACACACCTCCAGAATATGAGAAACCTCAAGGCCCCCGAGGACATCCCACTACCGGGAGCCTCCCTGGACACACAGGGGCCTTCGGACACAAGCTGAGCAGCTACCTTCACGAAGGCATGCACACAGATGTCAACAGAGATAGAAGGTTTGCCGGACAGGCCCTTAGGCCCTAATCTCAACTCTTGCTTTGATTTCCAGGTGTCACTTCTCAGAGGCTTTGGTTCGAAGAACAGGATATGGGGCTTTCCTGAGGCACTGAACAGAACTCCTCTCGTCTCCACATGGGAAGCTTCCTTGTTGGAGCCGTGTCAAACACCTCAGGTTGGAGAAACCTGCAGAGTCCCTGAGCCACCTCCACATTCCAAGGTCTCTCAGGCCACCAAGCCAGAGTAGGACTCATCTTCAAGAGAGTCCATTTCAACTCTCCCCTCTGGGTAGCTCACCCAGGAGCCCGCAGATTGAGCCTGTCTTGTCCTGACTAAATTGTGGGAATATGAGGTGGCGTTCCCAGGCATCCATGCTTAGACACCTGCTCTCGAGGCTTTCCGTATGGGGCCTCCTAGAACCATCCAATAGCACTGGAGAGACTGTCGTGCAGAAGGAAACCTTGAGTTTTGGAGTAGTTCACAAATCCCATCGTAGGCAACCCTCCCTGGCCTCATGAAGCCCCCACACCCTTCAGGAAGAGGCCATGCTGGACAAAATCTCTAGCCTGAGGCACGTCTCATAGTTGACATGACCTCAGTGCAGGAGATCTCAATTCAGCCTCTGCAGAGTGGGCCTGCCGTGCCCTCGGTCCCAAACTTCACGCTAGCTTGTGTTTTCAGACTTCCTTCCTCACACTCCTGGCAAACAAGCCCTCCGGTCTAGGAACTCCAGATCTACCACCCAGCCCAGGGTCTGCCCAACGGAAGAAAAAACGTTTCCCTGTGGGGCTCTCTCCAGAAAATCCAGATGAGGATCAACCTGCTCGGGCCTCGACGGTACCCGAACTGGATAGGCTGCTCTGGGCACTCATGCTCTGTCTGACACAGCCTGAAACCAGACGTCCAACAGACAAGGAGACAGCTGGCCGCACACCCAGCACTTCGGACACGCCATGGTCTTATGCCGTCACCTCTTCCTAACCTTGTTTTTCAGATATCTGAACCTAGACATCATATCAATTCTCCACACAGCTGGGTATCACAAGCACAAAACAGAACTCCTCCTTCCCCATGGCTGTAAAGCTTGCTCTTGGCATGGAATCACACCTTCAGGGTGGGAGAAACCTTCATGGCCCCTGATGCCACGCCCAAACTAGAGTGCTGCTTGGGCACAAATTCACACTGTGACCCTCAGCATGAGCCCCATGTCAGTGAAAGGCCTGTCAGGGCCAGGACCAAGAGCCCGCATATGGGGCTTGCCAAGCCCCTATGCACCCAATCCTCACCAGTGTTTGAGTTTTCCAGTCGCCCCGCCCGTACCTGGGGCTCTGCTCTGGAATCCCTTTCTTGGAGAGACCCATGAGCCAGACAACACGACTCCACCCTTCCCACAAAATGGCCCCAAACTCTTGGGAGCTGGGAAAAATCCCCAGAGAGGGGTACTTGTCCACAGACCCTGAGGCCACCCCTCCAATCCACGGCTATCTCGGACACAACATCCAGAGACAAAAGCCTGAAGGAACGCCTCCCACTCGCCCTTGTTTCAGAGGCCCAGGAGCTCCCTCTCGGGCTGTACATCGGGCCTGCCATAACCTAGGCGCCACTCATAAGCTGAGTTTGTGTTTTCAGACTTCTGTTGCCACAGCCTGGACCCACACAACCTCCAGGCTAGGGCCTCTGGAGCCACAGCGAAAGATTGTGCCTGCCCTCTCCAAGGAAAGTGTGCCCAATCCATTGACCACAACCCTAGAGGTTAGGGAAAAGCTCCAAGTCCCCTGAGGCCATCCATAGTGTAGGCCACCCTGGACTAAGAGGGGCTCTCTGACACCAGCGGAGCAACTATCTCCACTTAGACTCTCAGACAGTGTCCCCAGAGACAGAAGGTTGAAATGGACAGGCCCCCAGGCCCTAATCTGAACCTTAGCTTTGCTTTCCATGTGTCCGTCCTCAGAGGACTGTTTTCGTAGACCAGCACACGGGGCTTTTCTGAGGCACCAAACCAAACCTCTCTCATCTCCACATATGGAGCTTTCTTACTGGGGATGTATCAAACCCTTCAGGTAGGAGAGTTCCGCAGGGCCACTGAACAACAAGCACATTCCAAGGTCTCCATGGACCCAAACGCACATTATGACGCATCCTCGGGAGAGGCCATTTCAACTCAGCCCCCTGGGTAGCGTGCCTCAGAGGCAGCAGATCAAACATATCTTGTCGCTAATGGCCAATGGGAATGCGAGGCTTGCTGTACAGGGATCCATCCTTCGAACCCTGCTCTCCAGTCCTTCCGTATGGTATGTCCTGGAGCCATGCAACAGGACTCGAATGTACCGCAGAAGGAAACCTTGTGGTTTGGGGCAACCTCCAAACTCAGCGTGGGAAAACTTCCTTGGCCTCATGAGGACCCCGCTTCATGAGTGTGCCATCATGGACACATACTCCAGCCTCAGCCAATGACTGATCCTCAGCCTGACTTCAGATGCAGGAGATTTTGATTCAGCCTCTGCAGAGTGGGCCTGCTCTGCCCTTGGCTCCAATCCTCACCCTATCTTGTGTTTTCAGACTGCTGTCCTCACAGTCCTGGCCTACAATCCCTCCCTCCCGGGAATTCTGGGGCCACAATGAAGCACTCTGCCTGCCTCCCAGGAGAAAAACTTTGTCTATGGTTGTGCCCAGAGACCCCAAATGAGGATCAAACTGCTTGGCCCTCTGCAACACCCAATTGCAAGTTCTCCTCATGGTCTGTAGATCAGTCCTGCCATTCCTATGACCCGAAACATAAGCCAAGTATGTGTTTTTAGACAACGGTCCAAACAGCCCTGGCCTACACAACCTACAGGCTCAGGGCCCTGGAGCCAAACCTGAGGACTGTACTTGCCCTCTCCAAGGGAATTGTGTGTGCCCATTCCAATGGCCACAACCCTTCTAATAGGATAAACCTCCAAAGTCCCTGATCCATCTCAATAGTGGTGGCTTCCCAGGAAAAACAGGGGCAATCTGAGCCCATCTGAGCACCTACCTGCACTCAGACCCATAGACAGATGTCCCCAGAGGTAAAAAGGAAAGAACAGGCCACTAGGCACTAATCAGATCCATTGCTTTGGTTACCAGGCATCTCTCCTCAGAGGCCTGGATTTCAAAACCATCATATGGCTGTATCTTGACTCACCCATCAGAAAACATCTCGTCTACACATGGGAAACTGGCACGGTGGAGCTGTGTCAAAGACTCTGTTTAGGAGAACACCTCAGGGCCCCAGTGCCACCGCTTCATTTCAAAATCTCCATAGACACAAAAGCACATTAGGACCCATCCACAGGAGAGTCCATTTCAACTGAGTCTCCTCGGTTGCTTCCCCAGATCCAGCACATCTAACCCGTCTTGTTGCTAGGAGTCAATTGGGATGCGAGGTGGCCTACCCAGCCATCCTTCCCTAGAACCCTCCTCAGAATCATTGGACTGGAGTCAAAAAACAGGTCTCAATTGTGCTGCAGAATACTC
Source organism: Mustela nivalis (assembly GCF_964662115.1). Taxonomy (NCBI): domain Eukaryota; kingdom Metazoa; phylum Chordata; class Mammalia; order Carnivora; family Mustelidae; genus Mustela; species Mustela nivalis. Next base: position 820,322 of record NW_028136466.1, read on the forward strand.
TCTGCAGTTTGGAGCTTCTCACAACTCCCATCGTGAAAAAACACCCATGGCCTCGTGATGCCCCCCCTTCATGAAGGGGCCATCAGGGACACAAACTCCAACCTGATCTAACGTCTGATACTCGCCCTGACTTCAGATGCACGATATCTCCATTCAGGTCTGTAGATTGTGCCTGCCAGGGCCTCACCCAGAAACCTGAACCGGACTTGTGTTCTCAGACTTCTGTCCTCAGACTACTGGCCCACAAGCCCTCCAGTTTGGCAATCCAGAACTACAATGCAGCACTCTGCCTGCCCTCCAGAAGAAAAACATTGTCCTCTGGGGCTGCCCAGTAACCCCAAATGAGGATCAACCTGCACCGACCTTGGCTGTACCCCAAATACATAGGCTGACCAGGGCACTAATGCCCATTCTGACACAGCCTGAGCCTGGACCTCCTGGCCCCAACCAGACAGCTGGCCGCACACTGAACACATTCGAGCGGCCATATCCTTAGGTCGTCATATCTTCCCAACCTCGGTTTTCAGGCTTCAGAACCTAGAACTGATCTCCAATCACTGCCCAGCATTGAACGTGATGCAGAAATCAGAACTCCTTACCGATGGCAAGAAACATTGTGGTTGGCATGTTGACCAACGTTCTGTGTAATTGAAACCAGTGTCATCCATGAGGCCCCTCCCAATTTCGCGTGCCACATTGGTCACAAACACACATTGTGACCCTCAGCCTGAATTCAGTCCTCAAGAAAGCCCTCTCAGTGACTGGATGAAGAGATAGCATATGGGGCTTGCCATGCCCCTAGGCCCCGAACGATAGTTCGGTTTGTCCCTTCAGTGTTCCCCATGGCTTTGCTTTGGAATTCCTCTTTTGGTGGCACACCTGAGGTAACAAAACTGAAAGGAGTCCTCCCATCCCACAGATTGATGAAAAGCAATTGGGAATCGGGCCAAATCCTCAGAGAGGAAGATTTCTCCATGGCCCATGAGGCCTCCCCGACATTCCACGGCCATCGCTGATACAAAATCCAGAGACATAAGCCTGAGCAAGCGCCTCCGACTCGCTCTTTCTTCATATCCCGAAGAGTTCTTCTCATGGTTTGTAGATTGGGCCTGCCATACCTACGTCCCCAAACCTAAGCTGAGTTTGTGTTTTCAGACTTCTGTCCTCAAAGTCCTGGGACACACACCCTCCAGGCTGGGGCACCTGGAGCCACACATTAGGATTGTGCCTACCAATCCATGGGAATTTTGCCCATTCCATTGTCCAAAATCGTACAAATTAGAAGAAACCTCCAAATCCCTGAGGCCATCCCAATAGTGTAGGTCGCCCGGAACAAACAAGGGCTGTCTGACACCAGCTAATAATCTACCTCCACTCATACCATAGATGGATATCCCCAGGGAAGGAGATTGAAACAGACAGGACCCTAGCCATAATAGGATCCATTGCCTTGGATTTACAGGCATGTCTCCTCAAAAGCCTGATTCCAATACGAGCATAGGGGTTTTCCTGAGGCACCCATCAGAACTCATCTCGTCTCCACAGGAAACCTGTGCATGGGATCTATGTCAAAAGCTTAGGAGAGTACTTCAGGGTCCCGGTGCCACCGCCCCATTCCAAGGCCCTCATGGACACAAAAACACATTAGGACCCATCCTCAGAAAAGTCCATTTCAACTCAGCCACCCCGGTTGCTGCAGCAGAGCCATCAGATCTAAACTGTCATGTTGCTACGAGACAATTGGAATGCGAGGCGGGCTTCCCAGGCATTTATCCTCGAACGTTGCTCAGGAGTCATTCCATATAGGATGTCCTGGAGCTGTCCAACACGTCTCAATTGTCCCGCAGAAGGAATCCTTGAAGGGGGCTGCCCACAACTCCCAACGTGGTAAAATCTCAGTGGCCTCGAGATTCCGCTCCCTTCATGAAGCGGCCTACATGCACTGAAACTCCAACGTGAGCCAACGTCTGATCCTCGCCCTGACTTCAGAATCATGAGATATTGGTTCAGATCTGCTGGAGGTAGCTGCCGTGCCCTCGCCCTGAAACCCAAGTCTATCTTGTATACTTGACTTCCTTCGTCACAGTCCTGGCCCAGAAGCCCTCAGGTTTGGCAATTCCAGTCCCACAATGCAGCACTCTGCCTGCCCTCGAGAAAAAAATTATTGCCTCATGAGCTGCCCAGGCAACTTAAATGAGGATAAACCTACAGACAACTCGACTTTACCCAAACTATATTGTCTAACCTCGCACTAATGCACTGTCGGACACAACCTGAGCCCGGACCTCCTGACCAAAACCCAGAAAGCTGACCGCACACTGAGCACATAAGTCCCGCCATGGCCTTAGGTCATCATCTCTTCCCTACCTCAGTTTTCAGACTTCAGAACCGAGACCTCATCTCGAATCACTGCCTAGGAGTGAGTGTGAGGCAGAAATCAGAAGTCCTCCTTTACCATGGCAAGAACTTGTGGTTGGCACATTGTACAATATTCAGTGTAGTAGAAACCAGCATTCACCCTGAAGTCACGCCCATTCTTGAGTGCGACGAGGGCATAAACACGCATTGTGATCCTGAGCATGAGTCCTGTCCTCTAGTAAGTCCTCTCAGTGGCTGGACCATTAGATGTCATAATGGGCTTGACATGTCCCTAGGCGCCAATTTTTAACCATATTTCTGATTGTCCAGTCGCCCCTCTCCAAGGCTCTACTCTGGAATCCCTCATTTGGTGGGACACCTGAGGATAAAAAAGAAAACAACAACAACAACGACAAAACGGACTTCTTCCTTCCCACAGAATGACCCCAAACTCTTTGGACAGGGCCAAACCACCAGAGAGTAAGACTCGTCCATTTCCAATGAAGTCACCCAGAAATTTCAGACCATGTGTGACACGATATCCAGAGACAAAAACTTGAGCAAGAGCCTCACCCTCGCCCTTTTTTCAAATCTCGAAGAGTTCTCCTCATGGTCTGTAGATCAGTCCTGCCATACCTATGATCTGAAACATAAGCCGAGTTTGTGTTTTAGGACAACTGTCCAAACAGCCCTGGCCTACACAACCTACAGGCTCAGGCCCCTGGAGCCAAACCTGAGGACTGTACTTGCCCTCTCCAAGGGAATTGTGTGTGCCCATTCCAATGGCCACAACCCTTCTAATAGGATAAACCTCCAAAGTCCCTGATCCATCTCAATAGTGGTGGCTTACCTGGAAAAACAGGGGCAATCTGAGGCCATCAGAGCACCTAGCTGCACTCAGACCCAGAGACAGATGTCTCCAGAGGTAAAAAGGAAAGAACAGGACCCTAGGCACTAATCAGATCCATTGCTTTGGTTACCAGGCATCTCTCCTCAGAGGCCTGGAGTTCAAAACCAGCATATGGCTGTTTCTTCCCTCACCCATCAGAAAACATCTCATCTACACATGGGAAACTTGCACGTTGGATATGTGTCAAAGACTCTGTTTAGGAGAACCCTTCAAAGCCCCAGTGCCACCGCTTCATTGCAAGGTCTCCAAAGATACAAAAGAACATTTGGACCCAACCACAGGAGAGTCCATTTCAACTCAGCCTCGTCCGTTGCTTCCCCAGATCCAGCAGATCTAACCTGTCTTGTTGCTAGGAAACAATTGGAATGCGAGGTGGGCTACGCAGCCATCCATTTTTAGAACCCTGCTCAGAATCATTGACCTGGCGAAAAACAACAGGTCTCAATTTTCCTGCAGAAGACTCTTTGCAGTTTGGAGCTTCTCACAACTCCCATCGTGGGAAAACCCCCATGGCCTCGTGATGCCCCCCTTTTCCTGAAGGGGCCATCAGGGACAGAAACTCCAACCTGAGCGATCGGCTGACCCTCGCCCTGACTTCAGATGCACGAGATCTCGATTCACGTCTGTAGATTGTGCCTGCCATGGCCTCACCCAGAAACCTAAGCCTAGCTTGTGTTCTCAGACTTCTGTCCTCAGACTACTAGCCCACAATCCCTCGAATTGGCAATCTATAACTACAATGCAGCACTCTGCCTGCCCTCCAGAAGAAAAACATAGCCCCCTGGGGCTACCCAGTAACCCCAAATGAGAATCAACCTGCACCTACCTTGGTTGTACCCCAAATAATTACGCTGACCAGGGCACTAATGCCCTTTCTGACTCAGCCTGGACCCCCTGGCCCCATCCAGACAGCTGTTCGCACACTGAGCACATCGAGCCGCCATGGCCTTAGGTCGTCATCTCTTCCCAACCTCGGTTTTCAGGCTTCAGAACCTAGACCTTATCTCCAATCACTCCCCAGAATTTTACGTGATGCAGAAATCAGAACTCCTTCCCCATGGCAAGAAACCTTGTGGTTGGCATATAGTCTAAAGTTCAGTGTAGTTGAAACCAGTGTGGCTCATGAAGCCCCGTCCATGCTCGTGGGCCACATAGGTCACAAACACACATTGTGACCCTCAGGCTGAGCCCAGTCCTCAAATAAGGCCTCTCAGTGGCCGGATGAAGAGATAGCATATTGGGCTTGCCATACCCCTAGTCCCCAATTTTTAACCATGTTCGATTTGTCCCTTCAGTCTTCCCCACGGCTTTCTTTGGAATTCCTCTTTTGGTGGCACACCTGAGGTAACAAAACTGAAAGGAGTCCCCCAATCCCACAGATTGAAGAAAACAATTGTGAATTGGGCCAAATCCTCAGAGAGGAAGATTCATCCATGGCCCATGAGGCCTCCCCGACATTCCACGGCGATCGCTGATACAAAATCCAGAGACAAAAGCCTGAGCAAGCGCCACAGACTCGCTCTATATTCAGTCCTCATGAGTTCTTCTTATGGTTTATAGATTGGGCCTGCCATACCCACGTCCCTAAACCAAAGCTGAGTTTGAGTTTGCCCCTGAGGCAACCCCTACCGTGAACGGCCACTGTGAACGCAACACCCAGAGACAAAAGCCAGAGCGACTGCCTCCCACTTGCCCTCCTTTGATATCCAGAGGATCTCCCCTCACGGTCTGGTGATCAGGCCTGCCATTACCTTGGCCCCTAGCTGAACCAAGTTTGTTTTTTCAGACATCTGTCCCCACAGCCCTGGCAAACACAGCCTCTAGGCTGGTTCCTCTGGAGCCATACCACAGGACCGTGCCTGCTCTCTCCTGGGAAACTGTGTCCATTCCTTTGGCCACACACCTCCAGAATATGAGAAACCTCAAGGCCCCTGAGGTCATCCCAGTACTGGGAGCCTCCCTGGACACACAGGGGCATTCGGACACAAGCTGAGCAGCTACGTCCACGAAGACATGCACTCATATGTCAACAGAGATAGAAGGTTGAGCCGGACATGCCCTAAGGCCCTAATCTCAACTCTTGCTTTGGTTTCCAGGTGTCACTCCTCAGAGGCTTTGGTTCGAAGAACAGGATATTGGGCTTTCCTGAGGCACTGAACAGAAATCCTCTCGTTTCCACATGGGAAGCTCCCTTGTTGGAGCCGTGTCAAACACCTCAGGTTGGAGAATTCTGCAGAGTCCCTGAGCCACCTCCACATTCCATGGTGTTCGAGGCCACCAAGCCACAGGAGGACTCATTTTCAGGAGAGTCCATTTCAACTCTCCCCTTGGGTAGCTCACCTAGGAGCCCGCAGATTGAGCCTGCCTTGTCCTGACTAAATAGTGGGAATATGAGGTGGCATTCCCAGGCATCCGTGCTTAGACACCTGCTTACGAGTCTTTCCGTATGGGGCCTCCTGGAACAATCCAATAGGACTCGATTGTCGTGCAGAAGGAAAACTTGAGGTTTCGAGTAGTTCACAAAACCCAACGTAGGCAAACATCCCTGGACTCATGAAGCCCCCTACCCTTCAGGAAGAGGCCATGCTGGACAAAAACTCTAGCCTGAGGCACGTCTCATAGTTGACATGACCTCAGCGCAGGAGATCTCGATTCAGCCTCTGCAGAATGGGCCTGCCGTGCCCTCGGTCCTAACCTCAGGCTAGCATGTGTTTACAGACTTCCTTCCTCACACTCCTGGCAAACAAGCCCTCCGGACTAGGAACTCCAGAACCACAACCCAGCCCAGTGTCTGCCCAACGGAAGTAAAACGTTTCCCTGTGGTGCTCTCCAGAAAACCCAGATGAGGATCAACCTGCTCGGGTCTCGACCGTACCCGAACTGGATAGGCTGCCTGGGCACTCATGCTCTGTCTGACACAGCCTGAAGCCAGACGTCCAGACAGACAAGGAGACAGCTGGCCGCACACCCACCACTTCGGACATGCCATGGTCTTATGCCGTCACCTCTTCCAAACATTGGTTTTCAGATATCTGAACCTAGACATTATATCAATTCTCCACACAGCTGGGTATCCCAAGCACAAAATAGAAGTCCTCCTTCCCCATGGCTGTAAAGCTTGCGCTTGGCATGGAGTCACACCTTCAGGGTGGGAGAAACCTTCATGGCCCCTGATGCCACGCCCAACCTTGAATGCTGCTTGGGCACAAATTCACACTGTATGACCCTCAGCATGAGCCCCATGTCAAAGAAAGGCCTGTCAGGGCCTGGACCAAGAGCCCGCATATGGGGCTTGGCAAGCCCCTATGCACCCAATCCTCACCAGTGTTTGAGTTTTCCAGTCGCCCCACCCATACCTGGTGCTCTGCTCTGGAATCCCTTTCTTGGAGAAACACATGAGACAGACAACACGACTCCACCCTTCCCACAAAATTACCCCAAACTCTTGGGAGCTGGGACAAATCCCCAGAGAGGGATACTCGTCCACAGTCCCTGAGGCCAGCCCTCCAATCCACGGCTATCCCGGACACAACATCCAGAGACAAAAGACTGAAGGAACGCATCTCACTCGCCCTTGTATCAGAGGCCCAGGAGCTCCCTCTCGGGCTGTACATCCGGCCTGCCATACGCTAGGCGCCCCTCATAAGATGAATTTGTGTTTTCAGACTTCAGTGCCCACAGCCTGGACCCGCACAACCTCCAGGCTAAGGCCTCTGGAGCCACAGCGAAAGATTAGCCTATCCTCTCCAAGGGAAGTGTGCCCAATCCTGTGACCACAACCCTAAAGGTTAGGGAAAAGCTCCAAGGCCCATTAGGCCATCAATGGTGTAGGCCACCCAACACTAAGAGGGGCTCTCTGACACCAGCAAGCAACTATCTCCACTTAGACTCTCAGACAGTGTCCCCAGAGACATAAGGTTGAAATGGACAGGCCCCCAGCCCTAATCTGAACCTTAGCTTTGGTTTCCATGTGATCCTCCTCAGAGGACTGTTTTCATAGACCAGCACACGGGGCTTTTCTGAGGCAACAAACAAAACCTCTCTCGACTACACATGGGGAGTTTTCTTACTGGGGATGTATCAAACCCGTCAGGTAGGAGAGTTCCGCAGGGCCACTGAACAACCAGCACATTCCAAGGTCTCCATGGACCCAAACGCACATTATGACGCATCCTCAGGGGAGGCCATTTCAACTCAGCCCCCTGGGTAGCGTGCCCCAGAGGCAGCAGGTCAAACATATCTTTTCGCTATGGCCAATGGGAATGCAAGGCATGCTGTACAGGGATTCATCCTTCGAACGGTGCTCTCCAGTCCTTCCGTATGGTATGTCCTGGAGCCATGCAACAGGACTCGAAAGTCCCGCAGAAGGAAACCTTGCGGTTTGGGGCAACCTCCAAACTCAGCGTGGGATAACTTCCTTGGCCTCATGAGGCCCCTGCTTCATGAAGGTGCCATCATGAACACATATTCCAGCCTCAGCCAACGTCTCATCCTCAGCCTGACTTCAGATGCACGAGATTTTGATTCAGCCTCTGCAGAGTGGGCCTGCTCTGCCCTTGGGTCCAATCCTCACCCTAGCTTGTGTTTTCAGACTTCCGTCCTCACACTCCTGGCCCACAAACCCACCCTACTGGGAATTCTGGGTCCACAATGAAGCACTCTGCCTGCCTCCCAGGAGTAAAACATTGTCTATGGTGCTGCCCAGAAACCCCAAATGATGATCAAACTGCTTGGCCCTCGGCAACACCCCATTGCATAGTCTAACTTACACACTGATGCTCTGTCGCAAATAGCCTGAGCCCAGACCTTCCAACAGACACTGACACAGCTGGCTGCACACCCAGCACATTGGACCCGCCACTGCCTTAGGCCACCATCCTTTCCCAACCTGGGTTTTCAGTCATCGGAACCTAGACCTTATCTCGAATCCCTGCGCAGGGGGGAACCAGATGCACAAGTCAGAACCCCTCCTTCTCCATGGCAAGAAACCTTGCTGCTGGCAGTGAGTCAAACCTTCAGTGTAGGAGAAAACGGCATGGCTAATGAGGCCACGCCCATGCGTGAGGGCTGCCTTGGGCACAAACGCACATTGTGACCCTCAGTGTGAGTACCTTATTCAAGTAACGCCTCTCAGTGACTGGACCAAGAGCCCGCATATGTGGCTTGCCATGCCCCTAGGCACCCAGGACTAACTAGATGGTGTGTATTCCAGTTGAGGAAACCGACTGCTGAGCTCTAGAGTCCTTCTACTGGGGAGTCCCCTGTGGCAGAAAACAGTACTCTTCCCTTCCCACAGAATGAACCCAAACACTTGGGAGCTTGGACAATCCCCCGTGAGGAAGACTCTTCCTCAGCCCCTGAGGAAACCCCTACCCTGAATGGCCACTGTGAAGGCTACACCCAGAGACAAAAGCCTGAGCGACTGCCTCCCACTTGCCCTCCTTTGTTATCCAGAGGATCTCACCTCACGTACTGGGTATCAGGCCTGCCATTTCCTTGTCCTCAGGCTGAGCCAAGTTTGCTTTTTCAGACATCTGTCCCCACAGCCCTGGCAAACACAGCCTCTAGGCTGGGTCCTCTGGAGCCATACCACAGGACCGTGCCTGCTCTCTCCTGGTAAACTCTGTCCTTTCCTTTGGCCACACACCTCCAGAATATGAGAAACCTCAAGGCCCTCGAGGTCATCCCACTACTGGGAGCCTCCCTGGACACACAGGGGCATTCGAACACAAGCTAAGCAGATACCTCCATCAAGGCATGCACACAGATGTCAATAGAAATAGAAGGTTGAGCAGGACAGGCCCTTAGGCCCTAATCTCAACTCTTGCTTTGGTTTCCAGGTGTCACTCCTCAGAGGATTTGGTTCGAAGAACAGGATATGGGGCTTTCCTGAGGCACTGAACAGAACTCCTCTCGTCTCCACATGGGAAGCTTCCTTGTTGGAGCTTTGTCAAACACCTCTGGTTGGAGAATCCTGCAGAGTCCCTGAGCCACCTCCACATTCCAAGGTCTCCCAGGCCACCAAGCCACAGTAGGACTCATCTTCAGGAGAGTCCATTTCAACTCTCCCCTCTGGGTAGCTCACCCAGGAGCCCGCAGATTGAGCCTGCCTTGTCCTGACTAATGAGTGGGAATATGAGGTGGCGTTCCCAGGCATCCATGCTTAGACACCTGCTCTCGAGTCTTTTCGTATGGGGCCACCTGGAACCATCCAATAGGACTCGACTGTCGTGCAGAAGGAAACCTTGAGGTTTGGAGTAGTTCACAAATCCCATCGTAGGCAAACCTCCCTGTACTCATGAAGCCCCCACACCCTTCAGGAAGAAGCCATGCTGAACAAAAACTCTAGCCTGAGGCACGTCTCATAGTTGACATGACCTCAGTGCAGGCGATCTCGATTCAGCCTCTGCAGAGTGGGCCTGCCGTGCCCTCGGTCCTAAACCTCATGCTAGCTTGTATTTTCAGACTTCCTTCCTCACACTCCTGGCAAACAAGCCCTCTGGACTAGGAACTCCAGAACCACCACCCAACCCAGTGTCTGCCCAATGAATGAAAAATGTTTCCGTGTGGGGCCCTCTAGAAAACCCAGATGAGGATCAACCTGCTCAGGCCTCGACCGTACCCGAACTGGATAGGCTGCTCTGGGCACTCAAGCTCTGTCTGACACAGCCTGAAGCCAGACGTCCAGACAGACAAGAAGACAGCTGGCCGCACACCCAGCACTTCGGACACGCCATGGTCTTATGCCGTCACCTCTTCCTTACCATGGTTTTCAGATATCTGAACCTAGACATTATATCAATTCTCCACACAGCTGGGTATCGCAAGCACAAAACAGAACTCCTCCTTCCCCATGGCTGTCAAGCTTGCTCTTGGCATGGAGTCACACCTTCAGGGTGGGAGAAACCTTCAAAGCCCCTGATGCCACGCCCAAACTTGAGTGCTACTTGGACACTAATTCACACTGTGACCCTCAGCATGAGCCCCATGTCAAAGAAAGGCCTGTCGGGGCCTGGACCAAGAGCCCGCCTATGGGGCTTGCCAAGCCCCTATGCACCCAATCCTCACCAGGGTTTGAATTTTCCAGTCGCCCCGCCCGTACATGGGGCTCTGCACTGGAATCCCTTTCTTGGAGAGACCCATGAGCCAGACAACACGACTCAACCCTTCCCACAAAATGACCCCAAACTCTTGGGAGCTGGGAAAATTCCCCAGAGAGGGATACTCGTCCACAGTCCTTGAGGCCACCCCTCCAATCCACGGCTATCCGGGACACAACATCCAAAGACAAAAGCTTGAAGGAACGCCTCCAACTCCACCTTGTTTCAGAGGCCCAGGAGCTCCCTCTCTGGATGTACATCCGGCCTGCCATACCCTAGGCACCCCTCATAAGCTGAGTTTGTGTTTTCAGACTTCTGTGCCCACAGCCTGGGCCCGCACAACTTCCAGGCTAGCGCCTCTGGAGCCACAGCGAAAGATTGTCCCTGCCCTCTCCAAGGAAAATGTTCCCAATCCATTGACCACAACCCCACAGGTTAGGGAAAAGCTCCAAGGCCCCTGAGGCCATCAATAGTGTAGGCCACCCTGGACTAAGAGGTGCTCTCTGACACCAGCGGAGCAACTATCTCCACTTAGACACTCAGACAGTGTCCAAAGAGACAGAAGGTTGAAATGGACAGGCCCCCAGGCCCTAATCTGAACCTTAGCTTTGGTTTTCATGTGTCCGTCCTCAGAGGACTGTTTTCGTAGACCAGCACACGGGGCTTTTCTGAGCAATATCTGGAATGGAAAATTCAAAATCAGGATAACTGCCAGGATACAGCATGGAGAAATGCAGCTGCTGGAAATCCCCAGTGGAATTTAGAAATGCTAACAGGTACTGGACCATATCTCGGAGCTCAAGCACAGGCCACCTACCCCCCTGCCGTATATCAGCAGATTGCCACAGCGGCCATTAGGGCCTGGAAAACATTGAGGGGTGCAGGTGATTTGAAAGGACAACTGTCTAGAGTAGTACAGGGGCCAAGTGAGCCCTATGCTGATTTTGTGGACAGGCTTATGCAGACTGCTGGCAAAATGTTCGGAGATGCTGACTCTGCGATGCCTTTAATTAAACAATTAGCGTATGAAAATGCTAATAAATGGTGCCGTGAGGCCATTAGACCATGGAAGGCTAAGGATCTTTCTGCCTATATTAAGGCATGCAGAGACATCACAGGGCCCGTGATTCAGGGGCAGTTTATGGCTGCGGCCTTCGCTCAGGCTATGCAAGGACAGCAGGGAATCCACCCTCGGAAATGTTTCCAGTGTGGACAAGAGGGCCACATAAAAAGAGACTGCCCTCAGAGAGGAGCTCAATTTGGAAAGGCCTCCTCGACTAAGCCGGTGGGGAAAAAGCCCCAACTGTGTCCATGGTGCAGAAAAGGAAATCATTGGGCACAGGAGTGCCGATCTGTGGCGGATATACAAGGAACTCCCTTACCACCTAACAATTGGGGGAATTCAAAAAACGGGAGGCAGGGCCCCAGCCCCCGGGGCCCGAATCAAATGTACGGGGTGGCAATGTCCCTGCCTGTCAAGCCACGATGGGTGTACCCACCCTCCGATCAGGGGAGTCAGTCCATACAAGGCCCAGGAGAGCCACAACAGGCTCTGCCGGACTTGACGTCTGTGCCACCACCCGAATGGTCTTAACACCTGAAATGGGGGTACAGGCTGTGCCATCTGACCTGTCTGGAGGGCCTCAAAGAGGAACAGTGGGACTCCTTCTTGGTAGAAGTTCTTGCACTTTACGAGGGCCTCAGGTCCATCCGGGAGTTATTGATCCTGATTTTGAAGGGGAAGTTAAAATTCTGATATCATCTCCTAAGGGAATTAATATTATAAATCCAGGGGACAGAATTGCACAGCTTTTGATTTTGCCTAGTAATCATGAAAAATATCCCTCTACAGGCCAGACTAGAAAAGGTGGCCTGGGATCCACAGGATCTTCCCTCGCATGCCTTACTATGAGCATGAAAGAGAGACCTATGCTTAAATTAAAGATTAGGGGTAAACTATTCTGGGGGCTCCTAGAGACAGGAGCAGACAAAAGCATTATAAATTGTCTAGATTGGCCTAAAGCCTGGGCTCTAGTCAAGGCCAGCCAGACCCTCCGAGGACTAGGGATAGCTACCAGTCCTGATATTAGTGCTGCATCTTTGGACTGGGAAGATGAGGAAGGACATAAAGGCATTTTCCAACCATATGTCTGTTCCACCCCCGTTTCTCTGTGGGGACGCGATGTGCTGGAGCAGATGGATATTAAACTTACTACAGAAAAACTGTACAGTGAGGCCTCCCAAACTATAATGAGAAACATGGGATATAAGCCTGGCCAAGGACTCAGAACCAAGGGTCAGGGAGATCTCAATCCGCCTTCCATGGGAGGTCAGGTTTTTTCCTAGTGGCCACTGAGGCAATTCGCATAACTTGGAAAACACAAGAGCCACGCTGGGTGCCTCAGTGGCCTTTAACAAAAGATAAATTACAAGCGGCAAAAGAGCTAGTCCAAGAACAACTCAAAGCAGGACATATTCAAAAATCCACGTCCCCGTGGAATACACCCATATTTGTAATAAGAAAGAAATCAGGCAACTGGTGATTGCTACATGACCTGCGACAGATTAATGATCAAATGCAGGTCATGGGGCCCATTCAGTTGGGACTTCCAGTTGTAACGGCGCTGCCAAAAAACTGGCCCTCTATTGTAATTGACATCAAAGACTGTTTCTTTTCCATTCCACTACACCCTGCAGATACAGAGCACTTTGCATTTACTCTGCCATCAATTAATCATGCTGAGCCAGATCAAAGGTATGAATGGAAAGTACTCCCTCAGGGGATGGCCAATAGCCCCACCTTGTGTCAGTTGTATGTAAGCCAAGCATTAGAGCCCTTCAGGAAAGCATTTCCAGACTTGCTTTGTTATCATTATATGGATGATATCTTGATTTGTGGGCCAAATGAGAGGTCTCTTCCTTCAGCTCTAACCTTCCTACAGAAACAGCTGGCAAAGTGGGGACTAACTATATCCCCTGAAAAAATCCAAGCAGGAGACCTACAAAATTACCTTGGTATGCAGCTCTCTAAAACGTCAGTAAAGCCTCAGCTGATTCAAATCCGTAGAGATCACTTGCATACACTGAATGATTTCCAAAAACTTTTAGGGGACATTAACTGGATTTGACCATACATAAAAATTACTACTGCAGAGCTGAAACCTTTATTTGATATTCTGCCTGGGGACCCTGCATTAGACTCCCCAAGAGTACTCACTCCAGCTGCTATTAAATCATTACAGTTAGTTGAAAGCAGGCTAGCTTTAACAGCAGCAGATAGGTGTGACCCGGAAAAGCCTATAAGTGTCATAATTATCCCATCCCTGGGATCACCCACGGGGGCCTTATGGCAAGGAGGACCCCTATTATGGATTTATCTACCTCATAATCTGAGCCGCGTCATCACCCCGTATGCCACGGCTGTAGCTACAGTGGCAAATAAAGCTTTTAAAGCCAGCATACAGGTCCTCGGGAAACTGCCCGATGTTTGTATAATCCCTTATGATAAAACCCAAATGAGCATTTTAACGCATGAAAATGACGATTGGGCCATTCTAACAGTTGCTTATCCTGTTACGTTTGATAATCATTATCCCTCACACCCTCTCATTGAGTTTTATAAGAATACACCCCTTATTTGGCCTAAATCCTGTCTATTGGAGCCATTAATCGGGGCCCTCACAGTATTTACAGATGGCAGTAAATCAGGAACTGGCGCTTATGTGGTAGAAGGAAAAATAATTCCTGTTGTTGTGCCCTCGACTTCAGCTCAGAGAACAGAATTGTTGGTGATTATGTGTGTTTTACAAAGGTTTCTAAATCAACCTATTAATATTATCTCAGATAGCAAATATGCAGTTGCAGCCACCAGGTCTATCGAAACTGCTATTATCTCAGCCAGCCAGTCAGAAATTTCCTCCTTGCTGGCTGAATTGCAACACCTTATACTCTCCCGTGGTGCCCCTTTTTATATTGGACATCTAAGAGCACATTCAGACCTTCCAGGACCTATGGCTGAGGGAAACCGAATGGCTGATGCAGCTGCGCGCTTTTATGTTTGTAGTGCTCTAGAAGATGCTAAAAGATATCATGACAAATGGCATGTGAATGCCCAAACACTAAAGGCACGCTTTCATATCTCCAGAGCTGACGCACGAGATATCGTAAAGTCTTGTGGCAATTGTGTGGTACACTTGACCATGCCCTCCTTAGGGGTGAACCCTAAAGGGCTATTGCCCAACCATCTGTGGCAAATGGATGTAACACATGTACCTTCTTTTGGGCAACAAAAATACGTTCATGTGAGTGTGGATACTTGCTCAGGGGTCGTTAGTGCAACCCCCCTGCGAGGAGAAAATGTTAAAAACGTGATATCTCATTGCCTGCGCAGCTTTGCCTGCTGCGGAGTGCCTAAACAGTTAAAAACAGACAATGCTCCTGCTTATACTTCTAAAAGCTTTTCAAACTTTTTAGCCTGTTATAATATTCACCATGTTACAGGCATTCCTTATAACCCTCGAGGCCAGGGTGTCATAGAGCGCACTCACCTGTCCTTTAAAACTAACTTGCAAAAAATACAAAAAGGGGAAATTGGAGAGGAGCATCACAGGCCTACAGACCTTACCAACTTGACCACTTTTATTTTAAATTTTCTTACACTTGACAAGGATGGCGTTTCAGCCGCGGAGCGCCATTGGGGCCAACAGAAAATGCAGCAATCTATGGTGAAGTGGAAGGATGTCCTTACTGGTTCATGGAAGGGCCCTGACCCTGTGCTCCAGGGGCACCGAGGTTCTCTTTGTGTTTTCCCACAGGATGCGCCCACTCCACTCTGGGTACTGGAACGTCTCACCAGGCTGGTGGCCGTGGAACCTGTGGAAGATGCTGCTACTGCGGATGACAGTGACGACGATCGTCCTGCAGCCTGCCCCCGTGAATCCGGAACCAATCCAACTGTGGCCGAGACAAGAGACTACCCAGCTTCAAGCCCTTCTTTAAATGACTCAGCATAGAGTGCATTTTTCTCTTCTGGACTCATATCTGTCACTACTGCTTGTTTGTATGCAAATATTGTCAGCTCAATGTTCTGTATATTGGGCATACGTGCCTGATCCGCCTTTGTTACAACCTGTGAGTTGGGATATGAGCCCTGTCCCTGTCTATGTTAATGACACTGCCCTGTTAGGATCGCCTTCCTCGGTACATCTTCAGCCGCAACAGGCAAACATTTCTTATAAAGGCTATTCTGATATGTATCCTATGTGTTTCACCATGAATGGTAGACTACCACACTGCTTGTGGGTGTTTACACTAGTTCAATATAATGATGTGACTATAGCAGGGTTAACTTCTGGCCGCGCAACATCAATAGGTAAGATTCCCCGGGATATCCCATTATGTGCAGCTCAGTTGGGAATATCTAAAGGAATAGACGTTCCCTGGAGGTTATGTGTGGAAAAGAAGGCCACTGCTTACACCCTTGAGGAGGGATTTACACTTTTAGATTGGGGACCTGGGGCACCTACCCGATTTTTTAAGCCAAAAGTACCTCCTATACTTGCTCCGCCAAGGGGGTATCCAGTACAAACGGAATTATGGAAGCTTTTAGCCGCTTTTGGTAAAGCAGTTCGTTGGAACAAGGGGCCCCAGGATCCAGAGGATAGATACCCTCAAGCGTGTGTGCCTAGACCTTTTATGCTGCTAGTGGGGAATCTCGCTATTAAAAAAGATGAAGCTACATATCACCTGCTCTGTCAGAATTGTACTTAAACTAACTGCATTCAGGGTGTCTCGGTAGATGATAGTGTATTAGTAGTTCGACAACCCCCCTTTATCATGCTTCCTGTTAATATATCTAAGCCATGGTACTCTAACCCTGGGTTAGAATTGTGGGATCGGGTACAGAATGCCCTTAGTCGGCCTAGACGAGAATTAGGTTTGTTGATCTTAGGTATAGTTTCTCTTAAAACGATAATTGCTACAACTGTTACTGCATCTATTTCTTTAACTCAAGCAGTGCAAGCTGCAGATACTGTAGATCATCTGGCACATAATACTTCTATGGCCTTGGGAACACAAGAGGATATAGACAAAAGGGTTGAAACCAGACTAAATGCCTTATATGACGCTGTGAAGTTTCTGGGGGACGAACTTCAAAGTTTGAAATTGCGAACTAGGATCCAATGCCATAGTGACTACCATTGGATCTGTGTCACCCCCAAGCGCTATAATGTCACAGAAACTTCCTGGGGTCGAGTGTTGTACCACCTTGAAGGGGTATGGTCTAACTCTAATGTGTCCATTGACTTGCTGCAGTTACATCAAGAGATTTTGAATATTGCAGAAGCTCCGCATGCCAAGCTGCCCGTGGCTCAGCTTGCTGACAATTTTGTAAATTCGCTATTTTCTCATATTCCTTCGCTGTCACGTACTTGGTATGCTATAGGCTCTATTATAGGAGTGTTAATACTTATGCTTTTATTCATGTGCCTCTTTCCCTGTGTGGTGAAATTTATGCTTATAGAATTATATAAAGTGCGAGCTATTGTGCGGAATCAGAAACGGGCTGCTCGTGACAAAACTGCACGGCAACCCTGATTATGGGTTGCTCCCACCATAGCTAGTACCCTGCTGCCTTAAGCGTCTCAAAACTGGCTTTGCTGCCTAAAAGGAGCTAGTAATTGATGCCTCCCCCTGAATATGGCTCTGTATGCTGGGTCGGTAGCCAAAGACGGGTAAGACTGATCCCTCACCTTAGCAACCTAAGACAGGGGCTCCTCGGTGAAGGGGAGTACCCGATAACGGGTAAGCATGTGTGTTGAGGATTGGCAACCTAAGACAGGCACGATCCCTGCCATATAAAAATACAAAAAGGGGGAGCTGTGGAGAGCCATGCAGCAGAAGCTAGGAGTCACGTACTAGGCGAGGCTTGAAAAGAAGGGCAGGTGAATGTTTATGTGGGGGCGCTCAAGGGTGACGCACAACCTGTACTAAAGTATTGGGACTAGTATAAGATTAACCAGGGACCATGGGAAAGGCACAGGTGTAAGTGAACAATAAGTTTCGGGAGCTCACGTCATTAGACACGAGCACCCTGCATGCTCCGGACTGAAGTCATCTGTATCCCTTCTGATTGGGTGTTATACTATTCGTGTTATGTGGTGATTGGTTGCTTTCTAACCGCTGTGTTCTATACCTTGGGGCTATAATCGTTGTACGGGGTCCCGGGGCTGAAGATTGTCAATAAAGAAGTTTGCCACTCACCTCGTCTGCGGGTCATTCTTTCGGGACGAGAGCAACACAATCCTCTCCAGAGTTTGAGTTTTCCAGTCCCCCCGCCCGTCCCTGGGGCTCTACTCTGGAATCCCTTTCTTGGAGAGACATATGAGCCAGAAAACCCGACTCCACCCTTCCCACAAAATGACCACAAACTCTTGGGAGCTGAGACAAATACCCAGAGAAGGATACTCGTCCACAGTCCCTGAGGCCACCCCTCCAATCCACGGCTATCCCGGACACAACATCCAGAGACAAAAGCCTGAAGGAACGCCTCCCACTCGCCCTTGTTTCAGAGGACCAGGAGCTCCCTCTTGGGCTGTACATCCGGCCTCCCATACCCTAGGCGCCACCTATAAGCTGAGTTTGTGTTTTTAAACTTTTGTGCCCACAGCCTGGACCCACACAATTCCAGGCTCACGACCCATTCCAAGGCCCTCATGGACACAAACACAAACTATGCCCCATCCTCAGGAAAGTCCATTTCAACTCAACCACCCCGGTTGCTCCCGCAGAGCCATCAGATCTCAACTGTCTTGTCGCTAGGAATCAATTGGAATGTGAGGCGGGCTCCCTGGCTTCCATCCTCGAATGATGCTCTGGAGTCATTCCATAGGGGATGTCCTGGAGCTGCCCAACAGGTCTCAATTGTCCCGCAGAAGGAATCCTTGAAAGGGGCATCCCACAACTCCCAACGTGGGAAAACCTCCATGGCCTTGAGACCCCCGCCGTTCATGAATGGGAAGTCATGCACAGAAACTCCAACCTGAGCCAACGTCTGATCCTCGCCGTGACTTCAGATGCTTGAGATATTGGTTCAGATCTGCAAGGGGTACCTGCCGTGCCCTCGGCCTGAAGCCCAAGTCTAGCTTCTGTTCTCAGACTTCTGTCCTCACACTCCTGGCCCAGAAGCCCTCAAGTTTGGCAATTCTGGACCCACAATGCAGCACTCTGCCTGCCCTCTAGAAAAAATATCTTGCCTAATGAGCTGCCCCCGCACCTCAAATGAGAATAAACCTACACCGCACTCGACTGTACCCAAATTATATAGTCTAACCTGGGCACTAATGCACTGTCTGACACAACCTGAGCCCGAAGCTGCTCTCCAACACCCAGGCAGCTGACCGCACACTGAGCGCATACGACCCACCAAGGCCTTAGGTCGTCATCTCTTCCCAACTGCACTTTTCAGGCTTCAGAACCTAGACCTTAATTCCAACCACTGCCCAGGGTTGAAAATGATGCAGAAATCAGAACTCCTCCCCATGGCTAGAAACCTTGTGATTGGCATGTTGTCCAAAGTTCAGTGTAGTTGAAACCAGTGTGGCCCATGAGGTCTCGCCCACGCTCTCAGGCCACATTGGTCAAAACACACATTGTGACCCTCAGCCTGAGCCCAGTCCTCAAGTAAGGCCTCTCAGTGGCTGGATGAAGAGACAGCATATTGGGCCTGCCATGCTCCTAGGCCCCAATTTTTAACCATAGTTTGGGTTGTCCCTTCACTCTTCCCCAGGGCTCGGCTTTGGAATTCCTCTTTGGTTGGGACACCTGAGGTAACAAACTTGAAAGGAGACATCCATTCCCACAGATTGACGAAAAACAATTGGGACTGGGCCAAATCCACAAAGAGGAAGATTCGTCCATGGCACATGAAGCCTCCCCACATTCCACGGCCATCGTTGATACAAAATCCAGAGACAAAAGCCTGAGCAAGCGCATCAGAATCGCTCATTCTTTACATCATGAAGAGTTCACGCATGGTTTGTAGATTGGGCCTGCCATACCTATGTCCCCAAACCTAAGCTGAGTTTGTGTTTTCAGACTTCCTCCCTCAAATTCCTGGGCCCCAACCCTTCAGGCTGGGGCCCCTGGAGCCACACATTAGGACGCTGCCTACTCAATCCATGGGAATTCTGCCCATTCCATTGTCCAAAATCGTACAAACTAGGAGAACCCTCCAAAGTCCCCGAGGCCATCCCAATAGTTTAGGTCTCCCGTGTCAAACAAGGGCGGTCTGACACCAGCTAAGCATCCACCTCCACTCATACCATAGATGGATGAACCCAGAGAAGAAGATTGAACCAGACAGGACCCTAGGCCATCATCAGATCCATTGCTTTAGTATACAGGCATGTCTCATCAAATGCCTCGATTCCAATACTAGCAAAGGGGGTTTCCTGAGGCACCCATCAGAACAAATCTCATCACCACAAGGAAACTTGTGCATGCAGCTATATCAAAAGCTTACGAGAATACTTCAGGGTTACTGTGCCTCCACCCCATTCCAAGGCCCCATGGACATAAACACTCAAGGGCGCCATCCTCAGGAAAGTCCATTTCAACTCAGCCACCCCAGTAGAGCCATCAGATCTCAACTGTCTTGTTGTTGGAGACAATAGGAATGCGAGGCGGGCTTCCCAGGCATCCATCCGCGAACGGTGCTCTGGAGGCATTCCATATGGGATGTCCTGGAGCTGCCCAACAGTTCTCAATTGTCCCACACAAGGAATCCTTCAAGGGGGCATCCCACAACTCCAAACGTGGGAAAACCTACATGGCCTTGAGTCTCCGCTCCGTTCATAAAGGGGCATCATGCACAGAAACTCCAACCTGAGCCAACGTCTGATCCTCGCTGTGACTTCAGATGCTTGAGATATTGGTTCAGATCTGCAGGGGGTACCTGCCGTGCATTTGGCCTGAAGCCCAAGTCTAGCTTTTGTTGTCTGGCTTCTGTCCTCACATTCCTGGCACAGAAGCCCTCAAGTTTGTCAATTGGACCTACAATGCAGCACTCTGCCTGCCCTCCAAAAAGAATATATTGCCTAATGAGCTGCCTAGGCACCACAAATAAGGATCAACCTACACGGCACTCGACTGTACCCAAATTATATAGTCTTACCTGGGCACTAATGCACTGTCTGACACAACCTGAGCCCGAACCTGCTGACCAACACCCAGGCAACTGACCGCACACTGAGCATGTCAGACCCGCCATGGCCTTAGGTCGTCATCTCTTTGCAACAGAGGCATGCAGGCTTCAGAACCTAGACCTTATCTCCAACCACTGCCCAGGGTTGAAAATGATGCAGAAATCAGAACTCCTTCCCCATGGCTAGAAACCTTGTGATTGGCATGTTGTCCAAAGTTCAGTGTAGTTGAAACCAGTGTGGCCCATGAGGTCTCGCCCATACTCTCGGACCACATTGGTCAAAAACACACATTGTGACCCTCAGCCTGAGCCCAGTCCTCAAGTAAGGCCTCTCAGTGGCTGGATGAAGAGACAGCATATTGGGCCTGCCATGCCCCTAGGCCCCAATTTTTAACCATAGTTTGGGTTGTCCCTTCACTCTTCCCCAGGGCTCTGCTTTCGAATTCCTCTTTGTTTGGGACACCTGAGGTAACAAACCTGAAAGGAGACATACATTCCCACAGATTGACGAAAAATAATTGGGACTGGGCCAAATCAACAGAGAGGAAGATTCGTCCATGGCCCATGAGGCTTCCCCACATTCCACGGCCATCGTTGATACAAAATCCAGAGACAAAAGCCTGAGCAAGCGCATCAGAATCGCTCATTCTTTACATCATGAAGAGTTCACTCATGGTTTTAGATTGGGCCTGCCATAGATATGTCCCCAAACCTAAGCTGAGTTTGTGTTTTCAGACTACCTCCCTCAAGTCCTGGGACACACACCGTCTAGGCTGGGGCCCCTGGAGCCACACATTAGGACTGTGCCTACCCCATCCATGGGAATTCTGCCCATTCCATTGTCTAAAATCGTACAAATTAGGAGAACACTCCACAGTCCCCGAGGCCATCCCAATAGTTTAGGTCTCCCGTGTCAAACAAGGGCGGTCTGACACCAGCTGAGATCCACCTCCACTCATACCATAGATGGATGTCCCCAGAAAAGAAGATGGAACCAGACAGGACCCTAGACCATATTTGGATCCATTGCTTTGGTTTACAGGCAAGTCTCCTCAAAACCCTGGATACCAATTCCAGCATAGGGGGTTTCCTGAGGCACCCATCAGAACAAATCTCGTCTCCACAAGGAAACTTGCGCATGGGAGCTATGTCAAAACTTTAGGAGAATACTTCTGGGTCCTGGTGCCAACGCCCCATTTCAACGCCCCCTTGGACACAAACACCCATTAGGCCCCATCCTCAGGAAAGTCCATTTCTCCACAGCCACCCCGGTTGCTCCCGCAGAGCAATCCCATATCAACTGTCTTGTTGCTAGGAAACAATTGGAATGCAGGGCGGGCTTCCCTGGCATTCATCCTCGAACGGTGCTCGGGAGTCATTCCATATGGGATGTCCTGGAGCTGCGGAACAGTTCTCAATTGTCCTGCAGAAGGAATCCTTCAAGGGGGCATCCCACAACTTCCAACGTGGGAAAATCATATGGCCTTGAGACTCCACTCCGTTCATGAAGAGGAAGTCATACACAGAAACTCCAACCTGAGCCAACGTCTGATCCTCGCCGTGACTTCAGATGCTTGAGATATTGGTTCAGAACTGCAAGAGGTACCTGCCGTGCCCTCGGCCTGAGCCGAAGTCTAGCTTGTGTTCTCAGACTTCTGTCCTCACACTCCTGGCCCAGAAGCCCTCAAGTTTGGCAATTCCGGACCCACAATGCAGCACTCAGACAGCCCTCTAGAAAGAGTATATTCCCTAATGAGCTGCCCAGGCACCTCTATAGAGGATCAACCTACACGGCACTCGACTATACCCAAATTATATAGTCTAACCTGGGCACTAATGCACTGTCTGACACAACCTGAGCCCGAACCTCCTGACCAACAGCCAGGCAGCTGACCGCACACTGAGCACATACGACCCGCCAAGGCCTTAGGTCGTCATCTCTCCACAACTGCGGTTTTCAGGCTTCAGAACCTAGACCTTATCTCCAACCACTGCCCAGGGTTGAAAATGATGCAGAAATCAGAACTCCTTCCCCATGGGTAGAAACCTTGTGATTGGCATGTTGTCCAAAGTTCAGTGTAGTTGAAACCAGTGTGGCCCATGAGGCCCCGCCATGCTCGTGGGACACATTGGTCACAAACACACATTCTAACCCTCAGCCTGGGCCCAGTCCTCAAGTATGCCTCTCAGTGGCTGGATGAAGAGACAGAATATTGGGCCTGCCATGCCCCTAGGCCCGAATTTTTACCCATAGTTTGGGTTTCCCTTCACTCTTCCCCAGGGCTCTGCTTTCGAATTCCTCTTTGGTTGGGACACCTGAGGTAACAAACCTGAAAAGAGACCTCCCATCCCACAGCTTGACGAAAAACAATTGAGACTGTGCCAAATCCACAGAGAGGAAGATTCATCCATGGCCCATGAGGCCTCCCCACATGCCACGACCATCGTTGTTATAAAATCCAGAGACAAAAGTCTGAGCAAGCGCCTCAGACTCGCTCTTTCTTAATATGATGAGTTCTTCTCATAGTTTGTAGATTGGGCCTGCCATACCTATGTCCCCAAACCTAAGCTGAGTTTGTGTTTTCAGAATTCTGTCCTCAAAGTACTGGGCCACACACCCTACAGGCTGGGGCCCCTGGAGCCACACATTAGGACGCTTCCTACCCAATCCATGGGAATTCTGCCCATTCCATTGTCCAAAATCGTACAAATTAGGAGAACACTCCAAAGTCCCCGAGGCCATCCCAATAGTGTAGGTCTCCCGGGAAAAACAAGGGCGGTCTGAGACCAGCTGAGATCCACATCCACTCATACCATAGATGGATGAACCCAGAGAAGAGGATTGAACCAGACAGGACCCTAGGCCATATTCGGATCCATTGCTTTGGTTTACAGGCATGTCTCCTCAAAAGCCTGGATTCCAATTCCAGCATAGGGGGTTTCCTGAGGCACCCATCAGAACAAATCTTGTCCTCACAAGGTAACTTGTGCATGGGAGCTATGTCAAAACCTTAGGCGAATACTTCAAGGTCCCGGTGCCACCGCCCCATTCTAAGGCCCCCATGGACACAAACACACATAAGGTCCCATCCTCAGGAAAGTCCATTTCACCTCAGCCACCCCGGTGCTCCCGCAGAGCAATCACATCTCAACTGTCTTGTTGCTAGGGGACAATTGGAATGCGAGGCGGCTTCCCTGGCATCCATCCTCTAACGGTGCTCTGGAGTCATTCCATATGGGATGTCCTGGAGCTGCCCAACAGATCTCAATTGTCCCGCACAAGGAATCCTTGAAGGGGGCATCCCACAACTCCCAACGTGGGAAAACCTCCATGGCCTTGAGACTCCGATCCGTTCATGAAGGGGCAGTCATGCACAGAAACTCCAACCTGAGCCAACGTCTGATCCTTGTCGTGACTTCAGATGCTTGAGATATTGGTTCAGATCTGCAAGGGGTACCTGCCGTGCCCTCGGCCTGAAGCCCAAGTCTAGCTTTTGTTGTCAGGCTTCTGTCCTCACACTCCTGGCCCAGAAGCCCTCAAGTTTGGCAATTCTGGACCCACAATGCAGCACTCTGCCTGCCCTCTAGAAAAAATATCTTGCCTAATGAGCTGCCCAGGCACCTCAAATGAGGATCAACCTACACGGCACTCGACTGTACCCAAATTATATAGTCTAACCTGGGCACTAATGCACTGTCTGACACAACCTAATCCCGAACCTGCTGACCAACACCCAGGCAGCTGACCACACACTGAGCGCATACGACCCGTCAAGGCCTTAGGTCATCATCTCTCCCCAACTGCGGTTTTCAGGCTTCAGAACCTAGACCTTATCTCCAACCACTGCCCAGGGTTGAAAATGATGTAGAAATCTGAACTCCTTTTTTATTGCAAGAAACCTTGTGATTGGCCTGTTGTCCAAAGTTCAGTGTAGTTGAAACCAGTGTGGCCCATGAGGTCTCGCCACGCTCTCGGGCCACATTGGTCAAAAACACACATTGTGACCCTCAGCCTGAGCCCAGTCCTCAAGTAAGGCCTCTCAGTGGCTGGATGAAGAGACAGGATATTGGGCCTGCCATGCCCCTAGGCCCCAATTTTTAACCATAGTTTGGGATGTCCCTTCACTCTTCCCCAGGGCTCTGCTTTCGAATTCCTGTTTGGTTGGTACACCTGAGGTAACAAACCTGAAAGGAGACATCCATTCCCACAGAATGACAAAAAACAATTGGGACCGGGCCAAATCCACAGAGAGGAAGATTCGTCCATGGCCCTTGAGGCCTCCCCACATTTCACAGCCATCGTTGATGCAACATCCAGGGACAAAAGCCTTAGGAAGCGCATCAGACTCGCTCATTCTTTATATCCTGAGGAGTTCTTCTCATGGTTTGTAGATTGGCCTGCCATACCTACGTTCCCAAACCTAAGCTGAGTTTGTGTTTTCAGACTTCGTCCGTCAAAGTCCTGGGCTCAAACCCTCCAGGCTGGGGCCCCTGGAGCCACACATTAGGACTGTGCCTACCCCATCCATGAGAATTCTGCCCATTCCATTGTCTAAAATTGTACAAGTTAGGAGAACACATCAAAGTCCCCGAGGCCATCACAATAGTGTAGGTCTCCCGGGTCAAACAAGGACAGTCTGACACCAGCTGACCGTCTACCTCCACTCATACCATAGATGGATATCCCCAGAGAAGAAGATGGAACCAGACAGGACCCTAGGCCATATTCGGATCCATTGCTTTGGTTTAGAGGCGTGTCTCCTCAAAAGCCTGGATTCCAATTACAGCATAGGGGTTTTCCTGAGGCACCCATCAGAACAAATCTCGTCTCTACAAGGAAACTTGTGCATGGGAGCTATGTCAAAATCTTAGGAGAATACTTCAGGGTCCCGGTGCCACCGCCCTATTTCAACGCCCCATGGACACAAACACCCATTAGGCCCCAACCTCAGGAAAGTCCATTTCACCTCAGCCACCCCGGTTGCTCCTGCAGAGCAATCACATCTCAACTGTCTTGTTGCTAGGAGACAATTGGAATGCGAGGCGGGCTTCCCTGGCATTCATCCTCGAACAGTGCTTGGGAGTCATTCCATATGGGATGTCCTGGAGCTGCGCAACAGTTCTCAATTGTCCTGCAGAAGGAATCCTTGAAGGGGGCATCCCACAACTCCCAACGTGGGAAAACCTCCATGGCCATGAGACACCGCTCCGTTCATGAAGGGGAAGTCATGCACAGAAACTCCAACCTGAGCCAACGTCTGATCCTCGCCGTGACTTCAGATGCTTGAGATATTGGTTCAGATCTGCAGAGGGAATCTGCCGAGCCCTCGGCCTGAGCCGAAGTCTAGCTTGTGTTCTCAGACTTCTGTCCTCACACTCCTGGCCCAGAAGCCCTCAAGTTTGGCAATACCGGACCCACAATGCAGCACTCGGACAGCCCTCTTGAAAGAACATATTCCCTAATGAGCTGCCCAGGCACACCAATAAAGGATCAACCTACACGGCAATCGACTATACCCAAATTATATAGTCTAACCTGGGCACTAATGCACTGTCTGACACAACCTGAACCCGAACCTCCTGACCAACAGCCAGGCAGCTGACCACACACTGAGCGCATACGACCCGCCAAGGCCTTAGGTCGTCATCTCTCCACAACTGCGGTTTTCAGGCTTCAGAACATAGACCTTATCGCCAACCACTGCCCTTGTGTTGAAAATGATGCAGAAATCAGAACTTCTTCCCCATGGCTAGAAACCTTGAGATTGGCATGTTGTCCAAAGTTCAGTGTAGATGAAACCAGTGTGGCCCATGAGCCCCGCCATGCTCGTGGGACACATTGGTCACAAACACACATTCTGACCCTCAGCCTGACCCCAGTCCTCAAGTAAGGCCTCTCAGTGGCTGGATGAAGAGACAGCATATTGGGCCTGCCATGCTCCTAGGCCCCAATTTTTAACCATAGTTTGGGATGTCCCTTCACTCTTCCCTAGGGCTCTGCTTTCGAATTCCTCTTTGGTTGGGACACCTGAGGTAACAAACCTGAAAGGAGACCTCCCATTCCACAGATTGACGAAAAACAATTGGGACCGGGCCAAATCCACAGAGAGGAAGATTCGTCCATGTCCTATGAGGCCTCCCCACATTCCACGGCCATCGTTGATACAAAATATTGAGACAAAAGCCTGAGCAATGGCCTCAGACTCGCTCTTCCTTCATATCCTGAAGAGTTCTTCTCATGGTGTGTAGATTGGGCCTGCCATACCTACGTCCCAAAACTTAAGCTGAGTTTGTGTTTTCAGAATTCTGTCCTCAAAGTCCTGGGCCACACACCCTCCAGGCTGAAGCCCCTGGAGCCACACATTAGGACTGTGCCTACCCCATCCGTGGGAATTCTGCCCATTCCATTGTCTAAAATTGTACAAGTTAGGAGAACCCATCAAAGTCCCCGAGGCCATCACAATAGTGTAGGACTCTCAGGTCAAACAAGGGCAGTCTGACACCAGCTGACCGTCTATTTCCACTCATACCATAGATGGATGTCCCCAGAGAAAAAGATTGAACCAGACAGGACCCTAGGCCATATTCGGATCCATTGCTTTGGTTTACAGGCATGTCTCCTCAAAAGCATGGATTCCAATTCCAGCATAGGGGGTTTCCTGAGGAACCCATCAGAACAAATCTCGTCTCTACAAGGAAACTTGTGCATGGGAGCTATGTCAAAACCTTAGGAGAATACTTCAGGGTCCCGGTGCCACCGCCCTATTTCAACGCCTCCATGGACACAAACACCCATTAGGCCCCATCCTCAGGAAAGTCCATTTCACCTCAGCCACCCCGGTTGCTCCCGCAGTGCAATCACATATCAACTGTCTTGTTGCTAGGAGACAATTGGAATGCGAGGCGGGCTTCCCTGGCATTCATCCTCGAACGGTGCTCGGGAGTCATTCCATATGGGATGTCCTGGAGCTGCGCAACAGTTCTCAATTGTCCTGCAGAAGGAATCCTTGAAGGGGGCATTCCACAACTCCCAACGTGGGAAAACCTCCATGGCCTTGAGACTCCGCTCCGTTCATGAAGGGAAAGTCATGCACAGAAACTCCAACCTGAGCCAACGTCTGATCCTCGCCGTGACTTCAGATGCTTGAGATATTGGTTCAGATCTGCAGGGGGAACCTGCCGTGCCCTCGGCCTGAGCCGAAGTCTAGCTTGTGTTCTCAGACTTCTGTCCTCACACTCCTGGCCCAGAAGCCCTCAAGTTTGGCAATTACGGAAACACAATGCAGCACTCTGAGAGCCCTTTAGAAAGAAAATATTCCGTAATGAGCTGCCCAGGCACCCCAATAGAGGATCAACCTACACGGCACTCGCCTATACCCAAATTATATAGTCTAACCTGGGCAATAATGAACTGTCTGACACAACCTGAGCCCAAACCTCCTGACCAACAGCCAGGCAGCTGACCGCACACGGAGCGCATACGACCCGCCAAGGCCTTAGGTCGTCATCTCTCCACAACTGCGGTTTTCAGGCTTCAGAACATAGACCTTATCTCCAACCACTGCCCAGGGTTGAAAAAGATGCAGAAATCAGAACTCCTTCCCCATGGCTAGAAACCTTGTGATTGGCATGCTGTCCAAAGTTCAGTGTAGTTGAAACCAGTGTGGCCCATGAGGCCCCGCCATGCTGTGGGACACATTGGTCACAGACACACATTCTGACCCTCAGCCTGACCCCAGTCCTCAAGTAAGGCCTCTCAGTGGCTGGATGAAGAGACAGCATATTGGGCCTGCCATGCCCCTCGGCCCCAATTTTTAACCATAGTTTGGGTTGTCCCTTCACTCTTCCCCAGGGCTCAGCTTTCGAATTCTTCTTTGTTGGGACACCTGAGGTAACAAACCTGAAAGGAGACATCCCATCCCACAGGTTGACGAAAAACAATTGGGACTGGGCCAAATCCACAGAGAGGAAGATTCATCCATTGCCCATGAGGCCTCCCCACATTCCACGGCCATCGTTCATATAAAATCCAGAGACAAGAGCCTGAGCAAGCGCCTAAGACTCGCTCTTTCTTAATATCCTGATGAGTTATTCTCAAGGTTTGTAGATTGGGCCTGCCATACCTATGTCCCCAAACCTAAGCTGAGTTTGTGTTTTCAGAATTCTGTCCTCAAAGTACTGGGCCACACACCCTCAGGCTGGGGCCCCTGGAGCCACACATTAGGACGCTGTCTACCCAATCCATGGGAATTCTGCCCATTCCATTGTCCAAAATCGTACAAATTAGGAGAACACTCCAAAGTCCCCGAGTCCATTCCAATAGTGTAGGTCTCCCGGGGCAAACAAGGGCAGTCTGACACCAGATGAGATCCACCTCCATTCATACCATAGATGGATGAACCCAGAGAAGAAGATTGAACCAGACAGGACCCTAGGCCATAATCGGATCCATTGCTTTAGTTTACAGGCATGTCTCATCAAATGCCTCGATTCCAATACCAGCATAGTGGGTTTCCTGAGGCACCCATCAGAACAAATCTCATCACCACAAGGAAACTTG
Source organism: Mustela nivalis (assembly GCF_964662115.1). Taxonomy (NCBI): domain Eukaryota; kingdom Metazoa; phylum Chordata; class Mammalia; order Carnivora; family Mustelidae; genus Mustela; species Mustela nivalis. The sequence continues at coordinate 849,454 of NW_028136466.1, forward strand.
TGCATGCAGCTATATCAAAAGCTTACGAGAATACTTCAGGGTTACGGTGCCTAGACCCCATTCCAAGGCCCCATGGACATAAACACTCATTAGGCCCCATCCTCAGGAAAGTCCATTTCAACTCAGCCACCCCAGTAGAGCCATCAGATCTCAACTGTCTTGTTGTTGGAGACAATTGGAATGTGAGGCGGGCTTCCCTGGCATCCATCCTAAACGGTGCTCTGGAGGCATTCCATATGGGATGTCCTGGAGCTGCCCAACAGTTCTCAATTGTCCCACACAAGGAATCCTTCAAGGGGGCATCCCACAACTCCAAACGTGGGAAAACCTCCATGGCCTTGAGTCTCCGCTCCGTTCATAAAGGGGCATCATGCACAGAAACTCCAACCTGAGCCAACGTCTGATCCTCGCCGTGACTTCAGATGCTTGAGATATTGGTTCAGATCTGCAGGGGGTACCTGCCGTGCCCTTGGCCTGAAGCCCAAGTCTAGCTTTTGTTGTCAGGCTTCTGTCCTCACATCCCTGGCACAGAAGCCCTCAAGTTTGTCAATTGGACCTACAATACAGGACTCTGCCTGCCCTACAAAAAGAATATATTGCCTAATGAGCTGCCCAGGCACCACAAATGAGGATCAACCTACACGGCACTCGACTGTACCCAAATTATATAGTCTAACCTGGGCATTAATGCACTGTCTGACACAACCTGAGCCCGAACCTGCTGACAAACACCCAGGCAACTGACCGCACACAGAGTATGTCCGAACCGCCATGGCCTTAGGTCGTCATCTCTTTCCAACAGAGGCTTGCAGGCTTCAGAATCTAGATCTTATCTCCAACCACTGCCCAGGGTTGAAAATGATGCAGAAATCAGAACTCCTTCCCCATGGCTAGAAACCTTGTGATTGGCATGTTGTCCAAAGTTCAGTGTAGTTGAAACCAGTGTGGCCCATGAGGTCTCGCCCACGCTCTCGGGCCACATTGGTCAAAAACACACATTGTGACCCTCAGCCTGAGCCCAGTCCTCAAGTAAGGCCTCTCAGTGGCTGGATGAAGAGACAGCATATTGGGCCTGCCATGCCCCTAGGCCCCAATTTTTAACCATAGTTTGGGTTGTCCCTTCACTCTTCCCCAGGGCTCGGCTTTCGAATTCCTCTTTGGTTGGGACACCTGAGGTAACAAACTTGAAAGGAGACATCCATTCCCACAGATTGACGAAAAACAATTGGGACTTGGCCAAATCCACAGAGAGGAAGATTCGTCCATGGCCCATGAGGCCTCCCCACATTCCACGGCCATCGTTGATACAAAATCCAGAGACAAAAGACTGAGCAAGCGCATCTGAATCGCTCATTCTTTACATCATGAAGAGTTCACTCATGGTTTGTAGATTGGGCCTGCCATACATATGTCCCCAAACCTAAGCTGAGTTTGTGTTTTCAGACTTCCTCCCTCAAAGTCCTGGGCCACACACCCTCCAGGCTGGGGCCCCTGGAGCCACACATTAGGACTGTGCCTACCCCATCCATGGGAATTCTGCCCATTCCATTGTCTAAAATCGTACAAATTAGGATAACACTCCAAAGTCCCCGAGGCAATCACAATAGTGTAGGTCTCCCGTGTCAAACAAGGGCGGTCTGACACCAGCTGAGATCCACCTCCACTCATACCATAGATGGATGTCCCCAGAGAAAAAGATGGAAGCAGACAGGACCATAGACCATATTTGGATCCATTGCTTTGGTTTACAGGCATGTCTCCTCAAAAGCCTGATTCCAATTCCAGCATAGGGGGTTTCCTGAGGCACCCATCAGAACAAATCTCGTCTCCACAAGGAAACTTGTGCATGGGAGCTATGTAAAAACCTTAGGAGAATACTTCAGCGTCCCGATGCCAGCGCCCCATTTCAACGCCCCCATGGACACAAACACCCATTAGGCCCCATCCTCAGGAAAGTCCATTTCACCACAGCCACCCCGGTTGCCCCCGCAGAGCAATCCCATAATAAACTGTCTTGTTGCTAGGAGACAATTGGAATGCGAGGCGGGCTTCCCTGGCATTCATACTCGAACGGTGCTCGGTAGTCATTCCATATGGGATGTCCTGGAGCTGCGCAACAGTTCTCAATTGTCCTGCAGAAGGAATCCTTCAAGGGGGCATCCCACAACTTCCAACGTGGGAAAACGATATGGCCTTGAGACCATGCACAGAAACTCCAATCTGAGCCAACGTCTGATCCTCGCCGTGACTTCAGATGCTTGAGATATTGGTTCAGAACTGCAAGAGGTACCTGCCGTGCCCTCGGCCTGAGCCGTAGTCTAGCTTGTGTTCTCAGACGTCTGTACTCACACTCCTGGCCCAGAAGCCCTCAAGTTTGGCAATTCCGGACCCACAATGCAGCACTCGGACAGCCCTCTTGAAAGAACATATTCCCTAATGAGCTGCCCAGGCACACGAATAAAGGATCACCTACACGGCAATCGACTATACCCAAATTATATAGTCTAACCTGGGCACTAATGCACTGTCTGACACAACCTGAGCCCGAACCTCCTGACCAACAGCCAGGCAGCTGACCGCACACTGAGCGCATACGACCCGCCAAGGCCTTAGGTCGTCATCTCTCCACAACAGCGGTTTTCAGGCTTCAGAACCTAGACCTTATCTCCAACCACTGCCCAGGGTTGAAAATGATGCAGAAATCAGACTCCTTCCCCATGGGTAGAAAACTTGTGATTGGCATGTTGTCCAAAGTTCAGTGTAGTTGAAACCAGTGTGGCCCATGAGGCCCTGCCATGCTGTGGGACACATTGGTCACAAACACACATTCTGACCCTCAGCCTGAGCCCAGTCCTCAAGTATGCCTTTCAGTGGCTGGATGAAGAGACAGAATATTGGGCCTGCCATGCCCCTAGGCCCCAATTTTTAACCATAGTTTGGGTTGTCCCTTCACTCTTCCCCAGGCCTCTGCTTTGGAATTCCTCTTTGGTTGGGACACCTGAGGTAACAAACCTGAAAGTAGACCTCCCATCCCACAGCTTGACGAAAAACAATTGGGACTGGGCCAAATCCCCTGAGAGGAAGATTCATCCATGGCCCATGAGGCCTCCCCACATTCCACGGCCATCGTTGATATAAAATCCAGAGACAAAAGCCTGAGCAAGCGCCTCAGACTCGCTCTTTCTTAATATCCTGATGAGTTCTTCTCAAGATTTGTAGATTGGGCCTGCCATACCTATGTCCCCAAACCTAAGCTGAGTATGTGTTTTCAGAATTCTGTCCTCAAAGTACTGGGCCACACACCCTCCAGGTTGAGGCCCCTGGAGCCACATATTAGGACGCTGCCTACCCAATCCCTGGGAATTCTGCCCATTCCATTGTCCAAAATCGTACAAATTAGGAGAACCCTCCAATGTCCTTAAGGCCATCCCAATAGTGTAGGTCTCCCTGGACAAAAAAGGGCGGTCTGACACCAGCTGAGATCCACCTCCACACATACCATAGATGGATGAACCCAGAGAAGAAGATTGAACCAGAGAGGACCCTAGGCCATATTCGGATCCATTGCTTTGGTTCACAGGCATGTCTCCTCAAAAGCCTGGATTCCAATTCCAGCATAGGTGGATTCCTGAGGCAACCATCAGAACAAATCTCGTATCCACAAGGAAATTTGTGCATGGGAGCTATGTCAAAACCTTAGTAGAATACTTCAGGGTCCCAGTGCCACCTCCCCATTTTAAGGCCCCCATGGACACAAACACACATTAGGCCCCATCCTCAGGAAAGTCCATTTCACCTCAGCCATCCCTGTTTTCCCGCAGAGCCATCAGATCTCAACTGTCTTTTTGCTAGAAGACAATTGGAATGCGAGGCTGGCTTCCCTGGCATCCATCCTCGAACGATGCTCTGGAGTTATTCAATATGGGATGTTCAGGAGCTGCCCAACAGGTCTCAATTGTCCCGCAGAAGGAATCCTTAAAGTGGGCATCCCACAACTCCCAAAGTGGGAAAACCTCCATGGCCTTGAAAATCCACTCCGTTCATGAAGGGGCAGTCATGCACAGAAACTCCAACCAGAGCCAACGTCTGATCCTCGCCGTGACTTCAGATGCATGAGATATTGGTTCAGATCTCCAGGGGGTAGCTGCCGTGCCCTCGGCCTGAAGCCCAAGTCTAGCTTGTGTTCTCAGACTTCTGTCCTTACACTCCTGGCTCAGAAGCCTTCAAGTTTGGCAATTCCGGACCCACAATGCAGCATTCTTCCTGCCCTCTAGAAAAAATATATTTCCTAATGAGCTTCCCAGGCACATCAAATGAGGATAAACCTACACGACACTAGACGGTACCCAAATTATACAGTCTAACCTGGGCACTAATGCACAGTCTGACACAACCTGAGCCCGACCTTCCTGACCAACACACAGGCAGTTGACCGCACACTGAGAGCATGAGCCCTGCCATGGCCTTAGGGCGTCACCTCTTCCCAACTGCGGTTTTCAGGCTTCAGAACCTAGACCGGATCTCCAACCACTGCCCAGGGTTGAAAATGATGCAAAAATCAGAACTCCTTCCCCATGGCAAGAGACCTTGTGATTGTCATGTTGTCCAAAGTTTAGTGTAGTTGAAACCAGTCTGGCCCATGAGGCCCCTCCCATGCTCGTGGGCCACATTGGTCACAAACACACATTGTGACCCTCAGCCTGAGCCCAGTCCTCAAGTAAGGCCTCTCAGTGGCTGGATGAAGAGACAGCATATTGGGCCTGCCATGCCCCTAGGCCCAATTTTTAACCATAGTTTGGTTGTCCCTTTACTCTTCCCAAGGTCTCTGCTTTGGAATTCCTCTTTTTGGGACACGTGAGGTAACAAGCCTGAAAGGAGACCTGCCTTCCCACAGATTGACGAAAAACATTTGGAACCGTGCCAAATCCACAGAGAGGAAGATTCGTCCATGGCCCATGAGGCCTCCCCACATTCCACGGCCATCGTTGATACAAAATCCAGAGACAAAAGCCTGAGCAAGTGCCTCAGACTCGCTATTTCTTCATATCCTGAAGAGTTTTTCTCATGGTTTGTAGATTGGGCCTGCCATACGTACGTCCCCATAACTAGGCTGAGTTTGTGTTTTCAGACTTCTGTCCTCAAACTCCAGAGCCACACACCCTCCAGGCTTGGGCCCCTGGAGCCAAACATTAGGACTGTGCCTAACCCTTGCATGGGAATTCTTCCCATTCCATTGTCCAAAATCGTACAAAGTAGGGGAACCCTCCAAAGTCCCCGAGGCTATCCCAATAGTGTAGGTCTTCCGGGACAACAAGGGCGGTCTGACACCAGCTGAGCATCTACCTCCACTCATACCATAGATGGATGTCCCCAGAGAAGAAGATGGAACCAGACAGGACCCTAGGCCATAATCGGATCCATTGCTTTGGTTTACAGGCGTGTCTCCTCAAAAACCTGGATTCCAATACCAGCATAGGGGGTTAAATGAGGCACCCATCAGAACAAATCTCGTCTCCACAAGGAAACTTGTGCATGGGAGCTATGTCAAAAGCTTAGGAGAATAATTCAGGGTCCCGGTGCCACCGCCCCATTCCAAGGCACTCATGAACATAAACACACATTAGGCCCCATGCTCAGGAAAGTCCATTTCAACTCAGCCACCCCGGTTGCTCCCGCAGAGCCATCAGATCTCAACTGTCTTGTTGCTAGGAGGCAATTGGAATGCTAGGCAGGATTCCCTGGCATCCATCCTCGAACGGTGCTCTGGAGTCATTCCATATGGGATGTCCTGGAGCTGCCCAACAGGTCTCAATTGTCCCGCAGTAGGAATCCTTGAAGGGGGCATCCCACAACTCCCAACGTGGGAAAACCTCCATGCCTTGAGACTCCGCTTCGTTCATGAAGGGGCAGTCATGCACAGAAACTCCAACCTTAGCCAACGTTTGATCCTCGCCGTGACTTCAGATGCTTGAATTATTGGTTCAGATCTGCAGGGGTACCTGCCGTGCCCTCGGCCTTAAGCCCAAGTCTAGCTTGTGTTCTCAGACTTCTGTTCTCAAACTTCTGGCCCAGAAGACATCAAGTTTGGCAATTCCTGACCCACAATGCAGCCTTCTGCCTGCGCTCTACAATAAATATCTTGCCTAACCAGCTGGCAAGGCACCTCAAATGAGGATAAAGCTACACGGCACTCGACTGTACCCAAATTATATAGTCTAACCTGAAGCACTAATGCACTCTCTGACACAACCTGAGCCCGAACCTCCTGACCAACACCCACTAGCTGACGGCACACTGAGCACATCAGATCCGCCATGGCCTTAGATCGTCATCTCTTCCCAACTGCGGTTTTAGGCTTCAGAACCTAGACCATATCTCCAACCACTGCCCAGGGTTGAAAATGATGCAGAAATCAGAATCCTTCCCCATGGCAAGAGACCTTGTGATTGGCATGTTGTCCAAAGTTCAGTGTTGTTGAAACCATTTTGGCCAATGAGGTCCTGCCCATGCTCGCAGGCCACATTGGTCACAAACAAACATTTGACCCTCAGCCTGAGTACAGTCCTTAACTAAGGCCTCTCAGGGGCTGGATGAAGAGAAGGCATATTGGGCCCGCCATGCCCTTAGGCACAATTTTTAAAGATGGTTTAGGTTGTCCCTTTACTCTTCCCCAGGGCTCTGCTTTGGAATTCCTCTTTGGTTGGGAAACCTGAGGTAACAAACCTGAAAGGGTACCTCCCATCGCACAGATTGACGAAAAACAATTGGGACCGGGCCAATCCACAGAGGAAGATTCGTCCATGGCCCATGAGGACTCCCGACATTCCACGTCCATCGTTGATACAAAATCCAGAGACAAAAGCCTGAGCAAGTGCCTCAGAATCTCTCTTTCTTTATATCCTGAAGAGTTCTTCTCATGGTTTGTAGATTGGTCCTGCCATACCTACGTCCCCTAATCTAAGCCGAGTTTGTGTTTTCAGACTTCTGTCCTCAAGGTCCTGGGACACAAACCCTCCAGGCTGGGGCCCCTGGAGCCACACATTAGGACTCTGCCTACCCCATGCATGGAAATTCTGCCCATTCCATTGTCCAAAATCGTACAAAGTAGGAGAACCCTCCAAAGTCCCCGAGGCCATCCCAATTGTGTAGGTCTCCAGGGACAAACAAGGGCGGTCTGACACCAGCTGAGCATCCACCTCCTTTCATACCATAGATGGATGTCCCCAGAGAAAAAGAATGAACCAGTCAGGACCCTAGGCCATAATCAGATCCAATGCTTTGGTTTACAGTCGTGTCTCCTCAAAAGCCTGGATTCCGATACCAGCATTGGTGGTTTCCTGAGGCACCCATCAGAACAAATCTCATCTACCCAAGGAAACTTGAGCATGGGAGCTATGTCAGAAGCTTAGGAGAATACTTCAGGGTCCCGGTGCCACCGCCCCATTCCAAGGCCCCCATGGACACAAACACACATTAGGCCCATTCCTCGGGAAGGTCATTTCAACTCAGCCACCCCGGTTGCTCGCGCAGAACCATCAGATCTGAACTGTCTTGTTGCTAGGAGACAATTGGAAAGCGAGACGGGCTTCCCAGGCATCCATCCTCGAATGGTGCTCTGGCGTCATTCCATATGGGATGTCCTGGAGCTGCCCAACAGGTCTCAATTGTCCCTCAGAAAGAATCCTTGAAGGGGGCTTCCCACAACTCCCAACGTGGGAAAATCTCCCTTGCCTTGAGATTCTGCTCCGTTCATGAAGGGGCATTCATGCACAGAAACGCCAACCTGAGCCAACGTCTGATCCTCGCCGTTACTTCAGATGCATGAGATATAGGTTCAGATCTGCAGGGGTACCTGCCGTGCCCTCGGCCTGAAGCCCAAGTCTAGCTTGTGTTCTCAAACTTCTGTCCTTACACTCCTGGCTCAGAAGCCCTCAAGTTTGGCAATTCCGGACCCACAATGCAGCATTCTTCCTGCCCTCTAGAAAAAATATATTTCCTAATGAGCTGCCCAGGCACATCAAATGAGGATAAACCTACACGACACTTGACTGTACCCAAATTATACAGTCTAACCTGGGCACTAATGCACAGTCTGACACAACCTGAGCCCGACCCTCCTGACCAACACCCAGGCAGTTGACCGCACACTGAGCGCATGAGCCCTGACATGGCCTTAGGGCGTCATCTCTTCCCAACTGCGGTTTTCAGGCTTCAGAACCTAGACCTGATCTCCAACCACTGCCCAGGGTTGAAAATGATGCAGAAATCAGAACTCCTTCCCCATGGCAAGAAACCTTGTGATTGCCATGTTTTCCAAAGTTTAGAGTAGTTGAAACCAGTGTGGCCCATGAGGCCCCTCCCATTCTCGCAGGCCACATTGGTCACAAACACACATTTTGACCCTCAGCCTGAGCCCAGTCCTCAAATAAGTCCTCTCAGTGGCTGGATGAAGAGACAGCATATTGGGCCTGCCATGCCCCTAGGCCCAATTTTTAACCATAGTTTGGTTGTCCCTTTACTCTTCCCAAGGTCTCTGCTTTGGAATTCCTCTTTGGTTGGGACACCTGTGGTAACAAGCGGGAAAGGAGACCTGCCTTCCCACAGATTGCCTAAAACAATTGGGACCGTGCCAAATCCACAGAGAGGAAGATTCGTCCATGGCCCATGAGGCCTCCCCACATTCCACGGCCATCGTTGATACAAAATCCAGAGACAAAAGCCTGAGCAAGTGCCTCAGACTCGCTATTTCTTCATATCCTGAAGAGTTCTTCTCATGGTTTTTAGATTGTGCCTGCCATACCTACGTCCCCAACCTAAGCCGAGTATGTGTATTCAGACTTCTGTCATCAAAGTCATGGGACACACATCCTCCAGGCTGGGGCCCCTGGAGCCACACATTAGGACTGTGCCTACACAATATATGGGAATTCCGCCCATTCCATGGTCCAAAATCATACAAATTAGGAGAAATCTCCAAAGTCCCTCAGGCCATCCCAATTATGTAAGTCAACTGGAACAAAGAAGGGCTGTCTGACACCAGGTGATAATCTACTGCCACTCAGACCATAGATGGATGTCCCCAGAGAAGAAGATTGAACCAGACAGGACCCTAGGCCATAATAGGATCCATTGCCTTGGTTTACAGGCATGTCTCTTCAAAAGCCTGATGCCAATACGATCATAGGGGTTTTCCTGAGGCACCCATCAGAACTCATCTCGTCTCCACAAGGAAACTTGTGCATGGGAGCTAAGTCAAAAGCTTAGGAGAATACTTCAGGGTCCCGGTGCCACCGCCCCATTCCAAGGCCCTTATGGACACAAAAACACATTAGGACCCATCCTCAGAAAAGTCCATTTCAACTCAGCCACCGCGGTTGCTCCCGCAGAGCCATCAGATCTAAACTGTCTTGTTGCTAGGAGACAATTGAAATGTGAGGCGGGCTTCCCTGGCATCCATCCTCGAACGGTGTTCTGGAGTCATTCCATGTGGGATGTCCTGGAGCTGTCCAACAGGTCTCAATTGTCCCACAGAAGGAATCCTTGAAGGGGGCATCCCACAACTCCCAACGTGGGAAAACCTCAATGGCCTCGAGATTCTGCTCCCATCATGAAGCGGCCGTCATGCACGGAAACTCCAACCTGAGCCAATGTCAGATCCGCGCCCTGACTTCAGATGTATGAGATATTTGTTCAGATCTGCAGGGGGTACCTGCCGTGCCCTCTCCCTGAAACCCAAGACTAGCTTGTCTTCTCAGACTTCCGTCCTCTCACTCCTGGTCCCGAAGGCCTCAAGTTCGGCAATTCTGGACCCAGAATGCAGCACTCTGCATGACCTCTCGAAAAAAATTATTGCCTCATGAGCTGCCCAGGCACCTTAAATGAGGATAAACCTACACAGCACTCGACTTTACCCAAATTATGTAGTCTACCCTGGGCACTAATGCACTGTCGGACACAACATGAGGCTGGACCTCCTGACCAAACCCAGAAAGCTGACCGCACACTGAGCACATAAGACCCGCCATGGCCTTAGGTCATCATCTCTTCCCTATCTCAGTTTTCAGGCTTCAGCACCGAGACCTTATCTCCAATCACTGCCCAGGCGTGAGTGTGATGCAGAAATCACAACTCCTCCTTACCCATGGCAAGAAACCTTGTGGTTGGCACATTGTCCAACGTTCAGTGTAGGAGAAACCAGCATTCACCCTGAGGCCCCGCCCATTCTTGAGTGCGACGAGGGCATAAACACGCATTATGACCCTCAGCATGAGTCCTGTCCTCTAGTAAGTCCTCTCAGTGGCTGGACCATTAGATGCCATAATGGGCTTGACATGTCCCTAGGCCCTATTTTTAAACAGATTTCTGATTGTCCAATCGCCCCTCCCCAGGGCTCTACTTTGGAACCCCTCATTTGGTGGGACACCTGAGGTTAAAAAAGAAAACAACAACAACAAAAAAACGGACTTCTTCCATCCCACAGAATGACCCCAAACTCTTTGGACTGGGCCAAACCACCAGAGAGTAAGACTCGTCCATTTCCCATGAAGTCACCCAGAAATTTCACGACCATGAGTGACACGGTATCCAGAGACAAAAACTTGAGCAAGAGCTTCACACTCGCCTTTTTTCAAATCCCGAAGAGTTCTCCTCATGGTCTGTAGATCAGTCCTGCCACATTTATGTCCCGAAACATAAGACGAGTTGGTGTTTCCAGACAACTGTCCAAACAGCCCTGGCCTACACAACCTACAGGCTCAGGCCCCTGGAGCCAAACCTGAGGACTGTACTTGCCCTCACCAAGGGAATTGTGTGTTCCCATTCCAATGGCCACAACCCTTCTAATAGGATAAACCTCCAAAGTCCCTGATCCATCTCAATAATGGTGGCTTCCCAGGAAAAAGAGGGGCAATCTGAGCCCATCGGAGCACCTCCCTGCACTCAGACCCATAGACAGATGTCCCCAGACTTAAGAAGGAAAGAACAGGCCCCTAGGCACTAATCAGATCCATTGCTTTGGTTTCCAGGCATCTCTCCTCATTGGCCTGGATTTCAAAACCAGCATATGTCTCTTTCTTGACACCTCCATCAGAAAACATCTCATCTACACATGGGATACTTGGACGTTCGAGCTGTGCAAAGCCTCTGTTTAGGAGAAGCCTTCAGGTCCCCAGTGCCACCGCTTCATTCCAAGGTCTCCATAGACACAAAAGCACATTAGGACCCATCCCCAGGAGAGTCCATTTCAACTCAGCCTCCTCGGTTGCTCCCCCAGATCCAGCAGATCTAACCTGTCTTGTTGCAAGTAGATAGTTGGAGTGCGAGGTGGGCTACCCAGCCATCCATCCTTAGAACCGTGCTCAGAATCATTGGCCTGGAGCCAACCAACAGGTCTCACTTGTCCTGCAGAAGACTCTTTGCAATTTGGAGCTGCTCACAACTCCCATCGTGGGAAAACCCCCATGGCCTCGTGATGCCCCCCTTTTCATGAAGGGGCCATCAGGGACAGAAACTCCAACCTGAGCGATCGTCCGATCCTCGCCCTGACTTCAGATGCACGAGATCTCGATTCCGGTCTGTAGATTGTGCCTGCCATGGCCTCACCCAGAAACCTAAGCCTAGCTTGTTTTCTCAGACTTCTGTCCTCAGACTACTGGCCCACAAGCCCTCCAGTTTGGCAATCCAGAACTACAATGCAGCACTCTGCCTGCCCTCCAGAAGAAAAACATTGCCCCCGCGGTGACCCAGTAACCCCAAGTGAGGAACAACCGGCACCTACCTTGGCTCTACCCCAAATGCATTGGCTGACCAGGGCACTAATGCCCTTTCTGACACAGTCTGAGCCTTGAACTACTGGCCCACCCAGACTGCTAGCCGCACACTGAGCACATCGAGCCGCCATGGCCTTAGGTCGTCATCTCTTCCCAACCTCGGTTTTCAGGCTTCAGAAACTAGACCTTATCTCCAATCACTGCCCATGGTTGAACGTGATGCAGAAATAAGAACTCCTTCCCCATGGCAAGAAACCTTGTGGTTGGCATGTTGTCCAACCTTCAGTGTAGTTGAAGCCAGTGTGGCCCATGAGGCCCCGCCCATGCCCTTGGGCCACATTGGTCACAAACACACATTGTGACCCTCACCTTGAGCCCAGTCCCCAAGTAAGGCCGCTTAGTGGCTGGATGAAGAGATAGCATATTGGGCTTGCCATGCCCCTAGGCCCCAATTTTTAACCATAGTTTGGGTTGTCCCTTCAGTCTTCGTCACGGCTTTGATTTGGAATTCCTCTTTTGGTGGGACACCTGAGGTAACAAAACTGAAAGGTGTCCTCCCATCCCACAGATTGACCAAAAACGATTGGGAATTGGGGCAAATCCTCCGAGAGGAAGATTCGTCCATGGCCCATGAGGCCTCCCCGACATTCCACGGCCATCGCTGATACAAAATCCAGAGACAAAAGCCTGAGTAAGCGCCTCAGAATCGCACTTTCTTCATATCCAGAAGAGTTCTTCTCATGGTTTCTAGATCGGGCCTGCCATACCTACGTCCCCAAACCTAAGCTGAATTTGTGTTTTCAGACTTCTGTCCTCAAAGTCATGGGCCACACACTCTCCAGGCTGGGGTCCCTGGAGCCACACATTAGGACTGTGCCTACCAATTCATGGGAATTCTGCCCAATACATGGTCCAAAATCGTACAAATTCAGAGAAACCTCCAATGTCCCTGAGGCCATCCCAATAGTGTACGTCGACCGGAACAAACAAAGGCTGTCTGACACCAGCTGATAATCTACCTCCACTCATACTATAAATGGATGTCCCCAGAGAAGAAGATTGAACCAGACAGGATCCTAGGCCATAATAGGATCCATTGTCTTGGTTTACAGGCAAGTTTCTTCAAAAGCCTGATTCCATTACGAGCATAGGTGTTTTCCTGAGGCACCCATCAGAGCTCATGTCGTCTCCACAAGGAAACCTGTGCATGGGAGCTATGTCCAAAGCTTAGGAGAGTAATTCAGGGGTCCCGGTGCCACCGCCCCATTCCAAGGCCCTCATGGACACAAACACATTAGGACGCATCCTCAGGAAAGTCCATTTCAACTCAGCCACACCGGTTGCTCCAGCAGAGCCATCAGATCTAAACTGTCTTGTTGCTAGGAGACAATTGGAATGCGAGGCGGGCTTCCCAGGCATCCATCCTCGAACGGTGCTCAGGAGTCATTCCATATGGGATATCCTGGAGCTGTCCAACATGTCTCAATTGTCCCGCAGAAGGAATCCTTGAAGGGGGCATCCCACAACTCCCAACATGGGAAAACCTCAATGGCCTCGAGATTCCGCTCCCTTCATGAAGCGGCCGTCATGCACGGAAACTCCAACCTGAGCCATCGTCTGATCCTCGCCCTGACTTCAGATCATGAGATATTGGTTCAGATCTGCAGGGGGTACCTGCCGTGCCCTCTCCCTGAAACTCAAGTCTAGCTTGTCTTCTCAGACTTCTATCCTCACACTCCTGGTCCCAAAGCCCTCAAGTTTGGCAATTCCGGACCCACAATGCAGCACTCTGCCTAACCTCTAGAAAAAAATTATTGCCTCATGAGCTGCCCAGGCACCTTAAATGAGGATAAACCTACACAGCACTCGACTTTACGCAAATTATGTAGTCTACCCTGGGCACTAATGCACTGTCGGAAACAACATGAGGCTGGACCTACTGACCAACACCCAGAAAGCTGACCGCACACTGAGCACATAGGATCCGCCATGGCCTTAAGTCATCATCTCTTCCCTATCTCAGTTTTCAGGCTTCAGGTCCGAGACCTTATCTCCAATCACGGCCCAGGCGTGAGTGTGATGCAGAAATCACAACTCCTCCTTACCCATGGCAAGAAACCTTGTGGTTGGCACATTGTCCAACGTTCAGTGTAGGAGAAACCAGCATTCACCCTGAGGCCCCGCCCATTCTTGAGTGCGACGAGGGCATAAACACGCATTATGACCCTCAGCATGAGTCCTGTCCTCTAGTAAGTCCTCTCAGTGGCTGGACCATTAGATGCCATAATGGGCTTGACATGTCCCTAGGCCCTATTTTTAAACAGATTTCTGATTTTCCAATCGCCCCTCCCCAGGGCGCTACTTTGGAACCCCTCATTTGGTAGGACACCTGAGGTTAAAAAAGAAAACAACAACAACAAAAAAACGGACTTCTTCCATCCCACAGAATGACCCCAAACTCTTTGGACTGGGCCAAACCACCAGAGAGTAAGACTCGTCCATTTCCCATGAAGTCACCCAGAAATTTCACGACCGTGAGTGACACGTTATCCAGAGACAAAAACTTGAGCAAGAGCTTCACACTCGCCTTTTTTCAAATCCCGAAGAGTTCTCCTCATGGTCTGTAGATCAGTCCTGCCATATTTATGTCCCGAAACATAAGACGAGTTGGTGTTTCCAGACAACTGTCCAAACAGCCCTGGCCTACACAACCTACAGGCTCAGGCCCCTGGAGCCAAACCTGAGGACTGTACTTGCCCTCACCAAGGGAATTGTGTGTTCCCATTCCAATGGCCAGAACCCTTCTAATAGGATAAACCTCCAAAGTCCCTGATCCATCTCAATAGTGGTGGCTTCCCAGGAAAAAGAGGGGCAATCTGAGCCCATCGGAGCACCTCCCTGCACTCAGTCCCATAGACAGTTGTCCCCAGAATTAAAAAGGAAAGTACAGGCCCCTAGGCACTTATCAGATCCATTGCTTTGGTGTCCAACATCTCTCCTCATTGGCCTGGATTTCAAAACCAGCATATGTCTCTTTCTTGACACCTCCATCAGAAAACATCTCATCTACACATGGGATACTTGGACGTTGGAGCTGTGCAAAGCCTCTGTTTAGGAGAACCCTTCAGGGCCCCAGTGCCACCGCTTCATTCCAAGGTCTCCATAGACACAAAAGCACATTAGGACCCATCCCCAGGAGAGTCCATTTCAACTCAGCCTCCTCGGTTGCTCCCCCAGATTCAGCAGATCTAACCTGTCTTTTGCTAGGAGACAATTGGAATGCGAGGTGGGCTACCCAGCCATCCATCTTTAGAACCCTGCTCAGCATCATTGGCCTGGAGTCAAACAACAGGTCTCCATTGTCCTGCAGAAAACTCTTTGGATTTTAGAGCTGCTCACTACTCCCATCGTGGGAAAACCCCCATGGCTTCGTGATGCCCCCCATTCATGAAGGGGTCATCAGGGACAGAAACTCCAACCTCAGCGATGGTCCGATTCTCGCCCTGACTTCAGATGCACGAGATCTCGATTCCGGTCTGTAGATTGTGCCTGCCATGGCCTCACCCAGAAACCTAAGCCTAGCTTGTGTTCTCAAACTTCTGTCCTCAGACTACTGGCCCACAAGCCCTCCAGTTTGCCAATCCAGAAGTACAATGCAGCATTCTGCCTGCCCTCCAGAAGAAAAACTTTGCCCTCTGGGATGACCCAGTAACCCCAAGTGAGGATCAACCTGCACCTACCTTGGCTGTACCCCAAATACATAGGCTGACCAGGGCACTAATGCCCTTTCTGACACAGCCTGAGCCTGGACCTCATGGCCCACCCCGACTGAGAGCCGCACACTGAGCACATCGGGCTGCCATGGCCTTAGGTCGTCATCTCTTCCCAACCTCGGTTTTCAGGCTTCAGAATCTAGACCTTATCTCCAATCACTGCCCAGGGTTGAACGTGATGCCGAAATCAGAACTCCTTCCCCATGGCAAGAAACCTTGTGGTTGGCATGTTGTCCAACCTTCAGTGTAGTTGAAGCCAGTGTGGCCCTTGAGGCCCCGCTTATGCTCTTGGGCCACATTGGTCACAAACACACATTGTGACCCTCAGCGTGAGCCCAGTCCCGAAGTAAGGCCTCTCAGTGGCTGGATGAAGAGATAGCATATTGGGCTTGCCATGCCCCTAGGCCCCAATTTTTAACCATAGTTCGGGTTGTCCCTTCAGTCTTCTCCACGGCTTTGATTTGGAATTCTTCTTTTGGTGGGACACCTGAGGTAACAAACCTGAAAGGAGTCCTCCCATACCACAGATTGACGAAAAACGATTGGGAATTGGGGCAAATCCTCAGAGAGGAAGATACGTCCATGGCCATGAGGCCTCCCCGACATTCAACGGCCATCGCTGATACAAAATCCAGAAATAAAAGCTTGAGCAAGCGCCTCAGACTCGCACTTTCTTCATATCCTGAAGAGTTCTTCTCATGGTTTGTAGATCGGGCCTGCCAAACCTACTTACCCAAACCTAAGCTGAGTTTGTGTTTTCAGACTTCTGTCCTCAAAGTCATGGGCCACACACTCTCCAGGCTGGGGCCCCTGGAGCCACACATTAGGACTGTGCCTACCAATCCATGGGAATTCTGCCCATTCTATGGTCCAAAATCGTACAAATTCGGAGAAACCTCCAAATTCCCTGAGGCCATCCCAATAGTGTAGGTCGACCCGAACAAACAAAGGCTGTCTGACACCAGCTGATAATCTACCTCCACTCATACCATAGATGGATGTCCCCAGAGAAGAAGATTGAACCAGACAGGACCCTAGGCCATAATAGATCCATTATTTGGGTTACAGGCATGTGTCCTCAAAAGCCTGATTCCAATACGAGCATAGGGGTTTTCCTGAGGCACCCATCAGAACTCATCTCGTCTCCACAAGGAAACCTGTGCATGGGAGCCATGTCCAAAGCTTAGGAGAGTACTTCAGGGTCCCGGTGCCACCGCCCCATTCCAAGGCCCTCATGGACACAAAAACACATTAGGACCCATCCTCAGGAAAGTCCATTTCAACTCAGCCACACCGGTTGCTCCAGCAGAGCCATCAGATCTAAACTGTCTTGTTGCTAGGAGACAATTGGAATGCGAGGCGGGCTTCCCAGGCATCCATCCTCGAACGGTGCTCAGGAGTCATTCCATATGGGATATCCTGGAGCTGTCCAACATGTCTCAATTGTCCCGCAGAAGGAATCCTTGAAGGGGGCATCCCACAACTCCCAACATGGGAAAACTTCAATGGCCTCGAGATTCCGCTCCCTTCATGAAGCGGCCACCATGCACGGAAACTCCAACCTGAGCCATCGTCTGATCCTCGCCCTGACTTCAGATCATGAGATATTGGTTCAGATCTGCAGGGGGTACTGCCGTGCCCTCTCCCTGAAACTCAAGTCTAGCTTGTCTTCTCAGACTTCTATCCTCACACTCCTGGTTTCAAAGCCCTCAAGTTTGGCAATTCCGGACCCACAATGCAGCACTCTGCCTGACCTCTAGAAAAAAATTATTGCCTCATGAGCTGCCCAGGCACCTCAAATGAGGATAAACCTACACAGCACTCGACTTTACCCAAATTATGTAGTCTAACCTGGGCACTAATGCACTGTCGGACACAACATGAGGCTGGACCTCCTGACCAACACCCAGAAAGCTGACCGCACACTGAACACATAAGACCCGCCATGGCCTTAGGTCATCATCTCTTCCCTATCTCAGTTTTCAGGCTTCAGATCCGAGACCTTATCTCCAATCACGGCCCAGGCGTGAGTGTGATGCAGAAATCACAACTCCTCCTTACCCATGGCAAGAAACCTTGTGGTTGGCACATTGTCCAACGTTCAGTGTAGGAGAAACCAGCATTCACCCTGAGGCCCCGCCCATTCTTGAGTGCGACGAGGGCATAAACACGCATTATGACCCTCAGCATGAGTCCTGTCCTCTAGTAAGTCCTCTCAGTGGCTGGACCATTAGATGCCATAATGGGCTTGACATGTCCCTAGGCCCTATTTTTAAACAGATTTCTGATTGTCCAATCGCCCCTCCCCAGGGCTCTACTTTGGAACCCCTCATTTGGTAGGACACCTGAGGTTAAAAAAGAAAACAACAACAACAAAAAAACGGACTTCTTCCATCCCACAGAATGACCCCAAACTCTTTGGACTGGGCCAAACCACCAGAGAGTAAGACTCGTCCATTTCCCATGAAGTCACCCAGAAATTTCACGACCGTGAGTGACACGTTATCCAGAGACAAAAACTTGAGCAAGATCTTCACACTCGCCTTTTTTCAAATCCCGAAGAGTTCTCCTCATGGTCTGTAGATCAGTCCTGCCATATTTATGTCCCGAAACATAAGACGAGTTTGTGTTTCAAGACAACTGTCCAAACAGCCCTGGCCTACACAACCTACAGGCTCAGGCCCCTGGAGCCAAACCTGAGGACTGTACTTGCCCTCACCAAGGGAATTGTGTGTTCCCATTCCAATGGCCACAACCCTTCTAATAGGATAAACCTCCAAAGTCCCTGATCCATTTCAATAGTGGTGGCTTCCCAGGAAAAAGAGGGGCAATCTGAGCCCTCGGAGCACCTCCCTGCACTCAGACCCATAGACAGTTGTCCCCAGAATTAAAAAGGAAAGTACAGGCCCCTAGGCACTTATCAGATCCATTGCTTTGGTGTCCAACATCTCTCCTCATTGGCCTGGATTTCAAAACCAGCATATGTCTCTTTCTTGACACCTCCATCAGAAAACATCTCATCTACACATGGGATACTTGGACGTTGGAGCTGTGCAAAGCCTCTGTTTAGGAGAACCCTTCAGGTCCCCAGTGCCACCGCTTCATTCCAAGGTCTCCATAGACACAAAAGCACATTAGGACCCATCCCCAGGAGAGTCCATTTCAACTCAGCCTCCTCGGTTGCTCCCCCAGATCCAGCAGATCTAACCTGTCTTGTTGCTAGGAGACAATTGGAATGCGAGGTGGGCTACACAGCCATCCGTCCTTAGAACCCTGCTCAGAATCATTGGCCTGGAGTCAAACAACAGGTCTCCATTGTCCTGCAGAAAACTCTTTGGATTTTAGAGCTGCTCACTACTCCCATCGTGGGAAAACCTCCATGGCCTCGTGATGCCCCCCATTCATGAAGGGGTCATCAGGGACAGAAACTCCAACCTCAGCGATCGTCCGATCCTCGCCCTGACTTCAGATGCACGAGATCTCGATTCCGGTCTGTAGATTGTGCCTGCCATGGCCTCACCCAGAAACCTAAGCCTAGCTTGTGTTCTCAAACTTCTGTCCTCAGACTACTGGCCCACAAGCCCTCCAGTTTGCCAATCCAGAAGTACAATGCAGCATTCTGCCTGCCCTCCAGAAGAAAAACTTTGCCCTCTGGGATGACCCAGTAACCCCAAGTGAGGATCAACCTGCACCTACCTTGGCTGTACCCCAAATACATAGGCTGACCAGGGCACTAATGCCCCTTCGAACACAGCCTAAGCCTGGACCTCCTGGCCCACCCCGACTGAGAGCCGCACACTGAGCACATCGGGCTGCCATGGCCTTAGGTCGTCATCTCTTCCCAACCTCGGTTTTCAGGCTTCAGAATCTAGACCTTATCTCCAATCACTGCCCAGGGTTGAACGTGATGCCGAAACAGAACTCCTTCCCCATGGCAAGAAACCTTGTGGTTGGCATGTTGTCCAACCTTCAGTGTAGTTGAAGCCAGTGTGGCCCATGAGGCCCCGCCCATGCTCTTGGGCCACATTGGTCACAAACACACATTGTGACCCTCAGCGTGAGCCCAGTCCCGAAGTAAGGCCTCTCAGTGGCTGGATGAAGAGATAGCATATTGGACTTGCCATGCCCCTAGGCCCCAATTTTTAACCATAGTTCGGGTTGTCCCTTCAGTCTTCTCAACGGCTTTGATTTGGAATTCTTCTTTTGGTGGGACACCTGAGGTAACAAACCTGAAAGGAGTCCTCCCATACCACAGATTGACGAAAAACGATTGGGAATCGGGGCAAATCCTCAGAGAGGAAGATACGTCCATGGCCATGAGGCCTCCCCGACATTGAACGGCCATCGCTGATACAAAATCCAGAAATAAAAGCTTGAGCAAGCGCCTCAGACTCGCACTTTCTTCATATCCTGAAGAGTTCTTCTCATGGTTTGTAGATCGGGCCTGCCATACCTACTTACCCAAACCTAAGCTGAGTTTGTGTTTTCAGACTTCTGTCCTCAAAGTCATGGGCCACACACTCTCCAGGCTGGGGCCCCTGGAGCCACACATTAGGACTGTGCCTACCAATCCATGGGAATTCTGCCCATTCTATGGTCCAAAATTGTACAAATTCGGAGAAACCTCCAAATTCCCTGAGGCCATCCCAATAGTGTAGGTCGACCCGAACAAACAAAGGCTGTCTGACACCAGCTGATAATCTACCTCCACTCATACCATAGATGGATGTCCCCAGAGAAGAAGATTGAACCAGACAGGACCCTAGGCCATAATAGATCCATTATTTGGGTTACAGGCATGTGTCCTCAAAAGCCTGATTCCAATACGAGCATAGGGGTTTTCCTGAGGCACCCATCAGAACTCATCTCGTCTCCACAAGGAAACCTGTGCATGGGAGCCATGTCCAAAGCTTAGGAGAGTACTTCAGGGTCCCGGTGCCACCGCCCCATTCCAAGGCCCTCATGGACACAAAAACACATTAGGACCCATCCTCAGGAAAGTCCATTTCAACTCAGCCACACCGGTTGCTCCAGCAGAGCCATCAGATCTAAACTGTCTTGTTGCTAGGAGACAATTGGAATGCGAGGCGGGCTTCCCAGGCATCCATCCTCGAACGGTGCTCAGGAGTCATTCCATATGGGATATCCTGGAGCTGTCCAACATGTCTCAATTGTCCCTCAGAAGGAATCCTTGAAGGGGGCATCCCACAACTCCCAACATGGAAAAACCTCAATGGCCTCGAGATTCCGCTCCCTTCATGAAGCGGCCATCATGCACGGAAACTCCAACCTGAGCCATCGTCTGATCCTCGCCCTGACTTCAGATCATGAGATATTGGTTCAGATCTGCAGGGGGTACCTGCCGTGCCCTCTCCCTGAAACCCAAGACTAGCCTGTCTTCTCAGACTTCCGTCCTCTCACTCCTGGTTTCAAAGCCCTCAAGTTTGGCAATTCCGGACCCAGAATGCAGCACTCTGCATGACCTCTCGAAAAAAATTATTGCCTCATGAGCTGCCCAGGCACCTTAAATGAGGATAAACCTACACAGCACTCGACTTTACCCAAATTATGTAGTCTAACCTGGGCACTAATGCACTGTCGGACACAACATGAGGCTGGACCTCCTGACCAAACCCAGAAAGCTGACCGCACACTGAACACATAAGACCCGCCATGGTCTTAGGTCATCATCTCTTCCCTATCTCAGTTTTCAGGCTTCAGAACCGAGACCTTATCTCCAATCACGCCCCAGGCGTGAGTGTGATGCAGAAATCACAACTCCTCCTTACCCATGGCAAGAAACCTTGTGGTTGGCACATTGTCCAACGTTCAGTGTAGGAGAAACCAGCATTCACCCTGAGGCCCCGCCCATTCTTGAGTGCGACGAGGGCATAAACACGCATTATGACCCTCAGCATGAGTCCTGTCCTCTAGTAAGTCCTCTCAGTGGCTGGACCATTAGATGCCATAATGGGCTTGACATGTCCCTAGGCCCTATTTTTAAACAGATTTCTGATTGTCCAATCGCCCCTCCCCAGGGCTCTACTTTGGAACCCCTCATTTGGTGGGACACCTGAGGTTAAAAAAGAAAACAACAACAACAAAAAAACGGACTTCTTCCATCCCACAGAATGACCCCAAACTCTTTGGACTGGGCCAAACCACCAGAGAGTAAGACTCGTCCATTTCCCATGAAGTCACCCAGAAATTTCACGACCATGAGTGACACGGTATCCAGAGACAAAAACTTGAGCAAGAGCTTCACACTCGCCTTTTTTCAAATCCCGAAGAGTTCTCCTCATGGTCTGTAGATCAGTCCTGCCACATTTATGTCCCGAAACATAAGACGAGTTGGTGTTTCCAGACAACTGTCCAAACAGCCCTGGCCTACACAACCTACAGGCTCAGGCCCCTGGAGCCAAACCTGAGGACTGTACTTGCCCTCACCAAGGGAATTGTGTGTTCCCATTCCAAAGCCACAACCCTTCTAATAGGATAAACCTCCAAAGTCCCTGATCCATCTCAATAATGGTGGCTTCCCAGGAAAAAGAGGGGCAATCTGAGCCCATCGGAGCACCTCCCTGCACTCAGACCCATAGACAGATGTCCCCAGACTTAAGAAGGAACGAACAGGCCCCTAGGCACTAATCAGATCCATTGCTTTGGTTTCCAGGCATCTCTCCTCATTGGCCTGGATTTCAAAACCAGCATATGTCTCTTTCTTGACACCTCCATCAGAAAACATCTCATCTACACATGGGATACTTGGACGTTCGAGCTGTG
Organism: Mustela nivalis; assembly: GCF_964662115.1. Taxonomy (NCBI): domain Eukaryota; kingdom Metazoa; phylum Chordata; class Mammalia; order Carnivora; family Mustelidae; genus Mustela; species Mustela nivalis. The sequence goes on from NW_028136466.1 coordinate 871,778, forward strand.
CAAAGCCTCTGTTTAGGAGAACCCTTCAGGTCCCCAGTGCCACTGCTTCATTCCAAGGTCTCCATAGACACAAAAGCACATTAGGACCCATCCCCAGGAGAGTCCATTTCAACTCAGCCTCCTCGGTTGCTCCCCCAGATCCAGCAGATCTAACCTGTCTTGTTGCAAGTAGATAGTTGGAGTGCGAGGTGGGCTACCCAGCCATCCATCCTTAGAACCGTGCTCAGACATTGGCCTGGAGCCAACCAACAGGTCTCAATTGTCCTGCAGAAGACTCTTTGCAATTTGGAGCTGCTCACAACTCCCATCGTGGGAAAACCCCCATGGCCTCGTGATGCTCCCCATTCATGAAGGGGCCATCAGGGACAGAAACTCCAACCTGAGCGATCATCCGATCCTCGCCCTGCACGAGTACTCGATTCCGGTCTGTAGATTGTGCCTGCCATGGCCTCACCCAGAAACCTAAGCCTAGCTTGTGTTCTCAAACTTCTGTCCTCAGACTTCTGGCCCACAAGCCCTCCAGTTTGCCAATCCAGAACTACAATGCAGCATTCTGCCTGCCCTCCAGAAGAAAAACTTTGCCCTCTGGGTTGACCCAGTAACCCCAAGTGAGGATTAACCTGCACCTACCATGCTGTACCCCAAATACATAGGCTGACCAGGGCACTAATGCCCTTTCTGACACAGCCTTAGCCTGGAACTCCTGGCCCACCCCGACTGCTAGCTGCACACTGAACACATTGAGCTGCCATGGCCTTAGGTCGTCATCTCTTCCCAACCTCGGTTTTCAGGCTTCAGAATCTAGACCATATCTCCAATCACTGCCCAGGGTTGAACGTGATGCAGAAATCAGAACTCCTTCCCCATGGCAAGAATCCTTGTGGTTGGCATGTTGTCCAACCTTCAGTGTAGTTGAAGCCAGTGTGGCCCATGAGGCCCTGCCCATGCTCTTGGGCCACATTGGTCACAAACACACATTGTGCCCCAAAGCGTGAGCCCAGTCCCGAAGTAAGGCCTCTCAGTGGCTGGATGAAGAGATAGCATATTGGGCTTGCCATGCCCCTAGGCCCCAATTTTTAACCATAGTTCGGGGTGTCCCTTCAGTCTTCTCCACGGCTTTGATTTGGAATTCCTCTTTTGGTGGGACACCTGAGGTAACAAACCTGAAAGGAGTCCTCCCGTCCCACAGATTGACGAAAAACGATTGGGAATCGGAACAAATCCTCAGAGAGGAAGATTCGTCCATGGCCATGAGGCCTCCCCGACATTCCACTGCCATCGCTGATACAAAATCCAGAAACAAAAGCTTGAGGAAGCGCCTCAGACTCGCACTATCTTCATATCCTGAAAAGTTATTCTCATGGTTTCTAGTTCGGGCCTGCCATACCTACGTACCCAAACCTAAGCTGAGTTTGTGTTTTCAGACTTCTGTCCTCAAAGTCATGGGCCACACACTCTCCAGGCTGGGGCCCCTGGAGCCACACATTAGGACTGTGCCTACCAATCCATGGGAATTCTGCCCATTCTATGGTCCAAAATCGTACAAATTCGGAGAAACCTCCAAATTCCCTGAGGCCATCCCAATAGTGTAGGTCGACTGGAACAAACAAGGGCTGTCTGACACCAGCTGATAATCTACCTCCACTCATACCATAGATGGATGTCCCCAGAGAAGAAGATTGAACCAGACAGGACCCTAGGCCATAATAGGATCCCTTGCCTTCCTTTACAGGCATGTCTCCTCAAAAGCCTGATTCCAATACGAGCATAGGGGTTTTCCTGAGGCACCCATTAGAACTCATCTCGTCTCCACAAGATAACCTGTGCATGGGAGCTATGTCAAAAGCTTAGGAGAATACTCAGGATCCCAGTGCCACTGCCCCATTCCAAGGCCCTCATGGACACAAAAACACATTAGAACCCTTCCTCAGGAAAGTCCATTTCAACTCAGCCACTGAGATTGCTCCCGCAGAGCCATCAGATCTAAACTGTCTTGTTGCTAGGAGACAATTGGAATGCGAGGCGGGCTTCCCAGGCATCAATTCTTGAACGGTGTTCTGGAGTCATTCCATATGGGATGTCCTGGAGCTGTCCAACATGTCTCAATTGTCCCTCAGAAGGAATCCTTGAAGGGGGCATCCCACAACTCCCAACGTGGGAAAACCTCAATGGCCTCGAGATTCTGCTCCCTTCATGAAGCGGCCGCCATGCACGGAAACTCCAACCTGAGCCAACGTCTGATCCTCGCCCTGACTTCAGATGCATGAGATATTGGTTCCGATCTGCAGGGGGTACCTGCCGTGCCCTCGCCCTGAAACCCAAGTTTAGCTCGTTTTCTCAGACTTCCGTCCTCACACTCCTGGTCTCGAAGCCCTCAAGTTTGACAATTCCGGACCCACAATGCAGCACTCTGCCTGACCTCTAGAAAAAAAATTATTGCCTCATGAGCTGCCCAGGCACCTTAATGAGGATAAACCTACACAGCACTCGACTTTACCCAAATTATGTAGTCTAACCTGGGCACTAATGCACTGTCGGACACAACCTGAGGCCGGACCTCCTCACCAACACCAAGAAAGCTGACCACACACTGAGCACCTAGGAATCGTTATGGCCTTATGTCATCATCTCTTCCCTATCTCAGTTTTCAGGCTTCAGAACCGAAACCTTATCTCCAATCACTGCCCCGGCGTGAGTGTGATGCAGAAATCACAACTCATCCTTACCCATGCAAGAAACCTTGCTGCTGGCAGTGAGTCAAACCTTCATTGTAGGAGAAAATGGCATGGCCCATGAGGCCACGGCCATGCGTAAGGTCCGCCTTGGGCACAAACACACATTGTGACCCACAGCGTGGGTACCTTATTCAAGTAACCCCTCTCAGTGACTGGACCAAGAGCCCGCATATGTGGCTTGCCATTCCCATAGGCACACAGGACTAACTAGATGGTGTGTATTCAAGTTGAGGGAACCCACTGCTGTGCTCTAGAGTCCCTCTCCTGGGGGCTCCCCTGTGGCAGAAAACAGTACTGTTGCCTTCCCTCAGAATGAACCCAATCACTTGGGAGCTTAGACAATCCCCGAGAGGAATCCTCTTCCTCGGCCCCTGAGGCAACACCTACACTGACCGGCCACTGAGAACGAAATACCAAGAGACAAAAGCCTGAACGACTGCCTCCCACTTTCCCTCCTTTGATATCCAGAGATTCTCCACTCACTAACTGGAGATCAGGCTTGCCATTACCTTGGCCCCTAGCTGAACCAAGTTTGCTTTTTCAGACATCTGTCCCCACAGCCCTGGCAAACACAGCCTTTAGCTGGGTCCTCTGGAGTCATAACACAGGACCGTTCCTGCTGTCTCCAGGGAAACTGTGTCCATTCCTTTGGCCACACACCTCCAGAATATGAGAAACCTCAAGGCCCCCGAGGACATCCCACTACTGGGAGCCTCCCTGGACACACAGGGGCACTCGGACACAAGCTGAGCAGCTACCTCCACGAAGGCATGCACACAGATGTCAACCGAGATAGAAGTTTGAGACGGACAGGCCCTTAGGCCTTAACCTCAACAATTGCTTTGGTTTCCAGGTGTCACTTCTCAGAGGCTTTGGTTCGAAGAACAGGATATGGGGCTTTCCTGAGGCACTGAACAGAACTCCTCTCATCTCCACATGGGAAGCTTCCTTGTTGGAGCTGTGTCAAACACCTCAGGTTGGAAAATCCTGCAGAGTCCCTGAGCCACCTCCACATTCCACGGTCTCCCAGGCCACCAAGACACAGTAGGACTCATCTTCAGGAGAGTCCATTTCAACTCTCCCCTCTGGGTAACTCACCCAGGAGCCCGCAGATTGAGCCTGACTTGTCCTGAATAAAGAGTGGGAATATGAGGTGGCATTCCCAGGCATCCATGCTTAGACACCTGCTCTCGAGTCTTTCCGTATGGGGCCTCCTGGAACATCCAATAGGACTCGACTGTCGTGCAGAAGGAAACCTTGAGGTTTGGAGTAGTTCACAAATCCCATCGTAGGCAAACCTCCCTGGCCTCATGAAGCCCCCACACCCTTCAGGAAAAGGCCATGCTGGACAAAAAGTCTAGCCTGAGGCACGTCTCATAGTTGACATGAACTCAGTGCAGGAGAACTCGATTCAGCCTCTGCAGAGTGGGCCTGCCGTGCCCTCGGTCCCAAACCTCACGCTAGCTTGTGTTTTCAGACTTCCTTCCTCAGACTCCTGGTAAACAAGCCCACCGGACTAGGAACTCCAAAACCACAACCCAGCCCATTGTCTCCCCAATGGAAAAAAACGTTTCCCTGTGGGGCTCTCCAGAAAACCCAGATGAGAATCAACCTGCTCGGGCCTCGACGGTACCTGAGCTGGATAGGCTGCACTGGGCACTCATGCTCTGTCTGACTCAGCCTGAAGCCAGACGTCCAGACAGACAAGGAGACAGCTGGCCGCACACCCAGCACTTCGGACACGCCATGGTCTTATGCTGTCACCACTTCCTAATTTTGGTTTTCAGATATCTGAACCTAGACATTATATCAATTCTCCACACAGCTGGGTATCGCAAGCACAAAACAGAAGTCCTGCTTCCCCATGGCTGTAAAGCTTGCTCGTGGCATGGAGTCACACCTTCAGGGTGGGAGAAACCTTCATGGCCCCTGATGCCACGCCCAAACTTGAGTGCTGCTTGGGCACAAATTCACACTGTGACCCTCTGCATGAGGCCCATGTCAAAGAAAGGCCTGTCAGGGCCTGGACCAAGAGCCCGTATATGGGGCTTGCCAAGCCCCTATGCACACTATCCTCAGCAGGGTTTGAGTTTTCCAGTCGCCCCGCCAATACCTGGGGCTCTGCTCTGGAATCCCTTTCTTTTTGAGACAAATGAGCAAGACAACACGACTCCACCTTTCCCACAAAATGAACCCAAACTCTTGGGAGTTGGGACAAATCCCCAGAGAAGAGGGATACTCGTCCACAGTCCCTGAGGCCACCCCTCCAATCCACCGCTATCCCGGACACAACATCCAGAGACAAAAGCCTGAAGGAACGCCTCCCACTCGGCCATCTTTCAGAGGACCAGGAGCTCCATCTCGGGCTGTCATTCCGGCCTGCCATACCCTAGGCGCCACTCATAAGTTGAGTTTGTGTTTTCAGACTTCTGTGCCCACAGCCTGGACCCACACAACCTCCAGGCTAGGGCCTCTGGAGCCACAGCGAAAGATTGTGCCTGCCCTCTCCAAGGAAAGTGTGCCCAATCCATTGACCACAACCCTACAGGTTAGGGAAAAGCTCCAAGGCCCCTGAGGCCATCAATAATGTAGGCCACCCTGGACTAAGAGGGGCTCTCTGACACCAGCGGAGCAACTATCTCCACTTAGACTCTCAGACAGTGTCCCCAGAGACAGAAGGTTGAAATGGACAGGCCCCCAGGCCCTAATCTGAACCTTAGCTTTGGTTTCCATGTGTCCGTCCTCAGAGGACTGTTTTCGTAGACCAGCACACGGGGTTTTTCCGAGGCACCAAACCAAACCTCTCTCGTCTCAACATGGGGTGCATTCTTACTGGGGATGTATCAAACCCTTCAGGTAGGAGAGTCCGCAGGGCCACTGAACAACCAGCACATTCCAAGGTCTCCATGGACCCAAACGCACATTATGACGCATCCTCAGGAAAGGCCATTGCAACTCAGCCCCCTGGGTAGCGTGCCCCAGAGGCAGCAGATCAAACATATCTTGTCGCTAATGGCCAATGGGAATGCGAGGCATGCTGTACAGGGATCCAACCTTCGAACCCTGCTCTCCAGTCCTTCCGTATGGTATGTCCTGGAGCCATGCAACAGGACTCGAATGTCCCGCAGAAGGAAACCTTGTGGTTTGGGGCAGCCTCCAAACTAAGCGTGGGAAAACTTCCTTGGCCTCATGAGGCCCCCGCTTCATGAAGGTGCCATCATGGACACAACTCCAGCCTCAGCCAACGTCTGATACTCAGCCTGACTTCAGAAGCATGAGATTTTGATTCAGCCTCTGCAGAGTGGGCCTGCTCTGCCCTGGGCTCCTATCCTCACACTAGCATGTGTTTTCAGACTTCCGTCCTCACACTCCTGGCCCACAAACCCTCCCTACTGGGAATTCTGGGGCCACAATGAAGCACTCTGCCTGCCTCCCAGGAGAAAAACATTGTTTATGGTGCTGCCCAGAAACGCCAAATGAAGATCAAACTGCTTAGCCCTAGGCAACACCCCAATAGCATAGGCTACCTTAAACACTGATGCTCTGCGCAAATAGCCTGAGCCCAGACCTTCCAACAGACACCGACACAGCTGGCTGCACACCCAGCACATTGGACCCGCCACTGCCTTAGGCCACCATCCATTCCCAACCTGGGTATTCAGTCATCGGAACCTAGACGTTATCTCCAATCCCTGCACAGGGGGGAACCTGATGCACAAGTCAGAACCCCTCCTTCCCCATGGCAAGAAACCTTGCTGCTGGCAGTGAGTCAAACCTTCAGTGTAGGAGAAAACGGCATGGCCCATGAGGCCACACCCATGCGTGAGGGCCGCCTTGGGCACAAACACACATTGTGACCCTCAGCGTGAGTACCTTATTCAAGTAACGCCTCTCACTGACTGGACCAAGAGCCCACATATGTGGCTTGCCTTTCCAATAGGCACCCAGGACGAACTAGATGCTGTGTATTCCAGTTGAGGAAACCCAGTGCTGTGCTCTAGACTCAAGCTCCTGGGGGGTCCACTGTGGCAGAAAACAGAACTCTTCCCTTCCCACAGAATGAACCCAAACACATGGGAGCTTGGACAATCCCCCGAGTGGAAGGCTGTTCCTCGGCCCCTGAAGCAACCCCTACCATGAACGGCCACTGTGAACGCAACACCCAGAGACAAAAGCCTGAGCGACTGCCTCCCACTTGCCCTCCTTTGATATCCAGAGGATCTCCCCTCACGGACTGGAGATCAGGCCTGCCATTACCTTGGCCCCTAGCTGAGCCAAGTTTGCTTTTTCAGACATCTGTACCCACAGCCCTGGCAAACACAGCATCTAGGCTGGGTCCTCTGGAGCCATACCACAGGACCGTGCCTGTTGTCTCCTGGGAAACTGTGTCCATTCCTTTGGCCACACACCTCCAGAATATGAGAAACCTCAAGGCCCCCGAGGACATCCCACTACTGGGAGCCTCCCTGGACACACAGGGGCATTAGGACACCAGCTGAGCAGCTACCTCCACGAAGGCATGCACACAGATGTCAACAGATAGAAGGTTGAGCCAGATAGGCCCTTAGGCCGTAATCTCAACTCATGCTTTGGTTTCCAGGTGTCACTCCTCAGAGGCTTTGGTTCGAAGAACAGGATATGGGGCTTTCCTGAGGCACTGAACAGAACTCCTTTCGTCTCTACATGGGAAGCTTCCTTGTTGGAGCCGTGTGAAACACCTCAGCTTGGAGAACCATGCAGAGTCCCTGAGCCGCCTCCCAGGCCACCAAGCCACAGTAGGACTCATCTTCAGGAGAGTCCATTTCCACTCTCCCCTCTGGGTAGCTCACCCAGGAGCCCGCAGATTGAGCCTGCCTCGTCCTGACTAAAGAGTGGGAATATGAGGTGGCGTTCCCAGGCATCCATGCTTAGGCACCTGCTCTCGAGGCTCTCCGTTTGGTGCCTCATGGAACCATCCAATAGCACTCGACTGTCGTGCAGAAGGAAACTTTGAGGTTTGGAGTAGTTCACAAATCCCATCGTAGGCAAACCTCCCTGGCCTCATGAAGCACCCACACCCTTCAGGAAGAGGCCAGGCTGGACAAAAACTCTAGCCTGGGGCACGTCTCATAGTTGACATGATTTCAGTGCAGGAGATTTCGATTCAGCCTCTGCAGAGTGGGCCTGACGTGCCCTCGGTCCCAAACCTCACGCTAGCTTGTGTTTTCAGACTTCCTTCCTCAGACTCCTGGCTAACAAGCCCTCCGGACTAGGAACTGCAGACCCACAACCCAGCCCAGTGTCTGCCCAACGGAAGAAAAACGTTTCCCTGTGGGGCTCTCCAGAAAACCCAGATGAGAATCAACCTGATCGGGCCTCGACGGTACCCGAGATGGATAGGCTGCTCTGGGCAGTCATGCTCTGTCTGACTCAGCCTGAAGCCAGACGTCCAGACAGACAAGGAGACAGCTGGCCGCACACCTAGCACTTCGGACACGCCTTTGTCTTATGCCGTCACCACTTCCTAACCTTGGTTTTCAGATATCTGAACCTAGACATTATATCAATTCTCCACACAGCTGGGTATCACAAGCACAAAACAGAAGTCCTGCTTCCCCATGGCTGTAAAGCTTGCTCGTGGCATGGAGTCACACCTTCAGGGTGGGAGAAACATTCATGGCCCCTGATGCCACGCCCAAACTTGAGTGCTGCTTGGGCACAAATTTACACTGTGACCCTCAGCATGAGGCCCATGTCAAAGAAAGGCCTGTCAGGGCCTGGATCCAGAGCCCGCATATGGGGCTTGCCAAGCCCCTATGCACACAATCCTCACCAGGGTTTGAGTTGTCCAGTCGCCCCGCCCGTACCTGGGGCTCTGCTCTGGAATCCCTTACTTTTTGAGACAAACGAGCCAGACAACACGACTCCATCCTTCCCACAAAATGACCCCAAACTCTTGGGAGCTGGGACAAATCCCCAGAGAAGAGGGATACTCGTCCACAGTCCCTGAGGCCACCCCTCCAATCCACGGCTATCCCGGACACAAAATCCAGAGACAAAAGCCTGAAGGAACGCCTCCCACTCGCCCTTCTTTCAGAGGCCCAGGAGCTGACTCTCGGGCTGTACATCCGGCCTGCCATACCCTAGGCGCCACTCATAAGCTGAGTTTGTGTTTTCAGACTTCTGTGCCCTCAGCCTGGACCCACACAACCTCCAGGCTAGGGCCTCTGGAGCCACAGCGAAAGATTGTGCCTGCCCTCTCCAAGGAAAGTGTGCCCAATCCATTGACCACAACCCTACAGTTTAGGGAAAAGCTCCAAGGCCCCTGAGGCCATCAATAGTGTAGGCCACCCTGGACTAAGAGGGGCTCTCTGACACCAGCGGAGCAACTATCTCCATTTAGACTCTCAGACAGTGTCCCCAGAGACAGAAGGTTGAAATGGACAGTCCCCCAGGCCCTAATCTGAACCTTAGCTTTGGTTTCCATGTGTCCGTCCTCAGAGGACTGTTTTCGTAGACCAGCACACGGGGCTTTTCCGAGGCACAAAAACAAACCTCTCTCGTCTCCACATGGGGAGCATTCTTACTGGGGATGTATCAAACCCATCAGGTAGGAGAGTTCCGCAGGGCCACTGAACAACCAGCACATTCCAAGGTCTCCATGGACCCAAACGCACATTATGACGCATCCTCAGGAGAGGCCATTTCAACTCAGCCCCCTGGGTAGCATGCCCCAGAGGCAGCAGATCAAACATATCTTGTCGCTAATGGCCAATGGGAATGCGAGGCATGCTGTACAGGGATTCATCCTTCTAACCCTGCTCTCCAGTCCTTCCGTATGGTATGTCCTGGAGCCATGCAACAGGACTCGAATGTCCCGCAGAAGGAAACCTTGTGGTTTGGGGCAGCCTCCAAACTCAGCGTGGGAAAACTTCCTTGGCCTCATGAGGGCCCCGCTTCATGAAGGTGCCATCATGGACACATAATCCAGCCTCAGCCAACGTCTGGTCCTCAGCCTGACTTCAGAAGCAGGAGATTTTGATTCACCTCTGCAGAGTGGGCCTGCTCTGCCGTGGGCTCCAAACCTCACCCTGCATGTGTTTTCAGACTTCCGTCCTCACACTCCGGGCCCACAAACCCTCCCTACTGGGAATTCTGGGGCCACAATGAAGCACTCTGCCTGCCTCCCAGGAGAAAAACATTGTCTATGGTGCTGCCCAGAAACGCCAAATGAGGATCAAACTGCTTGGCCCTCGGCAACACCCCAATTGCATAGGCTACCTTAAACGCTGATGCTCTGTCGCAAATAGCCTGATCCCAGACATTCCAACAGACACCGACACAGCTGGCTGCAAACCCAGCACATTGGACCCGCCACTGCCTTAGGCCACCATCCTTTCCCAACCTGGGTTTTCAGTCATCGGAACCTAGAACTTATCTCCAATCCCTGCACAGGGGGAACCTGATGCACAAGTCAGAACCCCTCCTTCCCCATGGCAAGAAACCTTGCTGCTGGCAGTGAGTCAAACCTTCAGTGTAGGAGAAAACGGCATGGCCCATGAGGCCACACCCATGCGTGAGGGCCGCCTTGGGCACAAACACACATTGTGACCCTCAGCGTGAGTACCTTATTCAAGTAACGCCTCTCACTGACTGGACCAAGAGCCCACATATGTGGCTTGCCTTGCCCATAGGCACCCAGGACTAACTAGATGGTGTGTATTCCAGTTGAGGGAACCCACTGGTATGCTCTAGACTCCTGCTTCTGGGGGGTCCACTGTGGCAGAAAACAGTACTCTTCCCTTCCCACAGAATGAACCCAAACACATGGGAGCTTGGACAATCCCCTGAGTGGAAGGCTCTTCCTCGGCCCCTGAAGCAACCCCCACCCTGAACGGCCACTGTGAACGCAACACCCAGAGACAAAAGCTTGAGCGACTGCCTCCCACTTGCCCTCCTTTGATATCCAGAGGATCTCCCCTCACGGACTGGAGATCAGGCCTGCCATTACCTTGGCCCCTAGCTGAGCCAAGTTTGCTTTTTCAGACATCTGTACCCACAGCCCTGGCAAACACAGCATCTAGGCTCGGTCCTCTCGAGCCATACCACAGGACCGTGCCTGTTGTCTCCTGGGAAACTGTGTCCATTCCTTTGGCCACACACCTCCAGAATATGAGAAACCTCAAGGCCCCCGAGGACATCCCACTACTGGGAGCCTCCCTGGACACACAGGGGCATTCGGACACCAGCTGAGCAGCTACCTCCACGAAGGCATGCACACAGATGTCAACAGATAGAAGGTTGAGCCGGACAGGCCCTTTGGCCGTAATCTCAACTCTTGCTTTGGTTTCCAGGTGTCACTCCTCAGAGGCCTTGGTTCGAAGAACAGGTATGGGGCTTTCACTGAGGCACTGAACAGAACTCCTCTCGTCTCCACATGGGAAGCTTCCTTGTTGGAGCCGTGTGAAACACCTCAGCTTGGAGAATCCTGCAGAGTCCCTGAGCCACCTCCACATTCCACGGTCTCCCAGGCCACCAAGCTACAGTAGGACTCATCTTCAGGAGAGTCCATTTCCACTCTCCCCTCTGGGTAGCTCACCCAGGAGCCCGCAGATTGAGCCTGGCTTGTCCTGACTAAAGAGTGGGAATATGAGGTGGCGTTCCCAGGCATCCATGCTTAGGCACCTGCTCTCGAGGCTTTCCGTTTGGGGCCTCATGGAACCATCCAATAGCACTCGACTGTCGTGCAGAAGGAAACCCTGAGGTTTGGAGTGGTTCACAAATCCCATCGTAGGCAAACCTCCCTGGCCTCATGAAGACCCCACACCCTTCAGGAAGAGGCCAGGCTGGACAAAAACTCTAGCCTGGGGCACGTCTCATAGTTGACATGAATTCAGTGCAGGAGATTTCGATTCAGCCTCTGCAGAGTGGGCCTGACGTGCCCTCGGTCCCAAACCTCACGCTAGCTTGTGTTTTCAGACTTCCTTCCTCAGACTCCTGGCAAACAAGCCCTCCGGACTAGGAACTGCAGACCCACAACCCAGCCCAGTGTCTGCCCAATGGAAGAAAAACGTTTCCCTGTGTGGCTCTCCAGAAAACCCAGATGAGAATCAACCTGATCGGGCTTCGACGGTACCCGAGCTGTATAGGCTGCTCTGGGCACTCATGCTCTGTCTGACTCAGCCTGAAGCCAGACGTCCAGACAGACAAGGAGACAGCTGGCCGCACACCCAGCACTTCGGACACGCCTTTGTCTTATGCCGTCACCACTTCCTAACCTTGGTTTTCAGATATCTGAACCTAGACATTATATCAATTCTCCACACAGCTGGGTATCACAAGCACAAAACAGAAGTCCTGCTTCCCCATGGCTGTAAAGCTTGCTCGTGGCATGGAGTCACACCTTCAGGGTGGGAGAAACCTTCATGGTCCTGATGCCACGCCCAAACTTGAGTGCTGCTTGGGCACAAATTCACACTGTGACCCTCAGCATGAGCCCCATGTCAAAGAAAGGCCTGTCAGGGCATGGACCAAGAGCCCGCATATGGGGCTTGCCAAGCCCCTATGCACACAATCCTCACCAGGGTTTGAGTTGTCCAGTCGCCCCGCCCGTACCTGGGGCTCTGCTCTGGAATCCTTTACTTTTTGAGACATATGAGCCAGACAACACGACTCCACCCTTCCCACAAATTGACCCCAAACTCTTGGGAGCTGGGACAAATCCCCAGAGAAGAGGGATACTCGTCCACAGTCCCTGAGGCAACCCCTCCAATCCACAGCTATCCTGGACACAAAATCCAGAGACAAAAGCCTGAAGGAACGCCTACCACTCGCCCTTCTTTCAGAGGCCCAGGAGCTCCCTCTCGGGCTGTATATCCGGCCTGCCATACCCTAGGCGCCACTCATAAGCTGAGTTTGTGTTTTCAGACTTCTGTGCCCACAGCCTGGACCCACACAACCTCCAGGCTAGGGCCTCTGGAGCCACAGCGAAAGATTGTGCCTGCCCTCTTCAAGGAAAGTGTGCCCAATCCATTGACCACAGCCCTACAGTTTAGGGAAAAGCTCCAAGGCCCCTGAGGCCATCAATAGTGTAGGCCACCCTGGACTGAGAGGGGCTCTCTGACACCAGCGGTGCAACTATCTCCACTTAGACTCTCAGACAGTGTCCCCAGAGACAGAAGGTTGAAATGGACAGTCCCCCAGGCCCTAATCTGAACCTTAGCTTTGGTTTCCATGTGTCCGTCCTCAGAGGACTGTTTTCGTAGACCAGCACACGGGGCTTTTCCGAGGCACAAAAACAAACCTCTCTCGTCTCCACATGGGGAGCATTCTTACTGGGGATGTATCAAACCCTTCAGGTAGGAGAGTTCCGCAGGGCCACTGAAAAACCAGGACATTCCAAGGTCTCCATGGACCCAAACGCACATTATGACGCATCCTCAGGGGAGGCCATTGCAACTCAGCCCCCTGGGTAGCGTGCCCCAGAGGCAGCAGATCAAACATATCTTGTCGCTAATGGCCAATGGGAATGCGAGGCATGCTGTACAGGGATTCATCCTTCGAACCCTGCTCTCCAGTCCTTCCGTATGGTATGTCCTGGCGCCATGCAACAGGACTCGAATGACCCGCAGAAGGAAACCTGGTGGTTTGGGGCAGCCTCCAAACTCAGCGTGGGAAAACTTCCTTGGCCTCATGAGGGCCCCGCTTCATGAAGGTGCCATCATGGACACAACTCCAGCCTCAGCCAACGTCTGATCCTCAGCCTGACTTCAGAAGCAGGAGATTTTGATTCAGCCTCTGCTGAGTGGCCCTGCTCTGTCCTTGGCTCCAATCCTCACCCTAGCTTGTGTTTCCAGACTTCCGTCCTCACACTCCTGGCCCACAAGCCCTCCTTACTTGTAATTCTGGGGCCACAATGAAGCACTCTGCCTGCCTCCCAGGAGAAAAACATTGTCTATGGTGCTGCCCAGAAACCCCAAATGAGGATCAAACCGCTAGGCGCTCGGCAACACCCCAATTGCATAGGCTACTTTAAACACTGATGCTCTGTTGCAAATAGCCTGAGCCCAGACCTTCCAAAAGACACCCACATAGCTGGCTGCACACCCAGCACATTGGACCCGCCACTGCCTTAGGCCACCATCCATTCCCAACCTGGGTTTTCAGTCATCGGAACCTAGACCTTATCTCCAATCACTGCAGAGGGGGACCTATGCACAAGTCAGAACCCCTCCTTCCCCATGGCAAGAAACCTTGCTGCTGGCAGTGAGTCAAACCTTCAGTGTAGGAGAAAAGGTCATGGCCCATGAGGCCACGCCCATGCGTGAGGGCCGCCTTGGCACAAACACACATTGTGACCCTCAGCATGAGTACGTTATTCAAGTAACGCCTCTCAGTTACTGGACAAAGAGCCCACATATGTGGCTCATAGGCACCCAGGACTAACTAGATGGTGTGTATTCCAGTTGATGGAACCCACTGCTGTGCTCTAGATTACTGCTCCTGTGGGGTCCCCTGTGGCAGAAAACAGTACTCTTCCCTTCCCAAAGAATTAACCCAAACACTTGGGAACTTGGACTATCCCCTGAGAGGAAGTCTCTTCCTCGGCCCCTGAAGCAACACCTACCCTGAACGGCCAATGTGAACGCAACACTCTGAGACAAAAGCCTGAGAGACTGCCTCCTACTTGCCCTCCTTTGATATCCATAGGATCTCCCCTCACGGACTGGAGATCAGGCCTGCCATTACCTTGGCCCCTAGCTGAGCCAAGTTTGATTTTTCAGACATCTCCCCCCAAAGCCCTGGCAAACACAGCCTCTAGGCTGGGTCCTCTGGAGCCATACCTCAGGACAGTGCCTGTTGTCTCCTGGGAAAATGTGTCCATTCCTTTAGCCACACACCTCCAGAATATGAGAAACCTCAGGCCCCCGAGGACATCCCACTACTGGGAGCCTCCCTGGACACACAGGGGCATTCAGACACAAGCTGAGCAGCTACGTCCACGAAGGCATGCACACAGATGTCAACAGAGATAGAAGGTTGAGCCGGACAGGCCCTTAGGCACTAATCTCAACTCTTGCTTTGGTTTCCAGGTGTCACTCCTCAGAGGCTTTGGTTCAAAGAACAGGATATGGGGCATTCCTGAGGCACAGAACAGAACTCCTCTCGTCTCCACATGGGAAGCTTCCTTGTTGGAGCCGTGTCAAACACCTCAGGTTGGAGAATCCTGCAGAGGCCTGAGCCATCTCCACATTCCAAGGTCTCCCAGTCCACCAAGCCACAATAGGACTCATCTTCAGGAGAGTCCATTTCAACTCTCCCCTCTGGGTAGCTCACCCAGGAGCCCGCAGATTGAGCCTGCCTCGTCCTGACTAAAGAGTGGGAATATGAGGTGGCGTTCCCAGGCATCCATGCTTAGACACCTGCTCTCGAGTCTTTCCGTATGGGGCCTCCTGGAACCATCTAATAGGACTCGACTGTCATGCAGAAGGAAACTTTGTGTTTTGGAGTAATTCACAAATCCCATCGTAGGCAAAGCTCCCTGGACTCATGAAGCCCCCACACCCTTCAGGAAGAGGCCATGCTGGACAAAAACTCTAGCCTGAGGTACGTCTCATAGTTGACATGACTTCAGTGCAGGAGATCTCGATTCAGCCTCTGCAGAGTGGGCCTGCCGTGCCCTCGGTCCCAAACTTCACGCTAGCTTGTGTTTTTAGACTTCCTTCCTCAGACTCCTGGCAAACAAGCGCTCCAGACTAGGAACTCCAAAACCACATCCCGGCCCATTGTCTGGCCAACGGAAGAAAAACGTTTCCCTGTGGGGCTCTCCAGAAAACCCAGATGAGGATCAACCTGCTCGGGCCTAGATGGTACCCGAACTGGATAGGCTGCTCTGGGCACTCATGCTCTGTCTGACACAGCCTGAAGCCAGACGTCCAGACAGACAAGGAGACAGCTGGACGCACACCCAGCACTTGGGACAAGCCATATTCTTATGCCCTCACCTCTTCCTAACATTGGTTTTCAGATATCTGAACCTAGACATTATATCAATTCTCCACACAGCTGGGTATCACAAGCACAAAACAGAAGTCCTGCTTCCCCATGGCTGTAAAGCTTGCTCTTGGCATGGAGTCACACCTTCAGGGTGGGAGAAAACTTCATTCCCCCTGATGCCACGCCCAAACTTGAGTGCTGCTTGGGCACAAATTCACACTGTGACCCTCAGCCTGAGCCCATGTCAAAGAAAGGCCTGTCAGGGCCTGGACCAAGAGCCGCATATGGGGCTTGCCAAGCCCCTATGCACCCAATCCTCACCAGGGTTTGAGTTTTCCAGTTGCCCCGCCCTTACCTAGCGCTCTGCTCTGGAATCACTTTCTTGGAGAGACACGTGAGCCAGACAACACGACTCCACCCTTCCCACAAAATGACCCCAAACTCGGGAGCTGGAACAAATCCTCAGAAAGGGATACTCGTCCACAGTCCCTGAGGCCACCCCTCCAATCCATGGCTATCCCGGACACAACATCCAGAGACAAAAACCTGAAGGAACGCCTCCCACTCGTTCTTGTTTCAGAGGTCCAGGAGCTCCCTCTCGGGCTGTACATCCGGCCTGCCATAGCCTAGGCGCCACTCATAAGCTGAGTTTGTGTTTTCAGACTTCTGTGCCCACAGCCTGGACCCACACAACCTCCAGGCTAGGGCCTCTGGAGCCACAGCGAAAGATTGTGCCTGCCCTCTCCAAGGAAAGTGTGCCCATTCCATTGACCACAACCCTACAGGTTAAGGAAAAGCTCCAAGGCCCCTGAGGCCATCAATAGTGTAGGCCACATTGGACTATGAGGGGCTCTCTGACAACAGCGGAGCAACTATCTCCACTTAGACTCTCAGACTGTGTCTCCAGAGACAGAAGGTTGAAATGGACAGGCCCCCAGGCCCTAATCTGAAACTTAGCTTTGGTTTCCATGTGTCCGTCCCCAGAAGACTGTTTTCGTAGACCAGCACACGGAGCTTTTCCAGGGACCAAACCAAACCTCTCTCGTCTCCACATGGGGAGCTTTCTTACTGGGGATGTATCAAACCCTTCAGGTAGGAGAGTTCCGCAGGGCCACTGAAAAACCAGCATATTTCAAGCTCTCCATGGACCCAAACGCACATTATTACGCATCCTCAGGAGAGGCCATTTCAACACAGCCCCCTGGGTAGCGTGCCCCAGAGGCAGCAGATCAAACATATCTTGTCGCTAATGGCCAATGGGAATGTGAGGCATGCTGTACAGGGATCCATCCTTCGAACCCTGCTCTCCAGTCCTTCCGTATGGTATGTCCTGGAGCCATGCAACAGGACTCGAATGTCCCGCAAAAGGAAACCTTGTGGTTTAGGGCAACCTCCAAACTCTGCGTGGGAAAAATTCCTTGGCCTCAGGAGTCTCCCGCTTCATGAAGGTGCCATCATGGACACATACTCCAGCCTCAGCCAACGTCTGATCCTCAGGATGACTTCAGATGCAGGAGATTTTGATTCAGCCTCTGCAGAGTGGGCCTGCTCTGCCCTTGGCTCCAATCCTCACCCAAGCTTGTGTTTTCAGACTTCCGTCCTCACACTCATGTCCCACAAACCCTCCCACTGGGAATTCTGGGGCCACAATGAAGCACTCTGCCTGCCTCCCAGGAGAAAATCATTGTCTGTGGTGCTGCCCAGAAACCCCAAATGAGGATCAAACTGCTTGGCCTTCGGCAACACTGCAATTGCATAGGCTACCTTGAACACTAATGCTCTGTCGCATATAGCCTGAGCCCAGACCTTCCAACAGACACCGACACCGCTGGCTGCACACCCAGCACATTGGACTCGCCACTGCCTTAGGCCACCATCCATTCCCAACCTGGGTTTTCAGTCATCGGAACCTAGACCTTAACTCCAATCCCTGCACAAGGGGGAACCTGATGCACAAGTCAGAACCCCTCCTTCCCCATGGCAAGAATCCTTGCTGCTTGCAGGGAGTCAAACCTTCAGTGTAGGAGAAAACGACATGGCCCATGAGGCCATGCCCATGCGTGAGGGCCGCCGTGGGCACAAACACACATTGTGACCCTCAGCGTGAGTACCTTATTCAAGTAACGCCTCTCACTGACTGGACCAAGTGCCCGCATATGTTGCTTGCCTTGCCCATAGGCACCCAGGACTAACTAGATGGTGTGTATTCCAGTTGAGGGAACCCACTGCTGTGCTCTAGACTCCTGCTCCTGGGGGGTCCCCTGTGGCAGAACACAGTATTCTTCCCTTCCCACAGAATGAACCCAAACACTTGGGAGCTTGGACAATCCCCCGAGAGGAAGGCTCTTCCTCGGCCCCTGAAGCAGCCCCTACCATGAATGGCCTCTGTGAATGCAACACCAGAGACAAAGGCCTGAGCGACTACCTCCCACTTGCCCTCCTTTGATATCCAGACGATCTCATCTCACGGACTGGAGATCAGGCCTGCCATTACCTTGGCCCCTAGCTGAGCCAAGTTTGCTTTTTCAGACATCTGTCTCCACAGCCCTGGCAAACACAGCCTCTAAGCTGGGTCCTCTCGAGCCATACCACAGGACCGTGCCTGCTGTCTCCTGGGAAACTGTGTCCATTCCTTTGGCCACACATCTCCAGAATATGAGAAACCTCAAGGCCCCCGAGGACATCCCACTACTGGGAGCCTCCCTGGACACACAGGGGCATTCGGACACCAGCTGAGCAGCTACCTCCACGAAGGCATGCACACAGATGTCAACAGATAGAAGGTTGAGCCGGACAGGCCCTTAGGCCGTAATCTCAACTCTTGCTTTGGTTTCCAGGTGTCACTCCTCAGAGGCTTTGGTTCGAAGAACAGGATATGGGGCTTTCCTGAGGCACTGAACAGAACTCCACTCGTCTCCACATGGGAAGCTTCCTTGTTGGAGTCGTGTGAAACACCTCAGGTTGGAGAATCCTGCAGAGTCCCTGAGCCACCTCCACATTCCAAGGTCTCCCAGGCCACCAAGCCAAAATAGGACTCATCTTCAAGAGAGTCCATTTCAACTCTCTACTCTGGGTAGCTCACCCAGGAGCCCGCAGATTGAGCCTGCCTTGTCCTGACTAAAGAGTGGGAATATGAGGTGGCGTTCCCAGGCATCCAAGCTTAGACACCTGCTCTCGAGTCTTTCCGTATGGGGCCTCCTGGAACCATCCAATAGGACTCGACTGTCGTGCAGAAGGAAACCCTGAGGTTTGGAGTAGTTCACAAATCCCATCGTAGGCAAACCTCCCTGGCCCCATGAAGAACCAACACCCTTCAGGAAGAGGCCATGCTGGACAAAAACTCTAGCCTGGGGCACGTCTCATAGCTGACATGACTTCAGTGCAGGAGATCTCGATTCAGCCTCTGCAGAGTGGGCCTGCCGTGCCCTCGGTCCCAAACCTTACGCTAGCTTCTGTTTTCAGACTTCCTTCCTCAGACTCCTGGCAAACAAGCCCTCCGGACTAGGAACTCTAGAACCACAACCCAGCCCAGTGTCTGCCCAACGGAAGAAAAACGTTTCCCTGTGGTGCTCTCCAGAAAACCCCGATGAGGATCAACCTGCTCGGGCTCGATGGTACCCGAACTGGATAGGCTGCTCTGGGCACTCATGCTCTGTCTGACACAGCCTGAAACCAGATGTCCATACAGACAAGGAGACAGCTGGCCGCACAGCCTGCACTTCAGACACGTCATGGTCTTATGCCGTCACCTCTTCCTAACGTTGGTTTTCAGATTTCTGAACCTAGACATTATATCAATTCCCCATACAGATGGCTATCCCAAGCAAAAACAAACTCCTCCTTCCCCATGGCTGTAAAGCTTGCTCTTGGCATGGAGTCACACCTTCACGGTGGGAGCAACCTTTATGGCCATTGAAGCCATGCCGAAATTGAGTATTGCTTGTACACAAAATCACACTGTGACCCTCATCATGAGCCCCATGTCAAAGAAAGACCTGTCAGGGCCTGGACCAAGAGCCCGAATATGGGCTTGCCAAGCCCTATGCACCCAATCCTCACCAGAGTTTGAGTTTTCCAGTCGCCCCGCCCGCACCTGCGGCTCTGCTCTGGAATCCCTTTCTTGGAGAGACACATGAGCCAGACAACACGACTCCACCCTTCCCACAGAATGACCCCAAACTCTTGGGAGCAGGCACAAATCCCCAGAGAGGCATACTCGTCCACATTCCCTGAGGCCACCCCTCCAATCCACGGATATCCCGGACACAGCATCCAGAGACAAAAGCCTAAAGGAACACCTTCCACTCGCCCTTGTTTCTGAGGCCCAGGAGCTCCCTCTCGGGCTGTACATCCGGCCTGCCATAGACTAGGCGCCACTCATAAGCTGAGTTTGTGTTTTCAGACTTCTGTGCCCACAGCCTGGACCCACACAACCTCCAGGCAAGGCCTCTGGAGCCACAGCGAAAGATTGTGCCTGCCCTCTCCAAGGAAAGTGTGCCCAATCCATTGACCACAAACCTACAGTTTAGGGAAAAGCTCTAAGGCCCCTGAGGCCATCAATAGTGTAGGCCACCCTGGACTAAGAGGGGCTCTCTGACACCAGCGGAGCAACTATCTCCACTTAGACTCTCAGACAGTGTCCCCAGAGACAGAAGGTTGAAATGGACAGGCCCCCAGGCCCTAATCTGAACCTTAGCTTTGGTTTCCATGTGTCCGTCCTCAGAGGACTGTTTTCGTAGAAAAGCACACGGGGCTTTTCCGAGGCACCAAACCAAAACTCTCTCGTCTCCACATGGGGAGCTTTCTTACTGGGGATGTATCAAACCCTTCAGATAGGCGAGTTCCGCAGGGCCACTGAACAACCAGCACATTCCAAGGTATCCATGGACCCAAACGCACATTATGACGCATCCTCAGGAGAGGCCATTTCAACTCAGCCCCCTGGGTAGCGTGCCCCAGAGGCAGCAGATCAAATATATCTTGTCGCTAATGGCCAATAAAATGCGAGGCATGCTGTACAGGGATCTATCCTTCGAACCCTGCTCTCCAGTCCTTCTGTATGATATGTCCTGGAGCCATGCAACAGGACTCGAATGTCCCGCAGAAGGAAACTTTGGGGCAACCTCCAAACACAGCGTGGGAAAACTTCCTTGGCCTCATGGGGCCTCCGCTTCATGAAGGTGCCATCATGGACACATACTCCAGCCTCAGCCAACGTCTGATCCTCAGCCTGACTTCAGATGCAGGAGATTTTGATTCAGCCTCTGCAGAGTGGACCTGCTCTGCCCTTGGCTCCAATCCTCACCCTAGCTTGTGTTTTCAGACTTCCGTCCTCACATACCTGGTCCACAAACCCTCCCTCCTGGGAATTCTGGGGCCACAATGAAGCACTCTGCCTGCCTCGCAGGAGAAATACATTGTCTATGGTGCTGCTCAGAAACCTCAAATGAGGATCAAACGGCTTGGCCCTTGGCAACACCCCAATTGCATAGGCTACCTTAAACACTGATGCTCTGTCCCACACTGAGCACGTCAGATCCGCCATGGCCTTAGGTCGTCATCTCTTCCCAACTGCGGTTTTCAGGCTTCAGAACATAGACCTTATCTCCAACCACTGCCCAGGGTTGAAAATGATGCAGAAATCAGAGCTCCTTCCCCATGGCTAGTAACCTTGTGACTGGCATGTTGTCCAACGTTCAGTGTCGTTGAAACCAGTGTGGCCCATGAGGCCCCGCCCATGCTCGCCTGCCACATTGGTCAAAAACACACATTGTGACCCTCAGCCTGAGCCAGTCCTCAAGTAAGGCCTCTCAGCGACTGGATGAAGAGACAGCATATTGGGCCTGCCATGCCCCTAGGCCCCAATTTTTAACCATAGTTTGGTTGTCCATTCACTCTTCCCCAGGGGTCTGCTTTGGAATTCCTCTTTGGTTGGGACACCTGAGGTAACAAACCTGAAAGGAGACCTCCCATCCCACAGACTGAGGAAAAACAATTGGGACCGGCCAAATCCACCGAGAGAAAGATTCGTCCATGGCCCATAAGGCTACCCCACATTCCTCGGCCATCGTTGATACAAAATATAGAGACAAAAGCCTGAGCAAGCGCCTCAGACTCGCTCTTTCTTCATATCCTGAAGAGTTCTTCTCATGGTCTGTAGATTGGGCCTGCCATACCTACATCCCCACACCAAAGCTGAGTTTGTGTTTTCAGACTTCTGTCCTCAAAGTCCTGGGCCACACACCCTACAGGCTGGAGCCCCTGGAGCCACACATTAGAAATGTGCCTACCCAATCCATGGGAATTCTGCCCATTCCATTGTCCAAATTCATACAAATTAGGAGAACCCTCCAAAGTCCCCGAGGCCATCCCAATAGTGTAGGTCTCCCGGGTCAAACAAGGGCGGACTGATACCAGCTGAGCATCTACCTCCACTCATACCATAGATGGATGTCCCCAGAGAATAGATTGAACCAGACAGGACCCTAGGCCATTATGGAATCCATTGCTTTGGTTTACTGGCATGTCTCCTCAAAAGCCTGGATTCCAATTCCAGCATAGGGAAATTCCTGAGGCACCCATCAGAACAAATCTCGTCTCCACAGGATACTTGTGAATGAGAGCTATGTCAAAAGTTTAGGAGAATACTTCAGGGTCCCGGTGCCACCGCCCAATTCTAAGGCCCACATGGACACAAACACACATTAGGCCCCATCCTCGGGAAAGTCCATTTCAACTCAGCCACCCCAGTTGCTTCCGCAGAGCCATCACATCTCAACTCTCTCGTTGCTAGGAGACAATTGTAATGCGAGGCGGGCTTCCCTGGCATCCATCCTCGAAGGATGCTCTGGAGTCATTCCATAGGGGATGTCCTGGGGTGGCCCAACAGGTTTCAATGTTCCCGCAGAAGGAATCCTTGAAGGGGGCATCCCACAACTCCCAACATGGGAAAACCTCCATGGCCTTGAGACTTTGCTCCCTTCATGAAGGGGCAGTCATGCACAGACTCCAACCTGAGCCAACGTCTAATCATCGCCGTGACTTCAGATGCTTGAGATATTGGTTCAGATATGCAGGGGGTAACTGCCGTGCCCTTAGCCTGAAGCCCAAGTCTAGCTTGTGTTCTCAAACTTCTGTCCTCACACTCCTAGCCCAGAAGCCCTTACGTTGGCAATTCCGGATCCCAAAATGAGCACTCTGCCTGACCTCTAGAAAAAATATCTTGCCTAATGAGCTTCCCAGTCACCTCAAATGAGGATAAACCTACACGGCAATCGACTGTACACAAATTATATAGTCTAACCTGGGCACTAATCCACTGTCTCACACAACCTGAGGCCCGAACCTCCTGAACAACAGCCAGGAAGCAGACCGCACAGGGAGCACCTCAGACCCGCCATGGCCTTAGGTAGTCATCTCTTCCCAACTGCGGTTTTCAGGCTTCAGACCATAGACCTTAACTCCAACCACTGCCCAGGGATAAAAATGATGCAGAAATCAGAACTCCTTCCCCATGGCTAGAAACCTTGTGACTGGTATGTTGTCCAAATTCAGTGTAGTTAAAACCAGTGTGGCCCATGAGGCCCCGCCCATGTTCGCGGGCCACATTGGTCAAAAACACACATTGTGACCCTCAGCCTGAGCCCAGTCCTCAAGTAAGGCCTCTCAGCGACTGGATGAAGAGACAGCATATTGGGCCTGCCATGCCCCTAGGCCCCAATTTTTAAACATAGTTTGGGTTGTCCATTCACTCTTCCCCAGGGCTCTGCTTTGGAATACCTATTTGGTTGGGACACCTGAGGTAACAAACCTGAATGGAGACCTCCCATCCCACAGAATGACGAAAAACAATTGGGACCGGGCCATACCCACAGAGAAGATTCGTCCATGGCCCATAAGGCCTTTCCACATTCCTCGGCCATGGTTGATACAAAATATAGAGACAAAAGTCTGAGCAAGCGCCTCAGACTTGCTCTTTCTTCATATCCTGAAGAGTTTTTCTCATGGTTTGTAGATTGGGCCTGCCATAACTACGTCCCCAAACCTAAGCTGAGTTTGTGTTTTCAGACTTCTGTCCTCAAAGTTCTGGGCCACACACTCCAGGCTGGGGCCCCTGGAGCCACACATTAGGACTGTACCTACGCCATGCATGGGAATTGTGCCCATTCCATTGTCCAAAATCTTACAAATTAGGAGAAACCTCCAAAGAACCCGAGGCCATCCTAATAGCGTAGGTCTCCCTGGACAAACATGGGCGGTCTGACACCAGCTGAGCATCTACCTCCACTCATACCATAGATGGATGTCCCCAGAGAAGAAGATGGAACCAGACAGGACACTAGGCCATAATAGGATCCATTGATTTGGTTTACAAGCATGTCTCCTCAGAAGCCTGGATTCCAATACCAGCAAAGGGGGGTTTCCTGAGCACGCATCAGAACAAATCTCGTCTCCGCAAGGAAACTAGTGCATGGGAGCTATGTCAAAAGCTTAGGAGAATACTTCAGGGTCCCGAGGCCACTGCCCCATTCCAAGGCACCCATGGACACAAACACACATTAGGCCCCATCCTCAGGAAAGTGCATTTCAACTCTCCACCCGGTTGCTCATGCATAGCCATCCGATCTCAATGGTCTTTTGCTAGGAGACAAATGGAATGCAATTGTGCTTCCCTTGCATCCATCCTCAATTGGTGCTCTGGAGCCTTTCCCTATAGGATGTCCTGGAGCTGCGCAAAAGTTCTCAATTGTCCCGCAGAAGGAATCCTTGAAGGGGGCATCCCACAACTCCCACCGTGGGAAAACCTCCATGACCTTTGGACTCCGCTCTGTTCATGAAGGGCAGTCATTCACAGAAACTCCAACCTGAGCCATCCTCTGATCCTAGCCGTGACTTCATTTGCTTGAGATATTGGTTCAGATCTGCAGGGGTTACCTGCCGTGCCCTCGGCCTGAAGCCCAAGTCTAGCTTGTGTTCTCAGACTTCTGTCCTCACACATCTGGCCCAGAAGCCCTCAAGTTTGGCAATTCTGGACTCACAATGCAGCATTCTGCCTGCCCTCTAGAAAAAATATATTGCCTAATGAGCTGCCAGGCACCTCAAAGGAGGATAAACGTACACGGCACTCAACTGTACCCTAATTAAATAGTCTAACCTGGGCACTAATGCACTGTCTGACACAACCTGAGCATGAACCTCCTGACCAACACAAAGGCACCAGACCGCACACTGAGCACATCAGACCCACCATGGCCTTAGGTCATCATCCCTTCCCAACTGCGGTTTTCAGGCTTCAGAACCTAGACCTTATCTCCAAAAACCGCCCAGGTTTGAAAATGATGCAGAAATCAGAACTCCTGCCACATGGCTAGAAACCTTGTGATTGGCATGTTGTCCAAAGTTCAGTGTAGTTGAAACCAGTGTGTCCCATGAGGCCCTGGGCATGCTCGTGGGCCACATTGGTCAGAAACACACATTGTGACCCTCAGCCTGAGCCCAGTTTTCAAGTAAGGCCTCTCAGTGGCTGGATAAAGAGACAGCATATTGGGCCTGCCATGCCCCTTGGCCCCTATTTTTAAACATAGTTTGGGTTGTCCCTTCACTCTTCCCCAGGGCTCTGCTTTGGAATTCCTCTTTGGTTGGGACACCTGAGGTAACAAACCTGAAAGGAGACCTCCCATACCACAGATTGACGAAAAACTATTTGGACCGGTCCAAATCCAAAGAGAGGAAGATTCGTCCATGGCCCATGAGGCCTCCCCACACTCCACGGCCATCGTTGATACAAAATATAGAGACAAATGCCTGAGCAAGCGCCTCAGACTCGCTCTTTCTTCATATCCTGAAGAGTTCTTCTCATGGTTTGTAGATTGGGCCTGCCATACCTACGTACCCACACCTAAGCTGAGTTTGTGTTTTCAGACTTCTGTCCTCAAAGTCCTGGGCCAGACACGCTCCAGGGTGGGGCCCCTGGAGCCACACATTAGGAATGTGCCTACCCAATCCATGGGAATTCTGCCCATTCCATTGTCCAAAATCTTACAAATTAGGAGAACCCTCCAAAGTCCCCGAGGACATCTCAATAGTGTAGGTCTCCCGGGTCAAAAAAGTGCGGACTGACACCAGCTGAGCATCTAACTCCACTCATACAATAGATGGATGTCCCCAGAGATTAGATTGAACCAGAGAGGACCCTGGGCCATAATCGGATCCATTGCTTTGGTTTACAGGCATGTCTCCTCAAAAGTCTGGATTCCATTTCCAGCATAGGGGGTTTCTTGAGGCACCCCTCAGAACAAATCTCGTCTCCACAAGGAAACTTGTTCATGGGAGCTATGTCAAAAGCTTAGGAGAATACTTCAGGGTCCCAGTGCCACCGCTCCAATCTAAGGCCCCCATGGACACAAACACACATTAGGCCCCATCCTCAGGAAAGTCCATTTCACCTCAGCCACCCCGGTTGCTTCCGCAGAGCCATCACATCTCAACTGTCTTGTTGCTAGGAGACAATTCGAATGCGATGCGGGCTTCCCTGGAATCCATCCTCTAACGGTGCTCTGGAGTCCTTCCATATGGGATGTCCTGGAGCTGCCCAACACTTGTCAATTGTCTCGCATAAAGAATCCTTGAAGGGGGCATCCCTGAACTCCCAACGTGTGAAAACCTCCATGGCCTTGAGACTCCGCTACGTTCATGAAGGGCAGTCATTCACAGAAACTCCAACCTGAGCCAACGTCTGATCCTCGCCTTGACTTCAGATTCTTGAGATATTGGTTCAGATCTGCAAAAGGTACCTGCCGTGCCCTCGGCCTGAAGCCAAAGTCTAGCTTGTGTTCTCAGACTTCTGTCCTCACACTCCTGGCCCTGAAGCCGTCAAGATTAGAAATTCCGGACCCACATTGCAGCACTCGGCCTGCACTCTAGAAAGAATATATTGCCTAATGAGCTGCCCAGGCACCTTAAATGAGGATAAACCTACACGACACTCGACTGTACCCAAATTATATAGTCTAACCTGGGCACTAATGCACTGTTGACACAACCTGAGCCAGAACCTCCTGACCAACACCCAGGCAGTTGACCGCACAATGAGCGCATACGTATCGCCGAGGCCTTAGGTCGTCATCTCTTCCCAACTGCGGTATTCAGACTTCTGAACATAGACCTTATCTCCAACCAATGCCCAGAGTTGAAAATGATGCAGAAATCAGAACTCCTTCGCATGGCAAGAAACCTTGTGATTGGCCTGTTGTCCAAAGTTTAGTGTAGTTGAAACCAGTGTGGCCCATGAGGCCCTGCCCATGCCCGCAGGCCACATTGGTCACAAACACACATTGTGACCCTCAGCCTGAGCCCAGTCCTCAAGTAAGGCCTCTCAGTGGCTGGATGAAGAGACAGCATATTGGGCCTGCCATGCCCCTAGGCCCCCATTTTTAACCATAGTTTGGGTTGTCCCTTCACTCTTCCCCAGGGCTCTGCTTTGGAATTCCTCTTTGGTTGGGACACCTGAGGTAACAAACCTGAAAGGAGACCTCCCATTCCACAGATTGACGAAAAAAAATTGGGACCGGGCCAAATGCACAGAGAGGAAGATTCGTCCATGGCCCATGAGGCCTCCCCGCATTACACGGCCATCATTGATACAAAATCCAGAGACAAAATCCTGAGCAAAAGCCTCAGACTCGCTCATTCTTTATATCCAGAAGAGTTCTTCTCATGGTTTGTAGATTGGGCCTGCCATACCTACGTACCCACACCTAAGCTGAGTTTGTGTTTTCAGACTTCTGTCCTCAAATTTCTGGGCCACACACACTTTAGGCCGGAGCCCCTGGAGCCACACATTAGGACTGTACCTACCCCATGCATGGGAATTCTGCCCATTCCATTGTCCAGAATCGTACAAATTAGGAGAACCCTCCAAAGTACCCGAGGCCATCCTAATAGTGTAGGTCTCCCGGGACAAACAAGGGCGGTCTGACACCAGCTGATCATCTACCTCCACTCATACCATAGATGGATGTCCCCAGAAAAGAAGATGGAACCAGACAGGACACTAGGCCACAATCGGATCCATTGATTTGTTTTACAGGCATGTCTCCTCAAAAGCCTGGATTCCAATACCATCATAGGGGGGTTTCCTGAGCACCCATCAGAACAAATCTCGTCTACACAAGGAAACTTGTGCATGGGAGCTATGTTAAAAGCTTAGGAGAATACTTTGGCCTGGTGCCACTGCCCCATTCCAAGGCCCCCATGGACACAAACACACATTAGGCCCCATCCTCAGGAAAGTGCATTTCAACCCTACACCCCGGTTGCTCCTGCACAGCCACCAATCTCAAGTGTCTTTTGCTAGGAGACAATTGGACTGCAAGGCGAGCTTCTTTTGCATCCATCCTAGAACGGTTCTCTGGACTCTTTCCATATGGGATGTCCTGGACCTGCACAAGAGTTCTCAATTGTCTCGCAGACCTCGGTTTTTAGACTTCAGAATCTAGACCTTATCTCCATTCACTGGCCAGGGTTGAACGGGATGCAGAAATCAGAACTCCTTCCCCATGGCAAGAAACCTTGTGGTTGGCATGTTGTCCAACTTTCAGTGTATTTGAAACCAGTGTGGCCCATGTGGCCCCGCCCATGCTCGCAGGCAACATTGGTCAAAAACACACATTGTGACCCTCAACCTGAGCCCAGTCCTCAAGTAAGGCCTCTCAGTGGCTGGATGAAGAGATAGCATATTGGGCTTGCCATGCCCCTAGGCCCCAATCTAGAGCCATAGTTCGGGTTGTCCCTTTAGTCTTCCCCACGGATTTGCTTTGGGATTCCTCTTTTGGTGGGACACCTGAGGTAACAAAACTGAATGGAGTCCTCCCATCCCACAGATTGACGAAATACAATTGGGAATCGGGCGAAATTCTCAGAGAGGAAGATTCCTCCATGGCCCATGAGGCATCCCCGACATTCCACGGCCATCGCTGATACAAATTCCAGAGACAAATGCCTGAGCAAGCGCCTCAGATTCGCTCTATATTCAAATCTTCATGAGTTGTTCTCATTGTTTGTAGATTGGGCCTGCCAATAGGATATGGGGCTTTCCTGAGGCACTGAACAGAACTCCTTTCGTCTCCACATGGGAAGCTTCCTTGTTGGAGCCGTGTGAAACACCTCAGCTTGGAGAATTCTGCAGAGTCCCTGAGCCACCGCCACATTCCACGGTCTCCCAGGCCACCAAGACACAGTAGGACTCATCTTCAGGAGAGTCCATGTCAACTCACCGCTCTGTCTACCTCACCCAGGAGCCCGCAGATTGAGCCTGCCTCGTCCTGACTAAAAAGTGGGAATATGAGGTGGCGTTCCCAGGCATCCATGCTTAGACACCTGCTCTCGAGTCTTTCCGTATGGGGCCTCCTGGAACCATCCAATAGGACTCGACTGTCGTGCAGAAGGAAACCTTGAAGTTTGGAGAAGTTCATAAATCCCATAGTAGGCAAACCTCCCTGGACTCATGAAGCACCCACACCCTTCCGGAAGAGGCCATGCTGGACAAAAACTCTAGCCTGAGACACGTCTCATAGTTGACATGACCTCAGTGCAGGAGATCTCGATTCAGCCTCTGCAGAGTGGGCCTGCCGTGCCCTCGGGCCCAAACCTCACGCTAGCTTGTGTTTTCAGACTTCCTTCCTCACACTCCTGGCAAACAAGCCCTCCGGACTAGGAACTCCAGAACCACAACCCAGCCCAGTGTCTGCCAAACGGAAGAAAAACGTTTCCCTGTGGGGCTCTCCAGAAAACACAGATGAGGATCAACCTGCTCGGGCCTCGACGGTAACCGAACTGGATAGGCTGCTCTGGGCACTCATGCTCTGTCTGACACAGCCTGAAGCAAGACGTCCAGACAGACAAGGAGGCAGCTGGCCGCACACCCAGCACTTCAGACACGCAATGGTCTTATGCCGTCACCTCTTCCTAACCTTGGTTTTAAGATATCTGAACCTAGACATTATATCAATTCCCCATACAGATGTCTATCGCAAGCACAAACAAACTCCTCCTTCCCCATGGCTGTAAAGCTTGCTCTTGGCATGGAGTCACACCTTCAGGGTGGGAGAAACCTTTATGGCCATTGAATCCATGCCCAAATTGAGTGTTGCTTGGGCACAAATTCACACTGTGACCCTCAGCATGAGTCCCATGTCAAAGAAAGGACTGTCAGGGCCTGGACCAAGAGGCCGCATATGGGGCTTGCCAAGCCCCTATGCACCCAATCCTCACCAGGGTTTGAGTTTTCCAGTCGCCCCGCCCGCACCTGGGGCTCTACTCTGGAATCCCTTTCTTGGAGAGACACATGAGCCAGACAACACGACTCCACCCTTCCCACAAAATGTCCCCAAACTCTTGGGATCTGGGACAAATCCCCAGAGAGTCATACTCGTCCACAGTCCCTGAGGCCACCCCTCGAATCCACGGCTATCCCGGACACAACACCCAGAGACAAAAGCCTGAAGGAACGCCTCCCACTCGCCTTTCTTTCAGAGGCCCAGGAGCTCCTTCTCGGGCTGTACATCCGGCCTGCCATACCCTAGGCGCCACTCATAAGCTGAGTTTGTGTTTTCAGACTTCTGTAGCCACAGCCTGGACCCACACAACCTCCAGGCTAGGGCCTATGGAGCCACAGCGAAAGATTGTGCCTGCCCTCTCCAAGGAAAGTGTGCCCAGTCCATTGACCACAACCCTACAGGTTAGGGAAAAGCTCCAAGGCCCCTGAGGCCATCAATAGTGTAGGCCACCCTGGTCTAAGAGGGGCTCTCTGACACCAGCGGAGCAACTATCTCCACTTAGTCTCTCAGACAGTGTCCCCAGAGACAGAAAGTTGAAATGGACAGGCCCCCAAGCCCTAATCTGAACCTTAGCTTTGGTTTCCATGTGTCCATCCTTAGAGGATTGTTTTCGTAGACCAGCACATGGGGATTTTCTGAGGCACCAAACCAAACCTCTCTCATCTCCACATGGGGAGCTTTCTTACTGGGGATGAATCAAACCCTACAGGTAGGAGAGTTTGAAGGGTTACTGAACAACCAGCACATTCCAAAGTCTCCATGGACCCAAATGCACATTATGACTCATCCTCAGGAGAGGCCATTTCAACTCAGTTCCCTGGGTCGCGTGCCCCAGAGGCAGCAGATCAAACATATCTTGTCGCTAATGGCCAATGGGAATGCGAGGCATGCTGTACAGGGACCAATCCTTCGAACCCTGCTCTCCAGTCCTTCCTTATGGTATGACCTGGAGGCATGCAACAGGACTCAAATGTCCCGCAGAAAGAAACCTTGTGGTTTGGGGCAACCTCCAAACTCAGCGTGGGAAAACTTCCTTGGCCTCATGAGGCCCCCATTTCATGAAGGTGCTATAATGGACACATACTCCAGCCTCAGCCAACGTCTGATCCTCAGCCTGACTTCAGATGCAGGAGATTTTATTCAGCCTCTGCAGAGTGAGCCTGCTCTGCCCTTGGCTCCAATCCTCACCCTAGCTTGTGTTTTCAGACTTCTGTCCTCACACTCCTGGCCCACAAACCCTCCCTACTTAAAAATTCTGGGGCCACAATGAAGCACTCTGCCTGCCTCCCAGGAGAAAAACATTGTCTATGGTGCTGCCCAAAAACGCCAAATGAGGATCAAACTGCTTGGCCTTCGCACACCCTAATTGCATAGGCTACCTGAAACACTGATGCTCTGTCGCAAATAGCCTGAGCCCAGACCTTCCAACAGACACCGACACAGCTGGCTGCACACCCAGCACATTGGACCCGCCACTGCCTTAGGCCACCATCCATTCCCAACCTGGGTTTTCAGTCATCGGAACCTAGACCCTAACTCCAATCCCTGCACAGGGGGAACCTGATGCACAAGTCAGAACCCCTCTTTCCCCATGGCAAGAAACCTTGCTGCTGGCCGTGAGTCAAAACTTCAGTGTAGAGAAAACGGCATGGCCCATGAGGCCACGCCCAAGTGTGAGGGCCGCCTTGGGCACAAACACACATTATGACTCTCAGCGTGAGGACCTTATTCAAGTAACGCCTCTCATGACTGGAAGAAGAGCCCGCATATGTGGCTTGCCATGCCCATAGGCACCCAGGACTAACTAGATGGTGTGTATTCCAGTTGGGGAACCAACTGCTGTGCTCTAGAGCCCCTCTCCTGGGGGGTCCCCTGTGGCAGAAAACAGTACTCTTCCCTTCCCACAGAATGAACCCAAACACTTGGGAGCTTGGACAATCCCCCGAGAGGAAGGCTCTTCCTCGGCCTCTGAGGCAACCCCTACCCTGACCAGACACTCTGAACGCAACACCCAGAGACAAAAGCCTGAGTGACTGCCTCCCACTTACCCTCCTTTGATTTCCAGAGGATCTCATCTCACGGACTGGAGATCAGGCCTGCCGTTACCTTGGCCCCTAGCTGAGCCAAGTTTGCTTTTTCAGACATCTGTCCCCACAGCCCTGGCAAACACAGCCTCTAGGCTGGGTCCTCTGGAGCCATTCCACAGGACCGTGCCTGCTCTCTCCTGGGAAACTGTGTCCATTCCTTTGGCGACACACCTCCAGAATATGAGAAACCTCAAGGCCCCCGAGGACATCCCACTACTGGGAGCCTCCCTGGACACAAAGGGGCATTCGGACACAAGCTGAGCAGCTACCTCCACAAAGACATGCACACAGATGTCAACAGAGATAGAAGGTTGAGCCGGACAGGCCCTTAGGCCGTAATCTCAACTCTTGCTTTGGTTTCCAGGTGTCACTCCTCAGAGGCTTTGGTTCGAAGAACAGGATATGGGGCTCTCCAGAGGCACTGAACAGAACTCCTCTCGTCTCCACATGGGAAGCTTCCTTGTTGGAGCCGTGTCAAACACCTCAGCTTGGAGAATCCTGCAGAGTCCCTGAGCCACCTCCACATTCCAAGGTATCCCAGGCCACCAAGATACAGTAGGACTCATCTTCATGAGAGTCCATTTCCACTCTCCCCTCTGGGTAGCTCACCCAGGAGCCCGCAGATTGAGCCTGCCTTGTCCTTACTAAAAAGTGGGAATATGAGGTGGCGTTCCCAGGCATCCATGCTTAGACACCTGCTCTCGAGTCTTTCCCTATGGGGCCTCCTGGAACCATCCAATAGGACTCGAATGTCGTGCAGAAGGAAACCCTGATGTTTGGAGTAGTTCACAAATCCCATCGTAGGCAAACCTCCCTGGCCTCATGAAGCGCCCACACCCTTCAGGAAGAGGCCATGCTGGACAAAAACTCTAGCCTGAGACATGTCTCATAGTTGACATGACCTCAGTGCAGGAGATCTCGATTCAGCCTCTGCAGAGTGGGCCTGCCGTGCCCTCGGGCCCAAACCTCACGCTAGCTTGTGTTTTCAGACTTCCTTCCTCACACTCCTGGCAAACAAGCCCTCCGGACTAGGAACTCCAGAACCACAACCCAGCCCAGTGTCTGCCCAACGGAAGAAAAACGTTTCCCTGTGGGGCTCTCCAGAAAACCCAGATGAGGATCAACCTGCTCGGCCCTCGACGGTACCCGAACTGGATAGGCTGCTCTGTGCACTCATGCTCTGTCTGACACAGCCTGAAGCCAGACGTCCAGACAGACAAGGAGACACCTGGCCGCACACCCAGGACTTAGGACACGCCATGGTCTTATGCCGTCACCTCTTCCTAACCTTGGTTTTCAGATATCTGAACCTAGACATCATATCAATTCTCCACACAGCTGGGTATCGCAAGCACAAAACAGAACTCCTCCTTCCCCATGGCTGTCAAGGTTACTCTTGGCATGGAGTCACACCTTCAGGGTGGGAGAAACCTTCATGGCCCCTGATGCCACGCCCAAACTTGAGTGCTGCTTGGGCACAAATTCACACTGTGACCCTCAGCATGAGCCCCATGTCAAAGAAAGGCCTGTCAGGGCCTGGACCAAGAGCCCTCATATGGGGCTTGCCAAGCCCCTATGCACCCAATCCTCACCAGGGTTTGAGTTTTCCAGTCTCCCCGCCCGTACCTGGGGCTCTGTTCTGGAATCCCTTTATTGGAGAGACCCATGAGCCAGACAACACGACTCCAACCTTCACACAAAATGACCCCAAACTCTTGGGAGCTGGGACAAATCCCCAGAGAGGGATACTCGTCCACAGTCCCTGAGGCCGCCCATTGAATCCATGGCTATCCTGCACACAACATCCAGAGACAAAGCCTGAAGGAACGCCTGCCACTAGCCCTTCTTTCAGAGGCCCAGGAGCTCCCTCTCGGGCTGTACTTCCGGCCTGCCATACCCTAGGAGCCACTCATAAGCTGAGTTTGTGTTTTCAGACTTCTGTGCCCACAGCCTGGACCCACACAACCTCCAGGCTAGGGCCTCTGGAGCCACAGAGAAACATTGTGCCTGCCATCTCCAAGGAAAGTGTGCCCAATCCATTGACCACAACCCTACAGGTTAGGAAAAAGCTCCAAGGCCGCTAAGGCCATCAATAGAGTAGGCCACCCTGGACTAAGAGGGGCTCTCTGACACCAGCGGAGCAACTATCAACACTTAGACTCTCAGACAGTGTCCCCAGGGACAGAAGGTTGAAATGGACAGGCCCCCAGGCCCTAATCTGAACCTTAGGTTTGGTTTCCATGTGTCCATCCTCAGAGGACTGTTTTCGTAGACCAGCACACGGGGCTTTTCTGAGGCACCAAACCAAAGCTCTCTCGTCTCCACATGGGGAGCTTTTTTACTGGGGATGTATCAAACCCTTCAGGTAGGAGAGTTCCGCAGGGCCACTGAACAACCACCACATTCCAAGGTCTCCATGGACCCAAACGCACATTATGACGCATCCTCAGGAGAGGCCATTTCAACTCAGTTCCCTAGGTCGCGTGCCCCAGACGCAGCAGATCAAACATATCTTGTCGCTAATGGCCAATGGGAATGTGAGGCATGCGGTACAGGGTTCCATCCTTCGAACCCTGCTCTCCAGTCCTTCCGTAGGGTATGTCCTGGAGCCATGCAACGGGACTCGAATGTCCCGCAGAAGGAAACCTTGTGGTTTGGGGCAACCTCCAAACTCAGCGTGGGAAAACTTCCTTGGCGTCATGAGGCCCACGCTTCATGAAGGTGCCATCATGGACACATACTCCAGCCTCAGCCAACGTCTGATCCTCAGCCTGACTTCAGATGCAGGAGATTTTGATTCCGCCTCTGCAGAGTGAACCTGTTCTGCCCTTGGCTCCAATCCTCACCCTAGCTTGTGTTTTCAGACTTCCGTCCTCACACACCTGGACCACAAACCCTCCCTACTGGGAATTCTGCGGCCACAATTAAGCACTCTGCCTGCCTCCCAGAAGAAATACATTGTCTATGGTGCTGCCCAGAAACCCCAAATGAGGATCAAACGGCTTGGCCCTCGGCAACGCCCCAACTGCAAAGGCTACTTTAAACACTGATGCTCTGTCACACATTGAGCACGTCAGAACCGCCATGGCCTTAGGTCGTCATCTCTTCCCAACTGCGGTTTTCAGGCTTCAGAACATAGACCTTATCTCCAACCACTGCCCAGGGTTGAAAATGATGCAGAAATTAGAGCTCCTTCCCCATTGCTATTATCCTTGTGACTGGCATGTTATCCAAAGTTCAGTGTAGTTGAAACCAGTGTGGCCCATGAGGCTCCGCCCATGCTCGCGGGCCACATTGGTCAAAAACACACATTGTGACCCTCAGCCTGAGCCAGTCCTCAATTAAGGCCTCTCAGTGTTAGGATGAAGAGACAGCATATTGGGCCATGCCCCTAGGCCCCAATTTTTAACCATAGTTTGGGTTGTCCCTTCACTCTTCCCCAGGGCTCTGCTTTGGAATTCCTCTTTGGTTGGGACACCTGAGGTAACAAACCTGAAAGGAGACCTCCCATACCACAGACTGACGAAAAACAATTGGGACCGGCCAAATACACAGAGAGGAAGATTAGTCCATGGCCCGTAAGGCCTCCCCACATTCCTCGGCCATCGTTGATATAAAATATAGATACAAAAGCCTGAGAAAGCGCCTCAGACTCGCTCGCTCTTCATATCCTGAAGAGTTCTTCTCATGGTCTGTAGATTGGGCCTGCCATACCTACATCCCCACACCAAAGCTGAGTTTGTGTTTTCAGACTTCTGTCCTCAAAGTACTGGGCCACACACCCTACAGGCTGGAGCCCCTGGAGCCACACATTAGAAATGTGCCTACCCAATCCATGGAAATTCTGCCCATTCCATTGTCCAATTTCGTACGAATTAGGAGAACCCTCCAAAGTCCCCGAGGCCATCCCAATAGTGTAGGACTCCCGGGTCAAACAAGGGCGGACTAATACCAGCTGAGCATGTACCTCCACTCATACCATAGATGGATGTCCCCAGAGAATAGATTGAACCAGAAAGTACCCTAGGCCATTATCGAATCCATTGCTTTGGTTTACAGGAATGTCTCCTTAAAAGCCTGGATTCCAATTCCAGCATACGAAATTCCTGAGGCACCCATCAGAACAAATCTCATCTCCAAAGGATACTTGTGCATGGGAGCTATGTCAAAAGTTTAGGAGAATACTTCAGGGTCCCGGTGCCACCACCCAATTCTAAGGCCCACATGGACACAAACACACATTAGGCCCCATCCTCGGGAAAGTCCATTTCAACTCAGCCACCCCAGTTGCTTCCGCAGAGCCATCACATCTCAACTGTCTTGTTGTTAGGAGACAATTGGAATGCGAGGCGGGCTTCCCTGGCATCCATCCTCGAACGATGCTCTGGAGTCATTCCATATGGGATGCCCTGGTGCTGCCCAACAGGTGTCAATGGTCCCGCAGAATGAATCCTTGAAGGAGTCATCCCACAACTCCCAACGTGAAAAAACCTCCATGGCCTTGAGACTTTGCTCCCTTCATGAAGGGGCAGTCATGCACAGACTCCAACCTGAGCCAATGTCTGATCCTCGCCGTGACTTCAGATGCTTGAGATATTGGTTCAGATATGTAGGGGGTAACTGCCGTGCCCTTGGCCTGAAGCCCAAGTCTAGCTTGTGTTCTCAAACTTCTGTCCTCATACTCCTAGCCCAGAAGCCCTCACGTTGGCAATTCCGGATCACCAATGAAGCACTCTGCCTGACCTCTAGAAAAAATATCTTGCCTAATGAGCTTCCCAGTCCCCATAAATGAGGATAAACCTACACGGCACTCGACTGTACCCAAATTATATAGTCTAACCTGGGGACCTATCCACTGTCTGACACAACCTGAGCCCGAACCTCCTGAACAACAGCCAGGAAGCTGACTGCACACTGAGCACCTCAGACCTGCCATTGCCTTAGGTCATCATCTCTTCCCAACTGCGGTTTTCAGGCTTCAGAACATAGACCTTACCTCCAACCACTGCCCAGGGTGGAAAATGATGCAGTAATCAGAACTCCTTCCCCATGGCTAGAAACCTTGTGACTGGCATGTTGTCCAAAGTTCAGTGTAGTTGAAACCAGTGTGGCCCATGAGGCCCCGCCCATGCTCGCGGGCCACATTGGTCACAAACACACATTGTGACCCTCAACCTGAGCCCAGTCCTCAAGTAAGGCCTCTCAGCGGCTGGATGAAGAGACAGCATATTGGGCCTGCCATGCCCCTAGGCCCCAATTTTTAACCATAGTTGGGTTGTCCATTCACTCTTCCCCAGGGCTCTGCTTTGTAATTCCTCTTTGGTTGGGACACCTGAGGTAACAAACCTGAATGGAGACCTCCCTTCCCACAGAATGACGAAAAACAATTGGGACCGGGCCAAATCCACAGAGAGGAAGATTCGTCCATGGCCCCTAAGGCCTCCCCACATTCCTCGGCCTTGGTTGATACAAAATATAGAGACAAAAGTCTGAGCAAGTGTCTCAGACTTGCTCTTTCTTCATATCCTGAAGAGTTTTTCTCATGGTTTGTAGATTGGGCCTGCCATACCTACGTCCCCAACCTAAGCTGAGTTTGTGTTTTCAGACTTCTGTCCTCAAAGTTCTGGGCCACACACTCCAGGCTGGGGCCCCTGGAGCCACACATTAGGACTGTACCTACGCCATGCATTGGAATTCTGCCCATTCCATTGTCCAAAATCGTACAAATTAGGAGAACCCTCCAAAGTACCCGAGGCCATCCCAATAGTGTAGGCCTCCCTGGACAAACATGGGCGGTCCGACACCAGCTGAGCATCTACCTCCACTCATACCATAGATGGATGTCCCTAGAGAAGAATATGGAACCAGACAGGACACTAGGCCATAATCGGATCCATTGATTTGGTTTACAAGCATGTCTCCTCAGAAGCCTGGATACCAATACCAGCAGAGGGGGGTTTCCTGAGAACCCATCAGAACAAATCTCGGCTCCGCAAGGAAACTTGTGCATGGGAGCTATGTCAAAAGCTTAGGACAATACTTCAGGGGCCCGGTACCACTGCCGCATTCCAAGGCACCCATGGACACAAACACACTTTAGGCCCCATCCTCAGGAAAGTGCATTTCAACTCTCCACCCTGGTTGCACCTGCATAGCCATCCGATCTCAAGTGTCTTTTGCTAAAAGACAATTGGAATGCAAGGCGGGCTTCCCTTGCATCCATCCTCGAACGGTGCTCTGGAGTCTTTCCATATGGGATGTCCTGGAGCTCGCAACAGTTCTCAATTGTCCCGCAGAAGGAATCCTTAAAGGAGGCATCTCATAACTCCCACCGTGGGAAAACCTCCATGGCCTTGAGACTCCGCTCCGTTCATGAAGGGCAGTCATTCACAGAAACTCCAACCTGAGCCATCGTCTGATCCTCGCCGTGACTTCATTTGCTTGAGATATTGGTTCAGATCTGCAGG
The DNA here is from genome assembly GCF_964662115.1 of Mustela nivalis. Classification (NCBI taxonomy): domain Eukaryota; kingdom Metazoa; phylum Chordata; class Mammalia; order Carnivora; family Mustelidae; genus Mustela; species Mustela nivalis. Next base: position 910,378 of record NW_028136466.1, read on the forward strand.
GGGTACCTGCCGTGCCCTCGGCCTGAAGCCCAAGTCTAGCTTGTGTTCTCAGACTTCTGTCCTCACACGCCTGGCCCAGAAGCCTTCAAGTTTGGCAATTCTGGACTCACAATGCAGCACTCTGCCTGGCCTCTAGAAAAAATATATTACCTAATGAGCTGCCAGGCACCTCAAAAGAGGATAAACGTACACGGCACTCGACTGTACCCAAATTAAATAGTCTAACCTGGGCACTAATGCACTGTCTGACACAACCTGAGCCGGAACGTCCTGACCAACACCAAGGCACCTGACCGCACACTGAGCACGTCAGACCCACCATGGCCTTAGGTCGTCATCCCTTCCCAACTGTGGTTTTCAGGCTTCAGAACCTAGACCTTATTTCCAACAACCGCCCAGGTTTGAAAATGATGCAGAAATCAGAACTACTGGCCCATGGCTAGAAACCTTGTGATTGGCATGTAGTCCAAAGTTCGTGTAGTTGAAACCAGTGTGTCCCATGAGGCCCTGGGCATGCTCGTGGGCCACATTGGTCAGAAACACACATTGTGACCCTCAGCCTGAGCCCAGTCCTCAAGTAAGGCCTCTCAGTGGCTGGATGAAGAGACAGCATATTGGGCCTGCCAGGCCCCTAGGCTCCAATTTTTAACGATAGTTTGGGTTGTCCCTTCACTCTTCCCCAGGAGTGCATTCCCCTGCTTTGGAATTCCTCTTTGGTTGGGACACCTGAGATAACAAAACTGATTGGAAACCTCCCATTCCACAGATTGACGAAAAACAATTGGGACCGGGCCAAATCCACAGAGAGGAAGATTCGTCCATGGCCCATGAGGCCTCCCCACGTTCCACGGCCATCGTTGATACAAAATATAGAGACAAAAGCCTGACAAGCGCCTCTGACTCGCTCTTTCTTCATATCCTGAAGAGTTCTTCTCATGGTGTGTAGATTGAGCCTGCCATACCTACATCCCCACACCTAAGCTGAGTTTGTTTTTTCAGACTTCTGTCCTCCATGTCCTGGGCCACACACCCTCCAGGCTTGGGCCCCTGGAGCCACACATTAGGAATGTGCCTACCCAATCCATGGGAATTCTGCCCATTCCATTGTCCTAATTCGTACAAATTAGGAGAACCCTCCAAAGTCCCCGAAGCCATCCCAATAGTGTAGGTCTCCCGGGTCAAACAAGGGAGGACTGACACCAGCTGTGAATCTACCTCCAATCATACCATAGATGGATGTCCCCAGAGAAGAAGTTGGAACCAGACAGGACCCTAGGCCATAATCAGATCCATTGCTTTGGTTTACAGGCATGTCTCCTCAAAAGCCTGTGTTCCAATTCCAGCATAGGGAGTTTCCTTAGGCAACCATCAGAACAAATCTCGTCTCCACAAGGTTACTTGAGCATGGGAGCTATGTCAAAAGTTTAGGAGAATACTTCAGGGTCCCGGTGCCACCGCCCCATTCTAAAGACCCCATATACACAAACACACATTAGGCCCCATCCTCAGGAAAGTCCATTTCACCTCAGCCACCCCGATTGCTCCCGCAGAGCCATCACATCTCAACTGTCTTGTTGCTAGGAGACATTTGGAATGCGAGGTGGGCTTCCCTGGCATCCATCCTCGAATGGTGCTCTGGAGTCATTCCATATGGGATGTCCTAGAGCTGCTCAACAGGTGTCAATTGTCCCACATAAGGAATTCTTGAAGGGGAAATCCCACAACTCCCAGCGTGGGAAAACCTCCATGGCCTTGAGACTCGGCTCCATTCATGAAGGGGAAGTCATGCACAGAAACTCCAACCTGAGCCAACTTCTGATCCTCGCCTTGACATCAGATGCTTGAGATATTGTTTCAGATCTGCAAGGGGTACCTGTCGTGCCCTGGACCTGAATCCAAAGTCTCGCTTGTGTTCTCAGACTTCTGTCCTCACCCTCCTGGACCAGAAGCCCTCAAGATTGGGAATTCCGGACCCACAATGCAGCACTCTGCCTGCCCTCTAGAAAGAATATATGGCCTAATGAGCTGCGCAGGCACCTCAAATGAGGATAAACCTACACGACACTCGACTGTACCCAAATTATATAGTCTACCCTGGGCAATAATGCACTGTCTGACACAATCTGAGCCCGAACCTCCTGACCAACTACCAGGCAGCTGACCGCACACTGAGCACATCAGACCCACCATGGCCTTAGGTCATCATCTCTTCCCAACTGCGGTTTTCAGGCTTCTGAACCTAGACCTTATCTCCAACCACTGCCCAGGGTTGAAAATGATGCAGAAATCAGAACTCCATCCCCATAGCAAGAGACCTTGTGATTGGAATGTTGTCCAAAGTTCAGTGTAGTTGAAACCAGTGTGGCCCATGAGGCCCCGCCCATGCTTGCGGGCCACATTGGTCACAAACACACATTGTGACCCTCAGCCTGAGACCAGTCCTCAAGTAAGGCCTCTCAGTGGCTGGATGAAGAGACAGCATATTGGGCCTGCCATGCCCCTAGGCCCCAATTTTTAACCATAGTTGGGTTGTTCCTTCACTCTTCCCCATGTCTCTGCTTTGCAATTCCTCTTTGGTTGGGACACCTGAGGTAACAAACCTGAAAGGAGACCGCCCATCCCACAGATTGACGAAAAACAATTGGGACCGGGCCAAATCCACAGAGAGGAAGATTCGTCCATGGCCCATGAGGACTCCCCACATTCCACGGCCATCGTTGATACAAAATCCAGAGACAAAAGCCTGAGCAAGCGCCTCAGACTCGCTCATTCTTTATATCCAGAGAGTTCTTCTCATGGTTTGTAGATTGGGCCTACCATACCTATGTCCCCAAACAAAGCTGAGTGTGTTTTCAGGTTTCTGTCCTCAAAGTCCTGGGCCACACACCCTCCAGTCAGGGGAGGTGGAGCCACACATTAGGACGCTGCCTACCCAATCCTTGGGGATTCTACCCATTCCATTGTTCAAATTCGTAAAAATAGGAGAACCCTCCAAAGTCCCCAAGGCTGTCCCAATAGTGTAGGTTTCCCGGGACAAACAAGGGCGGTCTGTCACTAGCTGAGCATCCACCTCCACTCATACCATAGATGGATGAACCCAGAGAAAAGATGGAACCAGACAGGACCCTAGGCCATAATCGGATCCATTGCTTTGGTTTACAGGCATGTCTCCTCACATGCCTGGATACCAATACCAGCATAGGGGGTTTCCTGAGGCACCCATCAGAACAATTCTCATCTCCCCAAGGAAACTTGAGCATGGGAGCTATGTCAAATCTAAGGAGAATTCTTCAGGGTCCCAGTGCCACCGCCCCATTCCAAGGCCCCCATGGACACAAACACACATTAGGCCCCATCCTCGGGAAACTCCATTTCAACTCAGCCACCCCGGTGGCTCCCTCAGAGCCATCAGATCTCAACTGTCTTGTTGCGAGGAGACAAAGGAATGCGAGCCGGTCTTCCCTGGCATCCATCCTCAAACGATGCTCTGGAGTCATTCCATAGGGGATGTCCTGGTGCTGCCCAACAGGTCTCAATTGTCCCACAGAAGGAATCCTTGAAGGGGGCATTCCACAACTCTCAACGTGGGAAAACCTCCATGGCCTTGAGACGTTGCTACCTTCATGAAGGGGGAGTCATGCACAGAAACTCCAACCTGAGCCAACGTCTGATCCTCGCCGTGACTTCAGATGATTGAGATATTGGTTCAGATATGCAGGGGGTAACTGCCGTGCCCTTGGCCAGAAGCCCAAGTCTAGCTTGTGTTCTCAGACTTCTGTCCTCACACTCCTAGCCCAAAGCCCTCAAGTTTGGCAATTCCGGATCCCACAATGCAGCACTCTGCCTGCACTCTAGAAAAAATATCTTGTCTTATGAGCTGCCCAGATACCTCAAATGAAAATAAACCTACACGGCACTCGACTGTACCCAAAATATATAGTCTAACCTGGGCAATAATGCACTGTCTGACACAACCTGTGCCCGAACCTCCTGACCAACAACCAGGAAGCTGACCGCACACTGAGCAAGTCAGACCCGCATGGCTTAGGTCGTCATCTCTTCCCAACTGCAGTTTTCAGGCTTCAGAACATAGACCTTATCTCCAAACACTGCCCAGGGTTGAAAATGATGCAGAAATCAGAACTCCTTCCCCATGGCTAGAAACCTTGTGATGGCATGTTGTCCAAAGTTCAGTGTAGATCAAACCGGTGTGGCCCATGTGGTGCCGCCCATGCTTGCGAGCCACATTGGTCAAAAACACACATTGTGACCCTCAGCCTGAGCCCAGTCCTCAAGTAAGGCCTCTCAGTGGCTGGATGAAGAGACAGCATATTGGGCCTGCCATGCCCCTAGGCCCCAATTTTTAACCCTAGTTTCGGTTGTCCCTTTAATCTTCCGCAGGGCTCTGCTTTAGAATTCCTCTTTGGTTGGGACACCTGAGGTAACAAACCTGAAAGGAGAACTCCCATCCCACAGAATGACGAAAAACAATTGGGACCGGGCCAAATCCACAGAGAGGAAGATTCGTCCATGGCCCATAAGGCCTCCCCACAATCCTAGGCCATCGCTGATACAAAATATAGAGACAAAAGACTGAGCAAGCGCCACAGACTCGCTCTTTCTTCATATCCTGAAGAGTTCTTCTCATGGTTTGTAGATTGGGCCTGCCATATCTACGTCACCAAACTAAGCTGAGTTTGTGTTTTCAGACTTCTGTCCTCAAAGTTCTGGGCCACACACACTCCGGCTGGGCCCTAGGAACCACACATTAGGACAGTACCTACCCCATGCATGGGAATTCTGCCCATTCCATTGTCCAAAATCGTACAAATTAGGAGAACCCACCAAAGTACCCGAGGCCATCCCAATAGTGTAGGTATCCCGGGACAAACAAGGGCGGTCTGACACCAGCTGAGCATCTACCTCCACTCATACCATAGATGGATGTCCCCAGAGTAGAAGATGGAACCAGATAGGACACTAGGCCATAATTGGATCCATTGATTTGGTTTACAGGCATGTCTCCTCAAAAGCCTGGATTCCAATACCATCATAGGGGGGTTTCCTGAGCATCCATCAGAACAAATCTCGTCTCCACAAGGAAACTTGTGTATGGGAGCTATGTCAAAAGCTTAGGAGAATACTTTAGGGGCCCGGTGCCACTGCCGCATTCCAAGGCACCCATGGACACAAACACACATTAGGCCCCATCCTCAGGAAAGTCCATTTCAACTCAGCCACCCCGGTTGCTCCTGCATAGCCACCAATCTCACGTGTCTTTTGCTAGGAGACAATTGGAATGCAAGGCGGGCTTCCCTTGCATCCATCCTAGAACGGTGCTCTGGAGTCTTTCCATATGGGATGTCCTGGAGCTGCGCAACAGTTCTCAATTGTCCCGCAGAAGGAATCCTTGAAGGGGGCATCCCACAATTCCCAACGTGGGAAAACCTCCATAGCCTTGAGACTCCGCGCCGTTCATGAAAGGCAGTCATTCACAGAAACTGCAATTTGAGCCATCGTCTGATCCTCTCCGTGACTTCATTTGCTTGAGATATTGGTTCAGATCTGCAGGGAATACCTGCCGTGCCCTCGGCCTGAAGCCCAAGTTAGCTTGTGTTCTCAGACTTCTGTCCTCACACTCCTGGCCCAGAAGCCCTCAAGTTTGGCAATTCAGGACTCACAATGCAGCATTCTTCCTGCCCTCTAGAAAAAATATATTCTCAAATGAGCTGCACAGGCACCTCGAAGGAGGATAAACGTACACGGCACTCAGCTGTACTTTAATTAAATGGTCTAACCTGGGCACTAATGCACTGTCTGACACAACCTGAGCCCGAACCTCCTGACCAACACCCAGGCACCTGACCGCACACTGAGTACGTCAGACTCGCCATGGCCTTAGGTCGTCATCCCTTCCCAACTGTGGTTTTCAGGCTTCAGAACCTAGACCTTATATCCAACCAACACCCAGGTTTGAAAATGATGCAGAAATCAGAACTCCTGACCCATGGCTAGAAACCTTGTGATTGGCATGTTGTCCAAAGTTCAGTGTAGTTGAAACTATTGTGTCCCATGTGGCCCCGCCATGCTCGTGGGCCACATTGGTAAGAAACACACATTGTGACCCTCAGCCTGAGCCCAGTTGTCAAGTAAGGCCTCTCAGTGGATGGATGAAGAGAGGATAATGGGCCTGCCAGCCCCTAGGCCCCAATTTTTAAACATAGTTTGGGTTGTCCCTTCACTCTTCCCCAGGGCTCTGCTTTGGAATTCCTCTTTGGTTGGGACACCTGAGGTAACAAACCTGAAAGGAGACCTCCCATAAGACAGATTGACGAAAAACTATTGGGACCGTGCCAAATCCACAGAGGGGAGAATCGTCCATGGCCCATGAGGCCTCCCCACATTCCACGGCCATCGTTGATACAAAATATAGAGACAAAAGCCCGAGCAAGCGCCTCAGACTTGCTCTTTCTTCATATCCTGAAGAGTTCTTCTCCTGGTTTGTAGATTGGGCCTGCCATACCTACGTACCCACACCTAAGCTGAGTTTGTGTTTTCAGACTTCTGTCCTCAAAGTCCTGGGCCACACACCCTCCAGGCTGGGGCCCCTGGAGCCACACATTAGGAATGTGCCTACCCAATCCATGGGAATTCTGCCCATTCCATTGTCCAAAATCGTACAAATTAGGAGAACCCTCTAAAGTCCCCGAGGCCATCTCAATAGTGTATGTCTCCCGGGTCAAAAAAGGGCGGACTGACACCAGCTGAGCATCTACCTCTACTCATACCATAGATGGATGTCCCCAGAGTTAAAGATTGAACCAGACAGGCCCTAGGACATAATCGGATCCATTGCTTTGGTTTACAGGCATGTCACCTCAAAAGCCTGGATTCCAATACGAGCATAGGGGGTTTCCTGAGGCACCCATCAGAACAAATCTCGTCTCCACAAGGAAACTTGTTCATGGGAGCTATGTCAAAAGCTTAGGAGAATACTTCAGGGTCCTGGTGCCACCGCCCCAATCTAAGGCCCCCATGGACACAAACACACATTAGGCCCCATCCTCAGGAAAGTCCATTTAACCTCAGCCACCCCGGTTGCTTCCGCAGAGCCATCACTACTCAACTGTCTTGTTGCTAGGAGACATTTGGAATGCGAGGCGGGCTACCCTGGCATCCATTCTCTAAAGGTGCTCTGGAGTCATTCCATATGGGATGTCCTGGAGCTGCCCAACAGGTGTCAATTGTCCCGCATAAGGAATCCTTGAAGGGGGAATCCCTGAACTCCCAACGTGGGAAAACCTCCATGGCCTTGAGACTCCGCTCCGTTCATGAAGGGCAGTCATTCACAGAAACTCCAACCTGAGCCAACGTCTGATCCTCGCCTTGACTTGAGATGCTTGAGATATTGGTTCAGATCTGTAAGGGGTACCTGCCGTGCCCTCGGCCTGAAGCCAAAGTCTAGCTTGTGTTCTCAGACTTCTGTCCTCACCCTTCAGGTCCTGAAGCCATCAAGATTGGAAATTCCGGACCCACATTGCAGCACTCTGCCTGCACTTTAGAAAGAATATATTGCCTAATGAGATGCCCAGGAACCTCAAATAAGGATAAACTTACACGACACTCGACGGTACCCAAATTATATAGTCTAACCTGGGCACTAATGCACTGTTGACACAACCTGAGCCAGAACCTCCTGACCAATACCCAGGCAGTTGACCGCACACTGAGCGCATACGACCCGCCAAGGCCTTAGGTCGTCATCTCTTCCCAACTGCGGTTTTCAGGCTTCCGAACCTAGACCTTATCTCCAACCACTGCCCAGGGTTGAAAATGATGCAGAAATCAGAACTCCTTCCCCATGGCAAGAAACCTTGTGATTGGCCTGTTGTCCAAAGTTTAGTGTAGTTGAAACCAGTGTGGCCCATGAGGCACTGCCCATGGCCGCGGGCCACATTGGTCACAAACACACATTGTGACCCTCAGCCTGAGCCCAGTCCTCAAGTAAGGCCTCTCAGTGGCTGGATGAAGAGACAGCATATTAGGCCTGCCATGCCCCTAGGCCCCATTTTTAACCATAGTTAGGGTTGTCCCTTCACTCTTCCCCAGGGCTCTGCTTTGGAATTCCTCTTTGGTTGGGACACCTGAGGTAACAAACCTGAAAGGAGACCTCCCATCCCACAGATTGACGAAAAACAATTGGGACGGGCCCAAATTCACACAGAGGAAGATTCGTCCATGGCCCATGAGGCATCCCCACATTCCACGGCCATCATTGATGCAAAATCCAGAGACAAAAGCCTGAGCAAGCGCCTCAGACTCGCTCATTCTTTATGTCAGAAGAGTTCTTCTCATGGTTTGTAGATAGGGCCTGCCATACCTATGATCCCAAACCTAAGCTGAGTTTGTGTTTTCAGATTTCTGTCCTCAGAGCCCTGGGCCACACACCCTCCAGGCTGGGGCCCCTGGAGCCACACATTAGGACGCTGCCTACACATTCCTTGGGAATTCTGCCCATTCCATTGTCCAAAATTGTAAAAATAGGAGAACCCTCCAAAGTCCCCGAGGCCATCCCAATAGTGTAAGTCTCCCGGGACAAACAAGGGCGGTCTGTCACCAGCTGAGCATCCATCTCCACTCATACCATAGATGGATGAACCCAGAGAAAAGATGGAACCAGACAGGACCCAAGGCCATAATCGGATCCATTGCTTTGGTATACAGGCATGTCTCCTCAAATGCCTGGATTCCAATACAAGCACAGGGGGTTCCCTGAGGCACCAATCAGAACAATTCTCATTTCCCCAAGGAAACTTGTGCATGGGAGCTATGTCAAAACTAAGGAGAATTCTTCAGGGTCCAAGTGCCACCGCCCCATTCCAAGGCCCCCATGGACACAAACACACATTAGGCCCACCCTCGGGAAAGTCCATTCCAAGTCAGCCACCCCAGTTGTTCCCGCAGAGCCATCAGATCTCAACTGTCTTGTTGCTAGGAGACAATTGGAATACGAGGCGGGCTTCTCTGGCATCCATCCTCGTTCGATGCTCTGGAGTCATTCCATACGGGATGTCCCGGTGCTGCACAACAGGTCTCAATTGTCAGACAGAAGGAACCCTTGAAGGGGGCATCCCACAACTCCCAACGTGGGAAAACCTCCATGGCCTTGAGACTCCGCTCCGTTCATGAAGGGGAAGTCATGCACAGAAACTCCAACCTGAGCCAACGTCTGATCCTCGCCTTGACTTCAGAAGCTTGAGATATTGGTTCAGATCTGCAAGGAGTACCTGCCGTGCCCTCGGCCTGACGCCCAAGTCTAGCTTGTGTTCTCAGACTTCTGTCCTCGCACTCCTGGCCCAGAAGCCCTCAAGATTGGAAATTCCGGATCCACAAAGCAGCACTCTGCCTGCACTCTAGAAGAATATATTGCCTAATGAGCTGCGCAGGAACCTCAAATGAGGATAAACCTACACGACACTCGACTGTACCCCAATTATATAGTCTAACCTGGTCACTAATGCACTATTGAAACAACCTGAGCCAGAATATCCTGACCAACACCCAGGCAGCTGACCGCACAATGAGCGCATACGACCTGCCAAGGCCTTAGGTCGTCATCTCTTCCCAACTGCGGTTTTTTGGCTTCAATCCCTAGACCTTATCTCCAACCACTGTCCAGGTTTGAAAATGATGCAGAAATCAGAACTCCTTCCCCATGGCAAGAAACCTTGTGATTGGCCTGTTGTCCAAAGTTCCGTGTAGTTGAAACCAGTGTGGCCCATGAGGCCCTGCCCATGCCCACGGGCCACATTGGTCACAAACACACATTGTAACCCTCAGCCTGAGCCCAGTCCTCAAGTAAGGCCTCTCAGTGGCTGGATGAAGAGACAGCATATTCGGCCTGCCATGCCCATAGGCCCCCATTTTTAACCATAGTTTGGGTTTTCCCTTCACTCTTCCCCAGGGCTCTGCTTTGGAATTCCTCTTTGGTTTGGACACCTGAAGTAACAAACCTGAAAGGAGACCTCCCATCCCACAGACTGACGAAAAACAGTTGGGACTGGGCCAAATCCACAGAGAGGAAGATTCGTCCATGGCCCATAAGGCCTCCCTAAATACCTAGGCCATCACTGATACAAAATATAAAGACAAAAGTCTGAGCAAGCGCCACAGACTCGCTCTTTCTTCATATCCTGAAGAGTTCTTCTCATGGTTTGTAGATTGGGCCTGCCATACCTACATCACCAAACCTAAGCTGAGTTTGTGTTTTGAGACTTCTGTCCTCAAAGTTCTGGGCCACACACACTCCAGGCTGGGGCCCCTGGAGCCACACATTAGGACTGTACCGACCCCATGCATGGGAATTCTGCCAATTCCATTGTCCAAAATCGTACAAATAAGGAGAACCCTCCAAAGTACCCGAGGCCATCCCAATAGTGTAGGTCTCCCGGGACAAACAAGGGCAGTCCAACACCAGCTGAGCATATACCTCCAGTCATACCATAGATGGATGTCCCCAGAGTAGAAGATGGAACCAGATAGGACACTAGGCCATAATCGGATCCATTGATTTGGTTTACAGGCATGTCTCCTCAAAAGCCTGGATTCCAATACCATCATAGGGGGGTTTCCTGAGCACCCATCAGAACAAATCTCGTCTCCACAAGGAAACTTGTGCATGGGAGCTATGTCAATAGCTTAGGAGAATACTTTAGGGGCCCGGTGCCACTGCCCCATCCCAAGGCCCCCATGGACACAAACACACATTAGGCCCCATCCTCAGGAAAGTCCATTTCAACTCAGCCACCCCGGTTGCTCCTGCATAGCCACCAATCTCAAGTGTCTTTTGCTAGGAGACAATTGGAATGCAAGGCGGGTTTCCCTTGCATCCATTTTAGAACGGTGCTCTGGAGTCTTTCCATATGGGATGTCCTGGAGCTCGCAACAGTTCTCAATTGTCCCGCAGAAGGAATCCTTGAAGGGGGCATCCCACAATTTCCAACGTGGGAAAACCTCCATAGCCTTGAGACTCTGCTCCGTTCATGAAGGGCAGTCATTCACAGAAACTCCAACCTTAGCCATCGTCTGATCCTCGCCGTGACTTCATTTGCTTGAGATATTGGTTCAGATCTGCAGGGAATACCTGCCATGCCCTCGGCCTGAAGCCCAAGTCTAGCTTGTGTTCTCAGACTTCTGTCCTCACACTCCTGGCCCAGAAGCCCTCAAGTTTGGCAATTCAGGACTCACAATGCAGCATTCTGCCTGGCCTCTAGAAAAAATATATTGCCTAATGAGCTGCACAGGCACCTCGAAGGAGGATAAACGTACATGGCACTCGACTGTACCCTAATTAAATAGTCTAACCTGGGTACTAATGCACTGTCTGACACAACCTTAGCCCGAACCTCCTGAACAACACCCAGGCACCTGACCGCACACTGTGTACGTCAGACCCTCCATGGCCTTAGGTCGTCATCCCTTCCCAACTGCGGTTTTCGGGCTTCAGAACCTAGACCTTATCTCCATCCACCGCCCAGGTTTGAAAATGATGCAGAAATCAGAACTACTGCCCCATGGCTAGAAACCTTGTGATTGGCATGTTGTCCAAAGTTTAGTGTAGTTGAAACCACTGTGTACCATGTGGCCACGCCCATGCTCGTGGGCCACATTGGTCAGAAACACACATTGTGACCCTCAGCCTGAGCCCAGTTGTCAAGTAAGGCCTCTCAGTGGCTGGATGAAGAGACAGCATATTGGGCCTGCCATGCCCCTTGGCCCCTATTTTTAAACATAGTTTGGGTTGTCCCTTCACTCTTCCCCAGGGCTCTGCTTTGGAATTCCTCTTTAGTTGGGACACCTGAGGTAACAAACCTGAAAGGAGACCTCCCATACCACAGATTGACGAAAAACTATGGGGACCGGGCCAAATCCACAGAGAGGAAGATTCGTCCATGGCCCATGAGGCCTCCCCACATTCCACGGCCATCGTTGATACAAAATATAGAGACAAAAGCCTGAGCAAGCGCCTCAGACTCGCTCTTTCTTCATATTCTGAAGAGTTCTTCTCCTGGTTTGTAGATTGGGCCTGCCATACCTACGTACCCACACCTAAGCTGAGTTTGTGTTTTCAGACTTCTGTCCTCAAAGTCCTGGGCCAGACACGCTCCAGGGTGGGGCCCCTGGAGCCATACATTAGGAATGTGCCTACCCAATCCATGGGAATTCTGCGCATTCCATTGTCCAAAATCGTACAAATTAGGAGAACCCTCCAAAGTCCCCGAGGCCATCTCAATAGTGTATGTCTCCCGGGTCAAAAAAGGGCGGACTGACACCAGTTGAGCATCTACCTCCTCTCATACCATAGTTGGATGCCCCTAGAGAATAGATTGAACTAGACAGGACCCTAGGCCATAATCGGATCCATTGCTTTGGTTTACAGGCATGTCTCCTCAAAACTCTGGATTCCAATTCCAACATAGGGGGTTTCCTGAGGCACCCATCAGAACAAATCTGGTCTCCACAAGGAAACTTGTTCATGGGAGCTATGTCAAAAGCTTAGGAGAATACTTCAGGGTCCCGTTGCCACCACCCCAATCTAAGGCCCCCATGGACACAAACACACATTACGCCCCATCCTCAGGAAAGTCCATTTCACCTCAGCCACCCCGGTTGCTTCCGCAGAGCCATCACATCTCAACTGTCTTGTTGCTAGGAGACAATTGGAATGCGAGGCGGGCTTCCCTGGCATCCACCCTCTAACTGTGCTCTGGAGTCATTACATAGGTGATGTCCTGGTGCTGCCCAACAGGTGTCAATGGTCCCGCAGAAGGAATCCTTGATGGGGGCATCCCACAACTCCCAACGTGGGAAAACTTCCATCCCCTGAAACTTTGCTCCCTTCATGAAGGGGCAGTGATGCACAGAAACTCCAACCTGAGCCAACGTTTGATCCTCGCCGTGAATTCAGATGCTTGAGATATTGGTTCAGATATGCATTGGGTAACTGCCGTGCCCTTGGCCTGAAGCCCAAGTCTAGCTTGTGTCCTCAGACTTCTGTCCTCACACTCCTGGCCCAGATGCCCTCAAGTTCGGCAATTCCGGACCCACAATGCAGCAATCTGCCTGCCCTCTAGAAAAAATATCTTGCCTAATGAGATGCCCAGGCAACTCAAATGAGGATAAACCTACACCGCACTTGACAGTACCCAAATTATATAGTCTAACCTCGGAAAAATGCACTGTCTGACACAACCTGAGCCCGAACCTCATGACCAACACCCAGGTAGCTGACAGTACACTGAGCGCATCAGACCCGCCATGGCCTTAGGTCGTCTCTTCCCAACTTCGGTTTTCAGGCTTCAGATCCTAGACCTTATCTCCAACCACTTCTTAAGGTTGAAAATGATGCAGAAATCAGAATTCCTTCCCCATGGCTAGAAACGTTGTGATTGGCATGTTTCCAATGTTCAGTGTAGTTGAAACCAGTGTGGCCCATGAGGCCCTGCCCATGCCCACGGGCCACATTGGTCACAAACACAGATTGTGACCCTCAGCCTGATCCCAGTCCTCAAGTAAAGCCTCTCAGTGGCTGGATGAAGAGACAGCATATGGGGCCTGCCATGCCCCTAGGCCCCATTTTTAACCATAGTTTGGGTTTTCCCTTCACTCTTCCCCAGGGCTCTGCTTTGGAATTCCTCTTTGGTTGGGACACCTGAGGTAACAAACCTGAAAGGAGACATCCCATCCCACAGCTTGACGAAAAACAATTGGGACCGGGCCAAATCCACAGAGAGGAAGATTCGTCCATGGCGCATGAGGCCTCCTCACATTCCAGGGCCATAGTTGATACAAAATATAGAGACAAAAGCCTGAGCAAGCGCCTCAGACTCGCTCTTTTTTCATATCTTGAAGAGTTCTTCTAATGGTTTGTAGATTGGGCCTGCCATACCAACGTCCCCAACCCTAGCTGAGTTTGTGTTTTCAGGGTTCTGTCCTCAAAGTCCTGGGCCACACACCCTCCAGGCTGGGGCCTCTGAGCCACACATTAGGACGCTCCCTACCCAATCCATGGGAATTCTGCCCATTCCATTGTCCAAAATCGTACAAACTATGAGAAACCTCCAATTTCCCCTAGGCCATCCCAATAGTGTAGGTCTCCTGGTCAAACAAGGGCGGTCTGACACAAGCTGAGCATCTACCTCCACTCATACCATATATGGATGTCCCCAGAGAATAGATTGAACCAGACAGGACCCTAGGCCATAATCGGATCCATTGTTTGGTTTACAGGCATGTCTCCTCAAAATCCTGGATTCCAATACCAGCATAGGGGGTTACCTGAGGCACCCATCAGAACAAATCTCGTCACCACAAGGAAACTTGTACATGGGAGCTATGTCAAACCTTAGGAGACTACTTCAGGGTCCTGGTGCCATCGCCCCATTTCAAGGCCCCCATGGACACAAACACCCATTAGGCCCCATCCTCAGGAAATTCCATTTCAACTAAGCCACCCCAGCAGAGCCATCAGATCTCAACTGTCTTGTTGCTAGTAGACAATTGGAATGCAGGGCTGGCTCTCCTGGCATCCATCCTCGAATGGTCCTCTGGAGTCATTTCATATGGGATGACCTGGAGCTGCCCAAGAGGTCTCAATTGTCCCGCAGAAGGAATCCTTGAAGGGGGCATCCCACAACTCCCAACGTGGGAAAACCTCCATGGCCGTGAGAATCCGCTCCGTTCATGAAGGTGAAGTCATGCACAGAAGCTCCAACCTGAGCCAACGTCTGATCCTCGCCCTGACTTCAGATGCTTGAGATATTAGTTCAGATCTGCTAGGGATACCTGCCGTGCCCTCGGCCTGAAGCCCAATCTAGCTTGTGTTCTCAGACTTCTGTCCTCACACTCCTGGCCCAGAAGCCCTCAAGTTTGGCAATTACGCATCCACAATGCAGCACTCTGCCTGCCCTCTAGAAAGAATATATTGCCTAATGAGCTGCCCAGGCACCTCAAATGAGGATCAACAACACGGCACTCCACTGTACCCAAATTATATAACCTAACCTGGGCACTAATGCACTGTCTGACACAACCTGAGCCCGAACCTCCTGACCAACACCCAGGCAGCTGACCTCACACTGATCGCATATGACCCGCCAAGGCCTTAGGTCGTCATCTCTCCCCAACTGCGGTTTTCAAGCTTCAGAACCTATACCTTATCTCAACCACTGCCCATGGTTGAAAATGATACAGAAATCTGAACTCCTTCCCCATGTCTAGAAACCTTGTGATTGGCCTGTTGTCCTAAGTTCAGTGTAGTTGATACCAGTGTGGCTGATGAGGCCCCGCCCATGCACACAGGCCAGTTGGTCAGAAACACACATTGTGACCCTCAGCCTGAGGCCAGTCCTCAAGTAGGGCCTCTCAGTTTCTGGATGATGAGACAGAATATTGGGCCTGCCATGCCCCTAGGCCCCAATTTTTAACCATAGTTTGGTTTGTCCCTTCACTCTTCCCCAGGGCTCTGCTTTGGAATTCCTCTTTGGTTGGGCACCTGAGGTAACAAACCTGAAAGGAGACCTCCCATCCCACAGCTTGACAAAAAAGAATTGGGACCGGGCCAAATCCACAGAGAGGAGGATTCGTCCATGGCCCATGAGGACTCCCCACATTCCACGGCCATCATTTATACAAAATCCAGAGACAAAAGTCTGAGCAAGCACCTCAGATTCGCTCTTTCTTCATATCCTGATGAGTTCTTCTCATGGTTTGTAGATTGGGCCTACCATACCTATGTCACCAAACCTAAACTTAGTTTGTGTTTTCAGACTTCTGTCCTCAAAGTCCTGGGCCCCACACCCTCCAGCCTGGGGCCCCTGGAGCCACACATTAGGACGCTGCCTACCCAATCCATGGGAATTCTGCCCATTCCATTGTCCAAAATAGTACAAATAAGGAGAACCCTCCAAAGTCCCCGAGGCCATCCCAATAGTGTAGGTCTCCCGGGACAAACAAGGGCGGTCTGACACCAGCTGAGCATCCACCTCCACTCATACCATAGATGGATGAACCCAGAGAAGAAGAGTAAACCAGACAGGACCCTAGGCCATAATCGGATCCATTGCTTTGGTTTACAGGCATGTCTTCTCAAATGCCTGGATTCCAATACCAGCATTGGGGGTTTCCTGAGGCACCCATCAGAACAAATCTCATCTCCCCAAGGAAACTTGAGCATGGGAGCTATGTCAAAGTTAAGGAGAATTCTTCAGGGTCCCGGAGCCACCGCCCCATTCCAAGGCCCCCATGGACACAAACACACATTAGGCCCCATCCTCGGGAAACTCCATTTCAACTCAGCCATCCCGGTTGCTCCCGCAGAGCCATCAGATATCAACTGTCTTGTTGCTAGGAGACAATTAGAATGCGAGGCGGTCTTCCCTGGCATCCATCCCCTAAGGATGCTCTGGAGTCATTCCGTATGGGATGGGATGTCCTGGAGCTGCCCAACAGGTCTCAATTGTCCCGCACAAGGAATCCTTCAAGGGGGCATCCCACAACTCCCACCGTGGGAAAACCTCCATGGCCTTGAGACTCCTCTCTGTTCATGAAGGGGCAGTCATGCACAGAAACTCCAACCTGAGCCAACTTCTGATCCTCGCCTTGACTTCAGATGCTTGAGATATTGGTTCAGAACTGCAGGGGGTACCTGCCGTGCCCTCGCCCTGAAACCTAAGTCTAGCTTGTCTTCTCAGACTTCCGTCCACACAACCCTGGCTCAGAAGTCCTCAAGTTTGGCAATTGCTGACCCTCAATGCAGCACTCTGCCTGCCCTCAAGAAAAAATTATTGCCTCATGAGCTGCCCAGGCACCTTAAATGAGGATAAACCTACACAGCACTCGACTTTACCCAAATTATATAGTCTAACCTGGGCACTAATGAACTGTCTGACACAACCTGAGCCCGGACCTCCTGACCAACACCCAGACAGCAGACCGCACCGTGAGCACATCAGACCCGCGATGGCCTTAGGTCATCATTTCTTCCCTACCTCAGTTTTCAGGCTTCAGAACTGAGACCTTATCTCATATCACTACCCAGGGTTGAGAGTGATGCAAAATCAGAACTCCTCCTTACCCATGGCAAGAAACCTTGAGGTTGGCACGTTGTCCAACGTTCAGTGTAGGAGAAATCAGCATTCACCCTGAGGTCCCGCCCATTCTTGAGTGCCACGAGGGCATAAACACGCATTGTGACCCCCAGCATGAGTCCTGTCCTCTAGTAAGTCCTCTCAGTGGCTGGACCATTAGATGCCATAATGGTCTTGACATGTCCCTAGGCCCCAATTTTAACCAGATTTCTGATTGTCCAGTCGCCCCTCCCCAGGGCTCTACTCTGGAATCCCTCATTTGGTGGGACACCTGAGGTTAAAAAAGAAAACAACAACAACAAAAAAACGGACTTCTTCCATCCCACAGAATCACCTCAAACTCTTTGGACGGGGCCAAACCACCAGAGAGTAAGACTTGTCCATTTCCCATGAAGTCACCCAGAAATTTCACGACCACGAGTGACACGATATCCAGAGACAAAAACTTGAGCAAGAGCCTCACACTCGCCCTTTTTTCAAATCCTGAAGAGTTCACCTCATGGTTTGTAGATAAGTCCTGCCAGACCTATGATCCGAAACATAAGCCGAGGTTGTGTTTTCAGACAACTGTCCAAACAGCCCTGGCCTACACAACCTACAGTCTCAGGTCCCTGGAGCCAAACCTGAGGACTGTACTTGCCCTTTCCAAGGGAATTGTGTGTGCCCATTCCAATGGCCACATCCCCTCTAATAGGATAAACCTCCAAACTCCCTGATCCATCTCAATAGTGGTGGCTTCCCAGGACAAAAAGGGGCATCTGAGCCCTACTGAGCACCTACCTGCACTCAGACCCATAGACAGATGTCCCCAGAGGTAAAAAGGAAAGAACAGACCGCTGGGCACTAAACAGATCCATTGCTTTGGTTTCCAGTCATCTCTCCTCAGACGCCTGGATTTCAAAACCAGCAATGGCTTTTTCTTGACTCACCCATCAGAAAACATCTCATCTACACATGGGAAACTTGCACGTTGGAGCTGTGTCAAAGCCTCTGTTTAGGAGGATCCTTTAGGGCCCCAGTGCCACCACTTAATTCCAAGGTCTCCATACACACAAAAGCACATTAGGACCCATCCCCAGGAGAGTCCATTTCAACTCAGCCTCCTCGTTTGCTCCCCCAGATCCAGCAGATCTAACCTGTCTTGTTGCTTGTAGACAATTGGAATGCGAGGTGGGCTACCCAGCCATCCATCCTTAGAACCCTGCTCAGAATCATTGGCCTGGAGCCAAACAACAGGTCTCAATTGTCCTGCAGAAGACACTTTAGTTTGGAGCTTCTCAAAAATCCCATCGTGGGAAAACCCCCATGGCCTCGTGATGCTCCCCCTTCATGAAGGGGCCATCATGGACAGAAACTTCAACCTGAGTGATCGTCTGATCCTCGCCCTGACTTCAGATGCACGAGATCTCGATTCCGGTCTGTTGATTGTGCCTGCCATGTCCTCACCCAGAAACCTAAGCCTAGCTTGTGTTCTCAGACTTCTGTCCTCAGACTATTGGCCCACAAGCCCTCCAGTTTGGCAATCCAGAACTACAATGCAGCACTCTGCCTGCCCTCCAGAAGAAAAGCATTGCCCTCCGGGGCTAACTAGTAACCCCAAATGAGGATCAACCTGCACCTACTTTGGCTGTACCCCAAATACATAGGCTGACCAGGGCACTAATGCGCTTTCTGACACAGCCTGAGCCTGGACAATCTGGCCCACCCAGACAGCTGGCTGCACACTGAGATCAAGCCTTCATGGCCTTAGGGCGTCATCTCTTCCCAACCTCGGTTTTCAGGCTTCAGAATCTAGACCTTATCTCCAATCACTGCCCAGGGTTGAACGTGATGCAGAAATCAGAGCTCCTTCCCCATGGCAAGAAAAGTTGCGGTTGGCATGTTGTCCAACCTTCAGTGTAGTTGAAGCCAGTGTGGCCCATGAGGACCCGCCCATGCTCTTGGGCCACATTGGTCACAAGCACACTTTGTGACCCTCAGGCTGAGCCCAGTCCCCAAGGAAGGCCACACAGTGGCAGGATGAAGAGATAGCATATTGGGCTTGCCATGCCCCTAGGTCCCAATTTTGAACCATAGTTCGGGTTGTCCCTTCAGTCGTCCCCACGGCTTGGCTTTGGAATTCCTCTTTTGGTGGGACACCTGAGGTAACAGTACTGAAAGGAGTCCTTCCATCCCAAGGAATGACGAAAAACGATTGGGAATCGGGGCAAATCCTCGGAGAGGAAGATTCGTCCATGGCCCATGAGGCCTCCCCGACATTCAACGGCCATTGCTGATACAAAATCCAGAGACAAAAGCCTGAGCCAGCGCCTCAGACTCACACTTTCTTCATATCCTGAAGAGTTCTTCTCATGGTTTGTTTATCGGGCCTGCCATACCTACGTCCCCAAACCTAAGCTGAGTTTGTGTTTTCAAACTTCTGTCCTTAAAGTCCTGGGCCACACACTCTCCAGGCTGGGGCCCCTGGAGCCACACATTAGGACTGTGCCTACCAATCCATGGGAATTCTGCCCATTCCATGGTCCAAAATCGTACAAATTAGGAGAAACCTCCAAAGTCCCTGAGGCCATCCCAATAGTGTAGGACGACCGGAACAAACAAGGACTATCTGACACCAGCTGATAATCTACCTCCACTCATACCATAGATGGATGTCCCCAGAGAAGAAGATTTAACCAGACAGGACCCTGGCCATAATAGGATCCCTTGCCTTGGTTTACAGGCATATCTCCTCAAAAGCCTGATTCCAATATGAGCATAGGTGTTTTCCTGAGGCACCCATCAGAACTCATCTCGTCTCACAAGGAAACCTGTGCATGGGAGCTATGTCAGAAGCTTAGGAGAGAACTTCAAGGTCCCGGTGCCAACGACCCATTCCAAGGCCCTCATGGACACAAAAACACATTAGGACCCATCCTCAAGAAAGTCCATTTCAACTCGGCCACCCTGGTTGCTCCCGCAGAGCCATCAGATCTAAACTGTCTTGTTGCTAGGAGACAATTGTAATGCGAGGCGGGCTTCCCGGGCATCCATCCTCGAACGGTGCTCTGGAGTCATTCCATATGGGATGTAGTGGAGCTGTCCAACTGGTCTCAATTGTCCGGCAGAAGGAATCCTTGAAGGGGGCATCCCACAACTCCCAATGTGGGAAAACCTCAATGGCCTTGAGATTCCGCTCCCTTCATGAAGCGGGCGTCATGCACGGAAACTCCAAACTGAGCCAACGTCTGAACCTCGCCCTGACTTCAGATGTATAAAATATTGGATCAGATCTGCAGGAGGTACCTGCCGTGCACTCGACCTGAAACGCAAGTCTAGCTTGTCTTCTTAGACTTCAGTCGTAACACTCCTGGTCCCGAAGCCCTCAAGTTTGTCAATTCCGGAACCACAATGCAGCACTCTGCCTGACCTCTAAAAAAAAATTATTGCCTAATGAGCTGCCCAGGCACCTTAAATGAGGATAAACCAACACTGCACTCAACTTACCCAAATTATATAGTCTCATCTGGGCACTAATGCACTGTCGAGCACAACCTGAGCCCGGACCTCCTGACCAACACCCAGAAAGCTGACCGCACTCTGAGCACATCAGACCCGCCATGGCCTTAGGTCATCATCTCTTCCCTACCTCAGTTTTCAGGCTTGAGAACCGAGACCTTATCTCCAATCACTGCCCAGGCGTGAGTGTAATGCAGAAATCAGAACTCCTCCTTACCCATGGCAAGAAACCTTGTGGTTGGCACGTTGTCCAACGTTCAGTGAAGGAGAAACCAGCATTCACCCTGAGGCCTCGCCCATTCTTGAGTGCGACGAGGGCATAAACACGCATGTGACCCCCAGCATGAGTCCTGTCCTCTAGTAAGTCCTCTAAGTGGCTGGACCATTAGATGCCATAATGGTCTTGTCATGTCCCTAGGCCCCAATTTTAACCAGATTTCTGATTGTCCAGTCGCCCCTCCCCAGGGCTCTACTCTGGAATCCCTCATTTGGTGGGACACCTGAAGTTAAAAAAGAAAACAACAACAACAAAAAAACGGACTTCTTCCATCCCACAGAATGACCTCAAACTCTTTGGACTGGGCCAAACCACCAGAGAGTAAGACTCGTCCATTTCCCATGAAGTCACCCAGAAATTTCACGACCATGAGTGACACGATATCCAGAGACAAAAACTTGAGCAAGAGCCTCACACTCGCCCTTTTTTCAAATCATGAAGAGTTCTCCTCATGGTTTGTAGATCAGTCCTGCCATACCTATGACCCGAAACATAAGCCGAGGTTGAGTTTTCAGACAACTGTCCAAACAGCCCTGGCCTACACAACCTACAGGCTCAGGCCCCTGGAGCCAAACATGAGGACTGTACTTGCCCTTTCCAAGGGAATTGTGTGTGCCCATTCCAATGGCCACAACCCTACTAATAGGATAAACCTCCAAAGTCCCTGATCCATCTCAATAGTGGTGGCTTCCCAGGAACAGCAGGGGCAATCTGAGCCCATCTGAGCACCTACCTGCACTCAGACCCATAGACAGATGTCCCCAGAGGTAAAAAGGAAAGAACAGGCCCCTAGGCACTAATCAGATCCACTTCTTTGGTTTCCAGTCATCTCTCCTCAGACGCCTGGATTTCAAAACCAGCCATGGCTTTTTCTTGACTCACCCATCAGAAAACATCTCATCTGCACATGGGAAACTTGCACGTTGGAGCTGTGTCAAAGCCTCTGTATAGGAGAGCCCTTCAGGGCGACAGTGCCACCGCTTCATTCCAAGGTCTCCATACACACAAAAGCACATTTTGACCCATCCCCAGGAGAGTCCATTTCACCTCAGCCTCCTAGGTTGCTCCCCCAGATCCAGCAGACCTAACCTGTCATGTTGCTAGGAAACAATTGGAATGCGAGGTGGGCTACCCAGCCATCCATCCTTAGAACCCTGCTCAGAATCATTGGACTGGAGCCAAACAACAGGTCTCAATTGTCCTGCAGTAGACACTTTGCAGTTTGGAGCTTCTCACAAATCCCTTCGTGGGAAAACCCCCATGGCCTCATGATGCTCCCCCTTCATGAAGGGGCCATCGTGGACAGAAACTCCAACCTGAGCGATCGTCTGATACTCGCCCTGACTTCAGATGCACGAGATCTCGATTCCGGTCTGTAGATTGTGCCTGCCATGTCCTCACCCAGAAACCTAAGCCTAGCTTGTGTTCTCTGACTTCTGTCCTCAGACTACTGGCCCACAAGCCCTCCCCTTTGGCAATCCAGGACTACAATGCAGCACTCTGCCTGCTCTCCAGAAGAAAAACATTGCCCTCTGGGGCTACCCAGTAACCCCAAATGAGGATCAACCTGCACCTATCTTGGCTGTACCCTAAATACATAGGCTGACTAGGGCACTAATGCCCTTTCTGACACAGCCTGAGCCTGGACCTCCTGGCCCCACCCAGACAGCTGGCCGCACACTGAGAACATCGAGCTGCCATGGCCTTATGTCGTCATCTCTTCCCAACCTCGGATTTTAGACTTCAGAATCTAGACCTTATCTCCATTCACTGCCCAGTGTTGAACGGGATGCAGAAATCAGAACTCCTTCCCCATGGCAAGAAACCTTGTGGTGCATGTTGTCCAACTTTCAGTGTATTTGAAACCAGTGTGGCCCATGAGGCCCCGCCCATGCTCGCAGGCAACATTGGTCAAAAACACACATTGTGAGCCTCAACCTGAGCCCAGTCCTCAAGTAAGGCCTCTCAGTGGCTGGATGAATAGATAGCATATTGGGCTTGCCATGCCCCTAGGCCCCAATTTTGAACCATAGTTCGTGTTGTGCCTTTAGTCTTTCCCACTGATTTGCTTTGGAATTCCTCTTTTGGTGGGACACCTGAGGTAACAAAACTGAAAGGAGTCCTCCCATCCCACAGATTGACGAAAAACAATTGGGAATCGGGCGAAATCCTCAGAGAGGAAGATTCGTCCATGGCCCATGAGGCATCCCCAGCATTCCACGGCCATCGCTGATACAAATTCCAGAGACAAATGCCTGAGCAATCGCCTCAGATTCGCTCTATATTCAAATCTTCATGAGTTGTTCTCATTGTTTGTAGATTGGGCCTGCCATACCGACGTCCCCAAACATATCTTAGTTTGTGTATCGGAATCACAAATCAGAACTCTGCCTTCCACATGGCTGTAATGCTTGTTCTTCGCATGGAGTCACACCTTCACGTGGTAGAATCCTTCATGTCCCCTGATGCCACGCCAAACATGAGTGCTGCTTGGGCACAAAATCACACTGTGACCCTCAGCATGAGCCCCATTTCAAAAAAAGGCCTGTCAGATTCTGGACGAAGATCGTGCATATAGTCCTTCCAATGCACATAGGCACCCAGGACTAACTTGATGGTGTGTATTCCGGTTGAGGGAACCCACTGCTGTGCTCTAGAGTCCCTCTCCTGGGGGGTCCCATGTGGCAGAAAACAGTACTCTTCCCTTCCCACAGAATGAACCCAAACACTTGGGAGCTTGGACAATCCCCCGAGAGGAAGGCTCTTCCTTGGCCCTTAGGCAACCCCTACCCTGACCGGACACGGTGAACGCAACACCCAGAGACAAAAGCCTGAGCGACTGCCTGCCAATTGCCCACCTTTGATATCAAGAGGATCTCCCCTCAAGGACTGGAGATCAGGCCTGCCATTACCTTGGCCCATAGCTGAGCCAAGTTTGCTTTTTCAGACATCTGTCCCCACAGCCCTGGCAAACACACCCTCTAGGCTGGGTCCTCTGGAGCCATACCACAGGACCATGCCTGCTCTCTCCTGGGAAACTGTGTCCATTCCTTTGGCCACAAACCTCCAGAATATGAGAAACCTCAAGGCCCCCGAGGACATCGCATTACTGGGAGCCTCCCTGGAAACACAGGGGCATTCGGACACAAGCTGAGCAGCTGCCTCCACGAAGGCATGCACACAGATGTCAACAGAGATAGAAGGTTGAGCCGGACAGGCCCTTAGGCCGTAATCTCAACTCTTGCTTTGGTTTCCAGGTGTCACTCCTCAGAGGCTTTGGTTCGAAGAACAGGATATGGGGCTTTCCTGAGGCACTGAACAGAACTCCCCTCGTCTCCACATGGGAAGATTCCTTGTTGGAGCCGTGTCAAACACCTCAGGTTGGAGAATCCTGCAGAGTCCCTGATCCACCTCCACATACCAAGGTCTCCCAGGCCACCAAGCCACAGTAGGACTCATCTTCAGGAGAGTCCATTTCCACTCTCCCCTCTGGGTAGCTCACCCAGGAGCCCGCAGATTGAGCCTGCCTTGTCCTGACTAAAGAGTGGGAATATGAGGTGGCGTTCCCAGGCATCCATGCTTAGACACCAGCTCTCAAGTCTTTCCGTATGGGGACCCTGGAACCATCCAATAGGATTCGACTGTCGTGCAGAAGGAAACCTTGAGGTTTGGAGTAGTTCACAAATCCCATCGTAGGCAAACCTCCGTGGCCTCATGAAGCGCCCACACCCTTCCGGAAGAGGCCATGCTGGACAAAAACTCTAGCCTGAGGCACGTCTCATAGTTGACATGACCTCAGTGCAGGAGATCTCGATTCAGCCTCTGCAGAGTGGGCCTGCCGTGCCCTCGGTCCCAAACCTCACGCTAGCATGTGTTTTCAGACATCATTTTTCACACTCCTGGCAAACAAGCCCTCCGGACTAGGAACTCCAGAACCACAACCCAGCCCAGTGTCTGCCCAATGGAAGAAAAACGTTTCCCTGTGGCGCTATCCAGAAAACCCAGATGAGTATCAACCTGCTCAGGCCTCGACGGTACCTGAACTGGATAGGCTTCTCTGGGCACTCATGCTCTGTCTGACACAGCCTGAAGCCAGATGTCCAGACAGACAAGGAGACAGCTGGCTGCACACAGCACTTCGGACACGCCATGGTCTTATGCCGTCACCTCTTCCTAACCTTGGTTTTCAGATATCTGAACCTAGACATCATATCAATTCTCCACACAGCTGGGTATCGCAAGCACAAAACAGAACTCCTCCTTTCCCAGGGCTGTCAAGCTTTATCTTGGCATGGAGTCACACCTTCAGGGTGGGAGAAACCTTCATGGCCCCTGGTGCCACGCCCAAACTTGAGTGCTGCTTGGGCACAAATTCACACTGTGACCCTAAGCATGAGCCCCATGTCAAAGAAAGGCCTGTCAGGGCCTGGACCAAGAGCCCGCATATGGGGCTTGCCAAGCCCCAATGCACCCAATCCTCACCAGGGTTTGAGATTTCCAGTCTCCCCGCCCGTACCTGGGCCTGTATTCTGGAATCCCTTTCTTGGAGAGACCCATGAGCCAGATAACACGACTCCACCCTTCACACACAATGACCCCAAACTCTTGGGAGCTGGGACAAATCCCCAGAGACGGATACTCGTGCACAGTCCCTGAGGCCACCCCTCGAATCCACGGCTATCCCGGACACAACATCCAGAGACAAAAGCCTGAAGGAACGCCTCCCACTCGCCCTTATTTCAGAGGCCCAGGAGCTCCCTCTCCGGCTGCACATCCGGCCTGCCATACCCTAGGCGCCACTCATAAGCTGAGGTTGTGTTTTCAGACTTCTGTGCGCACAGCCTGGACCCACACAACCTCCAGGCTAGGGCCTCTAGAGCCACAGCGAAAGATTGTGCCTGCCCTCTCCAAGGAAAGTGTGCCCAATTTATTGACCACAACCCTACAGATAGGAAAAAGCTCCAAGGCCCCTGAGGCCATCAATAGTGTAGCCCACCCTGGACTAGGAGGGGCTCTCTGACACCAGCGGTGCAACTATCTCCACGTAGACTCTCAGACAGTGTCCCCAGAGACAGAAGGTTGAAATGGACAGGCCCCCAGGCCCTAATCTGAACCTTAGGTTTGGTTTCCATGTGTCCATCCTCAGAGGACTGTTTTCGTAGACCAGCACACGGGGCTTTTCTGAGGCACCAAACCAAACCTCTCTCTTCTCCACATGGGGAGCTTTCTTACTGGGGATGTATCAAATCCTTCAGGTAGGAAGGTTCCGAACGGCCCCTGAACAACCACCACATTCCAAGGTCTCCATGGACCCAAACGCACATTACGACGCATCTTCAGGAGAGGCCATTTCAACTCAGTTCCCTGGGTCGCGTGCCTCAGAGGCAGCAGATCAAACATATCTTGTAGCTAATGGCCAGTGGGAATGCGAGGCATGCTGTACAGGGATCCATCCTTCGAACCCTGCTCTCCAGTCCTTCCGTATGGTATGTCCTGGAGCCATGCAACAGGACTCGAATGTCCCGCAGAAAGAAAACTTGTGGTTTGGGGCAATCTACAAACTCAGCGTGGGAAAACTTCCTTGGCCTCATGAGGCCCCACTTCATGAAGGTGCCATCATGGACACATACTCCAGCCTCAGCCAACGTCTGATCCTCAGCCTGACTTCAGATGCAGGAGATTTTGATTCAGCCTCTGCAGAGTGGGCCTGCTCTGCCCTTGGCTCTAATCCTCATCCTAGCTTGTGTTTTCATACTTCCGTCCTCACACTCCTGGCCCACAAACCCTCCCTACTTAAAAATTCTGGGGCCACAATGAAGCACTCTGCCTGCCTCTCAGGAGAAAAACATTGTCTATGGTGCTGCCCAGAAACCACAAATGAGGATCAAACTGCATGGCCCTCGCAACACCCCAATTGCATAGGCTACCTTAAACACTGATGGTCTGTCGCAAATAGCCTGAGCACAGACCTTCCAACAGACATCGACACAGCTGACTGCACACCCAGCACATGGGACCCGCCACTGCCTTAGTCCACCATCCATTCCCAACCTGGGTTTTCCGTCATCGGAACCTAGACCTTATCTCCAATCCCTGCACAGTGGGGAACCTGATGCACAAGTCAGAACCCCTCCTTCCCCATGGCAAGAAACCTTGCTGCTGGCAGTGAGTCAAACCTTCAGTGTAGGACAAAACGGCATGCCCCATGAGGCCACGCCCAAGCGTGAGTGCCGCCTTGCACACAAACACACATTGTGACCCTCAGTGTGAGTATATTGTTCAAGTAATGCCTCTCAGTGACTGGACCAAGAGCCCGCATATGTGGCTTGCCATGCACATAGGCACCCAGGACTAACTAGATGTTGTGTATTCCAGTTGAGGGAACCCACAGCTGTGCTCAAGAGTCCCTCTCCTGGGGGTTCCCCTGTGGCAGAAAACAGTACTCTTCCCTTCCCACCGAATGATCCCAAACACTTGGGAGCTTGGACAATCCCCCGAGAGGAAGGCTCTTCCTCGGCTTCTGAGGAAACCCTACCCTGACCTGACACTCTGAACGCAACACCCAGAGACAAAAGCCTGAGCGACTGCCTCCCACTTGCCCTCCTTTGATTTCCAGAGGATCTCATCTCACAGACTGGAGATCAGGCCTGCCATTACCTTGGCCCATAGCTGAGCCAAGTTTGCTTTTTCAGACATCTGTCCCTACAGCCCTGGCAAACACACCCTCTAGGCTGGGTCCTCTGGAGCCATACCACAGGACCATGCCTGCTCTCTCCTGGGAAACTGTGTCCATTCCTTTGGCCACACACCTCCAGAATATGAGAAACCTCAAGGCCCCCGAGGACATCCCACTACTGGGAGCCTCCCTGGACATACAGGGGCATTCGGACACAAGCTGAGCAGCTACCTCCACGAAGGCATGCACACAGATGTCAACAGAGATAAAAGGTTGAGCCGGACAGGCCCTTAGGCCGTAATCTCAACTCTTGCTTTGGTTTCCAGGTGTCACTCCTCAGAGGCTTTGGTTCGAAGAACAGGATATGGGGCTTTCCTGAGGCACTGAACAGAACTCCTCTCGTCTCCACATGGGATGCTTCCTTGTTGGAGCCGTGTCAAACACCTTAGCTTGGAGTATCCTGCAGAGTCCCTGAGCCAACTCCACATTCCAAGGTCTCCCAGGCCACCAAGCCACTGTAGGACTCATCTTCAGGAGAGTCCATTTCCACTCTCCCCTCTGGGTAGCTCACCCAGGAGCCCGCAGATTGAGCCTGCCTTGTCCTGACTAAAGAGTGGGAATATGAGGTGGCGTTCCCAGGCATCCATGCTTAGACACCTGCTCTCGAGTCTTTCCGTATGGGACCTACTGGAACCATTCAATAGGACTCGACTGTCGTGCAGAAGGAAACCTTGAGGTTTGGAGTAGTTCACAAATCCCATCGTAGGCAAACCTCCCTGGCCTCAAGAAGCCCCCACACCCTTCCAGAAGAGGCCATGTTGGACAAAAATTCTAGCCTGAGACACGTCTCATAGTTGACATGACCTCAGTGCAGGAGATCTCGATTCAGCCTCCGCAGAGTGGGCCTGCCTTGCCCTCGGTCTCAAACCTC
This sequence comes from Mustela nivalis, assembly GCF_964662115.1. Classification (NCBI taxonomy): domain Eukaryota; kingdom Metazoa; phylum Chordata; class Mammalia; order Carnivora; family Mustelidae; genus Mustela; species Mustela nivalis. Next base: position 938,907 of record NW_028136466.1, read on the forward strand.
ACACTAGCTTGTGTTTTCAGACTTCCTTCCTCACACTCCTGGCAAACAAGCCCTCCGGACTAGGAACTCCAGAACCACAACCCAGCCCAGTGTCTGCCCAATGGAAGAAAAACGTTTCACTGTGGGGCTCTACAGAAAACCCAGATGAGGATCAACCTGCTCGGGCCTCGACGGTACCCGAACTGGATAGGCTGCTCTGGGCACTCATGCTCTGTCTGACACAGCCTGAAGCCAGAAGTCCAGACAGACAAGGAGAACAGCTGGCCGCACACCCAGCCCTTCGGACACGCCATGGTCTTATGCCATCATCTCTTCCTAACCTTGGTTTTCAGATATCTGAACCTAGACATCGTATCAATTCTCCACACAGCTGGGTATCGCAAGCCCAAAACAGAACTCCTCCTTCCCCATGGCTGTCTAGATTGCTCTTGGCATGGAGTCACACCTTCAGGGTGGGAGAAACCTTCATGGCCCCTGATGCCACGCCCAAACTTGAGTGCTTCTTGGGCACAAATTCACACTGTGACCCTCAGCATGAGCCCCATTTCAAAGAAAGGCCTGTCAGGGCCTGGACCAAGGGCCCGCATATGGGGCTTGCCAAGCCCCTATGCACCCTATCCTCACCAGGGTTTGAGATTTCCAGTCGCCCCGCCCGTACCTGGGGCTCTGCTCTGGAATCCCTTTCTTGGAGAGACCCATGAGCCAGACAACACGACTCCACCCTTCCCACAAAATGACCCCAAACTCTGGGAGCTGGAACAAATCCCCAGAGAGGGATACTCGTCCACAGTCCCTGAGGCCACCCCTCCAATCCACGGCTATCCTGAACACAACATCCAGAGACAAAAGCCTGAAGGAACGCCTCCCACTCGCCCTTTTGTCAGAGGCCCAGGAGCTCCCTCTCCGGCTGTCCATCCGGCCTGCCATACCCTAGGCGCCACTCATAAGCTGAGTTTGTGTTTTCAGACTTCTGTGCCCACAGCCTGGACCCACACAACCTCCAGGCTAGGGCCTCTGGAGCCACAGCGAAAGATTGTGCCTGCCCTCTCCAAGGAAAGTGTGCCCAATCCATTGACCACAACCCTGCAGGTTAGGGTAAAGCTCCAAGGCCCCTGAGGCCATCAATAGTGTAGGCCACCCTGGACTAAGAGGGGCTCTCTGACACCAGCGGAGCAACTATCTCCACTTAGACTCACAGACAGTGTCCCCAGACAGAGAAGATTGAAATGGACAGGCCCCTAGGCCCTAATCTGAACCTTAGCTTTGGTTTCCATGTGTCCGTCCTCAGATGACTGGTTTCGTATCAGCATATTAGGTTTTTCTAAGGCACCAAACGAAACCTCTCTCGTCTCCACATGTGGAGCTTTCTTACTGGAGCTGTATCAAACCCTTCACATAGGAGAGTTCTGCAGGGCCACTGAACTACCAGCACACCCATGGTCTCCATGGACCCAAACGCACATTATGACACATCCTCAGGAGAGGCCATTTCAACCCAGCCCTTTGGGTAACGTGCCCCAGAGCCAGCAGTTCAAACATATCTTCTCGCTAATGGCCAATGGGAATGCGACGCATGCTGTTCAGGGATCCATCCTTGGAACCCTGCTCTCCAGTCTTTCCGTATGTTATGTCGTGGAGCCATCCAACAGGACTTCACTGTCCCGCAGAAGGAAACCTTGTGGTTTGGGGCAACCTCCAAACTCAGCGTGGAAAACTTCCTTGGCATCATGAGGCCCCCGCTTCATGAAGGTGCCATTATGGACACAAACTCCAGCCTCAAACAACGTCTGATCCTCAGCCAGACATCAGATGCAGGGGAATTCGATTCAGCCTCTCCAGAGTCTGCCTGCTCTGCCCTTAGCTCCAATCCTCACCCTAGCTTGTGTTTTCAGACTTCCGTCCTCACACTCCTGGCCCACAAACCCTCCCTACTGGGAATTCTGGGGCCACAATGAAGCACTCTGCCTGCCTCCCAGGAGAAAAACATTGTCGATGGTGCTGCCCAGAAACGCCAAATGAGGATCAAACTGCTTGGCCCTCAGCAATACCCCATTTGCACAGGCTATCTTAAACACTGACGTTCTGTCGCACATAACCTGAGCCCAGACCTTCCAACAGACACTGACACAGCTGGTTGCACACCCAGTATATTGTAGCCGCCACTGTCTTGGCCACCATCAATTCCCAACCTGGGTTGTCAGTCATCGGAACCTAGACCTTATCTCCAATCCCTGCACAGGGGCGAACCAGAAGCTTAAGTCAGAAATCTCCTTCCCCATGGCAAGAAACCTTGCTGCTGGCAATGAGTCAAACCTTCATTGTAGTATAAACGGCATGGCCCATGAGGCCACGGCCATGCGTGAGGGCCTTCTTGGGCACAAACACACATTGTGACCCTCAGCGTGAGTACCTTATTCAAGTAACGCCTCTCAGTGACTGGACCAAGAGCCCGCATATGTGGCATGCCTTACCCATAGGCACCCAGCCCTACTAGATGGCGGGTATTCCAGTTGAGGGAACCCACTTCTGTGCTTAGAATTCCTATTCTGAGGGGTCACCTGTGAAGAATACAGTACTCTTCCCTTCCCAAAGAATGAATCCAAGCACTTTGTAACTTGGACAATCCCCCGAGAGGAAGGCTCTTCCTGGTCCGCTGAAGCAACCCCTACTTGAACAGCCATTTTGAACGCAACATCCAGATAACAAAAGCCTAAGCGACTGCCTTCCACTTGCCCTCCTTTGATATGGAGAGTATCTCCCCTCGTGGACTAGATATCAGGCTTGCCATTACCTTGGCCCCTACCTGAGCCAAGTTTGTTTTTTCAGATATCTGTCCCCACAGCCCTGGCAAACACAGCTTCTAAGCTGGGTCCTTTGAGCCATACCACAGGACCGTGCCTGCTCTCTCCTGGAAACAGTTTCCATTCCTTTGGCCACACACCTCCAGAATAAGAGAAACCTCAAGGCCCCCGAGGACATCCCACTACTGTAAGCCTCCCTGGACACACAGGGGCATTCTGATGCAAGCTGTGCAGCTACATCCACGAAGGCATGCACACAGATGTCCACAGAGTCAGAAGGTTGAGCCGGACAGGCCCTTAGGCCCTAATCTCAACTCTTGCTTTGGTTTCCAGGTGTCACTCCTCAGAGGCTTTGGTTCGAGGAACAGCATATGGGGATTTTCTGAGGCACTGAACAGAACACCTCTCTTCTCCACATGGAAAGGTTCTTTGTTGGAGCCGTGTCAAACACCTCAGGTTGGAAAATCCTGCAGAGACCCTTAGCCACCTCCACATTCCTAGGTCATCCAGGCCACCTACCCACAGTAGGACTCATCTTCAGGAGAGTCCATTTCCACTCACCTCTCTGGGTAGCTTACCCAAGAGCCCGCAGATTGAGCCTGCCTTGTCCTGACTAAAGAGTGGGAATATGAGGTGGCGTTCCCAGGCATCCATGCTTAGACACCTGCTCTCGAGTCTTTCCGTATGGGGCCTCCTGGAACCATCCAATAGGACTCGACTGTCGTGCCGAAATAAACCTTGAGGTTTGAAGTAGTTCACAAATCCCATCGTAGGGAAACCTGCCGGGTCTCATGAAGCCCCCCACATTCTTCAGGGAGAAGCCATCATGGACAAAAACTCTAGCTTGAGCACGTCTCATAGTAGACATGACCGCAATGCAGGAGATCTCGATTCAGCCTCTGCAGAGTGGCCTGCCGTGCCCTCGGTCCCAAACCTCACGCTAGCTTGTGTTTTCAGACTTCCTTCCTCACACTCCTGGCAAACAATCCCTCCAGAGTAGGAATTGCAGAACCACAAGCCAGCCCAGTGACTGCCCACCGCTAGAAAACGTTTCCTTGTGGGGCTCTCCATAAAACCCAGATGAGGATCAACCTGCTCTTGCCTCGACGGCACTCAGATTTGATAGGCTGCTCTGGGCACTAATGCTCTGCCTTTCACAGCCTGATGCCAGACGTCCAGACAGGCAAGGAGACAGCTGGCCACACACCTAGCACTTCTGACACGCCATGGTCTTATGCCGTTATCTCTTCCTAACCTTGGTTTTCAGATATCTAAACCCAGATATTATATCAATTCCCCACACAGTTGGTCATCTGAAGCACAAATCAGAACTCCTTCTTCCCCATGGCTGTAAGGCTTGCTCTTGGCATGGAGTCACACCTTCAGAGTGGGAGAAACCTCATGGCCCCTGATGCCACGCCCAAACTTGAGTGCTGCTTGGGCACAAATTCACACTGTGACCCTCAGCATGAGCCCCATGTCAAAGAAAGGCCTGTCAGGGCCTTGACCAAGAGCCCGCATATGGGTCGTGCCAAGCCCCTATACACCCAATCCTCACCAGTGTTTGAGTTTTCCAGTCTCCCCCCCGTACCTGGGGCTCTGCTCTGGAATCACTTTCTTGGAGAGACCCATGAGCCAGAAAACATGACTCCACCCTTCCCACAAAATGACCCCAAACTCCTGTTAGCTGGGACAAATCCCCAGAGAGGGATACTCGTCCACAGTCCCTGAGGCCACCCCCTACAATCCACGGCTATCCTGGACGCATCCAGAGACAAAAGCCTGAAGGAATCTCGCCCTTGATTCACAAGCCAAGGAGCTCACTCTCTATCTGTACATCCGGCCTGCTATACCCTCGGCGCCACTCATAAGCTGAGTTTGTGTTTTCAGACTTCTGTGCCCACAGCCTGAACCCACACACCCTCCAGGCTAGGGCATCTGGAGCCACAGCGAAAGATTGTGCCTGCCCTCTCCAAGGAAAGTGTGCCCAATCCATTGACCACCACCCTACAGGTTAGGGAAAAGCTCCAAGGCCCCGGAGGGCATCCTGATAGTGTAGGCTGCCCTGGACTAAAAGGGGCACTCTGACACCAGCTGAGCCATTATCACCACTTAGACTCTCAGACAGTGTCCCCAGAGACAGAAGATTGAAATGGACAGGCACCCAGGCCCTAATCTGAACCTTAGCTTTAATTTTCATGTGTCTGTCCTCAGAGGACTGGTTTCGTATACCAGCATATTAGGTTTTTCTGAGGCTCCAAACCAAACATTTCTCGTCTCCACATGGAGTGCTTTCTTACTGGATCTGTATCAAACCCTTCTGGTCGGAGAATTCCGCAGGGCCACAGTACAACCATCACATTCCAAGTTCTCCATGGACAGAAACCCACATTATGACGCATCCTCAGGAGAGGCCATTTCAACTCAGCCCGCTGGTTAGCTTGCCCCAGAGCCAGCAGATCAAACATATCTTGTCGTTAATGGCCAATGGGAATGCGAGGCATGCTGTTCAGGGATCCATCCTTTGAACCCTCCTCTTCAGTCCTTCCGTATGGTATGTACTGGAGCCATCCAACAGGACTCGACTGTCTCGCAGAAGGAAACCTTGTGGTTTGTGGCAACCTCCAAACTCAGCGTGGGAAAACTTCGTTGGCCTCATGAGGCACCTGCTTCATGAAGGTGCCATCAAGGGCACAATCCAACCTCAGCCAACGTCTGATCCTCAGCCTGACTTCAGATGCATGAGATTTCCTTTCAGCCTTTGCAGAGTGGGCCTGCTCCCAACCTCACCCTATCTTTTGTTTTCAGACTCTACCCTAGCACTCCTGGCCCCAAAGCCCTCATGATTGGGAATTCTGGTTCCAGAACGACGCACTCTGCCTGCCCCCCAATGAAAAACATTGTCTATGGCATTGCTCAGAAACCCCAAATGAAAATCAACCTGCTCAGCCCTCGGCAACACCCCAATTGCATAGGCTACACTAAACACTATGCTCTGTCTTACATAGCCTGAGCCCAGACCTTGTGAGAGACATTGAGACAGTTGGCTTCACACCCAGCACATCGAACCTGCCATGGGTTAGGCCATTTCATCCCTTCCCATTGACCTGGGTGTCTTCCTGGAGGTATATTCTGAGGCTGTGTCAGACTATGCATTTTTTCTGGAGCTTCCTATGGAATTGGGGTGGTATTAGGGGCCTTGCAATTTTCTCTTAATCTGGTGGGTTGGGAAACTGAGACAGGCTGACATTCCTTGGGAGAGCTGCCCCAGTGCTGTTGTGTGTTCCTGGAGGCCCCATCCTGGAGGGCATATGGGTCAGGACTCTGGGTCCAAAGTCTTCAGACACAAACTCGGGTAAGAGTTAAGCTCGAGGTGATGGCAGACCCAATCTGCAGACCCTGAGCGAAGCATCTCCAGATATGAAATTCGGACGGCTGTGAGGCAGGAGCACAGTCTTTTCTGTCTGACTTGTTTGTCTATGATGGCCACGAAATGGAGGGGTGGCCTCATGGGTCCATGTGAGATTCCACCTCTCTGGGAATTCTACTCGGCACCCAAGAGTTTGGTGTATTTCCGGGGGATGGGAGGAGCGCAGTTTTCTGAGTCAGGGATCCAGTCCAAACAGCCATTCCAGAGATGGGTCCTGGGTTCTGGAGCCTGGATCACCGCAACAAGGCTTAGGATTTGGGCCTAGGGTCCTGCTCTATGTTTTCCTGGTACAGCTCCCGAGTGTTCTTGTTGGAAATGGGTCTCATTCTGAGGGTTACAATGCCTGTTTTTGCCCAGATGCCCATGCTGAGTGGGTGTGACCTCATGGGCTATGCACTTGGCTCCCACTCTGAGGGTTGGACTGCCATCTCAACATTCAGTTTTCCTGCCATGGGGAAGGAGGTGTACTTTTTTATGCTTCAGGTTCCCCCATGGGCAGGAATTTGAGCTAAGTTCTGGGACAGGTGCCTGAATACCCAGTTCGCTTTGAGATGAGGTCCTCGGGCCAAGGCAGGACCCACCTGCAGAAAATGAGGCCTGCTTTCTGGGTGGCTGTCAGGAGCTCGGGCTCGAGCTGTGTCAGACAGAACATTCGTGGAGAGTTCGGCCTATGATATTGGGGTGCTTTTGAGAGCTGTGCAACTGGATCCTCATGGGAGATTTTTGCACAGACCCTTTCTTCACTTCTTCTATCTGGTGAGCAGGCAGATGGCTGCATTACGGCTTCAGAATATCCAAGTTGGAGGGTTTGCAGGCGAGGAGTGTGAGGATAGAAATATGAAAACATAAGCTACGGTTACGCTCAGTGCCGAGCACATGTCTATTCCAATGTACAGCAGTTGTTTCGAGATCTCCAGCACCTGGGCGAGGGGCAGATGTCTGCTCATGCTGGAGTTTGTATCCATGATGGCCAACAAATGGTGGGGAGGCCTCAAGAATTCTTGGAGGTTTTTCCAAGCTGGAGCTTGTGAGCTGCTCCAAACATCAAGGTGTCCTACTAAGGGGCAGCAGAAGTCTTCTTACAGGGCTCCAGGGTCCCCCATATGGAAGATTCGATAGCAATGCTCTCTGAATGGAGGCCTGGGAAGCCAATCTCGTGTTACCATTGCAGCTGAGGAACAGGGTAAGCTTGAACCAATGACACTGATTCCAAGTTCCAAGTGATTTGCGTTGATGGAAGTTCTCAGTCTAACAGGTCCCAATGCTGCTTGGTGTCCAGGGAGACCTTAGAATGTGGTGGCGGCTCTCTGACCATTGAGGATTCTCTATCCTTAGGATTAGACCCAGTACCCAGGAGCCAGGTTTCCTTCTTGGGACAGGAGGTGTGCTCTTGTATGGCTCACAGACCACAGGTTGGACCATATGCTTGAATTTCCAGAACAGACCTCTAGGGAGAGAGACCTCAAAACATAAGCTAGGGTTCTGATGAGGTTTTAGGGCCATGGAAGTTTCAATCTTCGGACTAAGTGCCATTGGCCTGCATGTCATCCTGGAGGTAGGTGCTGAAGCTGTGTCAGGCTGTGCACTTTTTCCAGAGTGGACTATGAAATTGGGGTGCAGTCAGGGGCCTTGCAGTTTTATCCTAATCTGGACATTTTGGGAAACTGAGATGGGCAGGGTTTCCTCAGGAGAGCAGGGCCAGTGATGTCATGTGTTTCTCGAGGCCCCATCCTGGAGGTCATGTGTGTCAGGACTTTGGGACCAAAGACTTTAGACACAACCTCAGATAAGAGATAGGAGTGAGGTGATGGCAGTCTGAATCTGAAGACCCTGAGGGAAGCTCCTCGGGATTTGAAATTCAGGTGGCTGGGAGGGAGGAGCACAGGCTTTTCTGTCTGGATTGTGTGTCTAGGATGGCCACTAAATGGAGGGGTGACCTCATGTGTCCATGGGATATTCTTCCACTCTGGTGATTCTGCTTGGCACCCAAGAGTTTGATTTCTTTCTGGGGAAGAGGAAAAGACTGTATTCCATCTCTGGGATCCTGTCCAAACAGGGATTCCAGAGATGGGTTCTGGGTCCAGACACTGGGAAAACTTAACCAAAGCTTCGATTTGGGTTGCTGGTCCAGATCCCAAGGGGGATCTTTGGAAAGGGGTCTCATTCTGAGGGTCACAATGCCTGTTTGTGCCCAGCTGCCCATCCTGTGTAGGCATGGTCTCATGGACCATGCACCTGGTTCCCACTCAGGGTTGTACAGCCATCTCAACATTCAGTTTTCTGGCCATGGGGAAGGAGGAGCACTCTTTTGTGCTTCCGAGTCCCCTATGGGCAGGAATTTGAGCTAAGTCTGGGACAGGTACCTGAATATCCAGGTTGCTTCAAGATGATGGCCTCGGGCCAAGGTTGGACCCACCTGGAGGATATGGGGCCCAGTATCTGGGTGGCTGACAGGAGGTCGGGGATCAGGCGGTGTCAGACAGACAATTTATGCAGAGGTCGGTCTATTATATTGGGGTGCCATTGAGGGCCGTGCAGGAGGATCCTCATGTGAGTTTCTGCGAAGACCCATGGGGCACTTCTTCTTTCTGGTGGGCAGGCAGAAAGCTGCACTGTGGCTTCAGAATTCCCAATATGGAGGGCTTGTAGGCGAGGAGTGTGAAGACAGAAGTCTGAAAACACAAGCCATGGATAAGCTCAGTGCTGACCACAGGACCATTCCATTGTGCAGTGGTTGTTTCGAGATTTCCAGCACCTGAGTATGGGCGAAGGTCAGATGTCTGCTCACGCTGGGTTTGCATCCATGATGGTCAACGAATTGTGGGGTGGCCTCAAGAATTCTTGGAGATTTTCCCAAGCAGGACCTTGTGAGCTGCTCCAAACAGCAAGGTGTCCTACTGTGGGACAGGGGAAGTCCGCTTACAAGGCTCCAGGGTCCCCCATATAGAAAGATTCGACAGCAGAGGTCTCTGAATGGGGGCCTGGGAAGTCTTCCTTGCATGACCATTGCAGCTGAGGAACATTGCAGGCTTGATCTGCTGGTTTTTGTTCAAATTTCCAAGTGATCTAAGTTGACGGATGTTCTCAGTCTAATGAGTCACAATGCTGCTTCGTGTCCAGGGAGACCTTAGAATGTGGTGGTGAGGGTGCCTGGGTGGCTCAATGGGCTAAGCCGCTGCCTTCAGCTCAGGTCATGATCTCAGAGTCCTGGGATTGAGTCCCGCATCGGGCTCTCTGCTCAGCAGGGAGCCTGCTTCTTCCTCTCTCTCTCTCTGCCTTCCTCTATGCCTACTTGTGATCTCTCTCTGTCAAATAAATAAATAAAATCTATATAAAAAAAAGAATGTGGTTGTGGGTCTGTGGCCATGCAGGATTCTCCTACCTGAGGGTTAGACCCAGTTCCCAGGAGCCAGGTTCCCTTCTCAGGACAGGAGGGGTTCTCTTGTATGGCTCAGGGACCACATGTCGGATCATATGTTGGATTTCAAGACCAGGCCTCTGGGCACAGAGGCCTGAATATCTAGGCTAGGGTTCTTATGAGGTTGTAGAGGCATGCCATCCTCAACCTTCGGACTTAGGGACTTTGACCTGTGAGTCTTCCTGGAGGTAGATGCTCAGGCTGTGTCAGACTGTGCATTTTTTCCAGAGTGGCCTATGAAATTGGGGTGGGCTCAGGGGCCTTGCAGGCTTTTCCTAATCTGGAGGGTTTGTGCAACTGAGACGGCAGAATTTCATCCAGAGATCAGGCCCAGTGATGTAGTGTGGTTCTGTCAGCCCCATCCTGCAGGGAATGTGGTTAAGGGCTCTGGGACCAAAGTCTTCAGACACAAAATTGTGTATCAATTAGGAGGGAGGTGATGGCAGCCCCGATATGCAGACGCTGAGGGCAGCTTCTCAGGATTTGAAATTCGTGTGGCTGGGAGGCAGGAGCAAAGGCTTTTCTGTCTGGATTGTGTCTAGAATGGCCTTGGAATGGTGGGGTGTCCTCATGTGTCCATGGAATATTCTACTTCTCTGGGGATTCTGCCCAGCACCCAAGAGTTTGGTGTCTCACTGGGAAGGAGAGAGCGTGGTTTACTGTTTCAGGGTTCCCGTCAACACAGGGATTCCAGAGATGGGTTATAGGTCCCTGTGCCTGGATAACCCTACAAAGGCTTAGTATTTGGGCCTAGAGGCTTGACTGCCTGGCTCTGTGGGGCTTTGGTTCAGCTCCCATGGGGACTTGTTGGAAATGGGTCTCAGGGTAAGGGTCACAATGCCTGTTTGTGCCCAGATGCCCATCCTGAGTGGGCATTGGCTCTTGTTCCATGCACCTGGATCCCAATATGAGGGTTGGACCACCATATCAACATTTAATTTTCCTTCTATGAGGAAGGAGGAGTACTCTTTTGTGCTTCAGATTCCCCCATGCACAGTAATTTGAGCTATGTTCTGGGACTGGTACGTGAATAACCAGGTTGGTTTGAGATGAAGGACTCAGGTCAAGGCAGGTCACACCTGCCAGATATGGGTCCCGCTATCTAGGTGGCTACCAGGAGGTCGGGGCTCGAGCTGTGTCAGACAGAGCATTAGTTCACAAGGTGGCCTATGATATTGTGGTGCTATAGAGGGCTGTGCTGGTGGAACCTTATATGGAGTTTCACGCAGACCCATAGGGCACCTCTTTTTTCTGGTGGGCAGGCAGAAGGCTGCATTGTGGCTCCCAAATTCCCAATATGGGGGACTTGAAGGCGAGGAGTGTGAGAACAGAAGGCATAAAACACAATCTATGCTTAATCTCAGTGCCGAGAACATGGCCGTTCCAATGTGCAGTGGTTTTTTCGAGATCTCCAGCATCTGAGTACAGGCGAGGGTCAGATGTCTGCTCATGATAGAGTTTGTATCTATCGTGGCCAACAAATGAAATATCCAGCACCTGAGTAAAGGTGGATTTCAGATGTTTACGCACACTGGAGTTTGTGTCTCTGATGACCGAGAAATGGAGGAGTGGCATCAAGAGGCTGATGCATGTGAGATGCTCCAAACAGCAAGGTTGTTTTTCCTACTGGACAGTTAGAGTCTGGTATGTTTTCTGCAGGGCCCCCCATGTGAAAAGTATGGGTAGCAGAGCCCTTCCACATGGATGCCTGGAAAGCACACCTCCATTGACCAATGCAGCTGAGGAACATGCAGGTTCTTTATGGTGCTTCTGGGGCGAAGCACCAAGGTCTTGAGTTGACATGGAATCTCTTGAAGATGGGTTACAATGCTTTTTTTTTTTACCAGGTAGATCTTAGAATGTGTTGGTGGCTAAGGTGCCTGCAGGATTCTCCTACCCTGAGGGTTTAACACAGGTCGAAGAGCACGGTTACCTTCTGGGGACAGGAGATGTAGTGTTTTGTGGCTCAGGGACCACATGCCGTATCATAAGTTCCTATTCAAGAACAGGCCTCTGAAGACAGATGCCCGACAACCTAATCTAGGGTTCCAATGAGTACCAGGGGCATGAGAGGTTCAATCTTCAGACTTAGGACAGTTGACTTGGGTGTCTGCCAGGATGTAGGTGATCAGGGAGTTTCAGACTGCGCACTTATGTCCAGAGTAACCTCCAATATTGGGGTGGCCACAGGGGCCTTGAATGTTTCAACCAACTCTGGAGGGTTTGGTTAACTGACATGCACAATTTCCATGGGGATGGCAAGCACAGTCCTGTGGTGTGGCTCCAGAGACTCCACCCTGGAAGGCATGTGAGCCATGGTTCTGGGAGGGAAGTCTGCAAACACAAACTCGGGTTGGGTTTAGTGGCTAGGTTATCGCAGGGCAATGTGTAGACCTGGAAGGCTACTCGTCAGGAACAGTAACTGGAATGACCCGAAGGCGGAAGCACAGGCTTTTATATCTGGATTGTGTGTCTAGGGTGACCTCAGAATGCAGCTGTGGCCTCATGGGTCCATGGGAGACTTTTCCTCTAAGAATACTGGCGGCTCCCAATATTTTGATGACTTTTTGGGATGGGAAGACTGCTATTTTCGATCTTAGGTGTGCCCCAAAACAGGGATTCCAGAGATGGGCTCTGGGTCTAGGCGCCTGGAAAATCCCACCAAGGGTTGGGATTTGGGCTTATGGGCAGACCAGGCCTGCAATGCAGGATCTTGGTGGTGCAACTAGGAGGGCTTGTTTGGAAGCATGCTCAGACTGAGCATTACAATGCCTGTTTGTGCCCAGGGCGGCCCTCAGGAGTGGGCGTGGTCCCATTGTCCATTTTCTGGCTCCCACACTGAGGGATGGACACACATTCCAATGGCCAGGTTTCCAGCCATGGGGAAGGAGGAAATATCTATTGTGCTTCATGTTCCCCCATAGGCAGGGATTACAGCAAAGGTCTGGGGACAGATGCCTGAATACCAAGGATGCATAGAGATGACAGATTTGGGCCATGGCCGTTCTCACATGCTGGATATGGGCCCCGCTCTCTGGGTGGCTGACACGAGGTCTGGGCTCAGGCTGTGTCAGACACAGCACTAGTGGCCAGAGAAGTCTATATATTGGGGTTCTCTCCAGGGCCGAGTAAATTGATCCTCATGTAGGGTTTCTGGCCAGACTCACGAAGCACTTCTTTCTGTGGGGCAGGCAGAATGCTGCCTTATGGATCCAGAATTCCCTATCAAGAGGGTTTGGGGACAAATAGGGTGAGAATGCAATTGTAAACAACAGCTATGCTTAAATTGAGTGCCAAACGGAAGTCAGTTTCAATGTGCAGCAGCTTATACGAGATATCCAGCACCTGTGTAAGGGCAGATGTCAGATATTTGCTCACACTGGAGTTTGTGTCTAGGATGACGACTAATGGAGGGGTGGCTTCAGGAGGCAATGGAGGATTACCCACGCTTAGGATTGTGAGATGCTCCAAACAACAAGGTTTCCTTCTAATGGACAGGAGGAGTCTGTTTTTTTTTCCTCCAGGGTCCCTCAAGTGGAAGTTTGCGTAGCAGAGCCCTCCCGCATGGATGACTGGAAAGCACACGTCCAATGACCATTGCAGCTGAGGAACATGACAGGTTCGTTTTGGTGGTTCTGGTGCCAAGTACCAAGGCCTTGAGTTGACTTGGAATCTCTTACAGATGTGTCCCAAAACTGGTTTGTTACAAGGGAGGTCTTAGAATGTATTGGTGGCTAAGGGCCACGCTGAGGGTTTGGCACAGGTCGATGTGCACAGTTTCCATCTTGGGAGAGGAGATGTTCTGTTTTGTGGCTCAGGGTACATATGTTGTATCCTGACTTGGTATTCAAGAACAGGCCTCTGAGGATTGATGCTTGCAACCTAATGTAGAGATCCAATGATGTCCTTGGTGCCCATCAGGTTCAATTTTCTTACTAAGGACCATTGATATGGTTGTCTGACTGGATGTAGGTGATCAGGGTGTTTCAGACTGTGCATTTGCATCCAGAGCCACTTCCAATATTGGGGTGGGCTCAGGGGCCTTGCAGGTTTCTCCTAACTTGGAGGCTTTGGGGAACTGTGATGGGCACAGTTTCCTTGGGGATGGCAGGCCCAGTCCTGTGGTAAGGCTTCAGAGACCACCTCCTTGAGGATATGAGAGCCATGGTTTTGGGAGGGAAGTCTGCAAACACAAATTTGGGTCAGGGATAGTGGCAACGTGATCGCAGGTCCAATGCATAGACCTAGAAGGCATCACGTCAGGAACTGTAATTAGGGTGACTGAAAGCTGGTAGCACAGGCTTTTCTATCTGGATTGTGTGTCCAGGATGGGCTCTGAATGTAGACGTGGTCTCATGGTTCAATGGGAGACTTTTCCTCTCTAAGGATCCTGGTGGATCTCCATAGATTGGTGGTTTTTCAGAGAAGAAAAGAGTGCTCTTTTCCATCTTAGGGGTGCCCCAAAACAGGGAAGAATGCTGTTTTCCAACTTAGGCTTATGCCAAAACAGGGATTCCAGAGATGGGCTCTGGGTCTGGGTGCCCGGATATCCCACCAAGTGTTAGGATTTGGGCCTAGGGGCATTCCAGGCCTGCAATGCAGGATCCTAATGGTGTAACAGAGAGGGCTTGTTTGAAAGCATGCTCAGGCTGAGGGTCATCATGCCTCTTTGTGCCCAGGGGGGCCCTCAGGAGAGGGCGTAGTCTCATTGGCCGTATAGCTGGATCCCACTTTGAGGGTTGGACACCCATTGCAACAGCCAGGCTTCCTGCAATGGAAAGAGGAGTTCTCTATTGTGCTTCAGGTTCCCCCATTGGCAGGGTTACAGGAAAGGTCTGTGGAAAGTTGTCTTAATACCAAGGATGTGTACAGATGACAGACTAAGAATTCCCAGGTAACAAAACAGCGTTGTTACCCATGTTCATGACATTCCATGTAAAAATAAGCCCTTAGTACTTCGCCCCAGAGCCACCAGAATGAACTTGCCATGTTCCTAAGCTGCAATGGTCAGTGGAGGTGTGGTTTCCAGGCAACCATACGGGGGTGCTCTGCTACACAAACTTTGCAATTGGCGGGGACCCTGGAGACAAAAAAACAGAATACCCCTGTCCGGTAGAAGGAAACCTTCTGTTTGGAGCATCTCACAAGCCCCAGCATGGGAAATCCTCCATTTCCTCTTGAAGCCACCACTCCATTTGTCAGTCATCATAGACACAAACTCCAGCATGAGCAAACATCTGACATCCGCCCTTACTCAGGTGCTGGATTTCAATTCAATCGCTGCACACTGGAACTGCCTTTAGTTTGACTGAATTAAGCCATAGCTTGGGTTTACAATTCCATCCTCAGCCTACTGGTCCACAAGCCCTATTGTGAGGGAATTCTGGAGCTACAACACAATATTCTGCCTTCCCCATAGAAAGAAAAAGGGCCTGGAGAGTCTGCCCAGAAACTCCATATGATGGTCAATCTTCTCGGTGCTAGACGGAACCCTGATTCATAGGCTGCCCTGGGCACTAGTGCTGTGTCTGACATAGCCGGAGCCAGGACCTAGTGTCAGCCACTGAGAGATCAGGGCCCATAACCAGCATGTGAGACCAGCTATGGCCCAAGTCTGTCTTCTCTTCTATTCTTGGTATTCAGGCATCTGTACCCACACCTTTGCTGAAATCCTTGCCATTGGGGGAACCTGAAGCACAATAGAGAACTCCTCCTTCCCCATGGAAGGTATTCTGACAGTTGGGATAGTTGCTCAACCCTCAAAGTGGAAGGCAGCTCCATGGCCAAGTAGACCATGTGCACTCATGATGGCTTCCCCGGGCACAAGCAGGCATTGTGACCTCAGCCTGAGCATGCTTTCAACCAAACGCTCTCAATTGCATCTCTGGGACCCCGAATTGCAGGCCTAGTACACACCTAGGCCCAAATCCTAACCCTGGTGGGATTTTACAGGGGCCCAGACACAGAGCCCATCTCTGGAATCCCTATTTTGGGGGACCCTTAAGATGGAAAACAGCACTCTTCCCTTCCCCGAGATAGTCACCAAACTCTTGGTAGCCACCAGGATCCTTGAGTGGAAAAATCTGCCATAGACCCATGAGAACACACCTGCATTCCGAGGCCATCCTGGACATACAATCCAGATACATATCATGTGCTATCACCTTTGAGTCATCGGATTTACAGTTCCTGACGAGCTGCCTTCCAGGTCTATGCATTGGGCCTGCAATCACCTTGCCATTAACCTAAACTGAGTTTGTGTTTGCAGACTTCCTTCCTAAAACCATGGCTCACATGACCTCCAGGTTCTGGCATCTGAAGCCACACCACAAGACTGTGCCTGAGATCCTCAAGGAAACTGTGCCCATCACTTTTGCCCGATACCTTTAGATTAGGAGAAACCTGCAAGGCCCCTGAGCGCAGCCAAATAATGGAGGCCGCTCTGGGCACAAATGCACAGTCTGAGACACCCTGATCACCTCCATACAGGCAGACACCCAAGTCAATGGTCCTGAGTCAGAAGATTGAACCTGACATGCCCCGAGGACTTCATTGGCACACTAGATTAGGTTTACAGGTATCTGTCGTCAGAGGCCTGCTCTGGAATATCAACTTATGATAAAATATATAGTCCCTGAGCCACAGAACAGAATATGTCCTCCCCAAAAAGGAAGCCATGCTCCTGGAATTGTGTCATACCCTAAGGGTATTTGGATCCTGAATGGCCCCTTAGTAACCAGCACATTCTATGATATTCCTGGTAACAAACCATCATTGTGCCCCATCTTCATGAGACTCCATGTCAACTCAAGGTCTCGATATATTGCCCCAGAGCCACCAGAATGCACCTGCCATGTTCCTCAGCTGCAATGGTCAATGGAGGGGTGATTTCCAGGCATCCCTGTGGGGTTCTCTGCTACAAAACTTTCCACATGGAGAAACCAGAGAAAACAAAACAGACTTCTCCTGTCCGGTAGAAAGAAACTTTGCTATTTGGAGCATCTCACAAGCCCCAGCATGGGAAATCCTCCATGGCCTCTTGACGCCACCCTTCCATTTGTGGGTAATCACAGACACAAACTCCAGTGTGAGCAAACATCTGACATCCACCCTTACTCAGGTGCTGGATATTCGAAACGGCAGCTGCACACTGGAACTGCCTTTTGCTTTTCACTGAACTTAACCATAGCTTTGTATTACTATTCTATCCTCACCACACTGGTCCACAATATCTCTTGATAGGGAATTCTGGAGCCACAACGCAGTATTCTGCCTTCCACATAGAAAGAAGAAGGACCTGTTGAGTCTGCCCAGAAACTGCACATGAGGATCAATCTACTCAGACCACGAGGCAACCCTGATTAATAGATTTCCCTGACCACTAGTGCTGTGTCTGACAGAGTCTAAGCCCCGACCTCGTGTCAGCCACCCAGAGGTGAGGGCCCATATTTAGCATGAGAGATCGGCCATGGCCCTGGGCCATCATCTGTACCCATCCTTGGTATCCAGTCATCTGTCCCCCAAACTTTGCTGGAATTCCTGCCAATGGCGAACCTGAAACACAATAGAGAACACCTCCTTCCCCATGGCAGGAATATTGGCTGTTGGGATGGTTGTCCAACCCTCAGCGTGGGAGCCAGCTGCATGGCCAAGGAGACCATGCCCACTCCTGAGGGCCGACATGGGCACAGGCAGGCATGGTGATCCTCAGCCTGAGCATGTTTTCAAACAAACACTCTCAGTTGCTCCTCCAGTACCAGCATTGCAGGCCTGGTATGCCCCTAGGCCCAAATCCTAACTCTTGGTGGGATTTTCCAGGTGCCCAGACCCAGAGTCCGTCTCAGAATCCCTGTTTGGGGCACCCTTAAGATGGAAAACAGCACTCTTCCCTTCCCTGAGAAAGGCACCAAACTATTGGGAGCCGCCAGGATCCTTAGAGAGAAAAAATCTCCCATGGACCCATGAAAACAAACCTGCATTCCGAGGCCATCCTGTCCACACAATCCAGAGAGAAAAGTCTTTGCTACCGCCTTCGAGTCATCCTATTTACATTTCCTGACGAGCTGCCCTCCATGTCTATGCATTGGGCCTGTGATCATCTCGACACTAACCCTAACCCCAGTTTGTGTTTGCCGACTTCTCTCCCAAAACCATGGCTTACATGCCCACCAAGATGTGGTCCCTCAAGCCACATCACAGGAAAGTTCCTGCCATCCCCAAGAAAACTGTGCCCATCAGGTTGTCCAAACCCTCCAGATTAGGAGAAACCTGCCAGGCCCTTGAACCCACCCCAATATTGGAGGTTGCTCTGGATGCAAACGTGCAGTCTGAAACACCCTGAGCACCTCCATCGAGGCAGAAAGCCAAGTCAATGGTTCTGAGTCAGATGATTGAACCTGACATGCCCCTAGGACTTTACTGGAACACTAGATTGGGTCTTCAGACATCTGTTCTCAGAGTCCTGTTCTGGAATACCAAGTTATGATACAGCATGTGGTCCCTGATTCCCACAACAGAACATCTCCTGTCTCCAGAAGGAAAATGTGCTCTTGGATCTATGTCCAACTTTCAGGGTAGATGGATCCTGCATGACCCATTAGCCCCAGCACCTTCTATGATCTTCCTGGTAACAAACCAGCATTGTGACCCAACTTCCTGAGACTTGATGCCAACTCAAGGTGTTGGTACTTTGCCCAAGAGCCATGAAACGAATCTGCCATGTTCCTCAGGTACAAAGGTCAATGGACGTGTGCTTTCTAGGCATCCAAGAGGTAGTTCTCTGCTACACAAAAATTCCACATAGGGAACCCTAGAGCAAACAAATAAGACTGCTCCTGTCAGGTTGAAGGAAACCTTGGTTGTTTGGAGCATCTCACAAGCCCCTGCCTGGGAAGTCCTCCACATTCTCTTGATGCCAACCCTCCATTTGTTAGTCATCATAGACACAAATTCCAGCATGAGCAAACATCTGACATCTGCTCTTACTCAGGTGTTGGATATTCGAATCAGTCGCGCACACTGGAAATACCTTTCACTTGACACTGTATTCTTGCATAGTTTGGGTTTACAATTCCATCCTCACCCTACTGGACTGCAAGTCCTCTTGAGAGGGAATTAGGGAGACAAAACGCAACATTCTACCTTCCCCATAGAAAGAAGAAGGGCCTGGTGAGTCTGCCCAGAAACTCCCCATGAAGATCAATCTACTTGGCCCTCGAGGGAACCCCGATTTATACTTTGCGCTGGCCACTAGCGCTGTGTCTGAGAGAGCCTAAGCCCCAACCTCGTGTCAGCCACCCAGAGTGTGGGGCCCTTATCCAGCATGTGGGACTGGCCATGGCCCAGTCATCTCTACCCATCCTTGGTATTCCGGCAACTATCCCAGACCTTTGCTGGAATCCCTACCAGTGGGGGAACCTGAAGCACAATTGAGAACTCCTCCTTCCCCATGGCAGGAAGCCTGGCTGTTGCTATGGGTGCCCAACCCTCAGAATTAGAACCAGGTGCATGGCCAATGAGACAACGCCCAATCATAAGGGCCGCCTGGGCCAAAGCAGGCATTGTGTCCCTCAACCTTAGCATGCATTCAAACAAATGCTCTCAGTTGTTTCTGCAGGGTCCCGCATCGCAGGCCTGGTATGCCCTTAGGACCAAATCCTAACACTTCGTGGGATTTTCCATGCCAACATAACCAGAGCCCGTCTCTGGAATCTCTGTTTTGAAGCACCCCTATGATGGAAAACAGCACTCTTCCCTCCCCTGAGAAAACTATTAGGAGCTGCCAGGATGCGTAGAGAGGAAAAATCTCCCAGGGCTCCATAAGACCACACCTTCATTCCGAGGCCATCCTGGACACACAATCCAGATACAAGAGACTGTGCTACCACCTTCGAATCACCTGGTTTACAGTTCCAGACGAGCTGCCCTACAGACCTACGCATTGGGCCTGTGATCACCTCGCCATTAACCCTACCCCAAGTTTGTGTTTGCAGACTTCTTTCCCAAAACCATGGCTCACATGCCCTCTATGATGGGTCTCTGTAGCCACACCACAGGAAAGATCCTGCTATCCCCAATGAAACTGTGTCCATCACAGTTGCCCAAACCCTCCAGATTAGGAGAGACCTGCAAGTCCCCTGAGCCCAGTCCAATATTGGAGGCCACTCTGGACACAAATGCACAGTGTGCAACACCCTGATCACCTCCATCCAGGAAGACACCCAAGTCAATGGTCCTGAGTCAGAAGATTGGTCCCTGAACCCCACAATAGAATATCTCCTGTCCCCAGATGGAATTCGTGCTCTTCAACTTGTGTCAAGTGTCGGGGTATATCAATTATGCACAGCCCCTTAGCCCCCAGCACATTCTAAGATCTCTCTGGTAACAAACAAACAGCATTGTGATCCATCTTCATGAGATTCCATGTCACTTCAAGTCCTTGGTAATTCGCCCCAGAGCCACCAGAATGAACCTGCCATGTTCCTCACCTGATATGGTCAGTGGAGGTGTGCTTTCCAGGCATCCATGTGGGAGTGCTCTTCTACTTATTCTTTCCACATGTGGGACCCTGGAGCAAACAAACCAGACTGCCACTGACCAGTAGAAGGGAACCCTCTGTTTGGAGCATCTCAGAAGCACCAGCAGGAGAAATCCTCCATGGCCCTTGACACAACCCCTCCATTTGTCAGTCATCATAGACAAAAACTCCAGCATGAGAAATCATCTGAAATCTGCCGTTATTTAGATTCTGCATTTTCTTTTCCACCACTGCACACTGGAACTGCGTTTCGCTTGACACTGAATTTAACAATAGCTTGGGTTTAGAATTCCATCCTCAGCCTCCTGGTCTGCAAGCCCTCTAGAGAGGGAATTTGGAGCCACAAGGCAACATTCTGCATTCCCACTAGAAAGAAATAGGGCCTGGTGAATCTTCCCAGAAACTCCACATGAGGATCAATCTACTTGGCACTCGATGGAACCTTGATTTATAGGCTGTCCTGGGCACTAGTACTAGTACTAGTACTAGTACTAGTACTAGTACTGTGTCTGACAGAGCCTGAGCCAAGACCTAGTTTCAGGCACCCAGAGATATGAGCCCATATCCAGCATGTGAGATTGGCCGGGGCCCAAGTCCATCATCTCTACCCATCCTTGGTATTCAGGCACCTGTCCCCAGACCTTTTATGTAATCCCTACCAATGGGGTAACCTAAAGCACAATAGAGAACTCCTCCTTCCCCATGGTAGGAATCCTGGCTGTTGATATGGGTGTCCAAACCTCAAAGTGGGAGCCAGCTGCATGGCCAAGGAGACAATGCCCACTCATGAGGGCTGCCCTGGGCACAAGTAGCCATTGTAACCCTCAGCTTGATCAAGCCTTCAAAAAAATGCTCTTAGTTGCACCTCCAGGATCCTGCATTGCAGGCCTGATATGCCCTTAAGCCCAAATCCTAACACATCGTGGGATGTTCCATGTGCACATACCCAGAGCCCGTCACTGGAATCCCTGTTTTGAGGCACCCCTAAGATGGAAAACAGCACTCTTAACTTCCCTGAGAAAGCCACCAAACTAATGGGAACCTCCAGGATCCTTGAGAAGAAGAATCTCCCATGGTCCCATGAGTCCACACCTGTATTCCGAGGCCAGCGTGGATATGCTATCCAGATACAAGAGACTGTGCTACTGGCTTCGAGTCACCTGATTTACAGTTCCTGACGTGCTGCCCTCCAGATCTTTGGATTGGGACTGTGAACACCTCTTCATTAACCTTATCCCGAGTTTGTGTTTGCAGATCTCTCTCTAAAAACCATAGCTCACATGTCCTCCAGGATGGGGCCCCTAGAGTCACACCACAAGACTGTGCTTGCCATCCCCAAGGAAACTGGGCCCATCACAGTTGCCCAAACCCTCCTGATTAGGAGAAACCTGGAAGGCTCCTGAGCACATCCCAATATTGGAGGCTGCTCTGGATGCAAATGCACAGTCTGAAACACCCTGATCACCTCCATCCAGGCAGACACCCAAATCAATGGTCCTGAGTCAGATAATTGAACCTGACATGGCCCTAGGACCTCATTGGAAGAGGGATTAACTTTTCAGGCACCTGTCCTCAGAGGCCTCTTCTGGAATACCAACTTATGATACAAATTATGGCCCCTGAGCCCCAGGGTGGGAAATCCTCCATGGCCTCTTGACACCACCTCTCCATTTGTTGGTCATCATAGACACAAACTCTAGCCTGAGCAAACATCTGACATCCGCCCATATTCAGGCGCTGATATTGGAATCAGCTGCTGCACACTGGAACTGCCTTTCGCTTTGCAATGAATTTAAGCCTAGCTTCAGACTACAATTTCATCCTCACCCTACTGGTCTGCCATATCTCTTGATAGGGAATTCTGGAGCCACAACACAACATTCTGCCTTCTTCATAGATAGAAGGACCTGGTGAGTCTGCCCATAAACTGCACATGAAGATCAATATACTCATCCCAGGAGGGAACCCCTATTTATAGTTTGCCCTAGCCACTAGTGCTGTGTCTGACAGAGCCTGAGCCCCTACCTCGTGTCAGGAACCCAGAGGGTGGGGCTCCCATTAACCATGTGAGACCGGCCATGGCCCAGGGCTGTCATTACTACCCATCCTCGGTATTCAGGCATCTGTCCCCTAGATCTTAACTGGAATCCCTACCAATGGGGGGACCTGAAGCACAATAGAGAATTCATCCTTCACCATGGCAGGAATCCTGGCTTTTGGATGGGTGTCCAACCCTAGGAATGGGAACTGGCTGCATGGCTGAGTAGACATCGCCCAATCCTGATGGCCTCCGGGGCACAAGCAGGCATTGGGAACCTCAGCTTGACCATACTTTCAAACAAACGCTCTCAGTTGCACCTCCAGGATCCCGCATTGCAGGCCTGGTATGGCCCTAGGCCTAAATATTAACCCTTGGTGGGATTTTCCAAGCACTTAGACCCAGAGCTCATCTCTGGAATGCCTGTTTTGGGGCACGCCTAAGCTGGAAAACAGTACTCATCCCTTCCCGGAGAAATCCAACAAACTATTGAGAACCGCCAGGATCCTTGAGAGGAGAAATCTCCCATGGACCCTTGAGACAACACCTGCAATAAAGGCCATTCTGGAAATTAAATCCAGATACAATTACCTGTGCTACCACCTTTGAGTTACGTGATTTACAGTTCCAGACTTGCTGCCTTCCTGGTCTATGGATTGGGACTACGATCACCTTGCCACTAACCCTAACCTAAGTTTGTGTTTGCAGACTTCTCTCTCAAAATCATGGCGCACATGTCCTCCAGGATGGGGTCTCTGGAGTCACACCACAGGACAGTTCCTGCAATCCCCAAGGAAACTGCCAATCACAGTTGTCCAAAAACCCCATATAAGGAGAAACCTGCAAGGAACCTGAGCCAACCCTAGTATTGGATGCCACTCTGGACACAAATGCACAGTCTGAAACACCCTCATCACCTTCATCCAGTCAGACACCAGAGTCAATGATCCTGAGTCAGAAGATTGAATGACATTCCCCTAGGGCCTCATTCAAAACCTTTATTAGGTTTTCAGGCTTCTGTCCTCAGAGACCTGTTCTGGATTACCAATTTATGATACAACATATGGCCGCTGAGCCCCACAACAGAATATCTCCTGCCCCCAGAAGCAATCCGGGCTCTTGGGCCTGTGTCAAATCCTCAGGCTAGATGAATCCTGCATGGCCCATTAACCACCAGCACATTCTAAGATCTCCCTGGTAACAAACCAACATTTTGACCCATCTTCATGAGGTTCCATGTCCAATCCAGTCTTTATTTCTTCGCCTCAAAGCCACCAGATGCCATGTTCCTTCGCTGTCATGGTCAATGAAGGTGTGCTTTCCAGTCACCCATGTGGGAGATCTATGTTATCCGATCTTTCGACATGGGGAACCATGGAGGAAACAAATCAGACTGCCCCTGTCTGGTAGAAGGAAACCTTGCTGTTTGGAGCATCTCAAAAACACCAGATTGGGAAATCCTCCATGGCCTCTTGACGCCACCCCTCCATTTTTGTGTCATCATAGACACAAACTCCAGCATGAGCAAATATCTGACATCCACCCTCACTCAAGTGCTGAATATTGGATTCAAACATTGCACACTGGAAATTCCTTTCGCTTGATACAGAATGTAATCATAGCTTAGGTTTACATTCCATCCTCAGCCTCCTGGTCCACAAGCCTTCTTGATAGTGAATTCTAGAGCCACAAAGCAGCATTCTGCCTTCCCCTTACAAACAAGAAGGGCCTGGTGAGTCTGCCCAGAAACCATACATGAGGATCAATCTGCTCGGCACTCGAGGGAACCCCAATTTATAGGCTGCCCTGGGCACTAGTGCTGTGTCTGACAGAGCCTGAGCCAAGACCTAGTGTCAGCCACCCAGTGATCGGGGCCCATATCCACGATTTGATACTGGCCATGGCCCATGTCCATCATCTTTACCCATCCTTGGTATTCAGGCCTCTGTCCCCAGACCTTTGCTGGAATCCCCGCTAATGGGGGAACCTGAAGCACTATAGAGAACTCCTCATTCCCCATGGCAGGATTCTGGCTGTTGGGATGGGTGTCCAACCCTCAAAGTGGGAGCCAGCTGCATGGCCAATGTGACCACGCCCACTCATGAGGGCCACCTGGGCATAAGCAGGTATTGTGACCCTCAGCCTGAGAATGATTTCAAACAAGCCCTCTCAGTTGCACCTCCAGGATCCTGCATGCAGGCCTGGTAAGCCACTAGGCCCAAATCCTAACACTTGGTGGGATTTTCCAGGGGACCAAACCCAGAGTCCGTCTCTGGAATCCATATTTTGGGGCACCCCTAACATGAAAAACAGCACTCTTCCCTTCCCCGAAAAAGCCACCAACTATTGGGAGCCACCAGGATCCTTAGAGAGGAAAAATGTCCCATGGACCCATGAGGCCACAACTGCATTCTGAGGCCATCCTGCACACAATACAGAGAAAAAAGCCTGTGATTCTGCCTTTGAGTCACCCGATTAACAGTTCCTGAAGAGCTGCCATCCATGTCTATGCATTGGGCCTGTGATAACCTTGCCAAACCCAAGTTTGTGTTTTCAGACTTCTCTCCCAAAACCATGGCTCACATGCCCTCCAGTTTGTGTTAACTGGAGCCACACCACGGGATTGTACCTGTCTTCCCAAAGGAAACTGTGATTGTCACTATTAAACAAACCCTCTAGATTAGGAGAAACCTGCAAGGCCCCTAAGCCCAGCCCAATATTGGAGGCCACTCTGGACGCAAATGCACAGTCTGACACACCATATCACCTACATCCAGGCTGATATCCAAGTCAATGGTCCTCAGACAGAAGATTGAACCTGACATGCTCCTAGGATTCACTGGAACACTAGAATAGGTTTTAAGGTATCTGTACTCAGAAGGCTGTTCTGAATATCAATGTATGATACAACATGGTCACTGAGCCACACAAGAGAACATCTCCTGTCCTTAGAATAAAGCTGTGCTCTGGACCTGTGTCAAACACTCTGGGTAGATGAATCCTTCAAGGCCCCCTGGCAACCAGCACATTCTATGATCTCCCTGACAACATACCAGCATTGTGACCCATCTTCATGAGACTCCATGACAACTCCAGCCCTTGGTACTTCGGCCCAGAGCCACCAGCATGAAACTGCCATGTTCCTCTGCTGCCATGGTCAATGTAGGTGTACTTTCCAGGCATCCAGCGGGAGTGCTCTGATACCAACTTTCCACATGGGGAACCCTGGAGGAAACAAACCAGACTCCCCTGTACGGTAAAAGGAATCTTTGCTGTATGGAGTATCTCAAGCCTGAAGGTGGGTAATCCTCCATGGCCTCTTGAGGCCACCCATCCATTTGTTGGTCATCATAGACACTAACTCCAGCGTGAGCAATCAACTGACATCTGCACTTACTCAAGTGCTGGATATTTGAATCAGCTGCTACACACTGGAATTGCCTTATGCTTGGCACTGAATTTAAAAGTAGCTTGGCGGGACGCCTGGGTGGCTCAGTTGGTTAAACAGCTGCCTTTGGCTCAGGTCATGACCCCAGCGTCCTGGGATCGAGTCCCACATCAGGCTCCTTGCTCCGCAGGGAGCCTGCTTCTCCGTCTGACTCTGCCTTCCACTCTGTCTGCCTGTGCTTGCTCTCGCTCGCTCTCTGACAAATAAATAAAATCTTAAAAAAAAAAAAAGTAGCTTGGGTTTGCAATTCCATCCTCACCCTGGTGTTTAGTAAGCTCTCTTGATAGGGAATTCTGAAGCCACAACACAGCATTCTGCCTTCCCCATAGCAAGAAAAAACAGCCTGGAGAGACTGCCCAGAAACCCTACATGAGGATAAATCTACTCGACCCTCGAGTGAACCCCATTTATAGGTTTACCTGGCCACTAGCGCTGAGTCTGACAGAACCTCGTCTCTGACCTCGTGTCAGGACCCAGAGACTGGGCTCCAACTCCAGAATGTGAGACCAGCCATGTCCCAGGGCTGTCATCTCTACCCATTCTTGATTCAGGCATCTGTCCCCAGACATTTGCTGAAATCCCTGCCAATGGGGGAACCAGAAGCACAATAGGGAAATCCTCCTTCCCCATGGCAGGTATGATGGCTCTTGGGATGGGTTTCCAGACCTCAGAGTGGTAGCCAGCTGAATGGCCAATGATAACCCGCCCACTCATGAGGGCCGCCCTGGACACAAGCAGGCATTGTGACCCCCAACATGAGCATGCTTTCAAACAAACACTCTCAGTTGCATTCCAGAATCCAAATTTGCAGGCCTGATATGCCCCTAAGCACAAATCCTAACACCTGGTGGGATTTTTCAGGGGCCCAGAAACACAGCCTGTCTCTGGAATCCCTGTTTTGGGACACCCCTAAGATGGAAAATAGCACTCTCCCCTTCGCCAAGAAAGCCACCATAGTATAGGGAGCCGCTAGGATCCTTGAGAGGAAAAATCTCCCATGGATCCATGAGACCACACCTGCATTCCGAGGCCATCTTGGACACAAAAGCTAGATACACAAGCCTGTGCTACCACCTTCAAGGCAACTAATTTATAGTTCCAGACGAGCTGCCCTCCAGGTCTATGCATTGGGCCTGCGATCACCTCACCGCTAACCTTAACCCGAGTTTGTGCTTACAGACTTTTATCCCGAAACCATGGCTCATATTTCCTCCAGGATGGGGTCTCTGGAGCCACACCAAAGGACTGTTCCTGCCATCCCCAAGGAAAATGTGTCCGTCACATTTGCCTAAAACTTCGAGATAAGGAGAAACCTGCAAGGCCCCTGAGCCCACCCCAATACTGGAGGCCCCTCTGGACACAAATGTGCAGTCTGAAATACGCTGATCACCTGAATCCAGGCAGATACCCAAGTCAGTGTTTCTCAGTCAGAAGATTGAACCTGACATGCTCCTATGACCTCATTGTAACCCCTGATTAGGTTTTCAGGCATCTGTAATCAGAGACCTGTTCTGGAGTACCAACTTAAGATACAACATATGGTCCCTGATCCCCACAACAGAACATCTCCTTTCTCTAGATGGAAGCCGTGCTCTTGGAACTGTGTCAAACCCTCAGGGTAGATGAATCCTACTTGGCCCGTAGCCACCAGCAGATTCTAAGATCTCACTGGTAACAAGCCAGCATTGTGAGCCATCTTCATGAGATTCCATGTCAACTACAGGCCTTGGTACTTCACCCCAGAGCCTTCAGAAAGAACCTGGCATGTTCCTCAGCTGCAATGTTCAGTGAAAGTGTGCTTTCCAGGCATCCATGTGGGAGTGCTCTGCTACCCAAACTTTCCACATGGGGGACTCTCGAGCAAACAAATCTGACTGCCCTGTTCTGTAGAAGGAAACCTGGCTGTTTGGAGCATCTCACAAGCTAAAGTGTGGGAAATCCTCTATGACCTCTTTTCAACTCCCCTCCATTTGTCAGTCATTATAGACACAAACTCCAGCTTGAGCAAACATCTGACGTCTGCGCTTACTCAGGTGCTGGATATTCGAATCAGCCGCTGCACACTGGAAATGCCATTCGCTTGTCACTGAATTTATTCATAGCTTGGGTTTACAATTCCATCCTCACCCTACTGGTCCACAAGCCCTCATGATAGGGAATTCTGCAGCCACAACACAGCATTCTGCCTTCCCAATAGAAAGAAGAAGGGCCTGGTGAGTCTGCCCAGAAACTCCACATTATGATCAGTCTACTTGTCCCTTGAGGGAACCCTGAATTATAGACAGCCCTGGCCCCTAGTGTTGTGTCTGACAGATCCTAAGCCCCGACCTCGTGTCAGCCACCTAGAAGGCGGGGCCCATATCCCGCATGTTAGACTGGCCACGGAACAGAACCGTCATCTTTACCCATCCTTGGTATTCAGGCATGTGTCCCCAGACCTTTCTTGGAATCCCTACCAATGAGGGAACCTGAATCACAATAGAGAAATCCTCATTCCCCATGGCAGGATTCCTGTAAGTTCGGAAGGGTGTCCAACACTCAGAGTGTTAGCCTACTGAATGGCCATTGAGACCACCCCCATTCCTGAGGGCCACCCTATGCAAAAGCTGGCATAGTGACCCTCAGCCTGAGCATGCTTTCAAACAAACACTCTCAGTTGTATCTCCAGGACTTGCATTGGAGGCCTGGTAAGCCCCTATGCCCAAATCATAACCCTTGGTGGGTATTTCCAGGTGCCCAGAGCCAGAGAACTTCTCTGCAATCCCTGTTATGGGACACCCTTAATATGGAAAACAGAACTCTTTCCTCTCTGAGAAAGCCACCACATTATAAGGAGCCGCCAGGATACTTGAGAGGAAATATCACCCATGGACACCTGAGACCACACCTGCATTCTTAGTTCATCGTGGATACACAATCCAGATAAAAAAGCCTGTGCTACCTCCTTTGAGGCATGCGATTTACATTTCACACGGAGCTTCCCTCCAGGAGTATGCATTGGGCCTACAATCACTTCGCCACTAAACCTAACCCGCGTTTGTGTTTGCAGACTTCCCTCCCAAAACCATGGCTCTCATGCCCTCCAGCATGGGGTCTCTGGAGCCACACCAGAGGACTGTGCCCACCATTGCCAAGGAAACTGTGCCCGTCAAACTGCCCTATCTTTCCAGATTAGGAGAAACCTGAAAGGCCCCTGAGCCCACCCCATTACTGGTTGCCACTCTGTACACAAATGCACAGTCTGGAACACCCTGATCACCTACATCTAGGCAGACATTGAAGTCAATGATACTGAGTCAGAGGATTGAACCTGACATTCCGTTAGGATTTTATTGGAACCCTAGATTAAATTTTCAGGCATCTAACCTCAGAGTCCTGTTCTGCAATACCAAATTATGATACATTTGGTCCGTTAGCCCCACATCAGAACATCTCTGGTCCAAGAAGGAAACCGTGCCCTTTGACCAGTGTCAAACCCTCAGGGTAGATGAATCCTACATGGTCCCTTAGCCACCAGCACACTGTAAGGTCTCCATGGTAACAAACCTGCATTATGACCCATCTTCATGAGACTTCATGTCAACTCCAGGCCTTGGTAATTCGCCCAAGAGCCACCAGAACGAATTGGCCATGTTTCTCAGCTGCAATTTTAATGGAGGTGTGCTTTTCAGGCATCCATGTGGGAGTGCTCTGCTACCCAAACTTTCCACATGGGGGACCCTGGAGCAAATAAACCAGACTCCCCCTGTCTGGTAGAAGGAAACTTTGCTGTTTGAAGCATCTCACAAGCCCCAGCATGTGAAATCCTCCATGGCCTCTTGACGTCACCCCTCCATTCGTCGGTCATCATAGACATAAACTCCAGCATGAGGAAATGTCTGACTTTCACCTTTACTCAGGTTCTGGATATCTGGAATCAGACACTGCACAATGGAACTGCCTTTCGCTTGGCACTGAATTGAACCTTAGCTTGAGTTTACAATTCCATCCTCACCCTACTGGTCCCCAAGCCCGCTTGATAGGGA
Organism: Mustela nivalis; assembly: GCF_964662115.1. Taxonomy (NCBI): domain Eukaryota; kingdom Metazoa; phylum Chordata; class Mammalia; order Carnivora; family Mustelidae; genus Mustela; species Mustela nivalis. The sequence continues at coordinate 968,604 of NW_028136466.1, forward strand.
ATTCTGGGGCCACAACGCAGCTTTTTGCCTTCCCCTTAGAAAGAAGAAGGGCATGGTGATTCTGCCCAGAAACTCTGCATGAGGATCAATCTGCTCAGCCCTTGAGGGATCCCTGATTCATACTCAGCCCTGACCACTAGTTCTGTTTCTGACAGAGCCTGAGTGCTCAATTCATGTCAGCTACTCAGAGAGTCAGGCATGTGAGACAGGCCATGTCTCAGGTCCCTCATCTCTACCCATCCTTGGTATTCAGGCATCTGTCCCCAGACATTTGCTAGAATACCTGCTAATGGGGGAACCTGAGGCACAATAGAGAATTCTTCCTTTTCCATGGCCGGAATCCTGGTAGTTGGGATGGGTGTCCTACATTAAAGTGGTAGCCAGCTGCATGGCCAAGGAGACAACTCCCACTCATAAGGGCTGCCCTAATCACATCAGGCATTGTGACACTCAGACTAGCATGCTTTCAAACAAACGCTCTCAGTTGTACCTCCAAGTCACACATTGTAGGCCTGGTACTCCCCTAGGCCCAAATCCTAATCCTGGTGGGGTTTTCCAAGCACCCAGACTCACAGCCCTTCTCTGGAATCCCTTTTTGGGGAACATCTAAGATTGAAAACAGCACTCTTCCATTCAAACGAGAAAGCCACCATACTATTGGGAGCTTCCAGGATCGGTAGAGAGGAAAATACTCTCATGGAAACATTAGAACACACCTGCATTCCAAGGCTATCATGGACACACAATCCAGATACAAAAGCCAGTGCTAGTGCCTTCGAGGTACGTGATTTACAGTTCCTGACGATCTGCCCTCCAGGTCTATGCATTGGGCCTACGATCACCTCGCAACTCAACCTAATCTGAGTTTGTGATTGCAGACTTCTCTCCCAAAACCATGGCTTACATACTCTCCACGATGGAGTCTCTGGAGCCACACCACAGGACTGTGCCTGCCACCCCCAAGGAAACCGTGCCCACAAATTTGCCTAAACCTTCAAGATTAGGAGAAACCTGCAAGGCCCCAGAGCCCACCCCAATATTGGAGGCCATTCTGTACACAAAGGCACAGTCAGAAACACCCTGATTGCCTACATATAGGCAGACACCGAAGTCAATGGTCCTGAGTCTGATGATTGAACCTGAAATTCCCCTTGAACTTCATTGGAACCCTAGATGAAGTTTTTAGGCATCTGTCCTCAGAGGCCTGTTCTGGAATACCAACTTATGATACAACATTTGGTCCGTGAGCCCCACAACAGAACATCTCCGATACCCAGAAAGAAACCGTGTTCTTCGACCGGTGTCAAACCATCAGGATAGACAAATCATACATGGCCCCTTAGCCACCAGCACATAGTAAGATTTCCGTGGTAACAAAACTGCATTGTAACCCAACTTCATTAGAATCCAGGCCTTGGTACTTTGCCCTAGAGCAACCAGAAAGAACCTGCCATGTTCCTTAGGTGCAATGGTCAATGTAGGAGTGCTTTCCAGTATCCACGTGCGAGTACTATGCTACCCAAACTTTTCACATGGGGGAACCTGGTGTAAACAAACCAGACCTCCCCTGTCCAGTAGAAGGAAACCTTATGTTTGGATCAACTCACAGGTCTCAGCGTGTAAACTGCTCCATGGCCTCTTGATGCCACCACTCCATTGGTCGGTCATCATAGACACAAACTCCAGTCTAAGCAAACATCTGACATGCACCCTTATCCCGGTGCTGGATGTCTTGAATAAACCACTGCACATTGGAACTGCCTTCCACTTGGCACTGAATTGAACCATAGCTTGTGTTTACAATTCCATCCTCACCTGACTGGTCCCTAAGCCCTCTTGATAGGGAAATCTGGGGCCACAACGCAGCATTCTGCCTTCCCCATCGAATGAAGAAATGCCTGGTGAGTCTGCCCTGAAAACCCACATGAGGATCAATCAGGTCTGCCCTCGAGTCAACACCGATTTATAGGCTGCCATGGCCACTAGTGCCATGTCTGACAGAGCCTGAGACCGACTGAGTTTCAGCCACTAGAGAGCAGGCCCCATAACTAGCATTTGGGATTGCCATGGCCCAAGTATGTCATCTCTACCCATCCTTGATATTCAGGCACCTGTCCCCAGACCTTGGCAGGGATCCCTGCCAATTAGGGAACTTGAAGCACAATAGAGAACTCTTCTTTCCCCATGGCAATAAACCTGGCTTTTGGGATGGGTGTTCAACCCTTAAAGGGGGAGCCAGTTACAACATCAATGACACCACACACACTCCTGAGGACTACCCTTGGCACAAACAGGCATTGTGACCCTCACCCTGAGCATGCTTTCAAAAAATCCCTCTCAGGGGGGGAGGAATCAAGATGGCGGAGAAGTAGCAAGCTGAGACTGCTTCAGCTAGCCGGAGATCAGCTAGGTAGCTTATCTGAAGATTGCAAACACCTGAAAATCCATCGGCAGATCGAAGAGAAGAAGAACAGCAATTCTGGAAACAGAAAAACAACCACTTTCTGAAAGGTAGGACCGGCGGAGAAGTGAATCCAAAGCGACGGGAAGATAGACCCCGGGGGGAGGGGCCGGCTCCCGGCAAGCGGCGGAGCAACCGTGCACAAAATCAGGACTTTTAAAAGTCTGTTCCTCTGAGGGACATCGCTCCAGAGGCTAAACCAGGGCAAAGCCCACGCGGGGTCAGCGTGGCCTCAGGTCCCGCAGGGTCACAGAAGGATCGGGGGTGTCTGAGTGTCGCAGAGCTTGCGGGTATTGGAACGGGAAAGCCGGCTACAGAGACAGAGCCGACAGTAAGCTCGCAGCTCGGGGTGACCTTGAACCGGTCGCAGGCTCGGTGAGCTCGGAGCGCGGCCGGAGGTCAGGCAGACGGGAGTGACTGGGCACTGTTCTCTGAGGGCGCCCTGAGGAGTGCGGCCCTGGGCTCTCGGCTCCTCCGGGCCGGAGACCAGGAGGCCGCCATTTGTATTCCCGTCCTCCGGAACTCTACGGAAAGCGCGCTCAGGGAACAAAAGCTCCTGAAAGCAAACCCGAGCGGATTACTCACCCCGGCCCCGGGTAAGGGCGGTGTAATTCCGCCTGGGGCAAAGACACTTGAGAATCACTACAACAGGCCCCTCCCCCAGAAGATCAACAAGAAATCCAGCCGAGACCAAGTTCACCTACCAAGGAGTGCGGTTTCAATACCAAGGAGAGCAGCAGAATTCCAGAGGAGGAGAAAGCCAAGCACGGAACTCATTGCTTTTTTCCTGTGATTTTTTTTAGTCTTGCAGTTAATTTAATTTTTTCTTTTTCATTTTTTTTTTTTTTCTTCTCGCCTTCGGGTAAATTTTTTTTTTTTTTAACTGTTACCTTTTTCTTTTTTAACGATTTTTTACTAGTTTATCTAATATATATATTTTTTCTTTTTTACATTTTTCTCAGGTGTTTTCTTTTTAAAAATTTTTTTTTTCTTTTCTTTTCTTTGTTCTTTTTTTTTCTTTCTTCCTTTTTGAACCTTTTTTTATCCCCTTTCTCCCCACTCACGATTTTGGATCTCTTCTAATTTGGTTAAAGCATATTTTCCTGGGGTTGTTGCCACCCTTTTAGTATTTTCCTTGCCCCTTCATTTACTCTTATCTGGCCAAAATGACAAGACGTAAAAATTCAACACAAAAAAAAAGAACAAGAGGCAGTACCGAAGGCTAGGGACCTAATCAATACAGACATCAGTAATATGTCAGATCTAGAGTTCAGAATGACAATTCTCAAGGTTCTAGCCGGGCTCGAAAAAGGCATGGAAGATATTAGAGAAACCCTCTCGAGAGATATAAAAGCCCTTTCTGGAGAAATAAAAGAACTAAAATCTAACCAAGTTGAAATCAAAAAAGCTATTAATGAGGTGCAATCAAAAATGGAGGCTCTAACTGCTAGGATAAATGAGGCAGAAGAAAGAATTAGTGATATAGAAGACCAAATGACAGAGAATAAAGAAGCTGAGCAAAAGAGGGACAAACAGCTACTGGACCACGAGGGGAGAATTCGAGAGATAAATGACACCATAAGACGAAACAACATTAGAATAATTGGGATTCCAGAAGAAGAAGAAAGAGAGAGGAGAGCAGAAGGTATACTGGAGAGAATTATTGGGGAGAATTTCCCCAATATGGCAAAGGGAATGAGCATCAAAATTCAGGAGGTTCAGAGAACGCCCCTCAAAATCAATAAGAATAGGCCCACACCCCGTCACCTAATAGTAAAATTTACAAGTCTCAGTGACAAAGAGAAAATCCTGAAAGCAGCCCGGGAAAAGAAGTCTGTAACATACAATGGTAAAAATATTAGATTGGCAGCTGACTTATCCACAGAGACCTGGCAGGCCAGAAAGAGCTGGCATGATATTTTTAGAGCACTAAACGAGAAAAACATGCAGCCCAGAATACTATATCCAGCTAAGCTATCATTGAAAATAGAAGGAGAGATTAAAAGCTTCCAGGACAAACAACAACTGAAAGAATTTGCAAATACCAAACCAGCTCTACAGGAAATATTGAAAGGGGTCCTCTAAGCAAAGAGAGAGCCTACAAGTGGTAGATCAGAAAGGAACAGAGACCATATACAGTAACAGTCACCTTACAGGCAATACAATGGCACTAAATTCATATCTCTCAATAGTTACCCTGAATGTGAATGGGCTAAATGCCCCTGTCAAAAGACACAGGGTATCAGAATGGATAAAAAAACAAAACCCATCTATATGTTGCTTCCAAGAAACTCATTTTAAGCCCGAAGACACCTCCAGATTTAAAGTGAGGGGGTGGAAAAGAATTTACCATGCTAATGGACATCAGAAGAAAGCAGGAGTGGCAATCCTTATATCAGATCAATTAGATTTTAAGCCAAAGACTATAATAAGAGATGAGGAAGGACACTATATCATACTCAAAGGGTCTGACCAACAAGAAGATTTAACAATTTTAAATATCTATGCCCCCAACGTGGGAGCAGCCAACTATATAAACCAATTAATAACAAAATCAAAGGAACACATCAACAATAATACAATAATAGTAGGGGACTTTAACACTCCCCTCACTGAAATGGACAGGTCATCCAAGCAAAAGATCAGCAAGGAAATAAAGGCCTTAAATGACACACTGGACCAGATGGACATCACAGATATATTCAGAATATTTCATCCCAAAGCAACAGAATACACATTCTTCTCTAGTGCACATGGAACATTCTCCAGAATAGATCACATCCTCGGTCCTAAATCAGGACTCAACCGGTATCAAAAGATTGGGATCATTCCCTGCATATTTTCAGACCACAATGCTCTAAAGCTAGAACTCAACCACAAAAGGAAGTTTGGAAAGAACCCAAATACATGGAGACTAAACAGTATCCTTCTAAAGAATGAATGGGTCAACCGGGAAATTAAAGAAGAATTGAAAAAAATCATGGAAACAAATGATAATGAAAATACAACGGTTCAAAATCTGTGGGACACAACAAAGGCAGTCCTGAGAGGAAAATATATAGCGGTACAAGCCTTTCTCAAGAAACAAGAAAGGTCTCAGGTACACAACCTAACCCTACACCTAAAGGATCTGGAGAAAGAACAAGAAAGAAACCCTAAGCCCAGCAGGAGAAGAGAAATCATAAAGATCAGAGCAGAAATCAATGAAATAGAAACCAAAAAAACAATAGAACAAATCAACAAAACTAGGAGCTGGTTCTTTGAAAGAATTAATAAAATTGATAAACCCCTGGCCCGACTTATCAAAAAGAAAAGAGAAAGGACCCAAATAAATAAAATCATGAATGAAAGAGGAGAGATCACAACTAACACCAAAGAAATACAAACTATTATAAGAACATACTATGAGCAACTCTACGCCAATAAATTTGACAATCTGGAAGAAATGGATGCATTCCTAGAAACATATAAACTACCACAACTGAACCAGGAAGAAATAGAAAGCCTGAACAGACCCATAACCAGTAAGGAGATTGAAACAGTCATTAAAAATCTCCAAACAAACAAAAGCCCAGGGCCAGACGGCTTCCCGGGGGAATTCTACCAAACATTTAAAGAAGAACTAATTCCTATTCTCCTGAAACTGTTCCAAAAAATAGAAATGGAAGGAAAACTTCCAAACTCATTTTATGAGGCCAGCATCACCTTGATCCCAAAACCAGACAAGGATCCCACCAAAAAAGAGAGCTATAGACCGATATCCTTGATGAACACAGATGCGAAAATACTCAACAAAATACTAGCCAATAGGATTCAACAGTACATTAAAAAGATTATTCACCACGACCAAGTGGGATTTATTCCAGGGCTGCAAGGTTGGTTCAACATCCGCAAATCAGTCAATGTGATAGAACACATCAATAAAAGAAAAAACAAGAACCATATGATACTCTCAATAGATGCTGAAAAAGCATTTGACAAAGTACAGCATCCCTTCCTGATCAAAACTCTTCAAAGTGTAGGGATAGAGGGCACATACCTCAATATCATCAAAGCCATCTATGAAAAACCCACCGCAAATATCATTCTCAATGGAGAAAAACTGAAAGCTTTTACACTAAGGTCATGGAACACGGCAGGGATGTCCATTATCACCACTGCTATTCAACATAGTACTAGAGGTCTTAGCCTCAGCAATCAGACAACAAAAGGAAATTAAAGGCATCCAAATCGGCAAAGAAGAAGTCAAATTATCACTCTTCGCAGATGATATGATACTATATGTGGAAAACCCAAAAGACTCCACTCCAAAACTGCTAGAACTTATACAGGAATTCAGTAAAGTGTCAGGATATAAAATCAATGCACAGAAATCAGTTGCATTTCTCTACACCAACAGCAAGACAGAAGAAAGAGATATTAAGGAGTCAATCCCATTTACAATTGCATCCAAAACCATAAGATATCTAGGAATAAACCTAACCAAAGAGACACAGAATTTATACTCAGAAAACTATAAAGTACTCATGAAAGAAATTGAGGAAGACAAAGAAATGGAAAAATGTTCCATGCTCCTGGATTGGAAGAATAAATATTGTGAAAATGTCTATGCTACCTAAAGCAATCTACACATTTAATGCAATTCCTATCAAAGTACCATCCATCTTTTTCAAAGAAATGGAACAAATAATGCTAAAATTTATATGGAACCAGAAAAGACCTCGAATAGCCAAAGGGATATTGAAAAAGAAAGCCAACGTTGGTGGCATCACAATTCCGGACTTCAAGCTCTATTACAAAGCTGTCATCATCAAGACAGCATGGTACTGGCACAAAAACAGACACATAGATCAATGGAACAGAATAGAGAGCCCAGAAATAGACCCTCAAATCTATGGTCAACTCATCTTCGACAAAGCAGGAAAGAATGTCCAATGGAAAAAAGACAGCCTCTTCAATAAATGGTGCTGGGAAAACTGGACAGCCACATGTAGAAAAATGAAATTGGACCATTTCCTTACACCACACACAAAAATAGACTCAAAATGGATGAAGGACCTCAATGTGCGAAAGGAATCCATCAAAATCCTTGAGGAGAACACAGGCAGCAACCTCTTCGACCTCTGCCGCAGCAACATCTTCCTAGGAACAACGCAAAAGGCAAGGGAAGCAAGGGAAAAAATGAACTATTGGGATTTCATCAAGATCAAAAGCTTTTGCACAGCAAAGGAAACAGTTAACAAAATCAAAAGACAACTGACAGAATGGGAGAAGATATTTGCAAATGACATATCAGATAAAGGACTAGTGTCCAGAATCTATAAAGAACTTAGCAAACTCAACACCCAAAGAACAAATAATCCAATCAAGAAATGGGCAGAGGACATGAACAGACATTTCTGTAAAGAAGACATCCAGATGGCCAACAGACACATGAAAAAGTGCTCCATATCACTCGGCATCAGGGAAATACAAATCAAAACCACAATGAGATATCACCTCACACCAGTCAGAATGGCTAAAATCAACAAGTCAGGAAATGACAGATGCTGGCGAGGATGTGGAGAAAGGGGAACCCTCCTACATTGTTGGTGGGAATGCAAGCTGGTGCAGCCACTCTGGAAAACAGCCTGGAGGTTCCTCAGAATGTTGAAAATAGAACTGCCCTATGACCCAGCAATTGCACTATTGGGTATTTACCCTAAAAATACAAATGTAGTGATCCAAAGGGGCACATGCACCCGAATGTTTATAGCAGCAATGTCCACAATAGCCAAACTATGGAAAGAACCTAGATGTCCATCAACAGATGAATGGATCAAGAAGATGTGGTATATATACACAATGGAATACTATGCAGCCATCAAAAGAAATGAAATCTTGCCATTTGCGACAACATGGATGGAACTAAAGCGAATCATGCTTAGTGAAATAAGTCAAGCAGAGAAAGACAACTATCATATGATCTCCCTGATATGAGGAAGTGGTGATGCAACATGGAGGCTTAAGTGGGTAGGAGAAGAATAAATGAAACAAGATGGGATTGGGAGGGAGACAAACCATAAGTGACTCTTAATCTCACAAAACAAACTGAGGGTTGATGGGGGGAGGGGGTTTGGGAGAAGAGGGTGGGATTATGGACATTGGGGAGGGTATGTGCTTTGGTGAGTGCTGTGAAGTGTGTAAACCTGGTGATTCACAGACCTGTACCCCTGGGGATAAAAATATATGTTTATAAAAAATAAAAATTAAAAAAAAAAATCCCTCTCAGATTCACCACAATGATTCCTCATTTCAGGCCTGGTATGCCTGTAGGTTCAAATCATAAAACTTGGTGGGATTTTCGAGTTGCCCAGACCCAGAGACCATCTCTGGAATTTTTGTTTTGGTGCACCCTTCAGATGGAAAACAGCCCTCATCCCTTCCTCAAAAATGTCACCAAATTATGAGGAGCCACCAGGATCCATAGAGAGGCAATGTCTCCCATGGACCCATGAGAACACACCTGCATTCTGAGGCCATCCTGGACACACAATCCGGAGAGAAAAGCCTGTGCTACTCCCTTCCATTCACCCTAATTACAGTTCCAGATGAGCTGCTCTCAAGGTCTATGCATTGGGCCTGTGATCACCTCGCCACTCACCCTAATTCGAATTTATGTTTGCAGACTTATCTACCAAAACCATGGCACACATGCCCTCCAGGATGGGGTCTCTGGATCCACACTGCAGGACTGTCCCTGCCATCCACAAGGAAACTGTTTCCATCACAGTTGCCCAAACTGTCTAGATTAAGAGAAACCTACAAGGCCTCTGGGCCTACCCCAATTTCGGCGGCCGCTCTGAACACAAATGCACAGTCTGAAATACCCTGATCCCCTACATCCAGGAACACAGCCAAGTCAATGGTCCTGAGTCAGAATAATGAACCTAACATGCCCCTAGGACGTCATTGGAACCATTGATTCGGTTTTCAGACATGTGTCCTCAGAGGCCTGTTCTAGAATGTGAACTTATGATACAACATGTGGTGCCTGGGCCACACAACAGAACATCTCCTGTCCCCAGAAGGAAACCGTGCCCTACAATCTGTGCAAAATCCCAGAGTAGTAGATTCCTGCACAACTACTGAGCCACCAGCACATTCTAAGATCTACCTGGTAACAAACCAGCTGTGTGGCCCATCTGCAAGAGATTCCATGTCAAATCAAGGACTTGGTACTTTGCTACAGAGACACCAGAATAAAGCTGCCATGTTCTTCAGTTGCAATGGTCAATGAAGTTGAACATTCCAGGCATCCATGCGGTAGAGCTCTGCTACGCAAACTTTCCACATGGGGGACCCTGGAGCAAATAAACCACACTCCACCTGTCCAGTAGAACGAAACCTTGCTATTTGGAGCAGCTCATGAGTCTCAACGTGAAAATCCCTCCATGGCTTCTTGACGCCACCCCTCCATTTGTCAGTCATCATAGACACAAACTCCAGTGTGAGCAAATATCCAACGTCCTCCCTTACTAAGGTGCTGGATATATCGAAAAAGCTGCTGGACACAGGAACTGCCTTCCGCTTGGCAGTGAATTGAACTGTAGCTTGTGTTTACAATTCCTTCCTCACCCGACTGGTCCCCAAGCCTTATTGATAGCGAATTATGGAGACACAACACAGCATTCTGCCTTCCCGATAGAAACAAGTGCCTGGTGAGTCTGGCCAGAAACCCCACATGAGGATCAATCTGCTCGGCCCTATATCGGAGGGACCCTGATTTATAGGTTGCCCTGGCCACTAGTGCTGTGTCTGACAGAGCCTGAGCCCAGACCTAGTGTCAGTCACCAGAGTTTGAGCCCCACATCTAGCATTTGGGAATGCCATGGCTCAAGTATTTCATCTCTACCCATCCTTGGTATTCAGGCACCTGTCCCCAGACCTTTGCTGGAATCCCTGATAATGGGGCATCCTGAAGCACAATAGAGAACTCCTCCTTCTTCATATCAGGAAACTTGGCTGTTAGGATGGGTGTTCAACCCTGAAAGGGGGAGTCATTTACAAGTCCAGTGAGACCACACAAACTCCTCAGGGATGCCCTGGAGGCAAACAGGCCTTGTGACCCTCAGCCTGATAATGCTTTCAAACAATCCTTCTCTGTTGCACCACCATGAACCCGCATTGCAGGCCTAATATGCCCCTAAGCCCAAATCCTAGCACTTGTTGTGATGTCCCAGATGACATGAACCAGAGCCCGTCTCTGGAATCCCTGTTTTGGGGCACCCATAAGGTGGAAAACATCACTCTCCCCTTCCCCGAAAAAGCCACCAAACTATGGAGAGCCACCAGGATCCATAGAGAGGAAATGACTCCCATGGACCCATGAGACCACACCTGCATTCCAAGGCCATCCTGGACACACAATCCAGAGAGAAAAGCCTGTGCTACTGCCTTCCAGTCTCCCTAATTATAGTTCATGACAAGCTTCCCTCCAGGTCTATGCATTGGGCCTGTGATCACCTCGCCACTCACCCTAATTTGTATTTGTGTTTGCAGACTTCTCTCCCAAAACCATGGCTCACATGCCCACCAGAATGTGATCTCTGGAGCCACACCACAGAACTCTGGCTGCCAACCCCAAGGACACTGTGCATATCAGATTTGCCCAAACCTTCCAGATTAGGAGAAACCTGTGTGGCCCCTGAGCCCACACCAATATTGCCGGCCACTCGGGATGGAAATGTGCAGTCTGAAACACCCTTATCACCTACATCCAGGGAAATAGCCAAGTCAATGATCATGAGATAGATGATTGAATCTAAAATGCCCCTAGGCTCTCAATGGAACCCCATTAGGTTTTCAGGCATCTGTCCTCAGGGGCCTGTTCTGAAATACCAATCTATGACACATCATGTGGTCTCTGAGCCACACGACAGAACATCCCCTGTCCCCAGAAGAATACCATGCTCTTCGACCTGTGCCAAACCCTCAGGGTAGGAGAATCCTGCATGGCACCTTAGCAACCAGCACATTCTAAGTTCTCCCTGGTAACAAACAAGCATTGTGACCCATCTGCAAGAGATCCCATGTCAACTCAAGGCCTTGGCACTTTGTCCCAGAGCCACCAGAACGAATCTGCCATGTTCCTCAGCTGCAATTGTCAATGGAGGTGTGCTTTCCTGGCATCCATGCCGGAGAGCTCTTCTTCACAAACTTTCCACATGGGGAAACCTAGAGTAAACAAACCAGACTTCACCTACTCAGTACAAAGAAATGTTACTTTTTGCAGCAGTTCACAGGCCTCAGCATGTGAACTCCTCCATGGCCTCTTTATACCACCCCTCCACTTGTCGGTCATCATAGACAAAAACTCTAGTGTGAGCAAGCATCTGACATCCACCCTTATTCCAGTGCTGGATGTCTCGAGTAAACTGCTACAAATTGGAACTGCCTTCTGCTTGGCACTGAATTGAACCATAGCTTTTGTTTACAATTCCACCCAAAACTGACTGGTCCCCAAGCCCTCATGATTGGGAAATCTGGAGCCACAACACAGCATTCTGCCTTCCCTATTGAATGAACAAATGCCTGGGAATCTTCCCAAGAAACTCCACATGAGGATCAATCTGCTCCGCCCTCGAATCTACTCTGATATAAAGGCTGCCATGGCCACTAGCGCTGTGTCTGACAGAGCCTGAGCCCCGACCGAGTTTTAGGCCTCATATGTAGCATTTGGGATTGCTATGGCCCAAGTACGTCATCTCCACCCATCCTTGGTATTCAGGCACCTATCTCGAGACCTTGCTGGAAACCCTGCCAATGGGGCAACCTGAAGCACAGAGGAACCTGACGGAAGAGAACTCATCCTTCCTCATGGCAGGACATTTGGCTGTTGGGTTGGGTGTCCAACTCTCTAAGCGGGAGCCAGATATATGACCAATGAGACCACTCCAACTCCTCAGGGCCGCCATGGGAGCAAACAGGCATTGTGAGACTCAGCCTGATCAAGCTTTCAAACAATCCCTCTCAGTTGCACCATCATGATCCCGCATTGCAGGCCTCATACACCCCTAGGTGCAAATCTTAACCCTTGGTGGGAAGTCCCAGATGCCCAGAAAAAGAGCCTGTATCTGGAATCCCTGTTTTGGGGCACCCATAAGATGGAAAACAACACTCTTCCCTACCCCAAAAAAGCCACCAAACTATGAGCTGCACAGATCCAAAGAGAGGAAAAGTTTCCCATGGACCCATGAGACTATACCTGCATTCCGAGGCCATCCTGGACACACAATATAGAGTGAAAAGCCTGTGCTACTGCCTTCCAGTCACCCTAATTACAACTCCTGACAAGCTGCACTCCAGGTCTACTCATTGGGCCTGTGATTACCTTTCCACTAACCATAACCCACATTTGTGTTTGCAGACTTCTCTCCCAAAACCATGGCTCATATGCCCTCCAGGACAGGGTCTCTGGATCCACAACACATGAATGGGCCTGCCATCCCCAAGGAAACTGTGCCCGTCAAACCTGCCCAAACCTTCCAGTTTAGGAGAAACACGCAAGAGCCCTGAGCCCAACCCAATATTGTCCGCAGCACTGGACACAAATGCCAGTCTGAAACGCCCTGATCACCTACATCCAAGCAGAGAGCCATTTCAATGTTCCTGGGTCAGAAGATTGTACCTGACATGCTCCTAGGACGTCATTGAAACACTAGATTAGGTTTTCAGGCATCTGTCCTCAGGGTCCTGTTCTGAAATACCAACTTAGGATACAACATGTGGTCCCTGAGCCACACAATAGAATATCTCCTGTCCCCAGTAGGAAACCATGCCCTTCGACCTGTGCCAAACCCTCAGGATTGGAGAATCCTGCACAGCACCTTAGACACCAGCACAAACTCTAGTTTGTGTGTTGACCCATACCACAAGCTTTCCATCTGCTGGACAGTCGAGTCCTGTTGAATGGCTCCAGGATGTCCCATACGGAAAGACTGGAGAGCAGGATTCGAAGGATGGATGCCTGTACAGCATACCTCACGTTCCCATTGGCTCTTTGTGACAGGACATGTTTGAACTACTGGCTCTGGGGCGAGCTAACTAGGGGGCTGAATTGAAATGGACTCTCCTGTGGATGGGTCATAATGTGGGTTTGTGTGCATGGAGACCTTGGAATATGTTGGCAGCTCAGGGGCCATGAAGTATTCGCCTAACCGAAGGGTGTAATATTGCTCCAATTAAAAAGAGATCCCTATGTCGAGATGAGACAGGTTCTCTTTGGTGCCTCAGAAAAGCCCCAGATACTGGTCTTCAAACCAGTTCTCTGAGTAGAGACACCTGGAAACCAAAGCTAGGGTTCAGATTAGAGCCTAGATGCCTGTCCGTTTCAATCTTCTGTCTCTGGGGACACTGTCTGAGTATCTAAGTGGAGATAGTTGCTCAGCTGGTGTCAGAGTGCCCCTCTTAGTTTATGGCCAAGGCATGGCCTTGGAGACCTTATTGGATTCTCCTAATCTCTAGGGTTGTGGCCAATGGATTGGGTACAGTTTTCTTGGAGAGGACTGGCACAGTCCTTCAGTGTGTCTCCATAGGCCCTAGCCTGGAGGGTGTGTGGGTCCGGGCTGTGGGCACAGAAGTCTGAAAACACAAACTCGGCTTGGGTGCGGAGCCGAGAACATGGCAGGATAGACCCACAGACCGTGAGAGGAGATCCTCAGCTTATGAAAGAAGGGCAAATGGGAGGCAGTCACGCAAGTTTTTGTCTTTGGATGTTTTGTCTCCCATAGCCGTGGAATGTAGGGGTGACCTCAGGGGCTATGGAAGAGTCTTCCTCTCTGAGGAGTTGGTCCAGCTCTTAAGATTTTGGGGACATTTTGTGGGAAGGGTGGAGTCCTGCTGTCTGGCTCAGGTGTTCTTCCAGGAGAGGGACTCCAGATCACAGTCCTGGGTTCGAGCGAATGGAATACTCGAGCTCTTGTGAAGATTGGGATCATAGGGGCTTGGCAAGCCCCATATGCGGGCTCTTGGTCCAGGCCCTGAGAGACCTTACTTCGACATGGGGCCCATGCTGATGGTCCCAATGCGAATTTGTACCCAAGGAGGCACTCAAGTTTAGGCTTGGCCTCAGGGGCCATGAAGGTTTCTCCTACACTGAAGGTATGACTCCATGCCAACAGCAAGCTTTCCAGCCATGGGGAAGGAGAAGATCTGATTTGTGCATCAGTTACCCACGTTTGCCAGGATTTGATATAATATCTAGGGTCAGATGTCTGAAAACCTAGGTTGGGAAGAGATGACGGCATAAGGCCATGGCCTGTCTGATGTGCTTAGTGTGCAGCTAGCTGTTTCCTTGTCTGTCGGGACGTCAGGCTGTGTCAGACAGAGCATTACTGACCAGGGTAGCCTTTCCAGTTAGGGTGCGGTCGATGCCAGAGCAGGTTGGTTCTCATTTGTGGTTTCTGGAGAGCCCCATAGGGCAACGTTTTTCTTCTGGTGGGCAGGCAGAAAATTGTGTTGTGGTTCTGGAATTCCCAGTCTGGAGGGCTTGTTTGCCAGGAGTGTGAAGAGGGAAGTCTGAAAACACAAGCTAGCGTTAGGTTTGGGGCCGAGGGCATGGCAGGCCCACTCTGCAGAGACTGAATCAAGATCTCCTGCATCTGAGGTCAGGGCGAGTATCAGACGTTGCCTCAGGTTGGAGTTTGTGTCCATTATGGCCCCTTCCTGAAGGGGGTGGGGGCGTCATGAGGCCAGGGAGGTTTCCCAACGCTGGGAGTTGTGAGCTGCCCCAAACATCAAGGTTTCCTCTGTAGGACAGTCGAGTACTATGAGATGGTTCTAGGATGACCCCTACAGAAAGACTCGAGAGAAGGGGTCTAAGCATGAATGTCTGCAAATGCCACCTCACATTCCCACAGGCTGCTTGGGGCAAGGCAGGCTCAATCTGCAGGCTCTTGGGCGGGTTTCTCAGAGGGCTGAGTTGAAATGGACTCTCCTGAGGATGAGTCATACTGTGGGTTGGTGGCCATGGAGACCTTGGAATGTGGCGGTGGCTCAGGGACTCTGCAGGTTTCTCCAAATCGAAGGGTTTGACACAGCTCCAACAATGAAGCTTCCCATGTGGAGACGATAGTTGTTCTGTTTGGTGTCTCAGGAAAGCCCCAGATGCTGGTCTTCAAACCCAGGCCTCTGAGGAGTGACACCTGGAAACCAAAGCAAGAGTTCAGATTAGGGCCCAGGGGCCTGTCTGGTTCAGTCTACTGTCTCTGCCGACATCTGTCTGTGTTTCTGCATGGAGGTAGTTGCTCAGCTTGTGTCAGGATGCCTTTGTCCAGAGAGGCTTATAGTAGTGGGATGTCCTCGGGGGCCTTGAGGTTTCTCCTATTCTGTGGGGTTATGGGCAATGGAATGGGCATAGTCTCCTAGGAGAGAGCAGGACAGTCCTGTGGTGCGGCTCCAGAGGCCCCAGCCTGGCGGCTGTGTGGGCCAGGGCTGTGGGGACAGACATCCAAAAACACAAACTCGGCTGAGGTTTGGGGCTGAGGTTATGGCAGGAGTGATCTACAGTCCGTGAGGGGAGCTCATTGTGATTAGAAAGTAGGGCGAGTGAGAGGCGGTCGTTCAGGCTTATGTCTCTGGATGTTGTATTCATGATGGTCATTTAATGTAAGCATGGTCTCATGGACCATGGAAGTCTCCCTCTCTGGTGATTTGTCTGGCTCCCAAGAGATTGGGGTCATTTTGTGGGAAGGGAGGAGTCCTGTTTTCTGCCTCATGTGTCCCCACAATAGAGGGATTCTAGAGCAGAGCACTGGGTACATACAACTGGAATACCCACCCTCTGGTTAGGCCTGGGGTCCTATGGGCATGGCAAGCCCATATGCAGATTCTTGGTCCAGCCACTGAGAGACGTTACTTGAATAGTGGACTCATGCTGAGGGTCACAATGTGTGTTTGTGCCCAAGGTGGTCCTCAATATTGGGCGGGACCTCATTGAGCTTGCAGGTTTCTCCTACACTGAACCTTGGACATGCCAACCTCAGGGTTTCTTGCCATGGGGAAGGAGGAGTTTTGATTTCTGCATCACGTTCACCTCTGGGCATTAATTGGAGATAAGGTCTAGGTTCTGAAGCCTGAAAACCGAGGTTTGGAAGAGATGACGACCTAAGGCCATGGCGGGTCTGATGTGTTCAGTTTGGGGCCAGCTTTCTAGGTGTCGTTCAGGAGGTCTGCACTCAGGCTGTGCCAGACAGGGCATTCGTGCCCAGATACGCTGTATAATTGGGGTACAGTTGAGTGGCATGCAGAAGATAATTATTTGGGGTTTCTCCATAGCCCCATAGGGCAAAGTCTTTCTTCTGGAGGGCAGGCAGAGTGCTGCATTCTGGCTCCGGAACTGCCAAACTGGAGGCCTTGGGGCCAGGAATGCAAGGGTGTAAGTCTGAGAACAGAAGCTTTGCTTTGGTTTCAGGGCGAGGACATGGCAGGCACACTCTGCAGAGCTGAATCGAGATTTCATGCATCTGAGGTCAGGGCGAGGTTCATATGTTGGCTCAGGTTGGAGTTTCTGTCCATGATGGCCCCTTCATGAAGGGGGGTCATCACACCGCCATTGGTGTTTTCCCATGATGGCAGTAGTGAGATGCTCCAAACCACAAGGATTTTCTGTGGGTCAGTTGAAACCTGTTGGATGGCTCCAGGACATCCCATATGGAACAATTGCAGAGCAGGGTTCTAAGGATGGATGCCTGGGCATCCGGCCTCGCATTCCAATTGTCTCCTAGCGAAACAGCACGTTTGATTGCTGCCTATGATGTAGCAGCCGAGGGGGCTGAGTTGAAATGCATTCTCCTGAGGATCGGTCATAATGTGGGATTGTGTCCATGGAGACCTTGGAATGGGGCAGTGGGACCAGGGCTCTGAAGGATGCTCCTAACCAGAGGTTTTGACACAGCTCCAAGAAGCATTTTTCCCATGGGGAAACAAGATTTGTTCTCATTGGTGCTTCAGTAACCCCCAATATGCTGGTATTGGAAACCAGAACTCTGAGGAGAGATGCCTGGAAACCAAGGCAATGGATCTGATTAGGGCCTGGGGCCTGTCTGGTTTAATCTTCTCTCGGTTCATCTGTCTATGGGATTGAGTGGAGGTAGTTCCTCAGCTGGTGTCAGATTGCCCCTATTTGTCCTGGGCAGTCTACACTATTGGGATGGCCACTTTGACTTTGGAGGTTTCTCCTAATTTGCAAGTTTGTGGCCAATGAAATGGGCAGAATTCCTTTGGGGAGGGAAGGAACAATCCTGAAGTGTGGCTCTAGGGGCTCAAGCATGGAGGGTGTGTGGGTCAGAGCTGTGGGGACAGAAGTCTGAAAACAGAAACTCGTCTTAGGTTTGGGGACATAGGTATGGGATGCCCGATCTACAGACCTTGAGGAGAACTCTTCAGGATATGAACAAAGAGTGAGTGTGAGGCACTTTCTCAGGCTTTTGACTCTGGATTTTGTGTCACTGATGGCCGTGAAATGTAGGGGCGTCCTAATGGACCATGGGTGAGACTTCCTCTATGGGGATTTGGATGATCCCAATATTTTGGGGTCATTCCGTGGGATGGGAGAAGTCCATTCTGTTTTTTTTTTTTTTTTTTACCTCAGGTGTGCCACTAAAGAGGGATTCCAGAGCAGAACCCTGGGAAGGGGCGACTGGACAACCCGAACTCTGTATAAGATTAGGGGCTTAAGGGCATGGCAATCCCCATATGGGGTACCTTGGTCCAGCCACTGAGAGGTCTTACTTGAGTACAGTGCTCACACTGAGGGTCACAATGCATGTTTGTGCCCAATGTAGGCATCAAGCATGGGCGGGGACTCATGGGCCATGCTTGATTCTCCTACACTGAACTTTGGACAACATACGAACCACAAGGTTTCTTGCCATGGGGAAGGAGGAATTCTGATTTCTGCATCATGTTCACCCCTGGGCAGTGACTGGAGATAAGATCTAAGTTCTGAATCCAGAAAATCGAGGTTGGGATGAGATGATAACCTAAGGTCATGGAGGGTCCGATGTGCTCAGTGTGCGGTCAGCTTTCTGGGTGTTGTTCAGGAGGTATGGATTCAGGCTGTGTCAGACAGTGCATTAGTGCCCAGGTTAGACTGTATAATTTGGGTACAGTTGAGTTCCATGTAGGTTCATCCTCATTTATTGTGTCAGGGAAGCTCACTGGGGCAACATTTTTCTTCTGGTGGGCAGGCAGAGTGCAGCATTGTGGGTCCAGAATTGCCAAACTTGAGGGCGTCGGGACCAGGAGTGTGAGGACGTAAGTCTGAGATCATAAGCTAGACTTAAGTTTCAGGGCGAGGGCACGGCAGGCACCCTCTGCAGATCCGAATCAGAATCTCATTCATCTGAAGTCAGGACGAGGATCAGACTTAGGCGCAGGTTGGAGTTTCTGTCCATGATGGCCCCTTCATCAAAGGGGTGGAATCTCGAAGCCATGGAGGTTTTCCCACGTTGGGAGTTGTGGGATGCTCCAAACTGCAAGGATTCCTTCTGCGGGAAAATTGAGAACTGTTGGATGGCTCCAGGACATCCCATATGGAATGACTCCAGAGCCAGGTTCTAAGGATGGATGCCTGAGCAGACTGCCTCTTACACCAATTGTCTCCCTGCCACAAGACAGGTACGATCTGATGGCTATGCAGGAGCAATCGTGGGAGCTGAGTTGAAATGGACTCTCCTGAAGATGGGTCTTAATGTGTGTTTGTGTCCATGAGGACGTTGTAATGGGGTGGTGGCCCCAGGGCTCTAAAGGATTCTAACCAGAGATTTTGAAACAACTCGAAAGAGCAAGTTTTCCATGTGGAGACAAGATTTGTTCTAATTGGTGCCTCAGGAAACCCACATATGCTGGTATTAGAACCAGGCCTCTGAGGAGAGATACATAGAAACCACAGCAATGCATCCAATTAGGTCCTAGGAGCCTCTCTGGTTCAATCTTCTTCTCTGTCGACATCTGTCTATTTTATGAAATGGAGGTAGTTGCTCAGCTGGTATCAGACCGCTCCTGTTTGTCCGGGCGGCCTACACTATAGAGATGGCC
Organism: Mustela nivalis; assembly: GCF_964662115.1. Classification (NCBI taxonomy): domain Eukaryota; kingdom Metazoa; phylum Chordata; class Mammalia; order Carnivora; family Mustelidae; genus Mustela; species Mustela nivalis. The sequence continues at coordinate 988,144 of NW_028136466.1, forward strand.
TCGGGGACTTTGGAGGTTTCTCCTAAATTGTATGATTATGGACAATGGAATGGGCAGAATTCCTGTGGAGTGGGCAGGCACAGACCTGATGTGTGGCTCCAAGGGCCCAGCCTTGAGGGTGTGTGGGCAAGGACTGTGGGGACAGATGTCTGAAAACACAAACTCAGCTTAGGTTTGGGGACGTAGGTATGACAGGCCCGATTTACAGACTATGAGGAGAACTTTTTGGGATCTGAATAAAGGGTGAAAGTGTGACACTTGTCAGGCTTTTGCCCCTGGATTTTGTGTCAATGATGGCCGTGGAATGTCGAGGAGTCCTCATGGGCCATGGAAGAGTCTTTCTCTCTGTGGATTTGGCCAGATCCCAATTGTTTTGGGTTAATCTGTGGGATTCAGTTTTGTTAACTAAGGTGTCCCACCAAAAGAGGGATTCCAGAGCAGAGCCCTGGACAACAAGAAATCTAACTAAAAATACGGGCCTAGGGGCATGGCAAGCCCAATATGCCTTCTAATGGTCCAGCCACTGAGAGGCCTTCATTGAGGACAGAACTCATGCTGAGGGTCACAATGCGTGTTTATGCCCTCGTGGTACTCAAGCATGGGTGGGGACTCATGGTGCATGCTTGTTTCTCCTACACTGAATGATAGTCAACATGTCAACCACATGAGTTCTTGCCATGGGGAAGTATTAATTCTGATTTCTGCATGTCATTCACCCCTGGGTAGTGATTGGAGATAAGGTCTAGGTTGTGAAGTCTGAAAACCGACGTTGGGAAGAGATGACGACCTAAGGCCATGTCGGGTCCGATATGCTCAGCGTGGAGCCAGCTGTCTGGGTGTTGGTCGGGAGGTCCAAGCTTGGGCTGTGTCAGACAGGGCCTTAGTGCCCAGGGTAGATTGTATAATTGGGGTACAACTGAGTGCCGTGCAGGTTGATCTTTATTTGGCATTTCTGGGTAGCCCCAAGGGCAATGTTTTTCTTCTGGAGGACAGGCAGAGTGCTGCATTGTGGCTCCAGAATTTCCAAAGTGGATGCCTTGTGGACGGGGAGTGTGAGGACAGAAGTCTGAGAACACATGTTAGGCGTAGGTTCTGGGCGAGGGCACGGCAGGCCCCCTCTGCAGATCTGAATCGGGATATCATGAATCTGAAGTCAGGGCGAGGTTCAAACCTAGGCTTAGGTTTGAATTTCTGTCCATTCTGGCCACTTTATGAAGGGGACAGCATCTCCAGTTCATGGAGGTTTACCCACGATGGGAGTTGGGAGATGCTCCAAACAACAAGGATTCCTTCTGATCAACAATTGAGACCTTTTGTATCACTCCAGTACATACCATACAGAATGACACCAGAGCAGGGATCTAAGGATGGATGCATGGGAAGCCCGCCTCACATTGCAGTTGTCTCCTAGCAAATAGACAGGTTTGATATGCTGGCTCTGTCAGAGCAACCAAGGGGGCTGAGTTGAAATGGACTCTCCTGAGGATGGATGCTAATGTGGGTTTGTGTCCATGGAGACCTTGGAATGGGGCGTTGGCGCATGGGCCCTGAAGGATTCTCCTAACCGGAGGTTTTGAGACATCTCCAAAGAACAAGTTTCCCATGTGGAGACGAGATTTGTTCTGATTGGTGCCTCAGGAAACCCCCATATACTGTTATTGGAATATAGGCCTCTGAAGAGAGATAACTGGAAACCAAAGCAATGGCTCCGTTTAGAGCCTAGGGGCCTGTCCAGTTGAATCTTCTTCTCTGTGTACATCCATCTAAGGTATTAGTGGAGTTAGATGCTCAGCTGGTGTCAGATGGCCCTTGTTTGTCCCAGGCGGCCTACACTATTGTGAAGGCCTTGGGGACTTTGGAGGTTTCTCCTAATTTTATGATTATGGACAATGGAATGGGCAGAATTCCCGTGGAGAGGGAAGGCACAGTTTTGATATGTGGCTCCAGGGGCCCCAGCCTGCAGGGTGTGTGCACCAGGACTGTGGAGACAGAAGTCTAAAACACAAACTCAGTTTAGGTTTAGTGACGTAGGTATGGCAGGCCCGATCTACAGATCGTGAGGAGAATTCTTCCGGACATGAAGAAAGAGAGATTGTGAGGCACTTGTTCAGGCTTTTGTTTCTGTATTTTGTGACAACAATGGGCGTGGAATGTCGGGGAGGCCTCATGGGCCATGGACGAGTCTTCCGCTCTGTGGATTTGGCCTGATTCCAATTGTTTTGGGTCAAACTGTGGGATGGGAGGAGTCCTTTCAGTTTTGTTACCTCAGGTGTCCCACCAAAAGAGGGATTCCAAAGCCGAGCCCTGGGGAGGGGCGACTGGACAACCAGAAATCTGGTTAAAAATTGGGGCCTAGGGGCATGGCAAGCCCAATATGCTGTCTTTTGGTCCAGCCACTGAGAGGCCTTACTTGAGAACTGGGCTCACGTTGAGGGTCACAATGCATGTTTGTGACCGACTTGGTCCTCAAGCATCTGCAGGGCCTCATGGGCCACACTGGTTTCAACTACACTTTACGTTGGACAACATGCCAACCACAAGGTTTCTTGCCATGGGGAAGTTCTGATTCCTGCATCATGTTCAACCCTGGGTGGTGACTGGAGATAAGGTTTAGGTTCTGAAGCCTGAAAACCGAGGTTGGAAAGAGATGAAGACCTAAGGCCATGGCGGGTCCGATGTGCTCAGTGTGTGGCTAGCTGGGTGGGTGTGAGCCAGGAGGTTCGGTCTCAGGCTGTGCCAGAAAGGGCAGTAGTGCACAGGGCAGCCTGTATAATTGGGGTCCAGTCAAGTGGCATGCAGGTTGATTCTCATTTGTGAAATCTGGGTAGCCCCAGAGGGCAATGTTTTTCTTCCGGAAAGCAGGCAGAGTGCTGCCTTGTAGTTCTGGAATTGCCAAACTGGAGGGCTTGTGGGCCAGGAATGTGAGGATGGAAGTTGAGAACACAAACTAGACTTATGTTTATGGGCAAGGGCACGGCAGGCACACTCTGCAGAGCTGAATCAAGATGTCCTGCATCTGAAGTCAGGGCGAGGATCAGACGATCGCTCAGGTTGGAGCTTCTGTCCCTGATGGCCCCTTCATGAAGCGCAGGGGGCGGGATCACGAGGCCATGGAGGTTTTCCCACGATGGGAGTTGTGAGATGCTCCAAACAGTAAAGATTCTTCTGCGGGACTATTGAGACCTGTTGGTTGGCTCCAGGACTTCCCATACAGCATGATTCTGAGAATGGTTCTAAGTATGGATGGCTGGGAAGCCTGCCTCTCATTCCAATCATCTCCTAGCGACAAGACGGGTTAGATCTGCTGGATCAGGGGGAGCAACTGAGGGGGCTGAGTTGAAATGGACTCTCCTGTGGATGGGTCCTAATGTGGGTGTGTCTCCATGGAGACCTTGGAATGAGGAGCTGGCACCGGGAACCTGAAATGTCCTTCTAACCAGAGGCTTTGAGAGAGCTCCAACATGCAAGTTTCCCATGTGTAGACGAGATTTGTTCTGATGGGTGCCTCTGGAGAAGCCCTCAGCTGGTATTGTAAAACAGGCTTTTGAGGAGACATGCCTGTAAACCAAAGCTATGGATCCCATTATGGCCTGGGGTCCTGTCTGGTCAATCTTCTTCTCTGGGGACATCCATCTATGGTATGAGTGGAGGTAGATGCTCAGCTGGTGTCAGACGGCCCTTTTTTGTCCCGGACAACCTACACCATTGGTATGGCCTCAGGGAATTTGGAGGTTTCTCCTAATTTGTACGGTTTTGGATAATGGAATGGGCAGAATTCCCATGAATTGGTTAGGCACAGTCCTAATGTGTGGTTCCAGGGGCCCAGCCTGGAGGGTGTGTGGCCCAGGACTTTGAGGACAGAACTCAAAAAACACAAACTCAGCTTAGGTTTGGGGACGTAGGTATGGCACGGCCGAACTACAAATCATGAGAACTCTTCAGGATATGAAGAAAGAGCGAGTCTGAGGCGCTTGCTCAGGCTTTTGTCTCTGGATTTTGTATCAGCGATGGCCGTGGAATGTCGGGGAGGCCTCATGGGCCATGGACGAATCTTCCTCTCTGTGGATTTTGACCTTTCCCAATTCTTTTTCGTAAATCTGTGGGATGGGAGGACTCCTTTCAGGTTTGTTACCTGAGGTTCCCACCAGGAGGAATTCCAAAGCAGAGCCCTGGGGAAGAGTGAAGGGACAACCCGAACTATGGTTAAAAATTGGGGTCTAGGGGCATGGCAAGCCCAATATGCTGTTTCTTCATGCAGCCACTGAGAGGCCTTGCCTGAGGACCGGGCACAGGGTGAGGGTCACAATGTGTGTTTGTGACCAATGTGGCCCTCAAGCATGGGCTGGGTCTCATGTGCCACACTGGTTTCAACTACACTGAACATTGGACAACATGCCAAACATGAGGTTTCTTGCCAAGGGAACGAGTTCGGATTTCTGCAACATTTTCAAACCTGGGCAGTGATTGGAGATAAGGTCAAGGTTCTGAAGCCTGAAAACCGAGGTTGGGTAGAGATGACGACCTAAGGCCATGGCGGGTCCGATGTGCTCAGTGTGCAGCCAGCTGTCTGGGTGGGGCCAGGAGTTCCAGGCTCAGGCTGTTTCCGAATGGGCAATTGTGCCCACTTCAGCCTATATATTTGGTGTACAGCCAAATGGCGTGCAGGTTGATCCTCATTTGGGGTTTCTGGGTAGCCCCAGAGGGCAATGTTCTTCTTCCAGGGAGCAGGCAGAGTGCCGCATTGTAGTTCTGGATTGCCAAACAGGAGGGCTTGTGGGCCAGTAATCTGAGGACTGAAGTCTGAGAACACAGGCTAGGCTTAGTTTTTATGGGTGAGGACATGACAGGCACAATCTACAGACCTGAATCGAGATCACGTGCATCTGAAGTCAGGGTGAGGATCAGATGATCTTCACGTTAAACTTTCTGTCCCTGATGGCCCCTTCATGAAGGGGGGGAATCACGAGGCCATGGGGGTTTTCGCACGATGGGATTTGTGAGAAGCTCCAAACTGCAAAGATTCTTCTCCAGGACAATTGAGACCTGTTAGTTGGCGCCAGGCCAAGGATTCCAAGCATGGTTCTGAGGATGGATGGCTGTGTACCCCACCTCGCATTCCAATTTTCTCCTAGCTACAAGAAAGGTTAGATCTGCTGGATCTGGGGGAGCAACCGAGGAGGCTGAGTTGAAATGGACTCTCCTGTGGATGTGTCCTAATATGTTTTTGTGTCTATGGAGACCTTGGAATGAAGTGGTGGCACTGGGTCCCTGATGGGTTCTTCTAACAGAGACTTTGACACAGCTCCACCGTGCAAGTTTCCCATGTGTAGATGAGATTTGTTCTGATGGGTGAGTCAAGAAACAGCCATATGCTGGTATTGAAATCCAGGCCTCTGAGGAGACATGTCTGGAAATCATAGCAATGGATCGGATTAGTGCCTAGTGGCCTGTTCATTCCTTTTTTCTTCTGGGGACATCAGATTGATCCTCATTTGGGTATCTGGGTAGCCCCAAGGGCAATGTTTTTCTTCCTGAAGGCTGGCAGAGTGCTGCATTATAGTTATGGTTTGCAAACTGGAGGCTTGTGGGCCAGTAGTCTGAGGACGGAAATCTGAGAACACAAGCTAGGCTTAGGTTTCTGGGTGAGGACTAGGCAGGAACAATCTACAGACCTGAATCGAGATCTCGTGCTTCTGAAGTCAGGGCGAGGATCAGAGGATCGCTCAGGTTGGTGTTTCTGACCCTGATGGCCCCTTCATGAAGGGGCGGGGTCACGAGGTCGTGGGGGTTTTCCCACGATGTTAGTTGTGAGAAGCCCCAAACTGCAAAGATTCTTGTGCAGGACAATTGAGACATGTTGGTTGGCTCCAGGCCAACGATTCCGAGCAGGGTTCTAAGGATGGATGCCTGGGTAGCCCACCTTGCATTCCAATTGTGTCTTAGCAACAAGACAGGTTATATCTGCTGGATCTTGGGGAGCAATCTGGATCTGCGTTGAAATGAACTCTCCTGTGGATGGATCCTAATATGTTTTTGTGTCTATGGAGACCTTGGAATGAAGCGGTTTCACTGGGGTCCTGAAGGGTTTTTTCAAACAGAGGTTTTGGCACAGCTCCAACGTGCAAGTTTCCCATATGTAGATGAGATTTGTTCTGACGGATGAGTCAGGAAACAGCCATATGCTGGTATTGAAATCCAGGCCTCTGAGGAGAGATGACTGGATACCACAACAATGAATCCGAATAGTGCCTAGGGGCCTGTTTGTACCTTTTTACCTCTGGGGACATCAGTCTATGTGTCTGAGTGCATGTAGGTGCTCAGATGGGCTCAGATTGCCCCTGTTTGTCCTGGGAAGCCACCACTATTGGGATGGCCTCAGGGAGTTTGGAGGTTTATCTTATTAGTAGGTTGTGGCCATTGGAATGGGCACATACAATTCCCTTGGAGAGGGCAAGTACAGTCCTCAGGTTTGGCTCCAGGGGCCTGAGCCTGTAGGGTGTGTAGGCAGAGCTGTTTGGACAGTTGTCTGAAAACACAAACTCGGCTTATGTTTCGGGTCATAGGTATGGCAGGATTGATCTACAGACCATGAGGAGAACACTTCGGGATATGAAAAAAGGGCGAGTGTGAGGCTCTTGCTCAAGTGTTTGTCTCTGGATATCGTGTCACTCATGGTCGTGAAATTGCCGGGTGACTTCATGGGAAATGGACGAGTCTTACTCTCTGGGGGTTTGGCTCCGTCGCAAGATTTTGGGGTCATTCTGTGGGATGGAAGAAGTCCGTTTTGTTGTTGTTGTTGATTTACTTTGTTTTGTTTTTTAACCTCAGATGTCCCACCGAATGAGGGATTCCCGAGTAGAGCCCTGGGGAGGGCCGACTGGACAACCAGAAATCTGGTTACAAATTTGGGCCTAGGGACATGTCAAGCCCATTATGACATCTAATGTTCGAGCCACTGAGAGGACTTACTAGAGCACAGGACTCACGCTGAGGGTCACAATGCGTGTTTATGTCCACATCGCAAACAAAAATGGGCGGGGCCTCATTTTGAATCCTGGTTTCTCCTACACTGAACGTTGGACAACATGCCAACCATAAGATTTCTTGCCTTGGGTAAGGAAGAGTTCTGATTTCTGCATCACAGGCACCCCTGGGAAGTGATTGGAGATAAGGTCTATGTTCGGAAGCCTGAAAGCTGAGGTAGGTAAGAGATGATGAACTAAGGCCATGGCGGGTCTGATGTTCTCAGTGTGTGGTCAGCTGTCTGTGTGTTGTTCAGGAGGTCCGGGCTCAGGTTGTGTCATACAGTGCATTAGTGCCCAGGTTAGACTATATAATTTGGGTACAGTCGAGTGCCATGTAGATTTATCCTCATATAAGTTATCTGGGCAGCTCATTAGGCAAAATTTGTTTTCTAGAGGGCAGGCAGAGTGCTTCATTGTCGGTCCGGAATTGCCAAACTTGAGGGCTTCGTGTCCAGGAGTGTGAGGACGGAAGTCTGAGAACACAAGCTAGACTTGGGTTTCAGGACGAGGACACGGCAGGGAACACTGTAGATCTGAACCAATATCTCATGCATCTGAAGTCAGGGCGAGGATCAGACGTTGGCTCAGGTTGGAGTTTCTGTGCATGACTGCCCCTTCATGAACGGAGCGGAAACTCAAGGCCATGGAGGTTTCCCACGTTGGGAGTTTTGGGATGCCCCCTTCAAGGATTCCTTCTGCGGGACAATTGAGACCTGTTGGGCAGCTTCAGGACATCCCATATGGAATGAATCCAGGGCACCGTTCGAGGATGGATGTCTGGGAAGGCGGCCTCGCATTCCAATTGTCTCCTAGCAACAAGACAGTTTAGATCTGATTGCTCTGAGGGAGCAACAGGGGTGGCTGACTTAAAATGGACTTTCCTGAGGATGGGTCCTAATGTGTGTTTGTGTCCATGAGGGCCTTAAAATGGGGCGGTGGCACCGGGACACTGAAGTATTCTCCTAAGCTTTTGACATAGCTCGATGCACAAGTTTCCTTGTGGAGACGAGATTTGTTCTGATGGGTGCCTCGGGAAAAACCCTATGCTGGTATTGGAAACGAGGTTTTGAGGAGACATGCCTGTAAACCAAAGGAATGTATCTGATTATGGCCTACGGTCCTGTCTGGTTCAATCTTCTTCTCAGGGGACATCCATCTATGGTATGGGTGGAGGTAGATGCTCAGCTGGTATCAGACCACCCTTGTTTGTCCCGGGCGACATGCACTATTGGGATGGCCTCAGGGATTGGAGGGTTCTCCTAATTTTACGGTTTTGGACAATGAAATGGTCAGAATTCCCATGGATTGGGTAGGCACAGTCTAATGTGTGACTCCAGGGGCCCCAGCCTGGAGGGTGTGTGGCCCAGGACTTTGAGGACAGAAGTCTGAAAACACAAACTCAACTTAGGTTTGGGACGTAGGTATGGCAGGCCCGATCTATAAACCATGAGAAGAACTCTTCAGGATATGAAGAAAGAGCGAGTCTGAGGCACTTGCTCATGCTTTTGTCTCTGGATTTTGTATCAGCTATGGCCGTGGAATGTCGGTGAAGTCTCATTGGCCATGGACGAATCTTCCTCTCTGTGGATTTGGCCCGATCCCAATTGTTTTTCGTCAATCTGTGGAATGGGAGGACTCCTTTCAGGTTGGTTACCTCAGGTGTCCCGCCAAAAGAGGAATTTTAAAGAAGAGCCCTGGGGAAAAGTGAAGGGACAACCCGAACTATGGGTAAAATTTTGGGCCTAGGGGCATGGCAAGCCCAATATGCTGTCTCTTCATCCAGCCCCTGAGAGGCCTTACCTGAGGACTGGGATCAGGGTGAGGGTCACAATGTGTGTTTGTGACCAATGTGGCCCGCAACCATCGGCGGGGCCTCATGGGCCACACTGTTTTCAAATACACTGAACATTGGACAACATGCCAACCACATGGTTTCCTGCCACGGGGAAGGAGTTGTGATTTCTGCATCACTTTCAAGTCTGGGCAGTGATTGGAGATAAGGTCTAGGTTCTGAAACTTGACAACCGAGGTTGGGAAGAGATGACGACCTAAGGGCAAGGCGGGTACGATGTGCTCAGTGAGCGGCCAGCTTTTTGGGGTGGGGGCAGGAAATCCAGGCTCAGGCTGTGTCAGAAAGGGCAAGAGTGCACAGGTCAGCCTATATATTTGGGGTACAGTCGAATGGCGTGCAGGTTGATCCCCATTTGGGGTTACTGGGTAGCCCCAGAAGGCAATGTTTTTCTTCCTGAGGGCAGGCAGAGTGCTGCATTATAGTTCTGGTTTGCAAACTGGAGGCTTGTGGGCCAGCAGTCTGAGGACGGAAATCTGAGAACACAAGCTAGGCTTAGGTTTATAGGTGAGGACAAGGCAGGAACAATCTACAGACCTGAATCGAGATCTCGTGCTTCTGAAGTCAAGGGGAGGATCAGATGATCTCTCAGGTTGGTGTTTCTGTCCCTGATGGCCCCTTCATGATGGGGGGGGTCACGAGGCCATGGGGGTTTTCCCTCGATGTTAGTTGTGAGAAGCACCAAACTGCTAAGATTCTTCTGCAGGACAATTGAGACCTGTTGGTTGGCTCCAGGCCAACGATTCCAAGCAGGGTTCTAAGGATGGACGGTTGGGTAGCCCACCTCGCATTCGAATTGTGTCCTAGCAACAAGACAGGTTAGATCTGCTGGATCTGGGGGAGTAACCAAGGAAGCTGAGTTGAAATGGACTCTCTTGTGGATGGGTCCTAATGTGTTTTTGTATCTATGGAGACCTTGGAATGAAGCGGTTGCACTGGGGTCCTGAAGGGTTTTTCCAAAGATAGGCTTTGACACAGCTCCAACGTGCAAGTTGCCCATATGTAGATGAGATTTGTTATGACGGTTGAGTCAAGAAACAGCCATACGCTGGTATTGAAATCCAGGCCTCTGAAAAGAGATGACTGGATAACACAGCAATGGATCCGTTTAGTGCCTAGGGGCCTGTTCATTCCGTTTTATCTCTCGGGACATCAGTCTATGCGTCTGAGTGCAGGTAGGTGCTCAGATGGGCTCAGATTGCCCCTGTTTGTCCTGGGAAGCCACCACTATTGGGATGGCCTCAGGCAGTTTGGAGGTTTATCTATTAGTACGGTTGTGGCCATTGGAATGGGCACATACAATTCCCTTGGAGCGGGCAAGTACAGTCCTCAGGTTTGGCTCCAGGGGCCTGAGCCTGTAGGGTGTGTAGGCCAGAGCTGTTTGGACAGTTGTCTGAAAACACAAACTCGGCTTATGTTTCAGGTCATAGGTATGGCAGGACTGATCTACAAACCATGAGGAGAACTCTTCGGGATATGAAAAAAGGGCGAGTGTGAGGCTCTTGCTCAAGTGTTTGTCTCTGGATATCGTGTCACTCATGGTCGTGAAATTTCCGGGTGACTTCATGGGAAATGGATGAGTCTTACTCTCTGGGGGTTTGGCCCCTTCGCAATATTTTGGGGTCATTCTATGGGATGGTAGAAGTCCGATTTGTTGTTGTTGTTGATTTACTTTGTTTTGTTTTTTAACCTCAGGTGTCCAACCAAATGAGGGATTCCAGAGTAGTGCCCTGGGGAGGGCCGAATGGACAACCAGAAATCTGGTTACAAATTGGGGCCTAGGGACATGTCAAGCCCATTATGACATCTAATGGTCCAGCAACTGAGAGGACTTACTAGAGTACAGGACTCACCCTGTGGGTCACAATGCGTGTTTATATCCTCTTCGCACCAAGCATTGGCGGTGCCACAGGGTGAATGTTGGTTTCTCCTACACTGAACGTTGGACAACATGCCAACCACAAGGTTTCTTGCCATGGGTAAGGAAGAGTTCTGATTCCTGCATCACAGGCACCCCTGGGCAGTGATTGGAGATAATGTCTAGGTTCTGAAGCCTGAAAACTGAGGTAGGGAAGAGTTGATGACCTAAGGCCATGGCGGGTCTGATGTGCTCAGTGTGCGGTCAGCTGTCTGGGTGTTGGTCAGGAGGTCCGGGCTTAGGTTGTGTCAGATAGTGCATTAGTGCCCAGGTTAGACTATATAATTTGGGTACAGTCGAGTGCCATGTAGATTTATCCTCATATAAGTTATCTGGGCATCTCATTAGGCAAAATTTTTTTTCTAGAGGGCAGGAGAGTGCTGCATTGTGGGTCCGGAATTGCCAAACTTCAGGGCTTCGGGGCCTGGAGTGTGAGGACGGAAGTCTGAGAACACAAGCTAGACTTGGGTTTCAGGGCCAGGGCACGGCAGGTACCCCAGTAGATCTGAACCAATATCTCATGCATCTGAAGTCAGGGCGAGGATCAGACGTTGGCTCAGGTTGGAGTTTCTGTGCATGACGTCCCCTTCATGAAGGGAGTGGAATTTCGAGGCCATGGAGTTTTTCCCACGTTGGGAATTGTGGGATGCCTACTTCAAGGATTCCTTCTGCGGGACAATTGAGACTTGTTGGGCAGCTCCAGGACATCCCATATGGAATGACTCCAGGGCACCGTTCGAGGATGGATGCCTGGGGAGCCCGACACGCATTCCAATTTTCTCCTAGCAACAAGCCAGTTTAGATCTGATGGCTCTGCAGGAGCAAACGGGGTGGCTGACTTGAAATGGACTTTCCTGAGGATGGGTCCTAATGTGTGTTTGTGTCCATGAGGGCCTTAAAATTGGGCAGTGGCACCGGGACCCTGAAGTATTCTCCTAAGCTTTTGACATAGCTCGATGCACAAGTTTCCTTGTGGAGACGAGATTTGTTCTAATGGGTGCCTCAGGAAAACCCCTTTGCTCTTATTGGAATCCAGGCTTTTGAGGAGACATGCCTGTAAACCAAAGCAATGTATCCGATTATGGCCTAGGGTCCTGTCTGGTTCAATCTTCTTCTCAGGGGACATCCATGAAGGGTATAAGTGGAGGTAGATAATCCCCTGGTATCAGACCGCCCTTTTTTGTCCCGGGCGACCTGCACTATTGGGATGGATTCAGGGATTTGGAGGGTTCTCCTTTTTACGGTTTTGGACAATGGAATGGGCAGAATTCCCATGGATTGGGTAGGCACAGTCTAATGTGTGACTCCAGGGGCCCCAGCCTTGAGGGTGTGTGGCCCAGGACTTTGAGGAAAGAAGTCTTAAAACACAAACTCAGCTTAGGTATGGGGACGTAGGTATGGCAGGCCCGATATAAACCATGAAGACGTCTTCAGGATATGAGGAAAGAGCGAGTCTGAGGCACTTGCTCAGGCTTTTGTCTCTGGCTTTTTTATCAGCGATGGCCTTTGAATGTCGGGGAAGCCTCATGGGCCATGGACGAATCATCCTCTTTGTGGATTTGGCCTGATCCTAATTGTTTTTCTTCAATCTGTGGAATGGGAGGACTCCTTTCAGGTTGGTTACCTCAGGTGTCCCGCCAAAAGAGGAATTCCAAAGAAGAGCCCTGGGGAAAAGTGAAGGGACTACCCGAACTATGGGTCAAATTTTGGGCCTAGGGGCATGGCAAGCCCAATATGCTGTCTCTTCATCCAGGCACTGAGAGACCTTACCTGAGGACTGGGATCAGGGTGAGGGTCACAATGTGTTTTTGTGACCCATGTGGCCCACAAATATGGGCTGGGCCTCATGGGCCACACTGTTTTCAGCTACACTGAACGTTGGACAACATGCAAACCACATGGTTTCTTGCCACGGGGAAGGAGTTGTGATTTCTGCATCAATTTCAAGCCTGGGCAGTGATTGTAGATAAGGTCTAGGTTCTGAAACTTGACAACCGAGGTTGGGAAGAGAGGACGACCTAAGTAAGGCCATGTCGGGTCTGATGTGCTCAGTGTCTGGAGAGCTTTCTGTGTGGGGCCAGGAAGTCCAGGCTCAGGCTGTGTAAGAAAGGGCAATAGTGCCCAGGTCAGCCTATATATTTGGGGGACTGTCGAATGGTGTGCAACTTGATCCTCATTTGGTGTTTCTGGGTAGCCCCAGAGGGCAATGTTTTTCTTCCTGAGGGCAGGCAGAGTGCTGCATTATAGTTCTGGTTTGCAAACTGGAGGCTTGTGGGCCAGTAGTCTGAGGATGGAAATCTGAGAACACAAGCTAGGCTTAGGTTTCTGGGTGAGGACAAGGCAGGAACAATCTACAGACCTGAATCGAGATCTCGTGCTTCTGAAGTCAAGGAGAGGATCAGAAGATCGCTCAGTTTGGTGTTTCTGTCCTGATGGCCCCTTCATGAAAGGGAGGGGGGTTCACGAGGCCATGGGGGTTTTCCACGATGGGAGTTGTGAGAAGCTCCAAACTGCAAAGATTCTTCTGCAGGACATTGAGACCTGTTGGTTGGCTCCAGGCCAACGATTCCGAGCAGGGTTCTAAGATGGATGGCTGGGTAGCCCACCTTGCATTCCAATTGTGTCCTAGCAACAAGACAGGTTAGATCTGCTGGATCTGGGGGAGCAACCCAGGAGGCTGAGTATAAATGGACTCTCCTGTGGATGTGTCCTAATATGTTTTTGTGTCTATGGAGACCTTGGAATGAAGCAGTGACACTGGGGTCCTGACGGGTTTTTCCAAACAGAGGGTTGACACAGCTCCAACGTGCAGGTTTCCCATATGTAGATGAGATTTGCTCTGACGGGAGAGTCAAGAAACAGGCATATGCTGGTATTGAAATCCAGGCCTCTGAGGAGAGATGCCTGGAAAACAAAGCAATGGATCCGCTTAGTGCTTAGGAGCCTGTTCGTTCCTTTTTACCTCTGGGGACATCAGTCTACGGGTCTGAGTTAAGGTAGGTGCTCAGATGGGCTCAGATTGCCCCTCCTTGTCCTGGGAAGCCACAAATATTGGGATGGCCTCAGGGAATTTGGAGGTTTATCCTATTAGTAGGGTTGTGGCCATTGGAATGGGCACATACAATTCCCTTGGAAAAAGCAAGTACTGTCCTCAGGGTTGGCTCCAGGGGCTTGAGCCTGTCGGGTGTGTAGGCCAGAGCTGTTTGGACAGTTGTCTGAAAACACAAACTCGGCTTATGTTTCGGGTCATAGGAATGGCAGGACTGATCTACAGACCATGAGGAGAACTCTTCGGGATATGACAAAAGGGCGAGTGTGAGGCTCTTGCTCAAGTTTTTGTCTCTGGATATCGTGTCACTCATGGTCGTGAAATTGCCGGGTGACTTCATGGGAAATGGACGAGTCTTACTCTCTGGAGGTTCGGCCCCGTGCAAAGAGTTTGGGGTCATACTGGGGATGGAAGAAGTCCGTTTTTTTGTTGTTGTTGATTTGTTTCCTTTTGTGTTTCAACCTCAGATGTCCCACCTAATGAGGGATTCCAGAGTAGAGCCCTGGGGAGGGGAGACTGGACAACCAGAAATCTGGTAAAAATTGGGGCCTAGGGACATGTCAAGCCCATTATGACATCTAATGATCCAGCCACTGAGAGGAATTCCTAGAGGACAGGACTCACGCTGAGGTCACAATGTGTGTTTAAGCTCTCGTCGCACTCAAGAATGGGCGGGGCCTCATTGTGAATACTTTTTTCTCCTACACTGAATGTTGGACAACATGCCAACCACAAGGTTTCTTGCCATGGGTCAGGAAGAGTTATGATTTCTGCATCACAGTCACCCGTGGGCAGTGATTGGAGATAAGGTCTAGGTTCTGAAGACTGAAAACTGAGGTAGGGAAGAGATGATGACATAAGGCCATGGCGGGTCTGATGTGCTCAGTGTGCGGTCAGCTGTCTGGGAGTTGGTCAAACGGTCTGGGCTCCGGTTGTGTCAGACAGTGCATTAGTGCCCAGGTTAGACTATATAATTTGGGTAGAGGCGAGTGCTGTGTAGGTTTATCCTCATTTAAGCTGCCTGGGCAGCTCATTAGGCAATATATTTTTTCTAGAGGGCAGGCAGAGTGCTTCATTTTCGGTCCAGAATTGCCAAACTTGAGGGCTTCGGGGCCAGGAGAGTGAGGACGGAAGTCTGAGAACACAAGCTAGACTTCGAATTCAGTGTGAGGGCACGGCAGGTACCCCCTGCAGATTTGAACCAATATCTCATGCATCTAAAGTCAGGGCGAGGATCAGACGATGGCTCAGTTTGGAGTTTCTGTGCATGACGGCCCCTTCATGAAGGGAGCGGAATCTCGAGGCCATGGAGGTTTTCCCACGTTGGGAGTTGTGGGATGCCCCCTTCAAGGATCCCTTCTGCGGGACAATTGAGAACTGTTGGACAGCACCTGGGCATCCCGTATGGAATGACACCAGGGCACCGTTAGAGGATGGATGCCTGGGAAGTCCGCCTCGGATTCCAATTGCCTCCTAGCAACGAGACAGTTTAGAAAGAATAAATCTGCAGGAGCAAACGGGGTGGCTGAGTTGAAATGGACTTTCCTGAGGATGGGTCCTAATGTGTGTTTGTTTCCATGAGGGCCTTGGAATGATGCGGTGGCACCGGGACCCTGAAGTATTCTCCTAAGCTTTTGACATAGCTCCAATGCACAAGTTTCCTTGTGGAGACGAGATTCGTTCTGATAGGTGCCTTAGGAAATCCCCTCTGCTAGTATTGGAATCCAGGCTTTTGAGGAGACATGCCTGTAAACCAAAGAAATGGATCCGATAATGGCCTCGGGTCCTGTCTGGTTCAATCTTCTTCTCTGGGGACATCCATCTATGGTATGAGTGGAGGTAGATGCTCAGCTGGTATCAACCGCCCTTTTTTGTCCCGGGCGACCTGCACGATTGGGATGGCCTCAGGGACTTTGGATGGTTCTCCTAATTTAGGCGATTTTTGACAATGGAATGGGCAGAATTCCCATGGAATGTGTAGGCGCAGTCCTAATGTATGACTCCAGGGGCCCCAGCCTGGAGGGAGTGTGGCCCAGGATTTGAGGACAGAAGTCTGAAAACACAAACTCAGCTTAGGTTTGGGGACGTATGTATGGCACGGCCGATCTAAAAACCATGAGAAGTACTCTTCAGGATATGAAGAATGAGCGAGTCTGAGGTGCTTGCTCAGGCTTTTATCTCTGGATTTTGTATCAGCGATGGCCGTGGAGTGTTGGGGAGGCCTCATGGGCCATGGACGAATCTTCCTCTCTGTGGATTTGGCGCGATTTCAATTGTTTGTCGTCAATCTGTGGGATGGGAGGACTCCTTTCAGGTTTGTAAACTCAGGTATCCCACCAAAAGAGGAATTACAAAGCAGAGCCCTGGGGAAGAGAGAAGGGACAACCCGAACTATGGTTAAAAATTGGGGCCTAGGGTCATGGCAAGCCCAATATGCTGTCTCTTCATCCAGGCCCTGAGAGGCCTTAACTGAGGACTGGGCTCAGGCTGAGGGTCACAATGTGTGTTTGTGACCAATGTGGCCCGCAAGCATGGCCTGGGCTTCATGGCCACACTGGTTCCAACTACACTGAACGTTGGACAACCTTCCAAACACAAGGTTTCTTGCCATGGAGAAAGAGCTCTGATTTCTGCATCATTTTCAAACCAGGGCAGTGATTGGAGATCAGGTCTAGGTTCTGAAGCCTGGAAACCGAGGTTGAGAAGAGATGACGACCTAAGGCCATGGCGTGTCCGATTGGCTAAGTGTGTGGCCAGCTGTCTGGGTGGGGCCAGGAGGTCCAGGCTCAGGCCGGGTCAGAAAGTGCAATAGGGCCCAGGTAAGTCTATATATTTGGGGTACAGCCGAATGGCGTGAAGGTTGATCCTCATTTGGGGTTTCTGGTTAGCCCCAGAGGGCAATGTTTTTCTTCTGAAGGGCAGGCAGAGTGTGGCATTGTAGTTCTGGATTGCCAAACAGGAGGGCTTGTGGGCCAGTAGTCTGAGGATGGAAGTCTGAGAACCCAAACTAGGCCAAGGTTTCTGGTGAGGAAATGGCAGGCACAATCTACAGACCTCAATCGAGATCTCGTGCACCTGAAGTCAGGGCAAGGATCAGACGATCGCTCAGGTTGGACTTTCTGTCCCTGATGGCCCCTTCTTGAAGGGGGGGGTGGATCACGAGGCCATGGGGGTTTTCCCACGATGGGAGTTGTGAGAAGCTCCAAGCTGCAAAGATTCTTCTGCAGGACAATTGAGACCTGTTGGTTGGCTCCAGGCCAACGATTCCGAGCAGGGTTCAAAGGATGGATGGCTGGGTAGCCCACCTCGCATTCCAATTGTCTCCAAGCAACAAGAAAGGTTAGATCTGCTGGATGAGGGGGGAGCAACCGAGGAGGCTGAGTTGAAATGGACTCTCCTGTGGATGTGTCCTAATATGTTTTTGTGTCTATGGAGACCTTGGAATGAAGCGGTGGCACTGGGGCCCTGAAGGCTTCTCCTAAACAGAGGCTTTGACCCAGCTCCAACGTGCATGTTTCCCATGTGTAGATGAGATTTGTTCTGATGGGTGAGTCAGAAAAAGCCATATGATGGTATTGAAATCCAGGCCTCTGAGGAGAGATGCCTGGAAACCAAAGCAATGGATCCTATTAGTTCCTAGGGGCCTGTTCGTTCCTTTTTACCTCTGGAGACATCAGTCTACGGGTCTGAGTGCAGGTAGGTGCTCAGTTGGACTCAGATTGCCCCTGTTTGTCCTGAGAAGCCACAACTATTGGGATGGCCTCAGGGACTTTGGAGATTTATCCTATTAGTAGGGTTGTGGCCATTGGAATGGGCACATACAATTCCCTTGGAAAGGGCAAGTACAGTCCTCAGGTTTGGCTACAGTGACTTGAGCCTGTAGCGGGTGTACACCAGACCTGTTTGGACAGTTGTCTGAAAACACAAACTCGGCTTATGTTTCAGGTCATAGGTATGGCAGGACTGATCTACAGACCATGAGGAGAACTCTTCGGGATATGAAAAAAGGGCGATTGTGAGGTTCTTGCTCAAGTTTTTTTCTCTGGATATCGTGTCACTCATGGTCGTGAAATTGCCGGATGACTTCATGGGAAATGGACGAGTCTTACTCTCTGGGGTTCCGGCCCCGTCCAAAGAGTTTGGGGTCATTCTGGGGATGGAAGAAGTCCGTTTTTTTGTTGTTGTTGATTTGTTTCCTTTTGTGTTTCAACCTCAGATGTCCCACCTAATGAGGGATTCCAGAGTGGAGCCCTGGGGAGGGGCGACTGGACAACCAGAAATCTGGTAAAAATTGGGGCCTAGGGACATGTCAAGCCCATTATGACATCTAATGATCCAGCCACTGAGAGGATTCCTAGAGGACAGGACCCTCGCTGAGGTCACAATGTGTGTTTATGCTCTCGTCGCACTCAAGAATGGGCGGGGCCTCATTGTGAATACTTTTTTCTCCTACACTGAACGTTGGACAACATGCCAACCACAAGGTTTCTTGCCATGGGTCAGGAAGAGTTATGATTTCTGCATCACAGTCACCCGTGGGCAGTGATTGGAGATAAGGTCTAGGTTCTGAAGACTGAAAACTGAGGTAGGGAAGAGATGATGACATAAGGCCATGGCGGGTCTGATGTGCTCAGTGTGCGGTCAGCTGTCTGGGAGTTGGTCAAACGGTCTGGGCTCCGGTTGTGTCAGACAGTGCATTAGTGCCCAGGTTAGACTATATAATTTGGGTAGAGGCGAGTGCTGTGTAGGTTTATCCTCATTTAAGCTGCCTGGGCAGCTCACTAGGCAATATATTTTTTCTAGAGGGCAGGCAGAGTGCTTCATTTTCGGTCCAGAATTGCCAAACTTGAGGGCTTCGGGGCCAGGAGAGTGAGGACGGAAGTCTGAGAACACAAGCTAGACTTCGGATTCAGTGTGAGGGCACGGCAGGTACCCCCTGCAGATTTGAACCAATATCTCATGCATCTAAAGTCAGGGCGAGGATCAGACGATGGCTCAGTTTGGAGTTTCTGTGCATGACGGCCCCTTCATGAAGAGAGCGGAATCTCGAGGCCATGGAGGTTTTCCCACGTTGGGAGTTGTGGGATGCCCCCTTCAAGGATCCCTTCTGCGGGACAATTGAGAACTGTTGGACAGCACCTGGGCATCCCATATGGAATGAAACCAGAGCACCGTTTGAGGATGGATGCCTGGGAAGTCCGCCTCGGATTCCAATTGCCTCCTAGCAACGAGACAGTTTAGATCCAATGGAACTGAGGGAGCAACTGGGGTGGCTGAGTTGAAATGGAATTTCCTGAGGATGGGTCGCAATTTGTGTTTGTGTCCATGAGAGCCTTGGAATGGGGCGGTGGCACCGGGACCCTGAAGTATTCTCCTAAGCTTTTGACATAGCTCCAATGCACATGTTTCCTTGTGAAGACAAGATTTGTTCTGATGCGTGCCTCAGGAAATCCCCTTTGCTGGTATTGGAATCCAGGCTTTTGAGGAGACATGCCTGTCACCAAAGAAATGGATCCGATAATGGCCTCGGGTCCTGTCTGGTTCAATCTCCTTCTCTGGGGACATCCATCTATGGTATGAGTGGAGGTAGATGCTCAGCTGGTATCAACCGCCCTTTTTTGTCCCGGGCAACCTGCACGATTGGGATGGCCTCAGGGACTTTAGATGGTTCTCCTAATTTGTGCGATTTTTGACAATGGAATGGGCAGAATTCCCATGGAATGGGTAGGCGCAGTCCTAATGTGTGACTCCAGGGGCCCCAGCCTGGAGGGAGTATGGCCCAGGACTTTGAGGACAGAAGTCTGAAAACACAAACTCAGCTTAGGTTTGGGGACGTAGGTATGGCACGCCCGATCTACAAACCATGAGAAGAACTCTTCAGGATATGAAGAATGAGCGAGTCTGAGGCGCTTGCTCAGGCTTTTGTCTCTGGATTTTGTATCAGCGATGGCCGTGGAATGTTGGGGAGGCATCATGGGCCATGGACGAATCTTCGTCTCTGTGGATTTGGCGCGATCCCAATTGTTTGTCGTCAATCTGTGGGATGGGAGGACTCCTTTCAGGTTTGTAAACTCAGGTATCCCACCAAAAGAGGAATTCCAAAGCAGAGCCCTGCGGAAGAGTGAAGGGACAACCCGAACTATGGTTAAAAATTGGGGCCTAGGGGCATGGCAAGCCCAATATGCTGTCTCTTCATCCAGCCACTGAGAGGCCTTACCTGAGGACTGGGCTCAGGCTGAGGGTCACAATGTGTGTTTGTGACCAATGTGGCCCGCAAGCATGGGCTGGGCTTCATGGTCCACACTGGTTCCAACTACACTGAACGTTGGACAACCTTCCAAACACAAGGTTTCTTGCCATGGGGAAAGAGCTCTGATTTCTGCATCATTTTCAAACCAGGGCAGTGATTGGAGATCAGGTCTAGGTTCTGAAGCCTGGAAACCGAGGTTGTGAAGAGATGACGATCTAAGGCCATGGCGGGTCCAATGTGCTAAGTGTGCGGCCAGCTGTCTGGGTGGGGCCAGGAGGTCCAGGCTCAGGCCGGGTCAGAAAGTGCTATAGGGCCCAGGTCAGTCTATATATTTGGGGTACAGCTGAATGGCGTGCAGATTGATCCTCATTTGGGGTTTCTGGGTAGCCCCAGAGGGCAATGTTTTTCTTCTGAAGGGCAGGCAGAGTGCAGCATTGTAGTTCTGGATTGCCAAACAGGAGGGCTTGTGGGCCAGTAATCTGAGGACGGAAGTCTGAGAACCTAAACTAGGCCAAGGTTTCTGGGTGAGGATATGGCAGGCACAATCTACAGACCTCAATCGAGATCTCGTGCACCTGAAGTCAGAGCAAGGATCAGGTTGGACTTTCTGTCCCTGATGGCCCCTTCTTGAAGGGGGGGTGGATCACGAGGCCATGGGGGTTTTCCCACGATGGGAGTTGTGAGAAGCTCCAAACTGCAAAGATTCTTCTGCAGGACAATTGAGACCTGTTGGTTGGCTCCAGGCCAATGATTCCGAGCAGGGTTCAAAGGATGGATGGCTGGGTAGCCCACCTCGCATTCCAATTGTCTCCAAGCAAGAAGAAAGGTTAGATCTGCTGGATGAGGGGGGAGCAACCGAGGAGGCTGAGTTGAAATGGACTCTCCTGTGGATGTGTCCTAATATGTTTTTGTGTCTATGGAGACCTTGGAATGAAGCGGTGGCACTGGGGCCCTGAAGGGTTCTCCTAAACAGAGGCTTTGACCCAGCTCCAACGTGCATGTTTCCCATGTGTAGATGAGATTTGTTCTGATGGGTGAGTCAAGAAACAGCCATATGCTGGTATTGAAATCCAGGCCTCTGAGGAGAGATGCCTGGAAACCAACGCAATGGATCCTATTAGTGCCTAGGGGCCTGTTCGTTCCTTTTTACCTCTGGGGACATCAGTCTACGGGTCTGAGTGCAGGTAGGTGCTCAAATGGGCTCAGTTTGCCCCTGTTTGTCCTGGGAAGCCACAACTATTGGGATGGCCTCAGGGACTTTGGAGATTTATCCTATTAGTAGGGTTGTGGCCATTGGAATGGGCACATACAATTCCCTTGGAAAGGGCAAGTACAGTCCTCAGGTTTGGCTACAGGGGCTTGAGCCTGTAGCGTGTGTACGCCAGAGCTGTTTGGACAGTTTTCTGAAAACACAAACTCGGCTTATGTTTCAGGTCATAGGTATGGCAGGACTGATCTACAGACCATGAAGAGAACTCTTCGGGATATGAAAAAAGGGCGAGTGTGAGTCTCTTGCTCAAGTATTTGTCTCTGGATATCGTGTCAGTCATGGTCGTGAAATTGCCGGATGACTTCATGGGAAATGGACGAGTCTTACTCTCTGGGGTTCCGGCCCCGTCCAAAGAGTTTGGGGTCATTCTGGGGATGGAAGAAGTCCGTTTTTTTGTTGTTGTTGATTTGTTTCCTTTTGTGTTTCAACCTCAGATGTCCCACCTAATGAGGGATTCCAGAGTGGAGCCCTGGGGAGGGGCGACTAAACAACCAGAAATCTGGTAAAAATTGGGGCCTAGGGACATGTCAAGCCCATTATGACATCTAATGATCCAGCCACTGAGATTAATTCCTAGAAGACAGGACCCTCGCTGAGGTCACAATGTGTGTTTATGCTCTCGTAGCACTCAAGAATGCGCGGGGCCTCATTGTGAAAACTTTTTCTCCTACACTGAACTTTGGACAACATGCCAACCACAAGGTTTCTTGCCATGGGTCAGGAAGAGTTATGATTTCTTCATCACAGTCACCCGTGGGCAGTGATTGGAGATAAGGTCTAGGTTCTGAAGACTGAAAACTGAGGTAGGGAAGAGATGATGACATAAGGCCATGGCGGGTCTGATGTGCTCAGTGTGCGGTCAGCTGTCTGGGAGTTGGTCAAAAGGTCTGGGCTCCGGTTGTGTCAGACAGTGCATTAGTGCCCAGGTTAGACTATATAATTTGGGTAGAGGCGAGTGCTGTGTAGGTTTATCCTCATTTAAGCTGCCTGGGCAGCTCACTAGGCAATATATTTTTTCTAGAGGGCAGGCAGAGTGCTTCATTGTCGGTCCGGAATTGCCAAACTTGAGGGCTTCGGGGCCAGGAGAGTGAGAACGGAAGTCTGAGAACACAAGCTAGACTTCGGATTCAGGGTGAGGGCACGGCAGGTACCCCCTGCAGATTTGAACCAATATCTCATGTTTCTAAAGTCAGGGCGAGGATCAGACGTTGGCTCAGTTTGGAGTTTCTGTGCAGGACGGCCCCTTCATGAAGGGAGCGGAATCTCGAGGCCATGGAGGTTTTCCACGTTGGGAGATTTGGGATGCCCCCTTCAAGGATTCCTTCTGCGGGACAACTGAGACCTGTTGGACAGCTCCAGGACATCCATATGGAATGAAACCAGAGCACCGTTCGAGGATGGATGCCTGGGAAGTCCGCCTCGGATTCCAATTGCCTCCTAGCAACGAGACAGTTTAGATCCAATGGATCTGTGGGATTAACCGGGGTGGCTGAGTTGAAATGGACTTTCCTGAGGATGGGTCGCAATGTGTTTTTGTGTCCATGAGAGCCTTGGAATGGGGCGGTGGCACCGGGACCCTGAAGTATTCTCCTAATCTTTTGACATAGCTCCAATGCACATGTTTCCTTGTGGAGACGAGATTTGTTCTGATGCGTGCCTCAGGAAATCCCCTCTGCTGGTATTGGAATCCATGCTTTTGAGGAGACATGCCTGTAAACCAAAGAAATGGATCCGATAATGGCCTCGGGTCCTGTCTGGTTCAATCTTCTTGTCTGGGGACATCCATCTATGGTATGAGTGGAGGTAGATGCTCAGCTGGTATCAACCGCCCTTTTTTGTCCCGGGCGACCTGCACGATTGTGATGGCCTCAGGGACTTTGGATGGTTCTCCTAATTTGTGCGATTTTTGACAATGGAATGGGCAGAATTCCCATGGAATGGGTAGGCGCAGTCCTAATGTGTGACTCCAGGGGCCCCAGCCTGGAGGGAGTGTGGCCCAGGACTTTGAGGACAGAAGTCTGAAAACACAAACTCAGCTTAGGTTTGGGGACGTAGGTATGGCACGCCCGATCTACAAACCATGAGAAGAACTCTTCAGGATATGAAGAATGAGCGAGTCTGAGGCGCTTGCTCAGGCTTTTGTCTCTGGATTTTGTATCAGCGATGGCCGTGGAATGTTGGGGAGGCATCATGGGCCATGGACGAATCTTCCTCTCTGTGGATTTGGCGCGATCCCAATTGTTTTTCGTCAATCTGTGGGATGGGAGGACTCCTTTCTGATTTGTAAACTCAGGTATCCCAGCAAAAGAGGAATTCCAAAGCAGAGCCCTGGGGAAGAGTGAAGGGACAACCCGAACTATGGTTAAAAATTGGGGCCTAGGGGCATGGCAAGCCCAATATGCTGTCTCTTCATCCAGCCACTGAGAGGCCTTACCTGAGGACTGGGCTCAGGCTGAGGGTCACTATGTGTGTTTGTGACCAATGTGGCCCGCAAGCATGGGCTGGGCTTCATGGGCCACACTGGTTCCAACTACACTGAACGTTGGACAACCTTCCAAACACAAGGTTTCTTGCCATGGGGAAAGAGCTCTGATTTCTGCATCATTTTCAAACCAGGGCAGTGATTAGAGATCAGGTCTAGGTTCTGAAGCCTGGAAACCGAGGTTGAAAAGAGATGACGATCTAAGGCCATGGCGGGTCCGATGTGCTAAGTGTGCGGCCAGCTGTCTGGGTGGGGCCAGGAGGTCCAGGCTCAGGCCGGGTCAGAAAGTGCTATAGGGCCCAGGTCAGTCTATATATTTGGGGTACAGCTGAATAGCGTGCAGATTGATCCTCATTTGGGGTTTCTGGGTAGCCCCAGAGGGCAATGTTTTTCTTCTGAAGGGCAGGCAGAGTGCAGCATTGTAGTTCCGGATTGCCAAACAGGAGGGCTTGGGGGCCAGTAATCTGAGGACGGAAGTCTGAGAACCCAAACTAGGCCAAGGTTTCTGGGTGAGGATATGGCAGGCACAATCTACA
This sequence comes from Mustela nivalis, assembly GCF_964662115.1. Taxonomy (NCBI): domain Eukaryota; kingdom Metazoa; phylum Chordata; class Mammalia; order Carnivora; family Mustelidae; genus Mustela; species Mustela nivalis. The sequence continues at coordinate 1,012,523 of NW_028136466.1, forward strand.
GACCTCAATCGAGATCTCGTGCACCTGAAGTCAGAGCAAGGATCAGGTTGGACTTTCTGTCCCTGATGGCCCCTTCTTGAAGGGGGGGTGGATCACGAGGCCATGGGGGTTTTCCCACGTTGGGAGTTGTGAGAAGCTCCAAACTGCAAAGATTCTTCTGCAGGACAATTGAGACCTGTTGGATGGCTCCAGGCCAACGATTCCGAGCAGGGTTCAAAGGATGGATGGCTGGGTAGCCCACCTCGCATTCCAATTGTCTCCAAGCAACAAGAAAGGTTAGATCTGCTGTGATGAGGGGGGAGCAACCGAGGAGGCTGAGTTTAAATGGACTCTCCTGTGGATGTGTCCTAATATGTTTTTGTGTCTATGGAGACCTTGGAATGAAGCGGTGGCACTGGGGCCCTGAAGGGTTCTCCTAAACAGAGGCTTTGACACAGCTCCAACGTGCATGTTTCCCATGTGTAGATGATATTTGTTCTGATCGGTGAGTCAAGAAACAGCCATATGCTGGTATTGAAATCCAGGCCTCTGAGGAGAGATGTCTCGAAACCAAAGCAATGGATCCTATTAGTGCCTAGGGGCCTGTTCGTTCCTTTGTACCTCTGGGGACATCAGTCTACGGGTCTGAGTGCAGGTAGGTGCTCAGATGGGCTCAGATTGCCCCTGTTTGTCCTGGGAAGCCACAACTATTGGGATGGCCTCAGGGACTTTGGAGATTTATCCTATTAGTAGAGTTGTGGCCATTGGAATGGGCACATACAATTCCCTTGGAAAGGGCAAGCACAGTCCTCAGGTTTGGCTACAGGGGCTTGAGCCTGTAGCGTGTGTACGCCAGAGCTGTTTGGACAGTTGTCTGAAAACACAAACTCGGCTTATGTTTCAGGTCATAGGTATGGTAGGACTGATCTACAGACCATGAGGAGAACTCTTCGGGATATGAAAAAAGGGCGAGTGTGAGGCTCTTGTTCAAGTTTTTGTCTCTGGATATCGTGTCACTCATGGTCGTGAAATTGCCGGATGACTTCATGGGAAATGGACGAGTCTTACGCTCTGGGGGTCCGGCCCCGTCCAAAGAGTTTGGGGTCATTCTGGGGATGGAAGAAGTCCGTTTTTTGGTTGATGTTAATTTGTTTCCTTTTGTGTTTCAACCTCAGATGTCCCACCTAATGAGGGATTCCAGAGTAGAGCCCTGGGGATGGGCGACTGGACAACCAGAAATCTGGTAAAAATTGGGGCCTAGGGACATGTCAAGCCCATTATGACATCTAATGATCCAGCCACTGAGAGGACTTCCTAGAGGACAGGACTCACGCTGAGGTCACAATGTGTGTTTATGCACTCGAGGCACTCAAGAATGGGCGGGGCCTCATTGTGAATGCTGTTTTCTCCTACACTGAACGTTGGACAACATCGCAACCACAAGGTTTCTTGCCATGGGTCAGGAAGAGTTATGATTTCTGCATCACAGTCACCCGTGGGCAGTGATTGGAGATAAGGTCTAGGTTCTGAAGCCTGAAAACTGAGGTAGGGAAGAGATGATGACTTAAGGCCATGGCGGGTCCGATGTGCTAATTGTGCGGCCAGCTGTCTGGGTGGGGCCAGGAGGTCAAGGCTCAGGCCGGGTCAGAAAGTGCAATAGGGCCCAGGTCAGTCTATATATTTGGCGTACAGCTGAATGGCGTGCAGATTGATCCTCATTTGGGGTTTCTGGGTAGCCCCAGAGGGCAATGTTTTTCTTCTGAAGGGCAGGCAGAGTGCAGCATTGTAATTCCGGATTGCCAAACAGGAGGGCTTGTGGGCCAGTAATCTGAGGACGGAAGTCTGAGAACCGAAACTAGGCCAAGGTTTCTGGGTGAGGATATGGCAGGCACAATCTACAGACCTCAATCGAGATCTCGTGCACCTGAAGTCAGAGCAAGGATCAGGTTGGACATTCTGTCCCTGATGGCCCCTTCTTGAAGGGGGGGTGGATCACGAGGCCATGGGGGTTTTCGCACGTTGGTAGTTGTGAGAAGCTCCAAACTGCAAAGATTCTTCTGCAGGACAATTGAGACCTGTTGGTTGGCTCCAGGCCAACGATTCCGAGCAGGGTTCAAAGGATGGATGGCTGGGTAGCCCACCTCGCATTCCAATTGTCTCCAAGCAACAAGAAAGGTTAGATCTGCTGGATGAGGGGGGAGCAACCGAGGAGGCTGAGTTGAAATGGACTCTCCTGTGGATGTGTCCTAATATGTTTTTGTGTCTATGGAGACCTTGGAATGAAGCGGTGGCACTGGGGCCCTGAAGGGTTCTCCTAAACAGAGGCTTTGACACAGCTCCAACGTGCATGTTTCCCATGTGTAGATGATATTTGTTCTGATGGGTGAGTCAAGAAACAGCCATATGCTGGTATTGAAATCCAGGCCTCTGAGTAGAGATGTCTCGAAACCAAAGCAATGGATCCTATTAGTGCCTAGGGGCCTGTTCGTTCCTTTGTACCTCTGGGGACATCAGTCTACGGGTCTGAGTGCAGGTAGGTGCTCAAATGGGCTCAGATTGCCCCTGTTTGTCCTGGGAAGCCACAACTATTGGGATGGCCTCAGGGACTTTGGAGATTTATCCTATTAGTAGGGTTGTGGCCATTGGAATGGGCACATACAATTCCCTTGGAAAGGGCAAGTACAGTCCTCAGGTTTGGCTACAGGGGCTTGAGCCTGTAGCGTGTGTACGCCAGAGCTGTTTGGACAGTTTTCTGAGAACACAAACTCGTCTTACTTTTCAGGTCATAGGTATGGCAGGACTGATCTACAGACCATGAGGAGAACTCTTCGGGATATGAAAAAAGGGCGAGTGTGAGTCTCTTGCTCAAGTATTTGTCTCTGGATATCGTGTCAGTCATGGTCGTGAAATTGCCGGATGACTTCATGGGAAATGGACGAGTCTTACGCTCTGGGGTTCCGGCCCCGTCCAAAGAGTTTGGGGTCATTTTGGGGATGGAAGAAGTCCGTTTTTTTTGTTGTTGTTGATTTGTTTCCTTTTGTGTTTCAACCTCAGATGTCCCACCTAATGAGGGATTCCAGAGTAGAGCCCTGGGGAGGGGCGACTGGACAACCAGAAATCTGGTAAAAATTGGGGCCTAGGGACATGTCAAGCCCATTATGACATCTAATGATCCAGCCACTGAGAGGATTTCCTAGAGGACAGGACCCACGCTGAGGTCACAATGTGTGTTTATGCTCTCGTCGCACTCAAGAATGCGCGGGGCCTCATTGTGAATACTTTTTCTCCTACACTGAACTTTGGACAACATGCCAACCACAAGGTTTCTTGCCATGGGTCAGGAAGAGTTATGATTTCTGCATCACAGTCACCCGTGGGCAGTGATTGGAGATAAGGTCTAGGTTCTGAAGACTGAAAACTGAGGTAGGGAAGAGATGATGACATAAGGCCATGGCGGGTCAGATGTGCTCAGTGTGCGGTCAGCTGTCTGGGAGTTGGTCAAAAGGTCTGGGCTCCGGTTGTGTCAGACAGTGCATTAGTGCCCAGGTTAGCCTATATAATTTGGGTAGAGGCGAGTGCTGTGTAGGTTTATCCTCATTTAAGCTGCCTGGGCAGCTCACTAGGCAATATATTTTTTCTAGAGGGCAGGCAGAGTGCTTCATTGTCGGTCCGGAATTGCCAAACTTGAGGGCTTCGGGGCCAGGAGAGTGAGGACGGAAGTCTGAGAACACAAGCTAGACTTCGGATTCAGGGTGAGGGCACGGCAGGTACCCCCTGCAGATTTGAACCAATATCTCATGCATCTAAAGTCAGGGCGAGGATCAGACGTTGGCTCAGTTTGGAGTTTCTGTGCAGGACGGCCGGCCCCTTCATGAAGGGAGCAGAATCTCGAGGCCATGGAGGTTTTCCACGTTGGGAGATGTGGGATGCCCCCTTCAAGGATTCCTTCTGCGGGACAATTGAGACTTGTTGGACAGCTCCAGGACATCCCATATGGAATGAAACCAGAGCACTGTTCGAGGATGGATGCCTGGGATGTCCGCCTCGGATTCCAATTGCCTCCTAGCAACGAGACAGTTTAGATCCAATGGATCTGCGGGAGCAACCGGGGTGGCTGAGTTGAAATGGACTTTCCTGAGGATGGGTCGCAATGTGTGTTTATGTCCATGAGAGCCTTGGAATGGGGCGGTGGCACCGGGACCCTGAAGTATTCTCCTAAGCTTTTGACATAGCTCCAATGCACATGTTTCCTTGTGGAGACGAGATTTGTTCTGATGCGTGCCTCAGGAAATCCCCTCTGCTGGTATTGGAATCCAGGCTTTTGAGGAGACATGCCTGTAAACCAAAGAAATGGATCCGATAATGGCCTCGGGTCCTGTCTGGTTCAATCTTCTTGTCTGGGGACATCCATCTATGGTATGAGTGGAGGTAGATGCTCAGCTGGTATCAACCGCCCTTTTTTGTCCCGGGCGACATGCACGATTGGGATGGCCTCAGGGCTTTGGATGGTTCTTCTAATTTGTGCGATTTTTGACAATGGAATGGGCAGAATTCCCATGGAATGGGTAGGCGCAGTCCTAATGTGTGACTCCAGGGGCCCCAGCCTGGAGGGAGTGTGGCCCAGGACTTTGAGGACAGAAGTCTGAAAACACAAACTCAGCTTAGGTTTGGGGACGTAGGTATGGCACGCCCGATCTACAAACCATGAGAAGAACTCTTCAGGATATGAAGAATGAGCGAGTCTGAGGCGCTTGCTCAGGCTTTTGTCTCTGGATTTTGTATCAGCGATGGCCGTGGAATGTTGGGGAGGCATCATGGGCCATGGACGAATCTTCCTCTCTGTGGATTTGGCGCGATCCCAATTGTTTTTCGTCAATCTGTGGGATGGGAGGACTCCTTTCTGATTTGTAAACTCAGGTATCCCAGCAAAAGAGGAATTCCAAAGCAGAGCCCTGGGGAAGAGTGAAGGGACAACCCGAACTATGGTTAAAAATTGGGGCCTAGGGGCATGGCAAGCCCAATATGCTGTCTCTTCATCCAGCCACTGAGAGGCCTTACCTGAGGACTGGGCTCAGGCTGAGGGTCACTATGTGTGTTTGTGACCAATGTGGCCCGCAAGCATGGGCTGGGCTTCATGGGCCACACTGGTTCCAACTACACTGAACGTTGGACAACCTTCCAAACACAAGGTTTCTTGCCATGGGGAAAGAGCTCTGATTTCTGCATCATTTTCAAACCAGGGCAGTGATTGGAGATCAGGTCTAGGTTCTGAAGCCTGGAAACCGAGGTTGAGAAGAGATGACGACCTAAGGCCATGGCGGGTCCGATGTGCTAAGTGTGCGGCCAGCTGTCTGGGTGGGGCCAGGAGGTCCAGGCTCAGGCCGGGTCAGAAAGTGCAATAGGGCCCAGGTCAGTCTATATATTTGGGGTACAGCTGAATGGCGTGCAGATTGATCCTCATTTGGGGTTTCTGGGTAGCCCCAGAGGGCAATGTTTTTCTTCTGAAGGGCAGGCAGAGTGCAGCATTGTAGTTCCGGATTGCCAAATAGGAGGGCTTGTGGGCCAGTAATCTGAGGACGGAAGTCTGAGAACCCAAACTAGGCCAAGGTTTCTGGGTGAGGATATGGCAGGCACAATCTACAGACCTCAATCGAGATCTCGTGCACCTGAAGTCAGAGCAAGGATCAGGTTGGACTTTCTGTCCCTGATGGCCCCTTCTTGAAGGGGGGGTGGATCACGAGGCCATGGGGGTTTTCCCACGTTGGGAGTTGTGAGAAGCTCCAAACTGCAAAGATTCTTCTGCAGGACAATTGAGATCTGTTGGTTGGCTCCAGGCCAACGATTCCGAGCAGGGTTCAAAGGATGGATGGCTGGGTAGCCCACCTCGCATTCCAATTGTCTCCAAGCAACAAGAAAGGTTAGATCTGCTGGATGAGGGGGGAGCAACCGAGGAGGCTGAGTTGAAATGGACTCTCCTGTGGATGTGTCCTAATATGTTTTTGTGTCTATGGAGACCTTGGAATGAAGCGGTGGCACTGGGGCCCTGAAGGGTTCTCCTAAACAGAGGCTTTGACACAGCTCCAACGTGCATGTTTCCCATGTGTAGATGAGATTTGTTCTGATGGGTGAGTCAAAAAACAGCCATATGCTGGTATTGAAATCCAGGCCTCTGAGGAGAGATGCCTGGAAACCAAAGCAATGGATCCTATTAGTGCCTAGGGGCCTGTTCGTTCCTTTGTACCTCTGGGGACATCAGTCTACAGGTCTGAGTGCAGGTAGGTGCTCAGATGGGCTCAGATTGCCCCTGTTTGTCCTGGGAAGCCACAACTATTGGGATGGCCTCAGGGACTTTGGAGATTTATCCTATTAGTAGAGTTGTGGCCATTGGAATGGGCACATACAATTCCCTTGGAAAGGGCAAGCACAGTCCTCAGGTTTGGCTACAGGGGCTTGAGCCTGTAGCGTGTGTACGCCAGAGCTGTTTGGACAGTTGTCTGAAAACACAAACTCGGCTTATGTTTCAGGTCATAGGTATGGCAGGACTGATCTACAGACCATGAGGAGAACTCTTCGGGATATGAAAAAAGGGCGAGTGTGAGGCTCTTGTTCAAGTTTTTGTCTCTGGATATCGTGTCACTCATGGTCGTGAAATTGCCGGATGACTTCATGGGAAATGGACGAGTCTTACTCTCTGAGGGTCCTGCCCCGCCAAAGAGTTTGGGGTCATTCTGGGGATGGAAGAAGTCCGTTTTTTGGTTGATGTTAATTTGTTTCCTTTTGTGTTTCAACCTCAGATGTCCCACCTAATGAGGGATTCCAGAGTAGAGCCCTGGGTATGGGCGACTGGACAACCAGAAATCTGGTAAAAATTGGGGCCTAGGGACATGTCAAGCCCATTATGACATCTAATGATCCAGCCACTGAGAGGACTTCCTAGAGGACAGGACTCACGCTGAGGTCACAATGTGTGTTTATGCACTCGAGGCACTCAAGAATGGGCGGGGCCTCATTGTGAATGCTGTTTTCTCCTACACTGAACGTTGGACAACATCGCAACCACAAGGTTTCTTGCCATGGGTCAGGAAGAGTTATGATTTCTGCATCACAGTCACCCGTGGGCAGTGATTGGAGATAAGGTCTAGGTTCTGAAGCCTGAAAACTGAGGTAGGGAAGAGACGATGACTTCAGGCCATGGCGGGTCCGATGTGCTAATTGTGCGGCCAGCTGTCTGGGTGGGGCCAGGAGGTCCAGGCTCAGGCCGGGTCAGAAAGTGCAATAGGGCCCAGGTCAGTCTATATATTTGGTGTACAGCTGAATGGCGTGCAGATTGATCCTCATTTGGGGTTTCTGGGTAGCCCCAGAGGGCAATGTTTTTCTTCTGAAGGGCAGGCAGAGTGCAGCATTGTAATTCCGGATTGCCAAACAGGAGGGCTTGTGGGCCAGTAATCTGAGGACGGAAGTCTGAGAACCCAAACTAGGCCAAGGTTTCTGGGTGAGGATATGGCAGGCACAATCTACAGACCTCAATCGAGATCTCGTGCACCTGAAGTCAGAGCAAGGATCAGGTTGGACATTCTGTCCCTGATGGCCCCTTCTTGAAGGGGGGGTGGATCACGAGGCCATGGGGGTTTTCCCACGTTGGGAGTTGTGAGAAGCTCCAAACTGCAAAGATTCTTCTGCAGGACAATTGAGACCTGTTGGTTGGCTCCAGGCCAACGATTCCGAGCAGGGTTCAAAGGATGGATGGCTGGGTAGCCCACCTCGCATTCCAATTGTCTCCAAGCAACAAGAAAGGTTAGATCTGCTGGATGAGGGGGGAGCAACCGAGGAGGCTGAGTTGAAATGGACTCTCCTGTGGATGTGTCCTAATATGTTTTTGTGTCTATGGAGACCTTGGAATGAAGCGGTGGCACTGGGGCCCTGAAGGGTTCTCCTAAACAGAGGATTTGACACAGCTCCAACGTGCATGTTTCCCATGTGTAGATGAGATTTGTTCTGATGGGTTAGTCAAGAAACAGCCATATGCTGGTATTGAAATCCAGGCCTCTGAGTAGAGATGTCTCGAAACCAAAGCAATGGATCCTATTAGTGCCTAGGGGCCTGTTCGTTCCTTTGTACCTCTGGGGACATCAGTCTACGGGTCTGAGTGCAGGTAGGTTCTCAGATGGGCTCAGATTGCCCCTGTTTATCCTGGGAAGCCACAACTATTGGGATGGCCTCAGGGACTTTGTAGATTTATCCTATTAGTAGGGTTGTGGCCATTGGAATGGGCACATACAATTCCCTTGGAAAGGGCAAGCACAGTCCTCAGGTTTGGCTACAGGGGCTTGAGCCTGTAGCGTGTGTAGGCCAGACCTGTTTGGACAGTTTTCTGAAAACACAAACTCGGCTTATGTTTCAGGTCATAGGTATGGCAGGACTGATCTACAGACCATGAGGAGAACTCTTCGGGATATGAAAAAAGGGCGAGTGTGAGGCTCTTGTTCAAGTTTTTGTCTCTGGATATCATGTCACTCATGGTCGTGAAATTGCCGGATGACTTCATGGGAAATGGACGAGTCTTACTCTCTGGGGGTCCGGCCCCGTCCAAAGAGTTTGGGATCATTCTGGGGATGGAAGAAGTCCGTTTTTTTTGTTGTTGTTAATTTGTTTCCTTTTGTGTTTCAACCTCAGATGTCCCACCTAATGAGGGATTCCAGAGTAGAGCCCTGGGTATGGGCGACTGGACAACCAGAAATCTGGTAAAAATTGGGGCCTAGGGACATGTCAAGCCCATTATGACATCTAATGATCCAGCCACTGAGAGGACTTCCTAGAGGACAGGACTCACGCTGAGGTCACAATGTGTGTTTATGCACTCGAGGCACTCAAGAATGGGCGGGGCCTCATTGTGAATGCTGTTTTCTCCTACACTGAACGTTGGACAACATCGCAACCACAAGGTTTCTTGCCATGGGTAGGGAAGAGTTATGATTTCTGCATCACAGTCACCCGTGGGCAGTGATTGGAGATAAGGTCTAGGTTCTGAAGCCTGAAAACTGAGGTAGGGAAGAGATGATGACTTAAGGCCATGGCTGGTCTGATGTGCTCAGTGTGCGGTCAGCTGTCTGGGTGTTGGTCAAAAGGTCTGGGCTCCGGTTGTGTCAGACAGTGCATTAGTGCCCAGGTTAGACTATATAATTTGGGTTGAGGCGAGTGCTGTGTAGGTTTATCCTCATTTAAGCTGCCTGGACAGCTCATTAGGCAATATATTTTTTCCAGAGGGCAGGCAGAGTGCTTCATTGTCGGTCTGGAATTGCCAAACTTGAGGGCTTCGGGGCCAGGAGAGTGAGGACGGAAGTCTGAGAACACAAGCTAGACTTCGGATTCAGGGTGAGGGCACGGCAGGTACCCCCTGCAGATTTGAACCAATATCTCATGCATCTAAAGTCAGGGCGAGGATCAGACGTTTGCTCAGGTTGGAGTTCTGTGCATGACGGCCCCTTCATGAAGGGAGCGGAATCTCGAGGCCATGGAGGTTTTCCATGTTGGGAATGTGGGATGCCCCCTTCAAGGATTCCTTCTGCGGGACAATTGAGACCTGTTGGACAGCTCCAGGATATCCCATATGGAATGACTCCAGAGCACCATTCGAGGATGGATGCCTGGGAAGTCAGCCTCGGATTCCAATTGCCTCCTAGCAACGAGACAGTTTAGATCCAATGGCTCTGCGGGAGCAACCGGGGTGGCTGAGTTGAAATGGAATTTCCTGAGGATGGGTCGCAATGTGTGTTTGTGTCAATGAGAGCCTTGAAATGGGGCGGTGGCACCGGGACCCTGAAGTATTCTCCTAAGCTTTTGACATAGCTCCAATGCACATGTTTCCTTGTAGAGACGAGATTTGTTCTGATGCGTGCCTCAGGAAATCCCCTCTGCTGGTATTGGAATCCAGGCTTTTGAGGAGACATGCCTGTAAACCAAAGCAATGGATCCGATAATGGCCTCGGGTCCTGTCTGGGTCAAACTTCTTCTCTGGGGACATCCATCTATAGTATGAGTAGAGGTAGATGAACAGCTGGTATTAACCGCCATTATTTGTCCCGGGCATCCTACACTATTGGGATGGCCTCAGGGACTTTGGAGGGTTCTCCTAATTTGTACAATTTTTGACAATGGAAAGGGCAGAATTCCCATGGATTGGGTGGGCGTAGTCCTAATGTGTGGCTCCAGGGGCCCCAGCCTGGAGGGAGTGTGGCCCAGGACTTTGAGGACAGAAGTCGGAAAACACAAACTCAGCTTAGGTTTGGGGACGTAGGTATGACACGCCCGATCTACAAACCATGAGAAGAACTCTTCAGGATATGAAGAATGAGCGAGTCTGAGGCGCTTGCTCAGGCTTTTGTCTCTGGATTTTGTATCAGCGATGGCCGTGGAATGTTGGGGAGGCCTCATGGGCCATGGACGAATCTTCCTCTCTGTGGATTTGGCGCGATCCCAATTGTTTTTCATCAATCTGTGGGATGGGAGGACTCCTTTCAGGTTTGTAAACTCAGGTATCCCACCAAAAGAGGAATTCCAAAGCAGAGCCCTGGGGAAGAGTGAAGGGAGAACCCGAACTATGGGGCCTAGGGGCATGGCAAGCCCAATATGCTGTCTCTTCATCCAGCCACTGAGAGGCCTTACCTGAGGACTGGGCTCAGGCTGATAGTCACAATGTGTGTTTGTGACCAATGTGGCCCCCAAACATGGGCTGGGCTTTATGGTCCACACTGGTTCCAACTACACTGAAGTTGGACAACATACCAACCACAAAGTTTCTTGCCAGGGGAAAGAGGTCTGATTTCTGCATCATTTTCAAACCAAGGCAGTGATTGGAGATCAGGTCTAGGTTCTGAAGCCTGGAAACCCGGGTTGAGAAGAGATGATGTCTTAAGGCCATGGCGGGTCCGATGTGCTAAGTGTGCGGCCAGCTGTCTGGGTGGGGCAAGGAGTCCAGGCTCAAGCTGGGTCAGAAAGGGCAATAGTTCCCAGTTCAGCCTATGTATTTTGGGTACAGCCGAATTGCGTGCAGGTTGATCCTCATTTGGGGTTTCTGGGTAGCCCCAGAGGGCAATGTTTTTCGTCTGGAGGGCAGGCAGAGTGCAGCATTGTAGTTCTGGAGGGCCAAACTGGAGGGCTTGTGGGCCAGTAGTCTGAGGTCGGACGTCTGAGAACCAAAGCTAGGCCTAGGTTTCTCGGTGAGGATATGGCAGGCACAATCTACAGACCTCAATCGAAATCTCGTGCATCTGAAGTCAGGGCAAGGATCAGACGATTGCTCAGGTTGGACTTTCTGTCCCTGATGACCCCTTCTTGAAGGGGGGGGGATGGATCACGAAGCCATGTGGGTTTTCCCAATATGGGAGTTGTGAGAAGCTACAAACTGCAAAGATTCTTCGGCAGGAAAATTGAAAACTGTTGGTTGACTCCAGGCCAACGATTCTGAACAGGGTCCTAAGGATGTATAGCTGGGTAGCCCACCTCGCATTCCAATTGTCTCCAAGCAACAAGACAGGTTAGATCTGCTGGATGTGTGGGAGCAACCGAGGAGGCTGAGTTGAAATGGACTCTCCTGTGGATGTGTCCTAATATGTTTTTGTGTCTATGGAGACCTTGGAATGAAGCGGTGGCACTGGGGCCCTGAAGGGTTCTCCTAAACAGAGGCTTTGACACAGCTCCAACGTGCATGTTTCCCATGTGTAGATGAGATTTGTTCTGATGGCTGAGTCAAGAAACAGCCATATGCTGGTATTGAAATCCAGGCCTCTGAGGAGAGATGTCTGGAAACCAAACGAATGGATCCGATTAGTGCCTAGGGTTTTGTTCTTTCCTTTTTACCTCTGGGGACATCAGTACGGGTCTGTGTAGATAGGTGCTCAGATGTGCTCAGGTTGCCCCTGTTTGTCCTGGGAAGCGACAACTTTTGGGATGGCCTCAGGGACTTTGGAGATTTATCCTATTAGTAGGGTTGTGGCCATTGGAATGGGCACATACAATTCCCTTGGAGAGGGCAAGCACAGTCTTCAGCTTTGGCTCCAGGGGCCTGAGCCTGTAGGGTGTGTAAGCCAGAGCTGTTTGGACAGTTGTCTGAAAACACATACTCGGCTTATGTTTTGGGTCATAGGTATGGCAGGACTGAACTACATACCATGAGGAGAACTCTTCGTGATATGAAAAAAGGGCGAGTGTGAGGCTCTTGCTCAAGTTTTTGTCTCTGGATATCGTGTCATTCATGGTCGTGAAATTTCCGGGTTACTCCACTTGAAATGGACGAGTCTTACTCTCTGGGGGTTCGGCCCGTCCAAAGAGTTTAGGGTGATTCTCGGGATGGAAAAGTTTGTTTTTTTGTTGTTGTTGATTTGTTTCGTTTTGTTTTTCAACCTCAGAGGTCCCACCCAATGAGGGATTCCAGAGTAGAACCCTGGGTGGGGCGACTTGACAACCAGAAATCTGGTTAAAAATTGGCGCCTAGGGACATGTCAAGCCCATTATGACATCTAATGATCCAGCCACTGAGAGTAATTCCGAGAGGACAGGACTCACGCTGAGGTCACAATGTGTGTTTATGCTCTCGTCGCACTCAAGAATGGGCGAGGCCTCAGTGTGAATGCTGTTTTCTCCTACACTACGTTGGACAACATGCCAACCACAAGGTTTCTTGCCATGGGTCAGGAAGCGTTCTGATTTCTGCATCACAGTCACCCTTGGGCAGTGATTGGAGATAAGGTCTAGGTTCTGAAGCCTGAAAACTGAGGTAGGGAAGAGATGATGACCTAAGGCCATGGCGGGTCTGATGTGCTCAGTGTGCGGTCAGCTGTCTGGGTGTTGGTCAGGAGGTCCGGGCTCAGGTTGTGTCAGACAGTGCATTAGTGCCCAGGTTAGACTATATAACTTGGGTACATGCGAGTGCCGTGTAGGTTTATCCTCATTTAAGCTGCCTGGGCAGCTCATTAGGCAATATATATTTTCTAGTGGGCAGTCAGAGTACTTCATTTTCGGTCCGGAATTTCCAAACTTGAGGGCTTCTGGGCCAGGAGATTGAGGACGAAAGTCTGAAAACACAACCTAGACGTCGGATGTGAAGTCAGGGCGAGGATCAGACGTTGGCTTAGGTTGGAGTTTCTGTGCATGACGGCCCCTTCTTGAAGGGAGCAGAATCTCGAGGCCATGGAGGTTTTCCACGTTGGCAGATCTGGGATGCCCCCTTCAAGGATTCTTTCTGTGGGAAAATTGAGATGTGTTGGACAGCTCCAGGACATCCCATATGGAAACACTCCAGAGCAACGTTCGAGGATGGATGCCTGGGAAGTCTGCCTCGCATTCCAATTGTCTCCTAGCAACAAGACAGTTTAGATCTAATGGATCTGCGGGAGCAACCGGGGTGGCTGAGTTGAAATTGACATTCCTGAGGATGCGTCCTAATGTGTGTTTGTGTCCACGAGGGCCTTGGAATGGGGCGGTGGCACCGGGACCCTGAAGTATTCTCCTAAGCTTTTTACATAGCTCCAATGCACATGTTTCCTTGTGGAGACGAGATTTGTTCTGATGCGTGCCTCAGGAAATCCCCTCTGCTGGTATTGGAATCCAGGCTTTTGAGGAGACATGCCTGTAAACCAAAGCAATGGATCCGATAATGGCCTCGGGTCCTGGCTGGTTCCTTCTTCTTCTTTGGGGACATCCATCTATGGTATGAGTGGAGGTAGATGCTCAGCTGGTATCAACCGCCCTTTTTTGTCCCGGGCGACCTGCACGATTGGGATGGCCTCAGGGACTTTGGATGGTTCTCCTAATTTGTGCGATTTTTGACAATGGAAAGGGCAGAATTCCCATGGAATGGGTAGGCGCAGTCCTAATGTGTGACTCCAGGGGCCCCAGCCTGGAGGGAGTGTGGCCCAGGACTTTGAGGACAGAAGTCTGAAAACACAAACTCAGCTTAGGTTTGGGGACGTAGGTATGGCACGCCCGATCTACAAACCATGAGAAGAACTCTTCAGGATATGAAGAATGAGCAAGTCTGAGGCGCTTGCTCAGGCTTTTGTCTCTGGATTTTGTATCAGCGATGGCCGTGGAATGTTGGGGAGGCATCATGGGCCATGGACGAATCTTCCTCTCTGTGGATTTGGCGCGATCCCAATTGTTTTTCGTCAATCTGTGGGATGGGAGGACTCCTTTCAGGTTTGTAAACTCAGGTATCCCACCAAAGAGGAATTCCAAAGCAGAGCCCTGGGGAAGAGTGAAGGGACAACCTGAACTAGGGTTAAAAATTCGGGCCTAGGTGCATGGCAAGCCCAATATGCTGTCTCTTCATCAAGCCACTGAGAGGCCTTACCTGAGGACTGGGCTCAGGCTGAGGGTCACAATGTGTGTTTGTGACCAATGTGGCCCGCAAGCATGGGCTGGGCTTCATGGGCCACGCTGGTTTCAACTACACTGAACGTTGGACAACATGCTAAACACAAGGTTTCTTGCCATGGGGAAAGAGTACTGATTTCTACATCATTTTCAAACCAGGGCAGTGATTGGAGATCAGGTCTAGGTTCTGAAGCCTGGAAACCGAGGTTGAGAAGAGATGACGACTTAAGGCCATGGCGGGTCTGATGTGCCTAGTGTGCGGCTAGCTGTCTGGGTGGGGCCAGGAGGTCCAGGCTCAGACTGGGTCAGAAAGGGCAATAGTGCCGAGGTCAGCCTATATATTTGGGGTAAAGCCGATGGCATGCAGGTTGATCCTCATTTGGGGTTTCTGGGTAGCCCCAGAGGGCAATGTTTTTCTTCTGGAGGGCTGGCAGAGTGCGGCATTGTAGTTCTGGATTGCCAAACTGAAGATCTTGTGGCCAGTATCTGAGGACGGAAGTCTGTGGACCCAAGCTAGGCCTAGGTTTCCTTGTGAGGATATGGCAGGCACAGTTTACAGACCTCAATCGAGACCTCTTGCATGTGAATTCAGGGCAAGGATCAGACGATTGATTAGGTTGGACTTTCTGTACCTGATGGCCCTTTCTTGAAGAGCGGTTGATCACGAGGCCATGGGAGTTTTCCCACGATGGGAGTTGTGAGAAGCTCCAAACTGCAAAGATTCTTCTGCAGGACAATTGAGACCTGTTGTTGGTCCAGGCCAACAATTCTGAGTAGGGTTCTAAGGATGGATGGCTGGGTAGCCCACCTCGCATTCCAATTGTCTCCAAGCAACAAGACAGGTTAGATCTGCTGGATGTGGGGAAGCAACCGAGGAGGCTGCATTGAAATGGACTCTCCTGTGGATGTGTCCTAATATGTTTTTGTGTCTATGGAGACCTTGGAATGAAGCGGTGGCACTGGGGCCCTGAAGGGTTCTCCTAAACAGAGGCTTTGACAGAGCTCCAATGTGCCTGTTTCCCATGTTTAGATGAGATTTGTTCTGATGGGTGAGTCAAGAAACAGCCATATGCTGGTATTCAAATCCAGGCCTCTGAGGAAAGATGCCTGGAAACCAAAGCAATGGATCCGATTAGTGCCTAGGGGCCTGTTCATTCCTTTTTACCTCTGGACATCAGTCTACGGGTCTGAGTGCAGGTAGGAGCTAAGATGGGCTCAGATTTCCCCTGTTTGTCAAGGGAAGCCACAACTATTGGGATGGCCTCAGGGACTAAGGAGGTTTATCCTATTTGTAGGGTTGTGGCCATTGGAATGGGCACATACAATTCCCTTGGAGAGGGCAAGTACAGTCCTCAGATTTGGCTTCATGGGCCTGAGCCTGTAGGGTGTGTATTCCACAGCTGTTTGGACAGTTGTCTGAAAACACAAACTCGGCTTATGTTTCGGGTCATAGGTATGGCAGAACTGATCTACAGACCATGAGGAGAACTCTTCTGGATATGAAAAAAGGGCGAGTGTGAGCCTCTGCTCAAGTTTTTGTCTCTGGATATCGTGTCACTCATGGTCGTGAAATTTCCGGGTGACTCCATGGGAAATGCCTAGTCTTACTCTCTGGGGGTTCGGGCCCGTCCAAAGAGTTTGGGTTCTTTCTGTGGATGGAAGAAGTCGGTTTTTTGTTGTTGTTGATTTGTTTCATTTTGTTTTTCAACCTCAGATGTCCTTCCAAATGGGGGATTCCAGAGTAGAGCCCTGGGGTGGGGCGACTGACAACCAGAAATCTGGTTGAAAATTGGGGCTATGGACATATCATGCCCATTAAGACTTCTAATGGTACAGCCACTGAGAGGACTTAATAGAATACAGGACTCACGCTGAGGTCACAATGCGTGTTTATGCTCTCGTCGCACTCAAGAATGGGCGGGGCCTCAGGATGAATGCAGTTTTTTCCTACAGTGAACGTTGTACAACATGCCAACCACAAGGTTTCTTGCCATGGGTCATAATGCCCCTGTTTGTCCAGTGTGGCTTGCGGTAGTGGGATGTGTTTGGGGACCTTGAGGTTTCTACTATTTTGTAGAGTTGTGGCCAATGGAATGGCAGTTTCTAAGAAGAGAGCAGGCACAGTTCTGTGGTGTGGCTCCAGAGACCCCAGCCTGGAGGCTGTGTGGGCCATGGCTGTGCAGACAGACATCCAAAAACCCTAACTCAGCTCAGGTGTGGAGCCGAGGTTACGGCAGGCCTGATCTACAGTCCATGAGGGGAGCTCCTCTGGATATGAAAGAAGGGTGAGAGGGAGGCAGTCGCTCAGGCTTTTGTCTCTGGATGGTTTGTCCACAATGGCCGTTTAATGTAGGAGTTGCCTCATGGGTCGTAGAAGTCTCCCTCTCTGGTAGTTTGTCCAGCCCCCAAGAGTTTGGGGTCATTCTGTGGGAATAGAAGAGTCCTGTTTTCTGCTTCATGTGTCCCCCCAGTAGAGGGATTCTAGAGCATAGCAGTGGGTACTGACAACTGGAATACTCGCCCTCTGGTTAAGCCTGGGGGCCTATGGATATGACAAGCCGCATATGCAGGATCTTGGTCCAGCCACTGAGAGGCGTTACTTTAATACGGGACTCACGCTGCAGGTCACAATGCATGTCTGTGCCCTAGGCGGCCCTCAAGCACTGGTGTGGCCTTTCGGACAATGCAGGTTTTCCCACATTGAACGTTGGACAACATGCCAACCACAAGGTTTCTGGCCATGGGGAAGGAGGAATTCTAATTTCTGCTTCACGTTCACCCCTGGGCAGTAATTGGAGATAAGGTCTAGGTTCTGAAGCCTGAAAATCGAGGTTGGGAAGAGATGACGACCTACAGCCATAGCGTGTCCTATGTGTCCAGGTTGGGGCCAACTGTCTGGGTGTCGTTTGGGATGTCTTGTCTCAGGCTGTGCCAAACAGGGCATTAGTATACAGGGTAGGCTGTATAATTGCTTTACAATCGAGTGGCATGCATTAGAAAATCATTTGGGGTTTCTTATTAGCAGTATAGGGCAAAGTTTTTCTTCTGGAGGGCAGGCAGAGTGCTGCATTGTGGCTTCGGAATTCCCAAACTGGAGGGCTTGTGGGCCAGGAGAGTGAGGACGGAAGTCTGAGAACACAAGTTAGGCTTAGGTTTCGGGGCAAGGACATGGCAGACACACTCTGCAGAGCTGAATTGAGATCCTGCATCTGAAGTCAGGTCGAGGATCAGACTTTGGCTCAGGTTTGAGTTTCTGTCCATGTTGGCCCCTTCATGAAGGGGGGGCATTATGAGGCCATGGGGGTTTTCCCACTATTGGAGTTGTGAGATGCTCCAAACCACAAGGATTCCGTCTGTGGGACAATTAAGATTGGTTGGATGGCTCCAGGACGTCTTATAAGGTATTTTTCCAGAACAGGGTTCTAAGTATGGATGCCTGGGCAGCCAGCCTCACATTCCAATTGTCTCCTAGCAACAAGAAACGTTTGATCTGCTGGCTTGGGGTAGCAACAGAGGGGCTGAGTTGAAATGGACTTTCCTGAGGATGGTCTTAATGTTGGTTTGAGTCCATGGAGACCTTGGTATGGGGCAGTGGCACCAGGGCCCTAAAGGATTCTCCTAACCAGAGGTTATGACAAAGCTCCAATGAGCAAGTTTTCCATGGGGAGACGAGATTTGTTCTTATTGGTGCCTCAGGAAACCACCATATGCTGGTATTGGAAACGAGGCCTCTGAGGACAGATGCCTGGAAACCAAAGCAATGGATCTGATTAGGGCCTAGGGGCCTGTCCGGTTCAATATTCTTCTCTGGGGACATCTGTTGTCTGAGTGGAGGTAGTTACTCAGCTGGTTTGAGATCACCCCTGTTTGTCCTGGGCGGCCTACACTATTGGGATGGCCTCGGTGACTTTGGAGGTTTTTCCTAATTTGCAAGGTTGTGGCCAATGGAATGGGAAGAATTCCCTTGAAAGGGAAGCACAGTTCTGAGGTGTGGCTCCAGGGACCCAAGTGTGGAGCGTGTGTGGTCCAGGGCTTTTGGAGAAAAGTCTGAAAACACAAACTCCACTTAGGTTGGGGGATGTAGGTATGGCAGGCCCGATCTATAGACCATGAGGAGAACTCTTCGGGATATGAACCAAGGGCGAATGTTAGGTGCTTGCTCATGCTTTTTTTTTTTTTTTTCTGGAAATGTGTCACCGATTGCCATGGAATGTCAGGGTGTCCTCATGGGCCATCGATGAGGCTCCCTTTCTGGGGATTTGACCCGATACCAAGAGTTTGGGGTCATTCTGTGGGAAGGGAAGAGGCCTTTCTGTTTTTTTTTTTTTTGTTTTTTTTATTTATTTATTTATTTATTTTTTTTACCTCAGGTGGACCACCAAAAGAGGGATTCCCGAGCAGAGTCCTGGGGAGGGGCAACTGGACAAACAGATCTCTGGTTAACATTGGGACCTAAGAACATGGCAAGCCCCATATGTGGGCTCTTGGTCCAGACACCGAGAGGCCTTCCTTGAGGATAGTTCTCACACTGAGTTTCACAATGTGTTTTTGTGCCCAAGGTGCCCCTCAAGTCAGGGCGTGGCCTAATGTACCATGCTGGTTTCTCCTATACTGAACGTTGCACAATATGGCAACCACAAGTTTTCTGGCCATGGGGAAGAAGGAGTTCTAATTTCTGCAACACTTTCACTCCTGGACTGTGATTGGAATTAAGGTCTAGGTTCTGAAGCCTGAAAACTGAGGTTGGGAAGAGATGAAGACCTAAGGCCATGGTGTGTCTGATGTGCTGTTCGGCCAGCTGTTGAGTGTGGGTTGGGAGGTGCAGGCTCAGGCTGTGGAAGACAGGGAATTAGTGCCCAGGCTAGACTGTATCATTGGGGTGCAGTCGAGTTTCGTGCACGATGGTACTCATTTGTGGTTACTGGGTAGCCCCAGAGGGCAACGTTTTTCTTCTGGAGGGAAGACACAGTGCCACATTCTGGCTGCATAATTCCCAAACTGGAAGGCTTGTGGGCCAGGAGTGTGAGGAAAAAATTCTGAGAACACAAGCCAGACTTAGATTTCGGGGTGAGGGGACGGCAGGCACCCTCTGCAGAGATGATTCGAGATCCCGTATACCTGAAGACAGAGCTAGGATCAGACGTTGGCTTAGGTCGGAGTTTCTGTCCATGACGGCCCCTTCATGAAGGGGAGGGTGTCACGAGGACATGGAGGTTTTCCCACGATGGGAATTGTGAGATGCTCCAAACCGCAATGATTCCTTCTGTGGGCCAGTCGAGACCTGTTGGATGGCTCCAGGACATCCCATAAGGAAGTTATCCAGAGCAGGGTTCTAAGGATGGATGCCTGGGCAGCCTGCCTCCCATTCCAGGTGTCTCATAGAGCCAAGGCAAGTTCGATCTGCTGGATCAAGGGGAGCAACCGAGGCGGGTGTGTTGAAATGGGTGAGTTGAGGATGGGTCATAAAGTGCATTTGTGTCCATGTAGACCTTGGAATGGGGTGCTTGATCCGGGGCCTTGAGGGATGTTCATAACCGGAGGTTTTGATGGGCTCTAAAGAGTACGTTTCCTATGTAGAGAAGAGAATTGTTTTGATAAGTGCCTAAGGAATCTCCCATATGCTGGTATGGGAAACCAGGCCTCTGAGGAGAGATGACTGGAAACAAAAGCAATGGATATGATTAGGGCCTAGGTGCCTGTCCTGTTCAATCTCTTTCCTGAGGATACGTGTCTACGGATCTGAGGGGATGTAGTTGCTCAGCTTGTGTCAGATCGCCCCTGTTTGTCCTGGGCAGCCTATAATATTCGGATGGGCTCTGGACTTTGGAGTTTCTCCTAATCTATAGGGTTGTGGCCAATGGAATGGGCAGAAATCCCCTGGAGAGGGCAGGCACAGTTCTGAGTTTGGCTCTAGGGGCCCAGCCTTGAGGCTGTGTGGGCCAGGCCTGTGGGGACAAAAGTCTGAAAACACAAACTCCGCTTAGGATTGGGGACATAGGTATGGCACGCCCAATTTATAGACCGTGATAACACTTCGGGATATGAAAAAGGGTGAGTTTGAGGTGCTTGCTCAGGTTTTGTCTCTGGATTTGTGTCAACAATGTGGGTGGAATGCTGGCGTGGCCTCATGGGTTGTGGACGGCTTTCCTTCTCTGAGGATTTGACCCGATCCCAAGAGTTTGGGTACATTCTGTGGGATGGGAGGAGTCCTTTCTGTTTTTTATTTTATTTTATTTTATTTCATTTTATATTTTATTTTATGTACCTCAAGTGTCCCAATAAAAGAGGGATTCCAGAGCAGAGTCCTTGGGAGGGAAAACTGGATAACCCCACCTCTGTTTAAGTTTGGGGGCCTAAGGGCATGGCAAGTACAATATGTGGGCTCTTGATTCAGACACTGAGAGGCCTTCCTTGAGGACAGGGCTCATGCTGAGGGTCACAATGCCTATTTGTGCCCAACAAGGCCCTCAAGCATGGGAAGTGCCTCATGAGCCACGCTGGATTCTCCTACACTGAACGTTGGAGAATATGCCAACCACAAGGTTTCCAGCCATGGCGAAGGAAGAGTTGTGATTTCTGCATCACGTTCACCCCTGGACAGTGATTGGAGTTTAGGTCTAGGTTCTGAAACCCGAAAACTGAGGTTGGGAAGAGATGAAGACCTAAGGACCTGTTGGGTCCAATGAGCTCAGTGTGCGGCCAGCTGTTCAGCGTAGGTCTGGAGGTGTGGGCTCATGCTGTGTCAGACAAGGCATTAGAAAGGGTAGACTGTATATTTGGGGTGCAGTCGAGTGGCGTTCAGTTGATCCTCATTTGGGATTCTAGGTAGCTCCATAAGGCAACGTTTTTCTTCTGGAGGGCAGGCAGAGTGCTGCATTGTGGCCCCAGTATTGCCAAACTGTAGGGCTTTTGGGCCAGGGGTGTGAGGACGTTAGTCTGAGAACACAAGCTAGGCTTAGTCTTTGGGGTGAGGGCACAGAAGGCACACTCTGCAGAGCTGAATCAAGATCTCATGCACCTGAAGTCAGGGCGAATATCAGACGTTTGCTCAGGTTGGAGATTCTGTCCATGATGGCCCCTTTATAAAGTGGAGCGTCTCAAGAGGCCATGTAGATTTTCCCACAATGGGAGTTGTGAGATTCTCCAGACTGCAAAGATTCCTTCTGTGGGACACTTGAGACCTGTTGGATGGCTCTAGGATGTCCCATGTGGAACGACTCCAGAGTAGGGTTCTAAGGATGGATGCCTGGGCAGCCCGCCTCCCATTCTAGTTGTCTCCTAGCAACAAGGCAGGTTTGATCCGCAGGCCCTGGGCAAGAAACCAAGGGGGTTGAGTTGACATGGACTCTCCCGAGGATAGATCATAATGTGGGTTTAAGTCCATGGAGACCTTGGAATGGGGCGCTTGATCCGGGGCCCTGAAAGATTCTCCTAAACAGAGGTTTTTATAGAGCTCCAAAGAGTACATTTCCTATGTGGAGACGAGATTTTTCTGATGAGTGCCTCAGTAATCCCCCATATGCTGGTATTGGAAACCAGGCCTCTGAGGAGAGATGACTGGAATCAAAAGCAATGGATCTGATTAGGGCCTAAGTGCCTGTCTAGTTCAATCTTATTCTATGGGAATATCTGTCTCTGAGTCTGAGTGGAGGTAGTTTCCTAACTTGTGAAAGATCATCCCTGTTTGTCCTGGGCAGCCAACACTATTCGGATGGCCTCAGGGAGTTTGGAGGATTCTCCTAATCTTCAGGGTTGTGGCCAATGGAAATGGCAGAATTCCCCTGGAGAGGGAAGCCACAGTCCTTAGGTGTGGCTCCAGGGGCCCCAGCTTGGATGGTGTGTGGGCCAGGACTGTAGGGACAGAAGTCTGAAAACACAAACTCAGCTTAGGTTTGGGGATGTATGTATGAAGGCTCGATCTACAGACCGTGAGAATTTTCCGGGCTATGAACCAAGGGCGAGTATGTGGCACTTGCTCAGGCTTTTGTCTCTGGATTTTGTGTCAACGGTGGCCGTGGAATGTCGGGGTGTCCTCAAGGGCCATAGACAATTTTTTCTCTGGTGATTTGGCCTGATCCCAAGGGGTTGGGATCATTCTGTGGATGGGAAGAGTCCTTTCTGTATTTTTTTTTTTTTTTACCTCAGGTGTCCCACCAAAGAGGGATTCCAGAGTAGAGCCCTGAGTAGGGGTGACTAGACATCTCGAACTCTGGTTGAGATGGGCGACTAGGGGCTTGGCAAGCCCCATATGTGGGCTGTTGTTCCAGTCACTAAGAGCTTTTACATGAGGATAGGGCTCACGCTGAGGGTCACAACGTGTGTTTGTGCAAATTGTGGCCCTCAGGGATAGGTGGGGCCTCATAGTCCATGCTGATTTCTCCTACAATGAACATTGGACAACATGCCAACCACTAGGTTTCTTGCCAAGGCTAAGCAGAAGTTCTGATTCTTGCATCACGTTCACTCCTGAGCAGTGAGTGGAGATAAGGTCTAGGTTCTGAAGGTGAAAACTGAGGTTGGGTAGAGATGATGGCCTAAAGCCATTGTGGGTGTGATATGCTCTGTGTACGGCCAGCTGTCTGGGTGTTGGTCTGGAGGTCTGCCCTCAGGCTGTGTCAGACAGGGCTTTAGTGCACAGGCTAGACTGTATAATTGGGGTATGGTCGAGTGGCATGCAGGTTGTTACTCATTTGGCGTTTCTGGTTAGCCCTATAGTGCAACATTTTTCTTCTGGAGGGCAGGCAGAGTGCTGCATTGTGTCTCCAGAATTGCCAAAATGGAGGAGTGTGGCCAGGATTGTGAGGAAGGAAGTCTGAAAACACAAGCTAGCACGAGTTTTGGGGCCAAGAGCATGGCAGGCCCACTCTGCAGAGGCTGAATCGAGATCTCCTGCAGGTGAGGTCAGGGCGAGTATCAGATGTTGTCTCAAGCTGGAGTTTGTGTCCATGACGGCCCCTTCCTGAAGGGGGTGGGGGCGTCATGAGGCCAGGGAGGTTTCCCTATGCTGGGAGTTGTGAGCTGCTCCAAACTTCAAAGTTTTCTTCTTCAGGACAGTCGAGTACTATTGGAAGGTTCCAGGATGCCCCATACAGAAAGACTCGAGAGCAGGGGCCTAAGAATGGATGCCGAGAAACGCCAACTCACCTTCCCATTGCCTCTTCGAGACAAGGCACGCTCAATCTTAGAACTCTTGGGTGAGCTACCCAGAAGTCTGAGTTTAAAAGGACTCTCCTGAGGATGAGTCATAATGTGGGCTGGTGGCCATGGAGACCTTGGAATGTGGCAGTAGCTAAGGGACTCTGCAGGATTCTCCAACGCGAAGGGCTTGACACAACTCCAACAAGGAAGCTTCCCATGTGGAGATGAGAGGTCTTCTGTCTGGTGCCGCAGGAAAGCCCCGTATGCTGGTCTTCGAACCCAGGCCTCTGAGGAGTGATACCTGGACACCAAAGCAAAGGTTCATAATAGGGCTTAGGGGCCTGTCTGGTTCAATATTCTGTCTCTGCGGATATCTTTCTGTGTGTCTGCATGGAAGTAGTAGTTGCTCAGTTTGTGTCATAATGCCCCTATTTGTCCAGTGCGGCTTGCAGTAGTGGGATGTCCTTGGGGACCTTGAGGTTTCTACTCTTTTGTAGATTTGTGGCCAATGGAATGGGCAGTTTCTTAGGAGAGAGCAGGCACAGTTCTGTGGTGTGGCTCCAGAGACCCCAGCCTGGAGGCTGTGTGGGCCATGGCTGTGCAGACAGACATCCAAAAACCCTAACTCAGCTCAGGTTTGGGGCCGAGGTTACGGCAGGCCTGATCTACAGTCCATGAGGGGAGCTCCTCTGGATATGAAAGAAGGGTGAGAGGGAGGCAGTCGCTCAGGCTTTTGTCTCTGGATGTTTTGTCCACAATGGCCGTTTAATGTAGGAGTTGCCTCATGGGTCGTAGAAGTCTCCCTCTCTGGTAGTTTGTCCAGCACCCAAGAGTTTAGGGTCATTCTGTGGGAAGGGAAGTGTCCTGTTTTCTGCTTCATGTGTCCCCCCAGTAGAGGGATTCTAGAGCATAGCAGTGGGTACTGACAACTGGAATACTCGCCTTCTGGTTAAGCCTGGGTGCCTATGGATATGACAAGCCGCATATGCAGGATCTTGGTCCAGGCACTGAGAGGCGTTACTTTAATACGGGACTCACGCTGCAGGTCACAATGCATGTCTGTGCCCTAGGCGGCCCTCAAGCACTGGCGTGGCCTTTCGGACAATGCAGCTTTTCCCACATTGAACGTTGGACAACATGCCAACCACAAGGTTTCTGGCCATGGGGAAGTAGGAATTTTAATTTCTGCATCACGTTCACCCCTGGGCAGTGATTGGAGATAAGGTCTAGGTTCTGAAGCCTGAAAACCGAGGTTGGGAAGAGATGACGACCTACAGCCATAGCTGGTCCTATTTGTCCAGGTTGGGGCCAGCTGTCTGGGTGTCGTTTGGGATGTCTTGTGTCAGGCTGTGCCAGAAAGGGCATTAGTATACAGGGTGGGCTGTATAATTGCTTTACAATCGAGTGGCATGCATTAGAAAATCATTTGGGGTTTCTTATTAGCAGCATAGGGCAAAGTTTTTCTTCTGGAGGGCAGGCAGAGTGCTGCATTGTGGCTTCGGAATTCCCAAACTGGAGGGCTTGTGGGCCAGGAGAGTGAGGACGGAAGTCTGAGAACACAAGCTAGGCTTAGGTTTCGGGGCAAGGACATGGCAGGCACACTCTGCAGAGCTGAATTGAGATCTCCTGCGTCTGAAGTCAGGTCGAGGATCAGACTTTGGCTCAGGTTTGAGTTTCTGTCCATGTTGGCCCCTTCATGAAGGGGGGGCATTATGAGGCCATGGGGGTTTTCCCACTATTGGAGTTGTGAGATGCTCCAAACCGCAAGGATTCCTTCTGTGGGACAATTAAGATTGGTTGGATGGCTCCAGGACGTCTTATAAGGTATTTTTCCAGAACAGGGTTCTAAGTATGGATGCCTGGGCAGCCAGCCTCACATTCCAATTGTCTCCTAGCAACAAGAAACGTTTGATCTGCTGGCTTGGGGAAGCAACAGAGGGGCTGAGTTGAAATGGACTTTCCTGAGGATGGTCTTAATGTTGGTTTGAGTCCATGGAGACCTTGGTATGGGGCAGTGGCACCAGGGCCCTGAAGGATTCTCCTAACCAGGGGTTATGACAAAGCTCCAATGAGCAAGTTTTCCATGGGGAGACGAGATTTGTTCTTATTGGTGCCTCCGGAAACCACCATATGCTGGTATTGGAAACGAGGCCTCTGAGGACAGATGCCTGGAAACCAAAGCAATGGATCTGATTAGGGCCTAGGGGCCTGTCCGGTTCAATATTCTTCTCTGGGGACATCTGTTGTCTGAGTGGAGGTAGTTGCTCAGCTGGTTTGAGATCACCCCTGTTTGTCCTGGGCGGCCTACACTATTGGGATGGCCTCGGTGACTTTGGAGGTTTTTCCTAATTTGCAAGGTTGTGGCCAATGGAATGGGAAGAATTCCCTTGAAAGGGAAGCACAGTTCTGAGGTGTGGCTCCAGGGACCCAAGTGTGGAGCGTGTGTGGTCCAGGGCTTTTGGAGAAAAGTCTGAAAACACAAACTCCACTTAGGTTGGGGGATGTAGGTATGGCAGGCCCGATCTATAGACCATGAGGAGAACTCTTCGGGATATGAACAAAGGGCGAATGTTAGGTGCTTGCTCATGCATTTTTTTTTTTTTTTCTAGAAATGTGTCACCGATTGCCATGGAATGTCGGGGTGTCCTCATGGGCCATCGATGAGGCTCCCTTTCTGGGGATTTGACCCGATCCCAAGAGTTTGGGGTCATTCTGTCGGAAGGGAGGAGGCCTTTCTGTTTATTTTTATTTTTATTTTTTTTTTTTTACCTCAGGTGGACCACCAAAAGAGGGATTCTAGAGCAGAGACGTGGGTGGGGGCAACTGAACAAACAGAACTCTGGTTAACATTGGGACCTAAGAACATGGCAAGCCCCATATGTGGGCTCTTGGTCCAGACACTGAGAGGCCTTCCTTGAGGATAGGTCTCACACTGAGTTTCACAATGTGTTTTTGTGCCCAAGGAGCCCCTCAAGTCAGGGCGTGGCCTAATGTACCATGCTGGTTTCTCCTACACTGAACGTTGCACAATATGGCAACCACAAGGTTTCTGGCCATGGGGAAGAAGGAGTTCTAATTTCTGAAACACTTTCACTCCTGGACTGTGATTGGATTTAAGGTCTAGGTTCTGAAGCCTGAAAACTGAGGTTGGGAAGAGATGAAGACCTAAGGCCATGGTGTGTCTGATGTGCTGTTCGGCCAGCTGTTGAGTGTGGGTTAGGAGGTGCAGGCTCAGGCTGTGGCAGACAGGGAATTAGTGCCCAGGCTAGACTGTATTATTGGGGTGCAGTCGAGTTTCGTGCACGATGGTACTCATTTGTGGTTACTGGGTAGCCCCAGAGGGCAACGTTTTTCTTCTGGAGGGAAGACACAGTGCCACATTCTGGCTGCATAATTCCCAAACTGGAAGGCTTGTGGGCCAGGAGTGTGAGGAAAAAATTCTGAGAACACAAGCCAGACTTAGATTTCGGGGTGAGGGGACGGCAGGTACCCTCTGCAGAGATGATTCGAGATCCCGTATACCTGAAGACAGAGCTAGGATCAGACGTTGGCTTAGGTCGGAGTTTCTGTCCATGACGGCCCCTTCATGAAGGGGAGGGTGTCACGAGGACATGGAGGTTTTCCCACGATGGGAATTGTGAGATGCTCCAAACCGCAATGATTCCTTCTGTGGGCCAGTCGAGACCTGTTGGATGGCTCCAGGACATCCCATAAGGAAGTTATCCAGAGCAGGGTTCTAAGGATGGATGCCTGTGCAGCCTGCCTCCCATTCCAGGTGTCTCATAGAGCCAAGGCAAGTTCGATCTGCTTGATCTAGGGGAGCAACCGAGGCGGGTGTGTTGAAATGGGTGAGTTGAGGATGGGTCATAATGTGCATTTGTGTCCATGTAGACCTTGGAATGGGGTGCTTGATCCGGGGCCTTGAGGGATGTTCATAACCGGAGGTTTTGATGGAGCTTTAAAGAGTATGTTTCCTATGTAGAGAAGAGAATTGTTTTGATGAGTGCCTAAGGAATCTCCCATATGCTGTTATTGGAAACCAGGCCTCTGAGGAGAGATGACTGGAATCAAAAGCAATGGATCTGATTAGGGCCTAAGTGCCTGTCCAGTTCAATCTTATTCTATGGGTATATCTGTCTCTGGGTCTGAGTGGAGGTAGTTTCCTAACTTGTGAAAGATCATCCCTGTTTGTCCTGGGAAGCCAACACTATTCGGATGGCCTCGGGGAGTTTGGAGGATACTCCTAATCTATAGGGTTGTGGCCAATGGAAATGGCAGAATTCCCCTGGAGAGGGAAGCCACAGTCCTGAGGTGTGGCTCCAGGGGCCCCAGCTTGGATGGTGTGTGGGCCAGGACTGTGGGGACAGAAGTCTGAAAACACAAACTCAGCTTAGGTTTGGGGATGTATGTATGAAGGCTCGATCTACAGACCGTGAGAATTTTCCGGGCTATGAACCAAGGGCGAGTATGTGGCACTTGCTCAGGCTTTTGTCTCTGGATTTTGTGTCAATGGTAGCCGTGGAATGTCGGGGTGTCCTCAAGGGCCATGGACAATTCTTTCTCTGGTGATTTGGCCTGATCCCAAGGGGTTGGGATCATTCTGTGGATGGGAAGAGTCCTTTCTGTATTTTTTTTTTACCTCAAGTGTCCCACCAAAGAGGGATTCCAGAGTAGAGCCCTGAGTAGGGGTGACTAGACATCTCGAACTCTGGTTGTGATTGGGGGATCAGGGGCTTGGCAAACTCCATATGTGGGCTGTTGTTCCAGTCACTAAGAGGCTTTACATGAGGATAGGGCTCACGCTGAGGGTCACAATGTGTGTTTGTGCAAATTGTGGCCCTCAGGAATAGGTGGGGCCTCATAGTCCATGCTGCTTTCTCCTACAATGAACATTGGACAACATGCCAACCACTAGGTTTCTTGCCAAGGCGAAGGAGAAGTTCTGATTCTTGCATCACGTTCACTCCTGAGCAGTGAGTGGAGATAAGGTCTAGGTTCTGAAGGTGAAAACTGAGGTTGGGTAGAGATGATGGCCTAAAGCCATTGTGGGTGTGATATGCTCTGTGTACGGCCAGCTGTCTGGGTGTTGGTCTGGAGGTCTGCCCTCAGGCTGTGTCAGACAGGGCTTTAGTGCACAGGCTAGACTGTATAATTGGGGTATGGTCGAGTGGCATGCAGGTTGTTACTCATTTGGCGTTTCTGGTTAGCCCTATAGGGCAACATTTTTCTTCTGGAGGGCAGGCAGAGTGCTGCATTGTGTCTCCAGAATTGCCAAACTGGAGGGGTTTGGCCAGGATTGTGAGGAAGGAAGTCTGAAAACACAAGCTAGCACGAGTTTTGGGGCCAAGAGCATGGCAGGCCCACTCTGCAGAGGCTGAATCGAGATCTCCTGCAGGTGAGGTCAGGGCGAGTATCAGATGTAGCCTCAAGCTGAAGTTTGTGTCCATGACGGCCCCTTCCTGAAGGGGGTGGGGGCGTCATGAGGCCAGGGAGGTTTCCCTACGCTGGGAGTTGTGAGATGCTCCAAACTTCAAAGTTTCCTTCTTCAGGACAGTCGAGTACTAATGGATGGTTCCAGGATGCCCCATACAGAAAGACTCGAGAGCAGGGGCCTAAGCATGGATGCCAAGAAACGCCAACTCACCTTCCCATTGCCTGGTCGAGACAAGGCACGCTCAATCTGCGGGCTCTTGGGTGAGCTACCCAGAAGGCTGAGTTTAAATGGACTCTCCTGAGGATGAGTCATAATGTGGGTTGGTGGCCATGGAGACCTTGGAATGTGGCAGTAGCTAAGGGACTCTGCAGGATTCTCTAACGCGAAGGGCTTGACACAACTCCAACAAGGAAGCTTCCCATGTGGAGATGAGAGGTCTTCTGTCTGGTGCCTCAGGAAAGCCCTGTATGCTGGTCTTCGAACCCAGGCCTCTGAGGAGTGATACCTGGACACCAAAGCAAGAGTTCATAATAAGGCCTAGGGCCCTGTCTGGTTCAAAATTCTGTCTCTGCGGATATCTTTCTGTGTGACTGCATGGAGGTAGTAGTTGCTCAGCTTGTTTCATAATGCCCTTATTTGTCCAGTGCGGCTTGCAGTAGTGGGATGTTCTTGGGGACCCTGAGGTTTCTACTATTTTGTAGAGTTGTGGCCAATGGAATGGGCAGTTTCTTAGGAGAGAGCAGGCACAGTTCTGTGGTGTGGCTCCAGAGACCCCAGCCTGGAGGCTGTGTGGGCCATGGCTGTGCAGACAGACATCCAAAAACCCTAACTCAGCTCAGGTTTGGGGCCGAGGTTACAGCAGGCCTGATCTACAGTCCATGAGGGGAGCTCCTCTGGATATGAAAGAAGGGTGAGAGGGAGGCAGTCGCTCAGGCTTTTGTCTCTGGATGTTTTGTCCACAATGGCCGTTTAATGTAGGAGTTGCCTCATGGGTCGTAGAAGTCTCCCTCTCTGGTAGTTTGTCCAGCACCCAAGAGTTTAGGGTCATTCTGTGGGAAGGGAAGTGTCCTGTTTTCTGCTTCATGTGTCCCCCCAGTAGAGGGATTCTAGAGCATAGCAGTGGGTACTGACAACTGGAATACTCGCCTTCTGGTTAAGCCTGGGGGCCTATGGATATGACAAGCCCCATATGCAGGATCTTGGTCCAGCCACTGAGAGGCGTTACTTTAATACGGGACTCACGCTGCAGGTCACAATGCATGTCTGTGCCCTAGGCGGCCTTCAAGCACTGGCGTGGCCTTTCGGACAATGCAGGTTTTCCAACATTGAACGTTGGACAACATGCCAACCACAAGGTTTCTGGCCATGGGGAAGGAGGAATTCTAATTTCTGCATCACGTTCACCCCTGGGCAGTGATTGGAGATAAGGTCTAGGTTCTGAAGCCTGAAAACCGAGGTTGGGAAGAGATGACGACCTACAGCCATAGTGGGTCCTATGTGTCCAGGTTGGGGCCAGATGTCTGGGTGTCGTTTGGGATGTCTTGTCTCAGGCTGTGCCAGACAGGGCATTAGTATACAGGGTGGGCTGTATAATTGCTTTACAATCGAGTGGCATGCATTAGAAAATCATTTGGGGTTTCTTATTAGCAGCATAGGGCAAAGTTTTTCTTCTGGAGGGCAGGCAGAGTGCTGCATTGTGGCTTCGGAATTCCCAAACTGGAGGGCTTGTGGGCCAGGAGAGTGAGGATGAAAGTCTGAGAACACAAGCTAGGCTTAGGTTTCGGGGCAAGGACATGGCAGGCACACTCTGCAGAGCTGAATTGAGATCTCATGCGTCTGAAGTCAGGTCGAGGATCAGACTTTGGCTCAGGTTTGAGTTTCTGTCCATGTTGGCCCCTTCATGAAGGGGGGGCATTATGAGGCCATGGGGGTTTTCCCACTATTGGAGTTGTGAGATGCTCCAAACCGCAAGGATTCCTTCTGTGGGACAATTAAGATTGGTTGGATGGCTCCAGGACGTCTTATAAGGTATTTTTCCAGAACAGGGTTCTAAGTATGGATGCCTGGGCAGCCAGCCTCACATTCCAATTGTCTTCTAGCAACAAGAAACGTTTGATCTGCTGGCTTGGGGTAGCAACAGAGGGGCTGAGTTGAAATGGACTTTCCTGAGGATGGTCTTAATGTTGGTTTGAGTCCATGGAGACCTTGGTATGGGGCAGTGGCACCAGGGCCCTGAAGGATTCTCCTAACCAGAGGTTATGACAAAGCTCCAATGAGCAAGTTTTCCATGGGGAGACGAGATTTGTACTTATTGGTGCCTCAGGAAACCACCATATGCTGGTATTGGAAACGAGGCCTCTGAGGACAGATGCCTGGAAACCAAAGCAATGGATCTGATTAGGGCCTAGGGGCCTGTCCGGTTCAATATTCTTCTCTGGGGACATCTGTTGTCTGAGTGGAGGTAGTTGCTCAGCTGGTTTGAGATCACCCCTGTTTGTCCTGGGCGGCCTACACTATTGGGATGGCCTCGGTGACTTTGGAGGTTTTTCCTAATTTGCAAGGTTGTGGCCAAAGGAATGGGAAGAATTCCCTTGAAAGGGAAGCACAGTCCTGAGGTGTGGCTCCAGGGACCCAAGTGTGGAGCGTGTGTGGTCCAGTGCTATTTGGAGAAAAGTCTGAAAACACAAACTCCACTTAGGTTGGGGGATGTAGGTATGGCCGGCCCGATCTATAGACCATGAGGAGAACTCTTCGGGATATGAACAAACGGCGAATGTTAGGTGCTTGCTCATGCTTTTTTTTTTTTTCTGGAAATGTGTCACCGATTGCCATGGAATGTCGGGGTGTCCTCATGGGCCATCGATGAGGCTCCCTTTCTGGGGATTTGACCCGATCCCAAGAGTTTGGGGTCATTCTGTCGGAAGGGAGGAGGCCTTTCTGTTTATTTTGTTTATTTTATTTTTTTTTTTTTTAACTCAGGTGGACCACCAAAAGAGGGATTCCAGAGCAGAGACGTGGGTGGGGGCAACTGGACAAACAGAACTCTGGTTAACATTGGGACCTAAGAACATGGCAAGCCCCATATGTGGGCTCTTGGTCCAGACACTGAGAGGCCTTCCTTGAGGATAGGTCTCACACTGAGTTTCACAATGTGTTTTTGTGCCCAAGGAGCCCCTCAAGTCAGGGCGTGGCCTAATGTACCATGCTGGTTTCTCCTACACTGAACGTTGCACAATATGGCAACCACAAGGTTTCTGGCCATGGGGAAGAAGGAGTTCTAATTTCTGAAACACTTTCACTCCTGGACTGTGATTGGATTTAAGGTCTAGGTTCTGAAGCCTGAAAACTGAGGTTGGGAAGAGATGAAGACCTAAGGCCATGGTGTGTCTGATGTGCTGTTCGGCCAGCTGTTGAGTGTGGGTTAGGAGGTGCAGGCTCAGGCTGTGGCAGACAGGGAATTAGTGCCCAGGCTAGACTGTATTATTGGGGTGCAGTCGAGTTTCGTGCACGATGGTACTCATTTGTGGTTACTGGGTAGCCCCAGAGGGCAACGTTTTTCTTCTGGAGGGAAGACACAGTGCCACATTCTGGCTGCATAATTCCCAAACTGGAAGGCTTGTGGGCCAGGAGTGTGAGGAAAAAATTCTGAGAACACAAGCCAGACTTAGATTTCGGGGTGAGGGGACGGCAGGCACCCTCTGCAGAGATGATTCGAGATCCCGTATACCTGAAGACAGAGCTAGGATCAGACGTTGGCTTAGGTCGGAGTTTCTGTCCATGACGGCCCCTTCATGAAGGGGAGGGTGTCACGAGGACATGGAGGTTTTCCCACGATGGGAATTGTGAGATGCTCCAAACCGCAATGATTCCTTCTGTGGGCCAGTCGAGACCTGTTGGATGGCTCCAGGACATCCCATAAGGAAGTTATCCAGAGCAGGGTTCTAAGGATGGATGCCTGTGCAGCCTGCCTCCCATTCCAGGTGTCTCATAGAGCCAAGGCAATTTCGATCTGCTGGATCTAGGGGAGCAACCGAGGCGGGTGTGTTGAAATGGGTGAGTTGAGGATGGGTCATAAAGTGCATTTGTGTCCATGTAGACCTTGGAATGGGGTGCTTGATCCGGGGCCTTGAGGGATGTTCATAACCGGAGGTTTTGATGGGCTCTAAAGAGTACGTTTCCTATGTAGAGAAGAGAATTGTTTTGATAAGTGCCTAAGGAATCTCCCATATGCTGGTATGGGAAACCAGGCCTCTGAGGAGAGATAACTGGAAAAAAAAGCAATGGATATGATTAGGGCCTAGGTGCCTGTCCTGTTCAATCTCTTTCCTGAGGATACGTGTCTACGGATCTGAGGGGATGTAGTTGCTCAGCTTGTGTCAGATCGCCCCTGTTTGTCCTGGGCAGCCTATAATATTCGGATGGGCTCTGGACTTTGGAGTTTCTCCTAATCTATAGGGTTGTGGCCAATGGAATGGGCAGAAATCCCCTGGAGAGGGCAGGCACAGTTCTGAGTTTGGCTCTAGGGGCCCAGCCTTGAGGCTGTGTGGGCCAGGCCTGTGGGGACAAAAGTCTGAAAACACAAACTCCGCTTAGGATTGGGGACATAGGTATGGCACGCCCAATCTATAGACCGTGATAACACTTCGGGATATGAAAAAGGGTGAGTTTGAGGTGCTTGCTCAGGTTTTGTCTCTGGATTTGTGTCAACAATGTGGGTGGAATGCTGGCGTGGCCTCATGGGTTGTGGACGGCTTTCCTTCTCTGAGGATTTGACCCGATCCCAAGAGTTTGGGTACATTCTGTGGGATGGGAGGAGTCCTTTCTGTTTTTTATTTTATTTTATTTTATTTCATTTTATATTTTATTTTATGTACCTCAAGTGTCCCAATAAAAGAGGGATTCCAGAGCAGAGTCCTGGGAGGGAAAACTGGATAACCCCACCTCTGTTTAAGTTTGGGGGCCTAAGGGCATGGCAAGTACAATATGTGGGCTCTTGATTCAGACACTGAGAGGCCTTCCTTGAGGACAGGGCTCATGCTGAGGGTCACAATGCCTATTTGTGCCCAACAAGGCCCTCAAGCATGGGAAGTGCCTCATGAGCCACGCTGGATTCTCCTAAACTGAACGTTGGAGAATATGCGAACCACAAGGTTTCCAGCCATGGCGAAGGAAGAGTTGTGATTTCTGCATCACGTTCACCCCTGGACAGTGATTGGAGTTTAGGTCTAGGTTCTGAAACCCGAAAACTGAGGTTGGGAAGAGATGAAGACCTAAGGACCTGTTGGGTCCAATGAGCTCAGTGTGCGGCCAGCTGTTCAGCGTAGGTGTGGAGGTGTGGGCTCATGCTGTGTCAGACAAGGCATTAGAAAGGGTAGACTGTATATTTGGGGTGCAGTCGAGTGGCGTTCAGTTGATCCTCATTCGGGATTCTAGGTAGCTCCATAAGGCAACGTTTTTCTTCTGGAGGGCAGGCAGAGTGCTGCATTGTGGCCCCAGTATTGCCAAACTGTAGGGCTTTTGGGCCAGGGGTGTGAGGACGTTAGTCTGAGAACACAAGCTAGGCTTAGTCTTTGGGGTGAGGGCACAGAAGGCACACTCTGCAGAGCTGAATCAAGATCTCATGCACCTGAAGTCAGGGCGAATATCAGACGTTTGCTCAGGTTGGAGATTCTGTCCATGATGGCCCCTTTATAAAGTGGAGCGTCTCAAGAGGCCATGTAGATTTTCCCACAATGGGAGTTGTGAGATTCTCCAGACTGCAAAGATTCCTTCTGTGGGACACTTGAGACCTGTTGGATGGCTCTAGGATGTCCCATGTGGAACGACTCCAGAGTAGGGTTCTAAGGATGGATGCCTGGGCAGCCCGCCTCCCATTCTAGTTGTCTCCTAGCAACAAGGCAGGTTTGATCCGCAGGCCCTGGGCAAGAAACCAAGGGGGTTGAGTTGACATGGACTCTCCCGAGGATAGATCATAATGTGGGTTTAAGTCCATGGAGACCTTGGAATGGGGCGCTTGATCCGGGGCCCTGAAAGATTCTCCTAAACAGAGGTTTTTATAGAGCTCCAAAGAGTACATTTCCTATGTGGAGACGAGATTTTTCTGATGAGTGCCTCAGTAATCCCCCATATGCTGGTATTGGAAACCAGGCCTCTGAGGAGAGATGACTGGAATCAAAAGCAATGGATCTGATTAGGGCCTAAGTGCCTGTCTAGTTCAATCTTATTCTATGGGAATATCTGTCTCTGAGTCTGAGTGGAGGTAGTTTCCTAACTTGTGAAAGATCATCCCTGATTGTCCTGGGCAGCCAACACTATTCGGATGGCCTCGGGGAGTTTGGAGGATACTCCTAATCTTCAGGGTTGTGGCCAATGGAAATGGCAGAATTCCCCTGGAGAGGGAAGCCACAGTCCTTAGGTGTGGCTCCAGGGGCCCCAGCTTGGATGGTGTGTGGGCCAGGACTGTGGGGACAGAAGTCTGAAAACACAAACTCAGCTTAGGTTTGGGGATGTATGTATGAAGGCTCGATCTACAGACCGTGAGAATTTTCCGGGCTATGAACCAAGGGCGAGTATGTGGCGCTTGCTCAGGCTTTTGTCTCTGGATTTTGTGTCAACGGTGGCCGTGGAATGTCGGGGTGTCCTCAAGGGCCATAGACAATTCTTTCTCTGGTGATTTGGCCTGATCCCAAGGGGTTGGGATGATTCTGTGGATGGGAAGAGTCCTTTCTGTATATTTTTTTTTTACCTCAGGTGTCCCACCAAAGAAGGATTCCAGAGTAGAGCCCTGAGTAGGGGTGACTAGACATCTCGAACTCTGGTTGAGATGGGCGACTAGGGGCTTGGCAAGCCCCATATGTGGGCTGTTGTTCCAGTCACTAAGAGCTTTTACATGAGGATAGGGCTCACGCTGAGGGTCACAACGTGTGTTTGTGCAAATTGTGGCCCTCAGGGATAGGTGGGGCCTCATAGTCCATGCTGATTTCTCCTACAATGAACATTGGACAACATGCCAACCACTAGGTTTCTTGCCAAGGCTAAGCAGAAGTTCTGATTCTTGCATCACGTTCACTCCTGAGCAGTGAGTGGAGATAAGGTCTAGGTTCTGAAGGTGAAAACTGAGGTTGGGTAGAGATGATGGCCTAAAGCCATTGTGGGTGTGATATGCTCTGTGTACGGCCAGCTGTCTGGGTGTTGGTCTGGAGGTCTGCCCTCAGGCTGTGTCAGACAGGGCTTTAGTGCACAGGCTAGACTGTATAATTGGGGTATTGTCGAGTGGCATGCAGGTTGTTACTCATTTGGCGTTTCTGGTTAGCCCTATAGTGCAACATTTTTCTTCTGGAGGGCAGGCAGAGTGCTGCATTGTGTCTCCAGAATTGCCAAAATGGAGGAGTGTGGCCAGGATTGTGAGGAAGGAAGTCTGAAAACACAAGCTAGCACGAGTTTTGGGGCCAAGAGCATGGCAGGCCCACTCTGCAGAGGCTGAATCGAGATCTCCTGCAGGTGAGGTCAGGGCGAGTATCAGATGTTGCCTCAAGCTGGAGTTTGTGTCCATGACGGCCCCTTCCTGAAGGGGGTGGGGGCGTCATGAGGCCAGGGAGGTTTCCCTATGCTGGGAGTTGTGAGCTGCTCCAAACTTCAAAGTTTTCTTCTTCAGGAGAGTCGAGTACTATTGGAAGGTTCCAGGATGCCCCATACAGAAAGACTCGAGAGCAGGGGCCTAAGAATGGATGCCGAGAAACGCCAACTCACCTTCCCATCGCCTCGTCGAGACAAGGCACGCTCATACTGAGGGCTCTTGGGTGAGCTACCCAGAAGGCTGAGTTTAAATGGACTCTCCTGAGGATGAGTCATAATGTGGGTTGGTGGCCATGGAGACCTTGCAATGTGGCAGTAGCAAAGGGACTCTGCAGGATTCTCTAACGTGAAGGGCTTGACACAACTCCAACAAGGAAGCTTCCCATGTGGAGATGAGAGGTCTTCTGTCTGGTGCCTCAGGAAAGCCCCATATGCTGGTCTTCGAACCCAGGCCTCTGAGGAGTGATACCTGGACACCAAAGCAAGAGTTCATAATAGGGCCTAGGGGCCTGTCTGGTTCAATCTTCTGTCTCTGCGGATATCTTTCTGTGTGTCTGCATGGAAGTAGTAGTTGCTCAGCTTGTGTCATAATGCCCCTATTTGTCCAGTGCGGCTTGCGGTAGTGGGTTGTCCTTGGGGACCTTGAGGTTTCTACTATTTTGTAGAGTTGTGGCCAATGGAATGGGCAGTTTCTTAGGAGAGAGCAGGCACAGTTCTGTGGTGTGGCTCCAGAGACCCCAGCCTGGAGGCTGTGTGGGCCATGGCTGTGCAGACAGACATCCAAAAACGCTAACTCAGCTCAGGTTTGGGGCCGAGGTTACGGCAGACCTGATCTACAGTCCATGAGGGGAGCTCCTCTGTATATGAAAGAAGGGTGAGAGGGAGGCAGTCGCTCAGGCTTTTGTCTCTGGATGTTTTGTCCACAATGGCCGTTTAATGTAGGAGTTGCCTCATGGGTCGTAGAAGTCTCCCTCTCTGGTAGTTTGTCCAGACCCCAAGAGTTTGGGGTCATTTTCTGGGAAGGGAAGTGTCCTGTTTTCTGCTTTATGTGTCCCCCCAGTAGAGGGATTCTAGAGCATAGCAGTGGGTACTGTCAACTGGAATACTCGCCCTCTGGTTAAGCCTGGGGGCCTATGGATATGACAAGCCCCATATGCAGGATCTTGGTCCAGCCACTGAGAGGCGTTACTTTAATACGGGACTCACGCTGCAGGTCACAATGCATGTCTGTGCCCTAGGCGGCCCTCAAGCACTGGCGTTGCCTTTCGGACAATGCATGTTTTTCCACATTGAACGTTGGACAACATGCCAACCACAAGGTTTCTGGCCATGGGGAAGGAGGAATTCTAATTTCTGCATCACGTTCACCCCTGGGCAGTGATTGGAGATAAGGTCTAGGTTCTGAAGCCTGAAAACCGAGGTTGGGAAGAGATGACGACCTACAGCCATAGCGGGTCCTATGTATCCAGGTTGGGGCCAGCTGTCTGGGTTTCGTTTGGGATGTCTTGTCTCAGGCTGTGCCAGACAGGGCATTAGTATACAGGGTGGGCTGTATAATTGCTTTAAAATCGAGTGGCATGCATTAGAAAATCATGTGGGGTTTCTTATTAGCAGCATAGGGCAAAGTTTTTCTTCTGGAGGGCAGGCAGAGTGCTGCATTGTGGCTTCGGAATTCCCAAACTGGAGTGCTTGTGGGCCAGGACAGTGAGGACGGAAGTCTGAGAACACAAGCTAGGCTTAGGTTTCGGGGCAAGGACATGGCAGGCACACTCTGCAGAGCTGAATTGAGATCTCATGCGTCTGAAGTCAGGTCGAGGATCAGACTTTGGCTCAGGTTTGAGTTTCTGTCCATGTTGGCCCCTTCATGAAGGGGGGGCATTATGAGGCCATGGGGGTTTTCCCACTATTGGAGTTGTGAGATGCTCCAAACCGCAAGGATTCCTTCTGTGGGACAATTAAGATTGGTTGGATGGCTCCAGGATGTCTTATAAGGTATTTTTCCAGAACAGGGTTCTAAGTATGGATGCCTGGGCAGCCAGCCTCACATTCCAATTGTCTTCTAGCAACAAGAAACGTTTGATCTGCTGGCTTGGGGTAGCAACAGAGGGGCTGAGTTGAAATGGACTTTCCTGAGGATGGTCTTAATGTTGGTTTGATTCCATGGAGACCTTGGTATGGGGCAGTGGCACCAGGGCCCTGAAGGATTCTCCTAACCAGAGGTTATGACAAAGCTCCAATGAGCAAGTTTTCCATGGGGAGACGAGATTTGTTCTTATTGGTGCCTCCGGAAACCACCATATGCTGGTATTGGAAACGAGGCCTCTGAGGACAGATGCCTGGAAACCAAAGCAATGGATCTGATTAGGGCCTAGGGGCCTGTCCGGTTCAATATTCTTCTCTGGGGACATCTGTTGTCTGAGTGGAGGTAGTTGCTCAGCTGGTTTGAGATCACCCCTGTTTGTCCTGGGCGGCCTACACTATTGGGATGGCCTCGGTGACTTTGGAGGTTTTTCCTAATTTGCAAGGTTGTGGCCAATGGAATGGGAAGAATTCCCTTGAAAGGGAAGCACAGTCCTGAGGTGTGGCTCCAGGGACCCAAGTGTGGAGCGTGTGTGGTCCAGGGCTATTTGGACAAAAGTCTGAAAACACAAACTCCACTTAGGTTGGGGGATGTAGGTATGGCCGGCCCGATCTATAGACCGTGAGGAGAACTCTTCGGGATATGAACAAAGGGCGAATGTGAGGTGCTTGCTCATGTTTTTTTTTTTTTTTTCTGGAAATGTGTCACCGATTGCCATGGAATGTCGGGGTGTCCTCATGGGCCATTGATGAGGCTCCCTTTCTGGGGATTTGACCCGATCCCAAGAGTTTGGGGTCATTCTGTCGGAAGGGAGG
Source organism: Mustela nivalis (assembly GCF_964662115.1). Lineage (NCBI taxonomy): Eukaryota > Metazoa > Chordata > Mammalia > Carnivora > Mustelidae > Mustela > Mustela nivalis. The sequence continues at coordinate 1,051,914 of NW_028136466.1, forward strand.
AGGCCTTTCTGTTTATTTTGTTTATTTTTTATTTTTTTTTTTTTACCTCAGGTGGACCACCAAAAAAGGGATTCCAGAGCAGAGACGTGGGTGGGGGCAACTAGACAACCAGACCTCTGGTTAACATTGGGACCTAAGAACATGGCAAGCCCCATATGTGGGCTCTTGGTCCAGACACTGAGAGGCCTTCCTTGAGGATAGGTCTCACACTGAGTTTCACAATGTGTTTTTGTGCCCAAGGAGCCCCTCAAGTCAGGTTGTGGCCTTATGTACCATGCTGGTTTCTCCTACACTGAACATTGCACAATATGGCAACCACAAGGTTTCTGGCCATGGGGAAGAAGGAGTTCTAATTTCTGAAACACTTTCACTCCTGGACTGTGATTGGATTTAAGGTCTAGGTTCTGAAGCCTGAAAACTGAGGTTGGGAAGAGATGAAGACCTAAGGCCATGGTGTGTCTGATGTGCTCAGTGTTCGACCAGCTGTTGAGTGTGGGTTGGGAGGTGCAGGCTCAGGCTGTGGCAGACAGGGAATTAGTGCCCAGGCTAGACTGTATTATTGGGGTGCAGTCGAGTTTCGTGCAGGATGGTACTCATTTGTGGTTACTGGGTAACCCCAAAAGGCAACGTTTTTCTTCTGGTGGGAAGACACAGTACCACATAGTGGCTCCAGAATTCCCAAACAGGAAGGCTTGTGGGCCAGGAGTGTGAGGAAAAAATTCTGAGAGCACAAGCCAGACTTAGATTTCGGGGTGAGGGGACGGCAGGCACCCTCTGCAGAGATGATTCGAGATCCCGTATACCTGAAGACAGAGCTAGGATCAGACGTTGGCTTAGGTCGGAGTTTCTGTCCATGACGGCCCCTTCATGAAGGGGAGGGTGTCACGAGGACATGGAGGTTTTCCCACGATGGGAATTGTGAGATGCTCCAAACCGCAATGATTCCTTCTGTGGGCCAGTCGAGACCTGTTGGATGGCTCCAGGATATCCCATAAGGAAGTTATCCAGAGCAGGGTTCTAAGGATGGATGCTGGGCAGCCTGCCTCCCATTCCAGGTGTCTTATAGAGCCAAGGCAAGTTCGATCTGCTTGATCTAGGGGAGCAACCGAGGCGGGTGTGTTGAAATGGGTGAGTTGAGGATGGGTCATAATGTGCATTTGTGTCCATGTAGACCTTGGAATGGGGTGCTTGATCCGGGGCCTTGAGGGATGTTCATAACCGGAGGTTTTGATGGAGCTCTAAAGAGTATGTTTCCTATGTAGAGAAGAGAATTGTTTTGATGAGTGCCTAAGGAATCTCCCATATGCTGTTATTGGAAACCAGGCCTCTGAGGAGAGATGACTGGAATCAAAAGCAATGGATCTGATTAGGGCCTAAGTGCCTGTCTAGTTCAATCTTATTCTATGGGTATATCTGTCTCTGGGTCTGAGTGGAGGTAGTTTCCTAACTTGTGAAAGATCATCCCTGTTTGTCCTGGGAAGCCAACACTATTCGGATGGCCTCGGGGAGTTTGGAGGATACTCCTAATCTATAGGGCTGTGGCCAATGGAAATGGCAGAATTCCCCTGGAGAAGGAAGACACAGTCCTGAGGTGTGGCTCCAGGGGCCCCAGCTTGGATGGTGTGTGGGCCAGGACTGTGGGGACAGAAGTCTGAAAACACAAACTCAGCTTAGGTTTTGGCTTGTATGTATGAAGGCTCGATCTACAGACCGTGAGAATTTTCCGGACTATGAACCAAGGGCGAGTATGTGGCACTTGCTCAGGCTTTTGTCTCTGGATTTTGTGTCAATGGTGGCCGTGGAATGTCGGGGTGTCCTCAAGGGCCATGGACAATTCTTTCTCTGGTGATTTGTCCTGATCCCAAGTGGTTGGGATCATTCTGTGGATGGGAAGAGTCCTTTCTGTATATTTTTTTTACCTCAAGTGTCCCACCAAAGAGGGATTCCAGAGTAGAGCCCTGAGTAGGGGTGACTAGACATCTCCAAGTCTGGTTGTGATTGGGGGACTAGGGGCTTGGCAAGCCCCATATGAGGGCTGTTGTTCCAGTCACTAAGAGGCTTTACATGAGGATAGGGCTCACGCTGAGGGTCACAACGTGTGTTTGTGCAAATTGTGGCCCTCAGGGATAGGTGGGGCCTCATAGTCCATGCTGCTTTCTCCTACAATGAACATTGGACAACATGCCAACCACTAGGTTTCTTGCCAAGGCGAAGGAGAAGTTCTGATTCTTGCATCACGTTCACTCCTGAGCAGTGAGTGGAGATAAGGTCTAGGTTCTGAAGGTGAAAACTGAGGTTGGGTAGAGATGATGGCCTAAAGCCATTGTGGGTTGATATGCTCTGTGTACGGCCAGCTGTCTGGGTGTTGGACTGAAGGTCTGCCCTCAGGCTGTGTCAGACAGGGCTTTAGTGCACAGGCTAGACTGTATAATTGGGGTATTGTCGAGTGGCATGCAGGTTGTTACTCATTTGACGTTTCTGGTTAGCTTTATAGGGCAACATTTTTCTTCTGGAGGCCAGGCTGAGTGCTGCATTGTGTCTCCAGAATTTCCAAACTGGAGGGGTGTGGCCAGGATTGTGAGGACGGAAGTCTGAGAACACAAGTTAGGCTTAGGTTTCGGGGCGAGGGCCCAGCAGGCACAGTCTCAAGTGCTGAATCGAGATCTCTTGCTTCTGAATTCAGGGCGAGGATCAGACTTTGGCTTAGGATGGAGTTTCTGTCCATGATGGCCCATTTATGAAGGTGTGGGGCATCATGAGGAAATGGAGGTTTTCTCACAGTGGGATTGTGTGATGCTTCAAACCACAAGGATTCATTCTGCGAGACAGTCAAGACAGGTTGGTTGGATTCAAGACGTTCCATAAAGAAGTTCTCCAGAGCAGGGTTCTAAGGATGGATGCCTGGGCAGCCCGCCTCCCATTCTAACTGTCTCGTAGTGACAAGGAAGGTTTGATCTGCTGGCTCTGGGTGAGCAGCCGATGGGGATGATTTGAAATGGACTCTCCTGAGAATGGATCATAATGTAAGTTTGTGTCCTTGGAGACCTTGGGATTGGGCCATGGTGCCAGCGCCCTGAAGGATCCTCCTAACCTGAGGTATTGACACAGCTCCAAAGAGCAAGTTTCCCATGTGGAGATGAGATCTGTTCTGATTGTTTTCTTAGGAAACCCCCATATTCTGATATTGGAAACCAGGCCTCTGAGGAGAGATACCTAGAAACCAAAGCAATGGATCAGAAGTTGGCTCAGGTTGGAGTTTCTGTCTATGATGGCCCCTTTATAAAGGGGAGCATCTCATGAGGCCATGTAGGTTTTCCCACGATAGGAGTTGTGAGATGCTCCAATCTGCAAGGATTCCTTCTGTGGGACAGTCAAGACCTGTTGGAAGGCTCCAGGACATCCCATATGGAACGGCGCCAGAGCAGGATTCCAAGGATGGATGCCTAGAGAGTCTGCTTTGCATTCCAGTTGTCTCCTAGCGACAAGGCAGGTTTGATATTCTGCCTCTGGGGGAGTAATCGACGGGGCTGAGTTGAAATGTACTCTCCTGCCGAATGGTCTTAATGCGGCTATGTGTCCATGGAGACCTTGGAATAGGACGGTTGCTCCGGCTACCTGAAGGTTTCTCCTAACTGGAGGCTTTTACAGAGCTCCAAAGGATAAGTTTCCCATGTGAAGACAAGATTTGTTCTGATTGGTATCTCTGGAATCCCCCATATGCTGGTATTGGAAAACAGGCCTCTGAGGAGAGATGCTTAGAAAAAAAAGCAATGGAACCAATTACATTCTAGGGGCCAGTCCAGTTTAATCTTCTTCTCTTGGGTTATCTGTCTACGGGTGAGTTGACGTCGTTGCTCAGCTTGTGAGAGATCGCCCCTCTTTGTCCTGGGTGGCCTACACTATTGGAATGGCCTCTGGGACTTTGGAGGTTTCTCCTTATCTGTAGGGTTGTGGCCAATGGAATGGGAAGAATTTCCTTGGAGAGGGCAGGCACAGTCCTGAGGTGTGGCTCCAGGGGCCTCAGTCTGGAGGGTGTGTGGGACAGGGATGTCAGGATAGAAGTCTGAAAACACAAACTCGGATTAGGTTTGGGGACGTAGTTATGGCAGGCCCAATCTACAGACTATGAGGAGAATTTTTTGGGCTATGACCTAAGGGTGAGTGTGAACGCTTGCTGAAGCTTATGTCTCTGGATTTTGTATCAATAGTGGCCGTGGAATGTCGGGCTGGCCTCATGGGCCATGGACGAGTCTTTCTCTCTGGACCACAATCACTTGGGATGGCCCAATCCCAAGTGATTGGGGTCATTCTGTGAGTGGGAGGAGTCCTTTCTGTGTTTATTTACCTCAAATGTCCCACCAAAGAGGGATTCCAGAGCAGAGCCCTGAGTAGGGGTGACTAGATGTCTCTACTTCTGGTTAAGATTGGGTGACTTGGGGCATGGCAGGCCCCATATGCGGGCTCATGGTCCAGCCACTGAGAGGCTTTACTTGAGGACAGGGCTCAAACTGAGGGTCCCAATGTGTGTTTGAGCCCACCGCAGCTCTTAAGCAAAGGCAGGGCCTCAGGGACCCTACACTACCCTCAGGGGCCCTACTACTACCCCTGTAGGCCCTACAGGGGTCCTACACTGAACGTTGGACAAGATGCCAACCACAAGATTCTGGCGAGAGGGAAGGAGGAGTTCTGATTTCTGCATCATGTTCACCCATGGGAAGGTCTAGGATTCTGTAGCCTGAAAACCGAAGTTGGAAAGAGATGGCGACCTAAGGCCATGGCGGTTCAGATGTTCTCAGTGTACTGCAAGATGTCTGGGTGTCGGTTGGGAATTCAGGCCTCAGATTCTGTCAGACAGGGCATTAGTGCACAGGCTAGACTATATAATTGGTGTACAGTTGAGTGACGTGCAGGTTTATCCTCATTTGAGGTTTGTGGGTAGACCCATAGGGCAATGTTTTTCTTCTAGAGGGCAGGCAGAGTGCAGCACTGTGTCATCGGAAATCCCAAAATAGAGGGCGTGTGGTCCAGGAGAGTGAGGACGGAAGTCGGAGAACACTAGCTACGCTTAGGTTTTGGGGTGAGGGCACAGCAGGTACACTATGAAGATCTGAATCAAGATCTTGTGCATCTGAAGTCAAGGCGAAGATCAGCTGTTGGCTCAGGTTGGAGTTTCTTTCCATGATCTGCCTTCATGAAGATTGGGGGCATCATGTGACCTTGGAAGCTTTCCATGATATGAGTTGTTAGGAGGTCCATGCACAAGGACTCCTGTGGGACAGTCGAGACCTGTTGGATGGCTCAAGGATGTCCCATAAGGAACGACGCAAGAGCAGGGTTCTAAGGATGGATGCCTGAAGAGCCCAACTCACATTTCAATTGTCTCCTAGCGACAAGGCAGGTTCAATCTGCTGGCTCTGGGGTAGCAACCGAGGGGGTTTAGTTGAAATGGACTCTCCTGAGGATGGGTCATAATTTGGGATTGTGTCCATGGAGATATTCAAATGGGGCAGTGGCTCCAGTGACCTGAAGTTTTCTCCTAACTGGAGGTTATGACACAGCTCCATAGAGCAAGATTCCCATGTGGAGACGAGATTTTTTCTGATAGGTAGCTCTGGAAACCCCCTTATGCTGGTATTGGAATCCAGGCCTCTGAGGAGAGATGCCTGAAAACAAAAGCAATGGATCCAATTAGGGCCTAGGTGCCTGTCTTGTTCAATATTCTTTTCTATGGATATCTGTCTAAGGTTCTGATTGGAGGTAGTGGCTCAGCTTGTGCCAGAGGGTCCCTGTATGTCCAGGACATTCTACACTATTGGGATGGCCTCAGAGATTTTGGATGATTCTCCTAATCTGTCAGGTTGTTCCAAATGAATGAGCAGAATTCCCTTGGAGAGGGCAGGCACAGTCCTGAGGTGTGGCTCCATGGGGCCCAGCCTTTAGGGTGTGTGGGTGAGGACAATGGAGACAGAAGTCTGAAAACACAAACTCGGCTTAGGTTTGGGGTCATAGGTATGGCAGGCCCGATCTACAGACCTTGACAATTTTGGGGGCTCTGAACAAAGGGCAAGTGTGTGGCGCTTTTTCAGGTTTTTGTCTCCGGATTTTGTGTCAATGGTGGCCGTGGAATGTCAGGCTGGCCTCATCGACCATGGACGAGTATTTCTCTCTGTGGATTTGGCCAAATTCCAAGTGTTTGGGGTCATTCTTTGGATGGTAGGAGTCCTTACTTTTTTTTTCTTTATCTTGTTTTTTTTTTTTTTTTTTTTTTTACCTTATGTGTCCCACCAAAGAGGGATTCCAGAAAAGAGCTCTGAATAAGGTTGACTAGACTTCTCAAGCTCTGGCTAGGATTGGGGGAGTAGGGGCATGGCAAGCCCCATATGCAGGCTCTTGGTCCAGCCCCGGAGAGGCTTTACTTGAGGCCAGGGTTCATGCTTAGGGTCCTAATGTGTGTTTGTGCCCATCGCAGCCCTCAAGCATGTCTGAGGCCTCATGGGCCATGCTGGGTTCTCATATACTGAACGTTGGACAACATGCCAACCACAAGGTTTCTGGTCATGGGGAAGGTGAAGTTCTGATTTCTGCATCACGTACATCACTTAGTTGTGAGTGGAGATAATGTCTAGGTTCTGAAGCCTGAAGACCAAGGTTGGGAAGAGATGATGACCTAAGGCCAGGCATATCCGATGTGTTCAGTGTGAGGCCAGGTGTCTGGGTGTCGGTCACGAGGTCTGGGGTCAGGCTGTGTCAGACAGGGCATTAGTGCCCAGGCTAGACTGTATAATTGGGGTACAGTCTAGAGAATTGCAGGTTGATCCTCATTTGATGTTTCTGGGTAGACCCCTAGGGCAAAGTCTCTCTTCTGGAGGGCAGGCAGAGTGCTGCATTTTGTCTCCAGAATTCCCAAAGTGGAAGGCTTGTGGGCCAGGAGTGTGAGGATGGAAGTCTGAGAACGCGAGCTGGCTTAGGTTTTGGGGCGAGGGCAAGGCAGGCACACTCTGCAGAGCTGAATTGAGATCTCATGCATCTGAAGTCAGGGCGAGGATCAGACGGGAGTTTCTGTCCATGATGTCCTCTACCTGAAGGTGGAGGCATCACGAGGCCATGGAGGTTTTCCCACGGTGCGAGTGTGTGATGCTGCAAACCACAAGGATTCCTTCTGCAGGACAGTTGAGACCTGTTGAATGAATCAAGGACACCCCATTAGGAATTTCTCCAGAGCAGAGTACTAACAACGGATACCTGGGCAACAAACTCGCATTCCAATTGTCTCCTAGTGACAAAGCAGGTTTGATCTGCTGGCACTGGGTGAGCAACCGCCAGGTTTGAGTTGAAATGGACTCTCCTGAGGATGGGTCATAATGTGGGATTGTGTCCATTTAGACATTGGAATGGGGCGGTGGCTCCAGTGACGTGAAATTTTCTCCTAACTGGAGGTTTTGACACAGTTCCATATAGCATGATTCCCATGTGGCATGCGATTTGTTATGATTGGTAGCTCCAGAAACCCCCATGTGCTGGTATTGGAATCCAGGCCTCTGAGGAGAGATACGTGAAAACAAAAGCAATGGATCCATTTAGGGCCTAGGTGCCTGTTCTGTTCAATCTTCTTTTCTATGGATATCTATCTACAGGTCTGATTGGAGGTAGTGGCTCAGCTTGTGGCAGATGGTCCCTGTTTGTCCCGGACATCCTACAATATTGGGGTGGCCTCGGGGACTTTGGATGTTTCTCCTAATCTGTCAGGTTGTGCCAAAGAAATGAGCAGAATTCCCATGGAGAGGGCAGGCACAGTCCTGAGGTGTGGCTCCATGGGGCCAAGCCTTGAGGGTGTGTGGGCCAGGACAATGGAGACAGAAGTCTGAAAACACAAACTTGGCTTAGGTTTGGGGACATAGGTATGGCAGGCCCAATCTACAGACCGTGAGAATTTTTCAGGCTCTGAACAAAGGGCAAGTGTGTGGCGCTTTTTCAGGCTTTTGTCTCCGGATTTTGTGTCAATGGTGGCCGTGGAATGTCAGGATGGCCTCATCAGCCATGGACGAGTATTTCTCTCTGTGAATTTGGCCCAATTCCAAGTGTTTGCGGTCATTCTTTGAACGGTAGGAGTCCTTTCTCTATTTTTTTTTAACCTCATGTGTCCACCAAGGAGGGATTCTAGAGAAGAGATCTGAGTAGGGGTGACTAGACTTCTCAAGCACTGGTTAAGGTTTGAGGAGTAGGGGCATGATAATCTCCATATGTGGGCTCTTGGTCCAGCCCCGGAGAGGCTTTACTTGAGGCCAGGGTTCATGCTTAGGGTCCTAATGTGTGTTTGTGCCCATCGCAGCCCTCAAGCATGTCTGAGGCCTCATGGGCCATGCTGGTTTCTCCTACACTGCACGTTGGACAACATGCCAACCACAGGGTTTCTGGTCATGGGGAAGGAGGAGTTCTGATTTCTGCATCACGTACACGGCATGGCAGTGAGTAGAGATAAGGTCTAGATTCTGAAGCCTGAAAACCGAGGTTGGTAAGAGATGACGACCTAAGGCCATGGTGGGTCCGATGCACCTAGTGTGCGGCCACATGTCTGTGTCCATCATGAGGTCTGGGCTCAGGCTGTGTCAGGCAGGGCATTAGTCTCCAGGCTAGACTGTATAATTGGGGTACAGTCGAGTGATGTGAAGGTTGGTCCTCATTTGGGGTTTCTGGTTGGCCCCATAGGGCAAAGATTTTCTTCTGGAGGGCAGGCAGAGTGCTGCATTCTGGCTCCAGAATTGCCAACTTCAGGGCTTGTGGGCCAGGTGTTTTAGGACAGAAGTCTGAGAACACAAGTTCAGCTTTGAATTCGCAGCGGTGACATGGCAGGCACACTCTACAGACCTGAAATGAGATCTCGTGCATCTGAAGTCAGGGCAAGGATCAGATGTTGGCTTAGGTTGGAGTTTCTGTACATGATGTCCCCTTGAAGGGGGGGGGGGCATCAGGAAACCATGGAAGATTTCCAACTTTGTGAGTGTGTGATGCTCCAAACCACAAGGATTCCGTCAGCAGGACAGTCACGACCTTTTGGATGGATCAAGGACGTCCCATAAGAAATGCTCCAAAGCACAGTTCTAATGATGGATGCCTGGGCAGTCCAACTTGCATTCCAGTTGTGTCCTAGTGAAAAGGAGGATTCGATCTGCTGTCACTGGGGGAACAACCGAGGGGGCTGAATTGAAATGGACTCTCATGAGGATCAGTCATGATGTGGATTTGTGTCCATGGAGCCCTTGGAATGGGGCAGTGGCTCTGTTGCCCTGAAGAATTCTCCTAACCTGAGGTTTTGATGCAGCTCCAAAGAGCAAGTTTCCCATGTAGAGACGAGATTTGTTCTGAAACCCCCACAACCTGGTATTGGAAACCAAGCATCTGGGGAACAATGCCTGGAATCCAAAGCAATGGATCTGATTAGGGTCTAGGGGCCTGTCCTTTTCATTATTCTCCTCTGAGTGTCTCTGTCTAAGATTCAGAATGGAGGTCACTGCTCAGCTTGTGTCAGATCACCCATGTTTGTTGGGGGAGGCCAACACTATTGGGCTGGTCTTGGGAATTGGAGGTTTCTCCTAATCTGTAAGGTTGTGGAAAATGAAACGGGCAGAGTTCCCTTGGAGAACACTGGCACAGTCCTTAGGTGTGACACCACCTTTCTGGGTGTCATCCAGGAGGTCCAGGCTCAGGCTGTGTCAGACAGGGCATTAGTGCCAAGCTTAGACTGTATAATTGGAGTAAAGTTGAGTGGCATGCAGGTTGATCCTCATTTGGCATTTCTGGGTAGCCCCAGGGGCAACGTTTTTCTTCTGGAGGGAAGGAAGAGTGCTGCATTGTGGCGACGGAATTCTCACACTGGAGGGCTTGTGGGCCAGAATTGTGAGGAAGGAAGTGTGAGAACACAAGCTAGGCTTAGGTTTTGGGTCAAGATCATGGCAGGCACACTCTGTAGAGCTAAATCTAAATCTCATGCATCTGAAGTCAGGGCGAGGATCAGACTTGGCTCAGGTTGAAGTTTCTGTTCAGGATGGCCCCTTCATGATGGTGGGGGGCATCATGGGGCTATGGAGACTTTCCCACGATTGGCATTGTAAGTTGCTCCAATCGGCAAGGATTTCTTCTACGGGACAGTCGAGACCGGTCAGATTGCTCCAGGACGTCCCATGCGGAACCACGGCAGTGCAGGGTTCTAAGGATGGATTCCTGGAGTGCCCGCCTCACATTCCTATTGTCTCCTAGTGACAAGGCAGGTTCGATCTGCTTCTTTTGAGGAGCAACCAAAGGGGATGTGTTGAAATGGACTCGCCTGCGGATGGGTCATAATGTGGGTTTGTGTCCATGGAGACCTTGGAATGGGGTGTTGGCTGCTGGGACCTGAAGGTTTCCCTTAACTGGAGGTTGTGACACAGCTCCAAAATGCATGTTTCCCATGTGGAAATGATATTTGTTCAGACTGGTACCTCCAGAAGAACACATATGCTGGTATTGGAAACCAGGCCTCTGAGGAGAGATGCCTGGAATCAAAAGCAATGGATCTGATTAGGGCCTAGGTGCCTGTCCGGTTCAATCTTCTTCTCTGGGGTTATCTGTCTATGGGTCTGAGTTGAGGTAGTTGCTCATCTTGGGACAGATCACCCTGTTTGCCCTGAGTGGCCAACACTATTGGGATGGCCTCAGGGACTTTGGAGTGTTCTCCTAATCTTTAGGGTTGTGGCCAATGGAATGGGCAGAATTTGCTTGGAGAAGGCAGGCACAGTCCTGAGGCATGGCTCCAGGGGCCCCAGCCTGGAGGGTGTGTGGGCCAGGACAGTGGGGACAGAAATCTTAAAACCCAAACTCAGCTTAGGTTTGGGGACGTAGGTATGACAGGCCTGATCTATAGACCGTGAGGAGAATTTTTCAGGCTATGAACAAAGGGCAAGTGTGAGGCATATCTCCAGGCTTTTGTCTCTGGATTTTGTGTCAATGGTGGCCATGGAATGACGGGATGGCCTCTTTGGCCCTGGATGATTCTTTCTCTTTTAAGATTTGGTCAGATCCCAAGTTTTGGGGCTTATTCAGGGGATGGAGGAGACCCTTCGATATTTTTTTCCTCAGGGGTTCCAGAGAAGAGACCTGAATAGGGGTGACTAGACCTCTCAACCTCTCATTAATATTGGGGGACTAGGGATGGCAATGCGGGTTCTTGGTCCAGCCCCTGAGAGGCTTTACTTGAGGACAGGGCTCACACTGAGGGTCCCAATGTGCTTGTGCCCATTGCGGTTCTCAAGCATGGGCGGGGACTCATGGGCTACACTGGATTCTCCTACACTGAACGTTGGAAAACATGCCAACCACAAGGTTTCTTGCCTTGAGGAAGAAGGAGTTTCATTTCTGCATCACGTTCACCCCTGGGTAGTGAGTATATATAAGGTCTAGGTTCTGAAGCCTGAAAACCAAGGTTGGGAAGAGATGATGACCTAAAGCCATGGCGGGTCTGATGTGCTCGGTGTACAGCCAGCTGTCTGGGTGTCGGTTGGGAATTCAGACCTCAGGCTGTGCAAGACAGGGCATTAACGCCCAAGCGAAACTGTATAATTGGGGTAGAGGCAAGTGGCATGCAGGTTGATCCTCATTTGGTGTTTCTGGTTAGCCCCATAGGACAACATTTCTCTTCTGGAGGGCAGTCAGAGTGCTGCATTGTGTCTCTCCAGAATTCCCTAACTGGAGGGCTGGTGGGCTCGGAGTGTGAGGACGAAGTCTGAGAACAATAGCTAGTTTTGCTTCAGGGCGGGGTTTCGGCAGGCACACTCTGCAGAGTTGAATCAAGATTTCGTGCATCTGAAGTCAGGGCGAGGATTAGACGTTGGCTCAGGTTGGAGTTTCTGTCCAAGATGGCTCTTTCATGAAGGGGACGGTGCACCACGAGGCCACAGAGCTTTTCCCATGATGGGAGTTGTGAGGTGCTCCAAAGCGCAAGGATTCCTTCTGCAGGACAGCTGTGACCTGTTGGATGGCTCCAGGACGTCCCATATGGAATTACTTCAGAGTAGTTTTCTACAGATGGATGCCTAGCCAGCCCGCCTCACATTCCAATTGTCTCCTAGTGACAAGATAGGTTCGATCTGCTGGCTCTAGGGGAGCACCCAAGGGCACTGAGTTGAAATAGACTCTCCTGCAGATGGGTCCTAATGTGGGATTGTGTCCATGGAGACCTTGGAATGAGGCGGTGGCACCGGGGCCCTGAAGGATTTTCCTAGCCAGAGGTTTTGACACAGCTTGAAAGAGCACGTTTCCCATGTGGAGAAGACATTTGTTCTGATTGATGCCTCAGGAAACCCCCATATGGTGGTATTGAAAACCAGGCCTCTGAGGTTCTGACATAGCTCCACGAGCAAGTTTCCAATGTGCAGACAAGACTTGCTCTGATGGGGCCTCTGGAAACCCCATAGGCTGGTATTGGAAACCAGGCCTCTGAGAAGAGATGCCTGGAAACCAAAGAAATGGATCTGATTAGGGCCTAGGGGCCTGTCCAGTTCAATGTTCTTCTCTGCGGACATCTGTCTCCGAGTCTGTGTGGAGCTAGTTGCTCAGCTAGTGTCAGATCACCCCTGTTTGTTCCGAGCGGCCTACAATATTGGGATGGTCCCAGGGACATTGGAGATTTCTCCTGATTTATATGGTTGTGGGCAATGGAATATGAAGAATTCCCTTTGAGAGGGCAGGAACAATCCTGAGGTGTGGTTCCAGGGGCCCTAGCCTGGAGGGTGTGTGGGCCAGGGCCGTGGGGACAAAAGTCTAAAAACAGCAACTCAGCTTAGGTTTGAGGATGTAGGTATGGCAGGCCCATCTACAGATCATTAGAACTCTTTGGGATATGAACAAAGGGCGAGAGTGAGGCGCTTGCTCAGGCTTTTGTCTGGATTTTGTGTCAACGATGGTCGTGGAATGTCGGAGTGGCACCAGTCAGAACAAATTAGGACAAAGCTCCAGAGTCCCCAAGGCTATCCTAAGTGTGTAGGCTACCCGGGACAAACAGGGGCTATCTGCCACCAGCTGAGATACTACCTGCACTCAGACCTTGAGACAGATGTCCAAAGAGAAGAAAATTGAACTGGACAGGCCCCTAGGACTTCAGCAGATCCATTGCTTTGGTTTCTAGCCATCTCTCCCCAGAAGCCTGGTTTCCAATAGCAACATATGTGGCTTTCCTGAAGCACGCACCAGAACAAATCTCGTCTCCATATGGGAAACTTGCACATGGGAACTGTGTCAAAACCTCTGATTAGTAGAAAACTTCATGACCCTGGTGTCACCGACCCATTCCAAGGTCCCCATGGATACAAACCCACATTATGACCCATGCGCAGGAGAGTCCATTTCAACTCAGCGCCCTCGGTTGCTCCACCAGAGACAAGAGATTCAACTTGTCTTATCGCAATGAGACGATTTGAATGCGAGGTGGGAAACCCAGGCATCCCTCTTTAGAACCCTGCTCTTGAGTCGTCCCTATGAGATGTCCTGGAGCCATCCAACAGGTATCAATTGTCCCGCAGAAGGAATCTTTGCTGTTTGGAGCATCTCACAACTCCCAACATGGGAAAATCTCGATGGCTTTGTGATGCCCCCACCCCGCTTCATGAAGGGGCCATCTTGGACAGAATCTCCAAACTGAGCCATCGTCTGATCTTCTCCCTGACTTCAGATGCACGAGATCGCAGAGTGTGCCTGCCTTTCCCTCGCCCTGAAACCTAAGTCTAGCTTGTGTTCTCAGACTTCTGTCCTCACATCCCGGCCCCCAAGCCCTCACGTTTGGCAATTACAGACCCACAATGCAGCAATCTGCCTTCCCTCCAGAAGAAAAATGTTGCCCTATGGAGCTTTCCAGACACCCCAAATGAGGATAAACCTACACGGCACTCTACTGTACCTAAATTGTATAGTCTAACCTGGGCACTAATGCACTGTCTGACACAGCCTGAGCCCGGACGTTCTGACCAACACCCAGACAGCTGACCGCACACTGAGCGCATCCGACCCTCCATGGCCTTAGGTCATCATTTTATCCCAAACTCGGTTTTCAGGCTTCAGAAGCTAGACCTTATCTCCAATCACTGCCCAGGGGTGAACGTGATGCAAAAATCAGAACTCCTCCTTCCCCATGGCCAAAATCTTGTGGATAGCATGTTGTCCAATGTTCAGTGTAGGAGACACCAGCGTGGTCCATGAGTCCCCGCTCATGCTTGAGGGCTACGTTCGGCACAAACATGCATTGTGACCCTCAGTGTGAGCTCAGTGTCCTCAAGTAAGGCCTCTCAGTGGCTGGACCAAGAGCCCGCATATGGGGATTGCCATGCCCCTAGGCCCCCAATCTGAACCAGATTTCGTGTTGTCCAGTCGCCCCTCCCCAGGACTCTGCTCTGGAATCCGTCTTTTAGTGACACACCTGAGGTAAAAAAAAAAACCAGAACGGACTCCTCCCATCATACAGAATGACCCCAAAAATCTTGGGATCGGGCCAATATCCCAGAGAGGGAGACTCGTCCATGGCTCATGAAGCCACCCCGACATTCCACAGCCATTGGTGACACAAAATCCAGAGACAAAAGCCTGAGCAAATGCCTCACACTTGCCCTTTGTTCATATCATGAAGATTTCCCAAGGTCTGTAGATCGGGCCTGCCATAGCTACATCCCCAAACCGAAGCCGAGTTTCTGTTTTCAGACTTCTGTCCCCACAGCTGTGACCCACACACCCTCCAGGCTGGGTACCCTGGAGCCACACTTCAGGACTGTGCCTTCCCTCCTCAAAGGAATTCTGCCCATTTCATTTGCCAAAAACTTGCAAATTAGGAGAGACCTCCAAAGTCACTGAGGCCATCCCAATAGTGTAGCCCAACCGGGAGGAATAGTGGTGATCTGACACACGCTGAGGAACTACTTCCACTCAGACCCGTAGACAAATGTCCCCAGAGAATATTTAACTGGAAACAGATCCATTGCTTTCGTTTCCAGGCATCTCTCCTCAGAGTTCTGATTTCCATATGGGGGTTAACTGAAGCACCAATGAGAACAAATCTCATCTCCACATGGGAAACATGCTCTGTGGAGCTGTGTCAATACCGCCAGTTAGGAGAATCCTTCAGGGCCCCGGTGCAACTGCCCCTTTCCAACGTCTCCATGGACATAAACCCACATTATGACACATCCTCAGGAGAGTCCATTTCAACTCAGCCCCTTTGGTTGCTACACCAGAGCCAACAGATCAAACGTATCCTGTTGCTAGGAGACAAATGGAATGTGAGGCGGGCTGCCCAGGCATCCATCCTTAGAACCCTGTTCTGCAATCTTTCCATATGGAACGTCCTGGAGACATCCAACAGGTTTCAATTGACCTGCAGAAAATCCCTGTGGTTTGGAATATCTTACTACTCCCATCACGAGAAAACTCCCATGGTCTCGTTATGACCCCACTTCATGAAGGGGCCATCATGGATAGAATCTCCAAACTGAGCCAACGTCTGATCCTCGTCCTGACTTCAGATGCACGAAATCTCGATTCAGCTCTGCAGAGGGTTCCTGCCGTGCTCTCGCCCCAAAACCTAAACCTAGCTTGTTTTCTCAGACTTCCGTTCTCACAGTCCTGGCCCAAAAGCCCTCCAGTTTGGCAATTCTGGAGCCAGAATCCAGCACTCTGCCTGCCCTCCAGAAGAAAAACTTTACACAAAGGGGCTAATGAGAAACTGCAAATGATTATCTTCTGCATGCCACTCGACTGTACCCCAATTATACAGCTAATCTGGGTACTAATGCTCTGTCTGACACAGCCTGAGCCCAGACCTCGTGACTGATATCCAGACAGGTTGCCGCAAACTGGGCACATCAGACATGGAGTGGCCTTAGGTCGTCATCTCTTCCTAACCTCGGTCTTCAGGTTTCAGAACCTAGATCTTATCTCCAATCACTGCCTAGAGGTGAACGTGATGCAGGAATCAGTACTCCTCCTTCCCCATTGCAAGAAACCTTGTGGTTGGCATGTTGTCCAACATTCAATGTAGGAAAAACCTGCATGGTCAATGATGCCCCACCCATGATTGAGGGCCGCTTTGGGCACAAACACGCATTGCGACCCTCAGCATGAGTCCCCTACTCAGTTAATGCCTCTCAGTGGCTGGAACAAGAGCCGCCCTGGACAAACAGGGGCAATCTGACACAAGCTGAGCAACTACCTCTACACAGAGACACATAGAGATGCCCACGAAGACAGAAGATTGAAATGGATGGGCCCCTAGTCCCTAATCTGAACTCTTGCTTTGATTTCCAGGTGTCATTCCTCAGAGTCCTGGGTTCTAAGACAAGCATATGGGGCTTTCCTGAGGCACCAAACAGAACACTTCTCGTGTCCACACGGGAAGCTTCTTTGTTGGAGCTGTGTCAAACCCTTCAGGTTGGAGAATCCTACAAAGACCCTGAGCCACCATCACATTCCAAGGTCTCCATGGCCTCCAACCCACAATATGGCCCATCCTCAGCAGAGTCCATTTCAACTCAGCCCTCTGGGTAGCTCGCCCAAGAGCCCGCAGATTGAGCCTGCCTTATCCCAACCAGTCAATGGGAAGGTGAGGTGGTGTTTCCTGGCATCCATGCTTAGACCCCTGCTCTCGAGTCTTTCTGTGTGGGGCATCCTGGAACCATCCAATAGGACTCGACTGTGTGTAGGAGGAAAACTTGAGGTTTGGAGAAGCTCACAACTCCCAGCATAGGAAAACGACTCTGGCCTCATAATGGCCCCACTCCCTTTAGGAAGAGGCCATAATGGACACAAACTCCAGCCTGAGGCAACTTCTGATACTCTCCCTGACCACAGATGCAGGAGATCTCAATTCAGCCTATGCAAAGTGGGCCTGCGTGCCCTCGGCCCCAGACCTCACGCTAGCTTGTGTTTTCAGAATTCCTTCCTCACACTCCTGTCAAACAAGCCATCCATACTGGGAAATATGGATCCACAACTCAGCCCTCTGCCTGCCCACCAGTAGAAAATCTTTGCCTGATGGGGCTCTCCAGAAACCCCAAATGAAAATCAACGTGCCTCCACCTCGACTGCACCCAAATTGGATAAGCGGCCCTTGGCACTAATGCTCTGTCTGACACAGCCTGAGGCCAGACATCTGGCCAGACAAGGATACAGCTGGCCTCACACCCAGCACATCAGACACGCCGTGGCCTTAGGCCATCATCTCTTCCCAACCTAGGTTTTCAGACGTTTGAACCTAGACATTATATCAAATCCCAGCACAGGTGGGTATCTTAAGCACAAATCAGAACTCCACCTTCCCCATGGTTGTAAAGCTTGCTGTTTTCATGGAGTCACACCTTCAGGGTAGGAGAAACCCTCATGTCCCCTGAGGCCAAGCCAAAACTTGAGTTCTTCCTTGGGCACAAACTCACATTGTGACCCTCAGCGTGAGCCCCATGTGGACGTAAGGCCTCTCGGGACCTGGACCAAGAGCCCGAATATGGGGCTTGCCAAGCCCCAATGCTCCCAAACTTCACCAGAGTTTGAGTTTTCCAGTTGCCCGATCTGTGATCTGGAGCCCCTCTCTTGGAGAGACACCTGAGCCTGACAACAGGACTCCACCCTTCCCACAAATGACTCCAAAATATTGGGAGCTGGTCCAAATCCTCAGAGAGGGAGACTCTCCCATAGCCCCTGAGGCCACCCCTACATTCCATGGCTACTGGGGACACAACATCCAGAGACAAAACCTTGAGTGACCACCTTCCACTCGCCATTCTTTCATAACCTGAGGAGCTCCCCTCACGCCCTGCAGATCGGGCCTGTCATACCCTCAGTGCCACACGTAGCCGAGTTTGTGTTATCAGACTTTTGTGCCCACAGCCCGGACACAAACACCCTCCAGAATTATAGTGCCTGTCCTCTCCAAGAAAACTGTGCCCAATCCATTGGCCACAACCCTACAGATTAGGACAAACTTCCAAGGCCCCCGAGGCCATGCCAATAGTGCAGGCCGCCCTGGACTAACAGAGGCATTCTGGCACCAGCTGAGCAACTATCTCCACTTAGACCCTCAACAGTGTCCCTAGAGACAGAAGATTGAAACGGACAGGCCCCTAGGCCTTAATCTAAATCCTAGCTTTGGTTTCCAGGTGTCTGTCCTCAGAGGACTGGTTTCGAAGACCAGCATTTGGGCTTTTCTGATTCACTAAACAGAACCTCTCTCATCTCCACATGGGGAGCTTTCTTATTCAAGCTCTATCAAACCCTTTGGTAAGGCGATTTCTGCAAGGCCCCTGAGCCACCAGCACATTCCATGGTCTCCATGTACACAAACCCACATTACAACCCATCCTCAGAAGAGTTCATTTCAACTCAGCCCCTTGGGTAGCCTACCCTAGAGCCAGGAGTTCAAACATGTTTTGTCGCTCATAGCCAATTGGAATGCGAGGTATGGTGTACAGGCATCCATCCTTCGAACTCTGCCCTCCAGTCCTTCCATATGGGACGTCCTGGAAGCATCAAACAGGACTAGACTGTCTCGCAGATGGAAACCTTGTGGCTTGGAGCAATGCACAAACTCAGCATATGTGCTGGTTTCTAAGGTGCTGTGCAGGATTCTCCATCCCTGAGGGTTTGGAACAGGTCGAAGGGCACAGTTTCCTTCTGGGAACAGGAGATGTTCTGTTTCGGGGCTCAGAGACCACATGTGCACTCCTAAGTTGGTATTCCAGAACAGGACCCTGGGGACAGATGCCTGAAAACCTAATCTAGGGTTTCAATGAGGTCCTAGGGGCATGTCAGATTCAATCTTCTGACTCAGGACCATTGACTTGGATGTCTCCTGTGGATGTAGGTGATAAGGGTCTTTCAGACTGTGAATTTGTGTCCAGCACTGCCAACAATATTGGGGTGGGCTCAGGGGCCTTGCAGGTTTCTCCTAATCTGGAAGGTTTGGGCAACTGTGATGGGCACAGTTACCTTGGGGATTGCAGGCACAATCCTGTGGTGTGTTTTTAGAGACCCTATCCTGGAGAGCATGTGAGCCATGATATTGTGAGAAAGTCTTCAAACACAAATGCGGGTTAGGGTTAGTGGCGAGGTGATCACAGGCGCAATGCGTGGACCTGGAGTGGAGCTCATCAGGAACTGTAATTAGGGTGACTGAAAGGCGGTAACAGGCTTTTCTCTCTGGATTGTGTGTCCAGATGAGAGATGCAGATGTTGTCTCTTGGGTCCATGGGAGACGTTACCTCACTTAGGATCTGGTGGCTCTCCATAGTTTTGTGACTTTTTCAGGGAAGGGAGGAGTGCTGTTTTTCGGGGAAGGGAGGAGTGCAGTTTTCCATCTTAGGGGTGCCCCCAAACAGAGATTTCAGAGACGGCCTCTGTGTCTGGGCACCAAGAAATTCTACCAGGGTTAGGATTCGGGATGAGGGGTGTTCCAGGGCTGCAATGCGGGATCGTGGTGGCACAACTGAGAGGGCTTGTTTGAAAGCATGCTCAGGCTGAGGGCCACAATGCCTGCTTGTGCCAAGGGCGGACCTCATGAGTGGGCGTGGTCTCATTGGCCATGCAGCTGGCTCCCACTCTGAGGCTTGGACACCCATCCCCACAGCCAGGTTTCCTGCTATGGGGAAGGAGGAGTTCTCTATTGTTCTTCAGGTTCCCCCATTGGCAGGGATTCCAGGTAAGGTCTGGGGACAGATGCCTGAATATCAAGGATGGGTAGAGGGGATGGATTTGGGCTATAGCCGCACTAACATGCTGAATATGGGCCCCAAACTCTGGCTGGATGACAATAGGTCGGGGCTCAGGCTCTGTCAGACACAGCACTAGTGGTCATGGAATCCTATAAAGTGTGCACCCTTGAGAGCCAAGCAGAAAGATCCTCATGTGGGGTTTCTGGCCTGACTCACCAGGCACTTCTTTCTATGGTGAATGCAGAATGTAGTGTTGTGATTCCAGATTTCCCTATCAAGAGGGCATGGGGACCAGTCGGGTGAGGATGTAACTGTAATCACAAGCTACAGTTTAATTCAGTGCCAAGCTGAAGCCATTCCAATGTGCATCAGATTATGCGAGACATCCAGCAACTGAGTAAGGGCAAATGTCAGACTTGCTCACAGTGGAGTTTGTGTCTATGCTGACCGACAAATGGAGAAGTGGCGTCAAGAGACCATGGAGGATTTCCCATGCTGAGGTTTGTGAGATGCTCCAAACAACAAGGTTTCCTTCTACTGGACAGGAGGAGTCTGGTGTGTTTACTCCAGGGTCCCCCATGTGGAAAGTTTGAGGAGCAGAGCTCTCCCAAATGTATGACGGGAAATCACAGCTCCTTTGACCATTGCTGCTGAAGAACATGGCAGTTTTGTTCTGATGGCTCTTGGGCAAAGCACCAAGACCTTGAGTTGACTTGGAATCTCTTGCACATGGGTCACAGTTCTGGTTTGATATGTGATAGATCTTAGAATGTGCTGGTGGCTAAGGTGTCATGCAGGATTCTCCTACCCTGAGGGATTGGAACAGGCTGAAGATCACAGTTTCCTTCTGGGGAAATGAGATGTTCTGTTGTGTGGCTCACATGTATCATAAGCTAATATTCCAGAACAGGCCTCTGAGGACAGATGACTGAAAACATAATCTAGGGTAAAATGAGGTCCTAGGGTCATGTCACGTTCAATCTTCTGACTCAGAGACATTAACTTGGGTGTCTGCCTAGATGTACGTGGTCAAGAAGTTTCAGACCGCACATTTGCGTCCAGAGTGTCCACCAGTATTGGGGTGGGTCAGGTGCCTTACAGGTTTCTCCTAATCTGGAAGTTTTGGGCAACTCTGACGGGCACAGTCTCCTTGGGGATGGCAGCACAGTCCTGTTGTATGGCTCTAAAGAACCGATTCTGGAGGGCAAGAGAGCCATTGTTTAGGGAGAGAAGTCTGCAAACACAAATTCGAAGTAGGGTTAGTGGTAATATGATAGAGGGCCAATGTATAAACCTGGAGGGCAGAGCATCTGGAACTGTAATTAGGGTGACTGGAAGTTGGTAGCAGAGGCTTTTATCTCTGGATTGTGTGTCCAGGATGGCCTCCAAATGCAGGTGTGTTCTCATGGGTCCATGGGAGACTTTTCCTCTCTATGGATCTGGTGGCTCCCCATAGTTTGGTGGCTTTTTCGGGGAAGAGAGTGCTGTTTTCCATCTTAAGGGTGCCCCAAAGTAGGGAATCCAGAGACAGGCTCTGGGTCTGGGCGCCTGGAAAATCCCACCAAGTTTTAGGATTTGTGCCTAGAGGCGTACCAGGCCTGCACAGCAGGATTATGGTGGTGCAACTGAGAGGGATTGTTTGAAAGCATATTCAGGCTGAGGGACAAAATGCCTGTTTGTCCCCAGGGTGGCCCTCAGGAGTGGGCGTGGTCTCACTGGTCTTGTAACTGGCTCCCACTTTGAGGGTTGGACATCCATCCCAACAGCGAAGATTCCTGCCATGAGGAAGGAGGAGTTCTCAATTGTGCTTCAGGTTCCCACATTGGCAAGGGAAAGGTCTGGGGACAGGTGCCTTAATACCAAGGATGGGTAGAGATGACGTACTTGGGCCATGGCAATCCCAAATGCTAGATGTGGGGACCACTGTCTGGGGACAGACACTAGGTCGGGGCTCAGGCTCTGTCAGACACAGCACTAGTGGACAGGGCAACCTATAAATGGGTTGCCTCGAGGGCCGAGCAGATTGATCCTCATGTGTGGTTTCTGGCCTGACTCACCAGGGACTTCTTTCTATAGGGAAGGCAGAATGGTGCGTTGTGGCTCCAGATTTCCCTATCAAGAGGGCTTGGGGACCAGTCGGGTGAGGATGGAATTGTAAACACAAGCTACGGTTCAATTCAATGCCAAGCAGAAAGCAGTCCCTATGTGCAGCGGCTTATTCGAGATATCCAGCACCTGAGTAAAGGCGGATGTCAGATATTTGCTCACCCTGGAGTTTGTGTCTATGATAACTGACAAATGGATGGGTGGTGTCAAGAAGCCATGAAGGTGTTTTCACGTTGAGACTTATGAGCTACTCCAAATAGCAAATTTCACTCTACTGGCCAGGTGGAGTGTGACTGATTTGCTATAGGTTCCCCTATGTGAAAACTTTGGGTACCAGAGCTCAACACATGGATGCCTGGAAAGCTCAACTCCACTGACTAGTGCAGCTGAGGAACATGGCAAATTCGTTCTGGTGTCTCTGGAGTGAAGTACCAAGTCCTTGAGTTGACATGGAATCTCTTGCAGATGGGCCACAATGCTGGTTTGTTACTAGGGAGATCTTATAATGTGCTGGTGGCGAAGGGGCTGTGCAGCCTGGGCTACCCTGGGCTTTGGCACAGATGGAAGGGCACGGTTTCCTTCTGGGTTCAGGAGATGTTCTGTTATGTGGCCCAGGGACCACATGATGTATCATAAGCTCACATTCCAGATCAGGCCTCAGAGGACAGATGTGTGAAAACTGAATCTAGGGTTCCAATGACGTCCTAGGGGCATGTTAGGTTCACTATTCTGATTCGGGACCATTCCTTTGGCTGTCTGCCTAGATGTAGGTGCGCTTTTGCATTCAGAGTGGCCGCCAATATTGGGGTAGGCTCAGGGGCCTTGCAGGTTTCTCCTAATTTAAAAGGTTTGTGCAACTTTGATGGGCACAGTTTCCTTGGGGATGGCAGGACAGTCCTGTGGCGTGGGTCCAGAGACCCCATCCTGGAGGACATGTGTGCCATGGTTTTCATAGAGAAGTCTGCAAACATTAATTCGGATTAAGGTTAGGGGCGAGGTGATCACAGGCCCAATGCATAGATCTGGAGGGGAGCTCGGCTGGAACTGTAATTAGGGTGACTGGAAGGCGGTAGCACAGGCTTTTCTCTCTGGATTTTGTGTCCAGGATGGCCTCGGAATGCCGGTGTGTTCTCATGGACTCATGAGAGACTTTTCCTCTCTATGGATTCTGGTGGTTCCCCATAGTTTGGTGGCTTTTTCGGGGAAGGGAAGAGTGCTGTTTTACATCTCCTGGGTGTCCCAAAACACGAATTCCCGAGATGAGCCCTGGGTCTGGGCACCTGGAAAGTCCCACCAAGTTTTAGGATTTGTGCGTAGAGGCATTCCAGGCCTGCAATTCTGGATCATGGTAGTGAAGCTGAGAGGGATTGTTTGAAAGCATGCTCAGGCTGAGGGTCACAATGACTGTGCCCAGGGTGGCCCTCAGGAGTGGGTGTGGTCTCATTGGTCTTGTAACAGGCTTCTGCTTTAAGGATTAGACACCCATTCCAACAGCCAGGTTTATTGCCATGGGTAAAGTGGAGTTCTCTATTGTGCTTCAGGTTCCCCATTGGTAGGGATTCCAGCAAAGATCTGGGGACAGGTGCCTGAATACCAAGGATGGGTAGAGATGACGTACTTGGGCCATGACCATCCCAAATGCTAGATATAGGGCCCACTCTCTGGTAGCTGAAACTCGGTAGGGGCTCAGGCTCTGTCAGACACAGCACTGGGGGCCAGGGCAGCCTATAATTCGGCGTTCCCTTGAGGACCGAGTGGATGTATCCTCATGTGGGGTTTCTCCCCAGACTCACAAGGCACTTTTTCATTTGGTGGAGAAGGCATAATGCTGCATTGTGGGTCCAGATTTCCCTATCAAGAGGGCTTGGGGACCAGTTGAGTGAGGATGGAATTGTAAACACAAGCTACGGTTCTATTCAGTGCCAGGCGGAAGGCAGTTACAATGTGCAGTGGTTTATTCGAGACATCCAGCACCGGAATAAGGGTGGATGTCAGATGTTTGCTCACACTAGATTTTGTGTCTATCATGACCAACAAATGGGGGGGGGTGGCGTCAAGAGGCCATGGAGTAGTTTACACGCTGAGTCCTGTGAGCCGCTCCAAACAGTAAGGTTTCCTTCTACTGGGCAGATGAAGTCTGGTTTGTTTGCTCTAGGTTCCCCCATGTGGAAAGTTGGTGAAGCAGAGCTCTCCGGCATGGATTCCTGGAAAGCACACTTCCATTGACCATTGCAGCTGAGGAACATGGCAGGTTCGTTCTGGTGTCTCTGGGGCAAAGTATCAATTCCTTGAGTTGACATGGAATCTCTTGCAGATAAGCCACAACGCTGGTTTGTTTTCAAGGAGATCTTAGAATGTGCTGGTTGCTAAGGTGCCATGCAGCATTCTCCTACCCTGACGGTTTGGCACAGTTCGAAGAACGCTGTATCCTTCTGGGGACAGGAGGTGTTCTGTCGTGTGGGTCAGGGACCACATGATTTGTCATAAATTGGTATTCCACAACAGGCCCCTGAGGACAGATGCCTGAAAACCTAATGGGGTTCCATTGAGGGCCTAGGGACATTTCAGGTTCAAACTTATAACTCAGGATCATTAACTTGGCTATCTCCCTGGAGGTAGGTGATCAGGGTGTTTCAGACTGCGCATTTGCATCCTGTGTGGCCAGCATTATTGAGGTGGGCTCAGGGGCCTTACAGGTTTCTCCAAATCTAGAAGGTTTGGGCAACTCTAATATGCACACTGTCCTTGGGGATAACAGACAGAGTTCTGTGGTGGGGCTCCAGCGATCCCATTCTGGTTGGCATGTGAGCCATGGTTTTGGTAGAGAGGTCTGGAAACACAAATTTTGGTATGTTTAGTGGCGATGTGATCGCAGGCCCAATGCATAGACATAGAGGGAAGTTCGTCGGGAACTTTAATTAGGGTGACTGTACGGCTGTAGCACAGGCTTTTATTTCTGGATTGTGTGTCCAGGATGGTCTCAGAATGCAGGTGTGGTCTCATGGGTCCATGGGAGACTTTTCCTCTCTAAGGATCTTGATGGCGCTCCAAAATTTGGTGGCTTTCTTGGGTAAGGTAAGAGTGCTGTTTTCCATATTAGGGGTGCCCCAAAACAGGGATTCCAGTGACGGCCTTTGGGTCTGGGCACCTGGACAATCCCGCCAAGGGTTAGCGTTTTGGCCTTGGGGAGTACCAGGCCTGTAATGCGGGATCCTGGGGGTGCAATTGAGAGTGTTTGTTTGAAAGCATGTTCAGACTGAGGGTCACAATGCCTACCTATGCCCAGGGCGGACCTCATGAGTGGGCGTGGTCTCATTGGCCATACATCTGGTTCCCACTCTGAGGGTTGGACACCAATCCCAACAGCCAGGCTTCGTGCCATGAGGAAGTAGGAGTTCTCTACAGTGCTTCAGGTTCCCCCATTGGTAGGGTTCCAGCAAAGGTCTGGGCAGAATGGCCTGAATACCAAGGATGGGTAGAGATGACGGTCCTGGGCCATGCATGGTCTCACATGCTGATAATGGGCCCTGCTCTTTGGGTGTCTGACACACGGTTGGGGCTCATGCTCTGTCATACACAGCACTAGAGGCCAGGGCAGCCTATAAATCGGGGTTCCCTCGAGGGCCAAGCAGATTGATCCTCAGGTGGAGTTTGTGTGCAGACCTCATCAGGCACTTTTTCTTTCTATGGGGAAGGCATAATGCTGCATTGTGACTCCAGAATTCTCTATTAAGAGTGCTTGGGGACCAGTAGGGTGAGGATGGAATTGTAAAACAAAGCTACAGTTCAATTCAGTGCCAAGCGAAAGGCTGTTCCAGTGTGCAGGGGCTGATTGGAATATCTAACATCTGAGTAAGGGCAGATGTCAAATGTTTCTCAAGACGGAGATTGTGTGTATGATGACCGACAAATGGAGGGGTGGTGTCAAGAGGCCATGGAGGATTTCACACACTGGGACTTGTGAGATGCTCCAAACAGCAATGTTTCCTTCTACTGGAGAGGTGGTGTCTGGTTTCTTTTCTCCAGTGTCCCCCATGTGGAACATTTGGGTAGCAGAGCACTCCCACATGGATGTCTGGAAATCACAACTCCATTGACCATTGCAGCTTAGGAACATGGCAGGTTCATTTTGTTGGCTCTGGGGCGAGTACCAATGCCTGGAATTGACATGGGGTTTCGTGAAGATGGGTCACAATTCTGGCTTGTTAGCAGGGAGATCTATGAATGTGCTGGTGGCTAAGGGCCCATGTAGGATTCATCTACCCTGAGGGTTTGACACCGGTCGATAAGCACGGTTTCCTTCTGGGGACAGGAGATGTTCTGTTGTGTGGCCCAGGGACCATATGTTTTATCATAAGTTGGTATTCCAGACCATATGGTTTCAATCTTCTGACTCAGGACCATTGACTTCAGTGTCTTCCTAGGCGTAGGTGATCATGGTGTTTCTGACTGTGCATTTGTTTGCAGAGTGGCCTCAAATATTGGGTTGTGCTCTAGGGCCTTGCAGGTTTCTCCTAATATGGAAGGTTTGGGCAACTTTGATGGCACAGTTTCCTTGGCGATGGCAGGCACCGTCCTGTAGTGTGTCTCCAGAGACCCCATCCCGGAGGGCATGTGAGCCATGGTTTTGGGAGAGAAGTCTACAAACACAAACTCGGGTTAGGTTTAGTGGCAAGGTGATCATGGGCCCAATGCATAGGCCTAACGGGAAGATTGTCAGGAACTGTCAATCGGGTGACTCGAAGGCAGTAGCAGAGGCTTTTGTATCCGGATTGTGTGTCCACCATGGCCTCAGAATGCAGGTGTGGTCTCATGGGTCCATGGGAGATTTTTCCTCTTTAAGGTTCCTGTGGTTCCCAAAAGTTGCTGGCTTTATCGGGGAAGGGAAGAGTGCTGTTTTCCATCTTAGGGGTGCCCCAAAATAGGGATTCCAGAGATGGGCTCTGGGTCTGGGCACCTGGAAAATCCCACCACGTGTTAGGATTTGGGCCTAGTGGCATACCAGGCCTGCATGCGGGATCCTGGAGGTGCAACTGAGAGGGCTTGTTTGAAATCATGCTCAGGCTGAGTGTCACAATGCCTGCTTGTGCCCAGGGTGGCCATAATGAGTGGGCGTGGTTTCCTTGGCCATGCAGCTGGCTCCCACTTTGAGGGTTGGACTCCCATCCCAACAGCCAGGATTTATGCGATGGGGAAAAAGAAATTCTCTATTGTGCTTCAGGTTCCTCCATTAGCAGGGATTCCAGCAAAGTCTGGGGACAGATGCCTGAATACCAAGGATGGTTAGAGATGACGGACATGGGCCATGGACGGTCTCAAATTGTGGATATGGACCCCGATCTCTGGGTGGCTGACACTAGGTCTTGGCTCAGGACCTGTCAGACACAGCACTAGTGCCCAGGGCATCCTATAAATAAGGGTTCCCTAGAGTGCCTAGCAGATTGAACTTCAAGTGGGGTTTCTAGGCAGAACCACCAGGCCTTTCTTGTTTCTAAGGGGAAGGCAGAACGCTGCATTGTGGCTCCAGAATTCCCTATCAAGAGGGCTTGCAGACCAGGAGGCTGAGGATGGAATTGTTAACCCAAGCTCTGGTTACATTCAGTGTCATTGGAAAGGCACTTTTTGTGTGCAGCAGTTGAATCGAATATCCAGCACCTGAGTAAGAGTGGATGTCAGATATTTGCTCATGCTGGAGTTTGTTTCTATGATGACTGACAAATGGAGGGATGGTGTCAAGAGGCCATGGAGGATTTCCCACTCTGGTGCTTGCTAGATGCTCCAAACAGCAAGGTTTCCTTCTACCGGAAATGGGCAGTCTAGTTTGTTTGCTCCAGGGTCCCACACGTGGAAAGAATGCGTAGCATAGTTCTCCTGCATGGATGCCTGGAAAGCACACCTCCATTGACCAATGCTGCTGAGGAACATTGCAGGTTCATTCTGGTGGCTCTGTGGCGAAGTACCAAGGACTGGATTAGACATGGAATCTCAGGAAGACAGGTCACAGTGCTGGTTTGTTACCAGGGAGATCTAAGAATGAGTTGGTGGCTAAAGGTCCATGCAGGATTCATCTACCCTGATGATTTGACACAGGTCTAAGAGCCCAGATTCCATCTGGGGACAGGAGATGTTCTGTTGTGTGCCTCAGGGACCATATGTTGTATCATAAGTTGGAATTCCAAAGCAGGCCTCTGAGGACTGAGGACTGAAAAACTAACCTCGGTTTCCTATGAAGTCCTAGGGGCATGTCAGGTTCAATGTTCTGACTCAGGACCATCGACTCTGGTGTCTGCCTGGATAGAGGTATCAGGGTATTTAAGACTGTGCATTTGCGTCCAGAGCAGCCTCCTATATTGTGGTGGGCCCATGGTTCTGGCAGTTTACTCCTTATCTAGACGGAATGATGCCAGAGCAGGGTTCTAAGGATGGATGCCTGGACAGCCCACCTCGCATTCCTATTGTGTTTCCTAGTGACAAGACAGGTTTGATTAGTTGACTCTTATAGAGAAAGCGAAGGGGTTGAGTTGAAATGGACTCTCCTGCAAATGGGTCTTAATGTGGGTTTGTGTCCATGCAGACCTTGGAATGGGGTGGTGGCACTGGGGCCCTGAAGGATTCTCCTAACCGGAGGTTTTGACACAGCTCCAACATGAAATTTTACCATGTGGAGACGATATTTGCTCTGATGGTGCCTCAGGAAGCCCCCATATTCTGGTATTGGAAACCCGGCCTCTGAAGAGAGATGCCTGGAAACCAAAGCAATGGATCCAATTCCAACCTAGGGGCCTGTCAGGTTCAATCTTCCTCTCTGTGGACTTCTGTCTACGGGTATGAGTGGAGGCAGTTCCTAAGCTGGTGTCAGATCGCCCCTGTCTATCCTGGATGGCCTAAATTATTGGGATGGCCTTGGGGACTTTGGAGGTTTCTCCTAATATGTACGGCTGTGGCAAATGGAATGGGCAGAATTCCCTTGGAGAGGACAGGCACAGTCCTGAGTTGTGGCACCAGGGGCCCCAGCATGGAGGGTGTATGGGCCAGGACTATGGGGACAGAAGTCTGAAAACACAAATTCGGCTTAGGATTGGGGAGGTAGGTATGGCAGGCCCGATCTACAGACCGTGAGGAGACATCTTTGGGATATGAACAAAGGGCGAGTGTGAGGCACATGCTAAGGCTTTTGTCTCTGGATTTTGTGTCATTGATGGCCATGGAATGACTGTGTGGTCTCATGGGCCATGGATGAGTCTCCACATTTTAGGGATTTGGCCCAATCCCAAGAGTTAGGGGTCATTATAGGGATGGTAGGAGTCCTTTCTGTTTCCTAACCAGGTCTCCCAACAAAAGAGGGATTCTTCAGCAGAGCCCTGGGGAGAGGCGACTGGACATCCTGACCTCTGGTTAAGATTGGGGGCCTAGGGGCATCGAAAGTCCTATATGTGGGCTCCTGCTCCAGCCACTGAGAGGCCTTACTTGAGGACAGGGCTCACACTGAGAGTCACAATTTGTGTTTGTGCCCATTGCTGCCCTCAAGCATGGGCGGGGATTCATGGGCCCCAAGGTTTCTCCTACACTGAATGTTGGAAAACATGCCAACCACAATATTTATTGCCATGGAGAAGGATGAGTTCTGATTTATGCATCACGTTCAAACCTGGTCAGTGATTGGAGATAAGGTCTAGTTTCTGAAGCCTGATAAACGAAGTTGGGAAGAGATGACGACCTAAGGCCATGGCGGATCCGATGTGCTCAGTGTGTGCCAGCTGTCTGGGTGTCAGTCGGGAGTTCCAGGCTCAGACTGTGTCAAACAGTGCATTAATGCCCAGGGTAGACTGTATAATTGTGGTACAGTTGAGTGGCGTGCAGGTTGATCCTCATTTGGGGTTTCTGGGTAGCTCCATAGGGCAACGTTTTTCTTCTGGAGGGCAGCTCGATTGCTGCATTGTGGCTCCAGTAATGCCAAACTGGAGCACTTGCGGGCCAGGAGTATGAGGACAGAAGTCTGAGAACACAAGCTAGGCTTAGGGGCGATGGCACGGAAGGCATACTGTGTATAGCTGACTCGTGATCCCGTGCATCTGAAGTCAGGGCGAGGCTCAGACGTAGGCTCAGGTTAGGGGTCCTGTCCATAATGGCTCCTTCATGAAGGGGCCGGGCAACACAAGGCCATGGAGGTTTTCTCATGGTGGGAGTACTGAGATGCTCCAAACCGCAAGGATTCCTTCTGCAGGACAGTCAGGACCCATTGGATGGCTTAAGAACGTCCCGTACGGAATGACTCCAGAACAGGGTTCTAAGGATGGATGCCTGGGCAGCCCGCCTCACATTCCAATTGTCTGCTAGCGACAAGACAGGTAAGATCTTTTGGCTAGGGGAGCAACCAAGGGGGCTGAATTAAAATGGACTATTCTGAATATGGGTCCTAATGTGGGTTTGTATCCATGGAGAGTTGGAATGGGGCGGTGACACTGGGGCCCTGAAGGATTCTCCTAACCAGAGATATTGACAGAGCTCTAACGAGCAATTTTCCCGTGTGGAGACGAGTTATGTTATGTAGGTGCCTCAAGAAATCCCCATATGCTGGTACTGGAAACCAGGCCTCTGAGGAAAATTCCTTTGGAGAGGACAAGCACAGTCCTGAGTTGTGGCAACAGGGGCCCCAGCATGGAGGGTGTTGGGTCAGGGCTATGTGGACAGAAGTATGAAAACACAAACTCGGCTTAGGTTTGGAGATGTAGGTATGGCAGACCCAATCTACAGACCGTGAGGAGAACTCTTCAGGATATTTATGAAGGGTGAGTGTGAGGCGCTTGCTCAGGCTTTTGGCTCTGGATATTGTGTCAGCGATGGCCATGGAATGTTGGGGTAGCCTCAAGGGCCATGGACGAGTGTCACTTTCTGGAAATTTGGCCTGATCCCAAGGTTATGGGCACATTTTGTGGGATGCATTTTTTTTTAACCTTTGTTGTCTCACCAAAGTGGGATTCTAGAGCAAAGCCCTGGGAAGGGGCGACTTAACAGCCCCACTTCCAGTTAAGGATGGAGCCTAGAGACATGGCAAGCCCCATAAGGGGGCTCTTGGTTCAGCCACTGAGAGGCCTTACTTGAGTACAGGGCTCATGCTGACGGTCACTATGCATGTTTGTGCCAAACGCAGCCCTCAAGCATGGGCAGGGCCTCATGGGCCACACTTGTTTCTCCTACACTGAATGTTGGACAACATGATACCCACAATATTTCTAGCCATGGGTAAGGATAAGTTCTGATTTCTGCATCACATTCAACCATTGGCAATGACTGGAGATAAGGTCTAGATTCCAAAGCCTGAAAAACAATGTTGGGAAGAGATGACGACCTAGACCATGGCGGGTCTTATGGGCTCAGTGTGTGGCCAGCTGTCTGGGTGTCGGTCGGGAGTTCCATGCTCAGCCTATGTCAGACAGGGCATTCGTGTCCAGTTATAGACTGTATAATTGGGGTAGAGTCTAATGGCATGCAGGTTGATCCTCACTTGGCGTTTCTGGGTAGCCCCAGAGGGCAACGTTTTTCTCCTGGAGGGCAGGCAGAGTGCTGCATTGTGGCTCCAATACTGCCAAAATAGAGCATTGGTGGGCCAGGAGTGCAAAATTTTTCTTCTCGAGGGCAGGCAGAGTGCTGCACTGTGGCTCCAGAATTCCCAATCTGGAGGGCTTGTGGGCGAGGAGTGTGAGGACGGAACTCTGACAACATAAGCTAGACTTAGGTTTCAAGGCGAGGGCAAGGCGGGCACACTCTGCAGAGCTGAATCAAGATCTCGTGCATCTGAAGTCAGGGCGAGGATCAGATGTTGGCTCAATTTGGTGTTTCTGTCTATGAAGGCCCCTTCATGAAGTGTGGCCAATGGAATGGGCAGAATTCCCTTGGAGATGGCACGCACAGTCATGACGTGTGGCTCCAGTGGCCCCAGTATGTAGGGTGTGTGGGCCAGGACTGTGGCGACAGAAGTCTGAAAACACAAACTCGGCTTATGTTTTGAGATGTAGGTATGGCAGACACGACCTAGAGACTGCATAAATATCTTCGGGGTAAACTTTTTGGGATATGAACAAAGGGGGAGTGTGAGGCGCATTCTCAACCTTTTGTCTCTGGATTTTGTGGCACCAATGGCCGTCCAATGTTGGGGAGACCTCAAAGGCCATGGATGAGTCTCCCTCTCTGGCGTTTTAGCCTGATGCAAGAGTTTGGGGTCATTCTGTGGATGGGAAGAGACATTTCTCTTTTTATACCTCAGGTGTGCCTCCAAAGGAGTGTTTCCAGAGCAGATCCCTGGGGAGGGGCAACTGGACAGCCCAAACTCTGGTTAAGATTGGGGGCCTAGGGGCATCGCAAGCCCCATGCACTGGCTCTTGGTCCAGCCACTGATAGGCCTTACTTTAGGAAAGGGCTCACGCTGAGGGTCACAATGTGTGTTTGTGCCCATCACAGCCCTCAAGCATAGGTGGGGCCTCATTGGCCACACTGGTTTCTCCTACACTGAATGCTGGACAACATGCGAACCACAAGGTGTCTTGCTATGGGGAAGGAGGAGTTCTGATTTTTGCATCACATTCACCCCTGGGCAGTGAGTGATTGGAGATAAGGTCTAGGCTCTGAAGGCGAGATTTGGAAGAGATGAAGAGCTATGGCATGGCGGATCTGAATGTGCTCAGTGTGCGGCCAGCTGTCTGGGTGTGTGTCAGGAGATCCAGGCTCAGGCTGTCAGACAGGGCACTAGTGCCCAGGGTAGACTGTATAATTGGGGAACAGCTGAGTGGTGTGCAGTTGATCCTCATTTGGGGTTTCTGGGGAGCCGCAGAGGGCAACATTTTTTTTTCTTGAGGGCGGGCAGAGTACTGCATTGTGACTCTGGAATTCCCAAACTGGAGGGCCTGTGGGCCAAGAGTGTGAGGACAATAATCTGAGAACACAAGCTAGGCATAGGTTTCGGAGCGACGGCACAGCAGGCACACTCTGCAGAGCTGAGTCAAGATCTTGTGCATCTGAAGTCAGGGCGAGGATCAGACGTTGGCTCAGGTTGGAGTTTCTGGTCATGATGGCCCCTTCATGAAGGGTGGGGTCATCACGAGGCCATGGAGTTTGACCCCCGATGGGAGTTGTGAGATGCTCCAAACTGCAGGGATTTTTTCTGCGGGAAAATTGAGACCTGATGGAATGCTCCAGGACGTCCCAAATGGAATGACTCCAGAGCAGGGTTCTAAGGATGGATGCCTGGGCAGCCCGCCTCCCATTCAAATTGTCTCCTAGTGACAAGACAGGTTCAATCTGCTGGCTTTGGGGGAGCAAAAGAGGGGGCTGAGATGAAATGTACTCTCCTGAGGTTGGGTCCTAATGTGGGTTTGTGTCCATGGAGACATTGGAATGGGGAGTATTTCCTTCTGGGGACAGGAGATGTTCTGTTGTGTGGCTCAGGGAACAGATGTGTATCATAAGTTGATATTAGAGAACAGCCATCTGAGGACAGATGCCTGAAAATCTATTCTTGGGTTCCAGTGATGTCCTAGGGGCATGTCAGGTTCAATTCTCTGACTCCAGCATTCAGTGTAGGAGAAACCAGTGTGGCCAATGAGGCACTCTGAAAATTGAACCTGACCCAAGTGTCTGCCTGGATGTAGGTGCTCAGAGTGTTTCAGACTGTGAATTTACATCCAGAGCCGCTTCCAATATTGGGGTGGGATCAGGGGCCTTGGAAGCTTCCCCTAATCTGGAGGGTTTGGGCAAATGTGATGGGAAAAGTTTCCTTGGTGATGGAAGGCACAGTCCTGTGGTGTGGCTCCAGAGACCCCATCCTGGAGGACATGTGAGGCATGGTTTTGGGAGAGAAGTCTGCAAATGCAAACTAGGTTTATTCTTAGTGGCACAGTGATCGCAGCCCAATGCATTGACCTGGAGGGCAACTCGTCAGAAACTGTAATTAGGATGACTCAGTGGCGGTTGCACAGCCTTTTCTATCGACATTGTATGTCCAGGATGGCCTCGGAATGCAGGTGTGGTCTTATTGGTCCACGGGATATTTTTCCTCCCTGAGGATCCTGGTGGCTCCCCATACTTTGGTGGCTTTTTCAGGGAAGGGAAGAGTGCTGTTTTCGATCTTCGGGGTGCCCCTAAACAGGGATACCAGAGACGGGTTCTGGGTCTGGGCACCAAGAAATTCCCACCAATGGTTAGGATTTGGGCCTAGGGGAGTACCAGGCCTGCAATGTAGGATCCTTGTGATGCAAGAGAGAGGGCTTGTTTGAAGGCATGCTTAGGCTCAGGGTCAGAATCCCTGTTTGTTCCCAGGGCACACTTCAGGAGTGGCTATGGTCTCGTTGCCCATGCAGCTGGCTCCCACGCTGAGAGTTGGACACTCTTCCCAACAGCTAAGTTTCCTGCCATGGGGAAGGAGCAGTTCTCTATTGGGCTTCAGGTTCTCCCATTGGAAGGGATTCCAGCAAAGGTCTGGGAACAGATGCCTGAATACCCAGGATGGGTAGTGAGGACAGGCTAGACCATGGCCGGTCTCACATGCTGGATATGGGCCCTGCTCTCTGGGTGGCTGACACGAGGTCAGGTCTCAGGCTTTGTCAGACCCAGCACTAGTGGCCAGAGCAGCCTCAAAATCGGGGATCCGCGAGGGCCGAGCAGATGAACTTCATGTGGGTTTTTGGGGCAGTCTTACCAGGCACCACTTCTTTCTATGGGAAAGGCAGAATGCTCCGTTGTGGCTCCAGAATTACCTATCAAGAGGGCTTCAGGACCAGTAGGGTGAGGACGGAATTGTAAACAAAAGCTAGGGTTAAATTCAATTCAAAGCAGAAGACAGTTCCAATGTGCACCAACTCATTGGAGACGTCCAGCACCTGAGTAAGGGCGGATGAAAGAAGTTTGTGTCTATGATGACCGACAAATGGAGAGGTGGCTTCAAGAGACCATGGAGGATTTCCCATGATGAGGATTGTGAGATGCTCAAAATATCAAGGTTTCCTTCTACTGGACAGATGGAGTCTGGTTTGTTTGCTCTGGGGTAACTCATGTGGAAATTTTTTGTAGCAGAGCCCTTCCACATGGATTCCTAGAAAGCACAAGTCCAATGACCATTCCAGCTGACAAACATGACAGGTTTGTAATGGTGGCCTGTGGCCACATGCCAAGGTTTCAGTTGACATGGAATCTCTTGCAGTTGTGTTCCAATGCTGGTTTGTTACCAGGGAGGTTTTAGAAAGTCCTGTGGGTTAAGGGGCCATGAAGGATTCTCCTACCCTGACAGATTGGCACTGGTCGAAGAACACAGTTTCCTTCTTAGGACAGGAGATGTTGTGTTCTGTGGCTCAGGGTCAATATGTTGTATCCTAACTTGGTATTACAGAACAGGCCTCTGAGGACAGATGCCTGAAACCTAATCTAGGGTTCCAATGATGTAGTAGGTGCATGTCAGTTTCAAAATTCTGTCTCAGGACCATTGACTTGGGTATCTGCCTGGATATAGGTGATCAGGGTGTTGCAGACTGAGCAATTTTGTCCAGAGCAGCTTCCAATATTGGGGTGGGATTATTGGCCTTGAATGTTTCTTTTAATCTGGAAAGTTTGGGCAAATGTGATGGGCAAATTTTCCTTGGAGATGGAAGGCGCAGTCCTGTGGTGTGGCTCCAGAGACCCCATCCTGGAGGACATTTGAGGCATGGTTTTTGGAGAGAAGTCTGCATACGCTAACTAGGTTTATTCTTAGTGGCACGGTGATCGCAGCCCAATGCATCAACCTGGAAGGCAGCTCATCAGGAACTGTAATTAGGATGACTCGATGTCGGTAGCA
Source organism: Mustela nivalis (assembly GCF_964662115.1). Taxonomy (NCBI): domain Eukaryota; kingdom Metazoa; phylum Chordata; class Mammalia; order Carnivora; family Mustelidae; genus Mustela; species Mustela nivalis. The sequence continues at coordinate 1,087,554 of NW_028136466.1, forward strand.
CAGCCTTTTTTATTGGGATTGTCTGTCCAGGATGGCCTCGGAATGCAGGTGTGGTCTCATGAGTCCATGGGAGATTTTTCCCCTCTAAGGATCCTGGCGGCTCCCCATACTTTGGTGGCTTTTTCAAGGAAGGAAAGAGTGCCGTTTTGCATCTTAGGGGTGCCCAACAACAGCGATACCAGAGACGGGTTCTGGGTCTGGGCACCAAGAAATTCCCACCAAAAGTTAGAATTTGGGCCTAGGGGCATACCAGGTCTGCAATGCGGGATCCTGGTGGTCCAATAGAGAGGGCTTATTTGAAAGGATGCTTAGGCTGAGGGTCACAATGCCTGTTTGTTCCTGGACACCCTTCAGGAGTGGGAATGATCTCATTGCCCATGCAGCTGTCTCCCTCTCTGAAGGTTGGACACCCATCCCCAAGAGCTAGGTTTTCTGCCATGGGGAAGGAGCAGTTCTCTATTGGCATTCAGGTTCCCCCATTAGAATGGATTCCAGCAAAGGTCTGGGACAGATGCCCAAATACCAAGGATGGGTAGTGAGGATGGACTCAGCCATGGCCGGTCTCATATGCTTTATATGGGTCCTGCTCTCTGGGTGGCTGACACGAGGTTGGGGCTCAGCCTCTGTCAGACAAAGAATTAGTGGCAAGATCAGCTTATAAATCAGGGATCTGCTAGGGCCGAGCAGATGATACTCATGTGGGTTTTTTGGGAAGTCTTACCAGGCACTTCTTCTTTCTATGAGGAAGGCAGAATGCTGTGCTGTGGCTCCAGAATTCCCTATCAAGAGGACTTTCCGATCAGTAGGGTGAGGATGGAGAAAACCTAGTAAACTCTTTATCTGCATACTTAAAAAAAAAAAAGACACTGGTATAGAAAAGCTGTTTTTCTCTCTGTTTAAAAAGACAAAGTTTTCTTAAGCTAATCGATCTGTTATGGTTTTCTCTTTGCCTGCCAAGAAAATTCAGTTTCTATGCTTTGTTTTATTGGGTGTTTAACATCCCTAATTATATTTAGGCATGTGTTTTAAAACTTTCTAAGGTTTTAGCAATTTTGGATAAGATTTAAACCAATAATAAAGCTTGGGTTACATTTGGGAAAATGCCATGCATTTCCTAAAGTTTTAATACGTTGATAGATCACCACTTGATATTGTGATTATGGAAATGTTATGTGTCACAGAAGTAACCTGATTTTCTTGCCAGTTTCATTGTAAATTCTCATATCAGCAGCTCTTTTTGTCATTTGTAATTGTTTTAATTCTCTTGGAAGATAAATTCTGTCTCAAAGAAAATTCATATGGGAGACTTTCAGGACAAATACAGGTCTTTGATATGTTGAAATTCTGGAACTGAAATGGGTAAGAAATTACAGAAGGAAAAGCTGCATTCAGACTAAACCAGAATTATTAACATGGGACTAGGTGAACTGAAAGACTATAATGTTCTATCTCTTGATGTTTTGTCTTATGTTTGATCTTCCAGACTAGGGAAAATCTCCTTAAGTTATCTGTAACGTGGAGCGGACAAGATGGCGAGGAAGTAGGAGGAGGCGCCTTTTCAACCTGTACCCTAAAGTGAGCTGATTGTCTAACAAAGAACTCCAATTACTCATGAAATTAGCCTTAGATTAGAATTATACACGTCTGGATCTCTAAAAGTGCAGAAGACGCCAGTGGGCAGGTAAAGTGGTGTGGGAACGGGGAACTGATATCGGAAGATAAACAACAGGAGGAGGGAGCCACCAGAGGCGACCAGTTGGAAAGTAATACCCCAATATGAGCGAGAGTGCCCTGCATCTGGGGACCAGGTTTAACTTAGGGACTTTTTGAAAGCACTCCAAAAGAGCAAAGGATAGTGGGGTGGGGAAATTGTGGGATTGGAGTGGCTAGGGACAGGGGATTAAATCCCTGGTTCCCGGACAGCCTTCCCTGGTGCTGAGCCAGAGATGGTGTAGCAGAAAAACCAGGTCTTGGACTCTAAGCCATGACAGTACCCGAGAACACGTGGCGTCCTGCTCCTGTGAGGGGATGGGAGCCATGCTGGACACCAGAACGTGCGAGCCCTGCTATAGAGCCTGAGATGCGTGTGCTGCTCATCCTCCCCTGAGAGAGGTACAAAGGGCCAGCTTGTGGCCTTTGATACACACCATTGTTTCAGAGCCTAAGACGCGTGCACCAAACTCTCCCCCCAGAGAGTTGCACGAAGGCCCAGCCTGGTGCTTTCGGACCTGCACCCCATTCTCAGAGCCTGAGACCCGTGTGTGACCCACAGGCTCTCCTGAAAGAGGTGTGGGCAAGCCGGGTGCTCTTAGACCCAGAAAGACCAGGCACTCCCAGCCTCGGCCATCGGGAAAATCTCAGTGTGCGATTGCTGCTTGGAACCTCTCTGGCGGTCTGGAGCATCCAAGACAGCTGCCACTGCCATGGCTTTGGGTACAAGCAAAGGATCCTGCATGCCCAGGGACTGCAACTCGGAACCTGCTTTGCCAGTGGTTAAGGGGAAACATATTTGGGCTCTGAAGCCAGACTGAGGCTTCTCTCTGAGAGGGAGGTCAGGGTGCACTATATTTTCCTCTAAAACTACAAAAACCATCAAAATCCCTCAAGGTGAGAGAAAAAAAAAAAGTGAACAAACATAAAAACCGCCCGAGTTTAAAAGCCTGATTAAAAACAAGTTTCCTCAGAGCCCACTCCCGTGAGGGGGGTGGGAGGACTTAACTCAGGGAACATCACTGAAAACCCACGTGGCAGCCCCCTCACCCAGAAAACAAACCAAGAAAGGAAAAACAAAAAAGACGACAAGGGAACAACCACCTCTACTTCAAAGGAAAACTTTTATTTTTTACTCATTCCCACTACTCTGGTTTATTTTTTTTTTATATAGATAATTTTTTAAACATATTTACCATCACAGTGAGCTGTCCAGTACATCAAATTCCATAATAACCTTCTAACCTGAACTTTTTAAAAATTTATATTTTATTTATTTTTAGCGTAACAATATTCATTATTTTTGCACTACAACCAGTTCTCCATGCAAACCGTGCCGTCTATAATACCCACCACATGGTACCCCAACCTTCCACACCCGCCCCTTCAACCCCCTCATATTATTTTTCAGAGTACATAGTCTCTCATGGTTCACCTCCCCTTCCAATTTCCCCCAACTCCCTTCTCCTCTCTATCTCCCCATGTCCTCCATGATCTTTGTTATGTTCCACAAATAACTGAAACCATATGATAATTGACTCTCTCTGCTTGACTTATTTCACTCAGCATAATCTCTTCCAGTCCCGTCCATGTTGCTACAAAAGTTGGGTATACGTCCTTTCTGATGGAGGCATAATACTCCATAGTGTATATTAACCTAAACTTTTTGATACATACACCTATGTTTTTTTTTTGCATTTCTATTTTTTGAATTTATTTTTTTTAATTTTAGTTTAGTTTAGTCCAGTTTATTCCTTTTTATTTTTATTTTCTAATATTCAGATAGAATTAAACTTCAAAGTACTCCCCTTTCCCCAACCAATACTCTCCTATAGCTAATCAAATTTTTAATCCCCCTTTATCTTAGGAAACATGAGGCCTTTAACAAAGATATCAAGATACATCCAAGAAGAAGCAAAACAATCTTCTTGGCTCACACTGAGAATTTATAACCACTCTCCCATCTTTTTCTTCTGCCAGTGTTTCTGTGTTTTTGTGTTTGTCCTGATAGTATATAAATCTTACACTTGGGGTTCTTTTTGACGAGGTTCTTCCTTTATTTGCATATATATATATATATTTCTGTTGTCATATACTTTTATCAGTCTTTTTGTTTATTTTTGTTTGTCTACTTCATAAATCTTACCTTGGGGCTCATCTGGGCTGAACCTTCTCTTTCATCTTCCCTTTCTTTCCTGTCTCTCTCTCTCTCCTTTTTTTCTTTTTCTTTTCTTTTGTCTCTCGTTTGGGTAGGAAATCCTGATTGCTCAGAAGTGTTCCAGGGTGCACCTTGACTATAACACTGTCAATACATCCAGCTACATCTATTCAGTCATCTCTCACCAAAATAACTAGGAGGAGGAATGCCCAACAGTAGAAAAATATAGAGTATGGACCTTCAGCAACAGAGCTAATGGCTATCAACATAGACAATATGTCGGAAAGAGAATTCAGGCTAACAATTATCCAGGCAATAGCTAGGTTGGAGAAAGCCATGGATGACCAAATGAAATTGATTAGGGCTGAGCTGAAAGTGAAGAGAGATGATGTTCACAATGTTAGGGCAGAGCTTAAAGCTACCAGGGCTGAGGTTCACAATGCTCTCAATGAGTTCCAATCTAATCTAAATTCTCTCAAAGCTAGGGTAACTGAGACAGAAGTTAGAATTAGTGATCTGGAGGACAAACAGATAGAGAGAGGGGATCAGGAGGAGGGCTGGAACAAACAGCCTAGAAACCATGAAAACAGAATCAGGGAAATAAATGATGCCATGAAACCTTCCAAAGTCAGAATTATTGGAATCCCTGAAGGGGAGGAGAAAGAAAGAAGTCTAGAGGATATAGTGGAACAAGTTCTTCATGAAAATTTTCCCAAACTCCCGAATGGAATCTGCGTTCATGTACTAGAGTCTGAACGGTCTCCACCCAAGATTATCCATTCCAAAAAACCATCACAACACCTGGTAGTCAAATTGAGGAATCATAATTGTAGGTATAATCTCATGAAAGCCGCTAGGACAAAGAGGCTCCTTTCTTACAGAGGAAAGCCCATCAGAATAACATCAGACCTGTCCACAGAGACCTGGAAAGCCAGAAAGAGCTGGCAAGATATATTCTGGGCATTAAATGAGAAGAACATGCAGCCAAGAATACTTTATCCAGCAAGACTGACATTCAAAATGGATGGGGAGATATAGAGTTTCCAAGACCGGCAAGGCTTAAAAGACTATGCAACCTCCAAGCCGACACTGCAGGAAATATTAAAGGGGGTTCTATAAAAGAGGAAAAAATTCTAAGAATAGCATTGAACAGAAATATAGAGACAGTCTACAGAAAGAAAGACTTCAAAGGTAACTCGATGTCAATAAAAACGTATCTATAAATAATCACTCTCAATGTGAATGGCTAAATACGCCCATAACATGACACAGGGTTGCAGATTGGATAAAACGACAGGACCCATCCATGTATTGTCTACAAGAGACCCATTTTGAACCTAAAGATACATGCAGACTGAAAGTGAAGGGATGGAGAAGCATCTTTCATGCCAATGGGCCTCAAAAGAAGGCTAGGGTAGCAATTCTTGTATCAGATAAATTAGACTTTAAACTAAAGACTGTAGTCAGAGATACAGAAGGACACTACATCATTCTTAAAGAGACTATCCACCAAGTTGATCTAACAATTGTAAATATCTATGCCCCCAATATGGGAGCAGGCAATAATAAAACTATTAATCAAGATAAAGAGTCATATTGATATAAATACACTAATTGTAGGAGATCTTAACACGTCTCCCTCAGAAATAGACAGATCATCAAAGCAGAAAATCAATAAAGAAACAAAAGCATTGAATGACACATTGAACCAGATGGACCTCATAGATATATACAGAACATTCCACCCTAAAACAACAGAATACTAATTCATCTCAAGTGCACATGGAACCTTCTCAAGAATAGACCACAAACTGGGTTACAAATCAGGACTCAACCGATACCAAAAGACTGAGAAGATTCCCTGCATTTTCTCAGATCACAATGCTTTGAAACTGGAGCTCAATCACAAGGAAAAGTACAGAAGGAACTCAAACACCTGGAAGCTAAAGACCACCATCAGCTTAAGTATGCTTGGATCAAGCAGGAGATCAAAGAATAACTGAAAAAAAAATCATGGAAACCAATGAGAATGAAGACCCTTCGGTCCAAAATTTATGGGATAGAGCAAAGTCGGTCCTAAGGGGGAAATATATAGCCATCCAGCCCTCCCTCAAAAAAATTGAAAAATCCAGAACACAGCAGCTGACTCTACACCTTCAGGAACTGGAGAATCAACAACAAATCAAACCAATTCCACAAATAAGAAGAGAAATAATCAAGATTAGAGCTGAGATCAATGAGGTAGAAACCAGAGATACAATAGAACGTACTAATGAATCTAGAAGCTGGTGTTTTGAAAGTATCAATAAAATCAATAGACCACTGGACACACTAATCCAAAAGAAAAGAGAGAAAGCCCAAATTCATAAAATTATGAATGAAAAGGGAGAGATCACAAGTAACACCAAGGAAGTAGAAATAATCATCAGAAGTTTTTATCAACAGTTATATGCCAATAAGCATAGCAACCTAGATGAAATGGATGCATTCCTGGAATACTATAAACTCCCAAAATTGAACCAGGAAGAAATTGACAACTTGAATAGACCAATATCTAGTAACGAGTTTGAAGCAGTGATCAAAAATCTCCAAAAAAACAAGAGCCCAGGACTTGACGGATTCCCTGGGGAATTCTATCAAACTTTCAAAGAAGAAATAAGGCCAATTATCCTGAAGATGTTTCAAAAAATTGAAGCAGAAGCCAGCATTACCCTGACCCCTAAACCAGGCAATGACCCTTAAAAAAAGGAGAATTTCAGACTAAAATCACTGATGAATACGGATGCTAAGATTCTCAACAAAATCCTAGCAAACAGGATCCAACAGCCCATTAAAAAGATTATCCGACATGACCAGTTGGGATTCATCCCTGGGCTACAAGGATGGTTCAACATTCGCAAATCAATCAATGTGATAGAACAAATGAATACGAGACGAGAGAAGAACCACATGGTCCTCTCAATCGATGCAGAAAAAGCAGTTGAAAAAATCCAGCATCCGTTTCTGACAAAAACGCTTCCAAGTATAGGGATAGAAAGAACATTCCTGAACGTCATCAAATCTAACTATGAAAGACCCACAGCAAATATCATCCTCGATGGGAAAAAGCTTGCAGTCTTCCCGTTGAGATCAGGAACAAGTCAAAGATGCCCTGTCTTACCACTCTTGTTCAATATAATATTAGAAGTCCTAGCAACAGCAATCAGACAACAAAGAGAAATAAAATGTATCCAAGCTGGCAATGAAGAAGTCAAACTCTCTCTCTTCGCAGATGGCATGATTCTTTATACAGAAAACCCAAAAGACTCCACCCCCAAACTACTAGAACTCATACAGCAATTCAGCAACGTGGCAGGATACAAAGTCAATGTACAGAAATCAGTGGCTTTCTTATACACTAACAATGAAAATACAGAAAGGGAAATTAGAGAATCAATTTCATTTACTATAGCACCAGAACCATAAGATACCTGGGAATAAACCTTACCAAAGAGGTAAAGGATCTGTACTTGAGGAACTACAGAACACTCATGAAAGAAACTGAAAAAGACACAAAAAGATGAAAGACCATTCCATACTCTTGGATCGGAAGAATAAACATTGTTAAATTGTCTATACTGCCTAGAGCAATCTATACTTTTAATGCCATTCTGATCAAAATTCCACCGGTATTCCTCAAAGAGCTGGAGCAAATAATCCAAAAATTTGTATGGAATCAGAAGAGACTCTGAATCGCTAAGGAATTGTTGAAAAACAAAAATAATACGGGGGCATCACATTACCTGATTTCAAGCTTTATTACAATGCTGTGACACCAAAACAGCATGGTACTGACATTAAAACAGTGGAACAGAGTAGGGTGCCCAGATATGGACCCTCAACTCTATGGGCAAATAATCCTCGACAAAACAGGAAAAAATATACAATGGAAAAAAGACAGTCTCTTCAATAAATGGTGCTGGGAAAACTGGACAGCTATGTGTAGAAGAATGAAACTCGACCATTCTCTAACACCGTACACAAAGATAAACTCAAAATGGATAAAAGACCTCAACATGAGACAGGAATCCATCAGAATCCTTGAGGAGAACATAGGCAGCAATCTCTTCGATATTAGCCACACAATCTTCTTTCAAGTTATGTCTCCAAAGGCAAAGGAAACAAAAGCGAAAATAAACCTTTCAGACTTCATCAAAATCAAAAGCTTCTGCACAGCAAAGGAAACAGTCAAAAAAACAAAGGTGCAACCCACGGAATGGGAGAAGATATTTGCAAATGACAGTGCAGAGAAAAGATTGATATCCAAGATCTATAATGAACTCCTCAAATTCAACATGCACAAAACAGACAATCATATAAAAAAATGGGCAGAAGATATGGATACTTCTCCAATGAAGACAAACAAATGGCTATCAGACACATGAAAAAATGTTCATCATCACTAGCCCTCATGGAGATTCAAATTAAAACCACATTGAGATATCACGTTTCACCAGTTAGAATGGTCATTAGCAAGACAGGAAACAATTTGTGTTGGAGGGGATATGGAGAAAGGGGAACCCTCTTCCACTGTTGGTGGGAATGTAAGTTGGTGCAGCCTCTTTGGAGAACAGTGTGGAGATGCCTCAAGAAATTAAAAATAGAACTTCCCTATGACCCTGCAATTTCACTTCTGGATATTTACCCCAAAGATACAGATGTCATGAAAAGAAGGGCCATCTGTACCCCAATGAGTATAGCAGCAATGGCCACGGTAGACAAACTATGGAAAGAACCAAGATGCCCTTCAACGGACGAATGGTTAAGGAAGATGTGGTCCATATACACTATGTATGCATACCCAACTTTTTAGCAACATGGAAGGGACTGGAAGAGATTATGCTGAGTGAAATCAGTCAAGCAGAGAGTGTCAATTATCATATGGTTCACTTATTTGTGGAGCATAACAAATAGCATGGAGGACATGGGGAGTTAGAGAGAAGGGAGTTGGGAAAATTGGAAGGGGAGGTGAACCATAAGAGACTATGGACTCTATAAAACAATCTGAGGGGTTTGAATTGGCGGGTGGGTGGGAGGTTGGGGTACACAGGTGGCCGGTATTATAGAGGGCACGGATTGCATGGAGCACTGGGTTTGGTGAAAAAATAATGAATACTGTTATGCTGAAAATAAAAAAATAATAATAATAATACGCACTTGAGTCCAGAGTGTTGTTTGAAATTAAGGTCGGCACAGGGAATTTGTACTTTGCTTCTAATCTTCAGGGTTTGAGCAACCGTGAAGGGCAGAGTTTTCTTTTGGGTGGTAAGCATACTCATCTGGTGTGGCACCAGAGGCCCAATCCTGGAGAGCATGTGGTCCAGGGCCTTGGGGACAGAAATTTGAAAATGCAAACTAGGTTTATGGTGAGGGCGGAGGCGATCACAGGCCCAATCTGCAGGCCTGAGTGCACCTCATAGTGTACTGAAATTAAGGTGTCATGGAGGCAGTATCACAGGCTTTTCTGTCTGGATTGTGTGTCTAGGATGGTCGCAAAATGTAGGGGAGTCTTCATTGGGCCACGGGAGATTTTTCATCTCTGGGCATTCTGCCCAGCTCTCTAGAGTTTGGTGTCTCTGGGGAAAAGAAGACTGCTGTTTTCCGTCTCAGCAGATCCCCAAAAGAGGGATTTCAGAGACAGTTTCTGGGATTTTTCAGGGCCCCTGAACAACACGAATGAGGGTGAGGATTTGGCCCTAGGGACCTGGCAGGCCCGCCCTGTGTCCTTTCTGTCCAGCTACCAAGGGGGTTTGTTTGAAAGCAGGCTCACTCTGAGGGTCATAATGCCCAGGGCAGCTCACATGAGTGGCCGTGGTCTCATGGGCCATGCAGCTGGTTCCCACTCTGAGGGTTGGAAACCCATCTCAACAGCCAGGATTCCTGCCATGGGGCAGGAGGAGTACTCTTGTGCTTCAGGTTCCCCCATAAGCAGGGATTTGAGCTACAGTCTGAAGGAGAGATGACTGAATATCCAGGTTGAGTATATGTGATGGCTTCTGGCCACAACAGGTCCCACCTGCAGGATATGGGGCAAACTGTCTGTGTGGCTGATTAGAGGTCGTGGCTCAGGATGTGTCAGACCAAGCCTGATTGCCCATGGTGGCCGATGATATTAGGGTACCGTCGAGGGCCATGCCGCTGTATCCTCATAGGGAGTTTCTGGGCAGAATCACCAGGCACTTCTTCTTTCTGTTGGGCAGGCAAATTCTGCATTTTGTTACCAGATTCCCTATCAAGAGGCCTTGGGGATGGATGGAATTGAGGATGGAATTGTAAACACAAGCTACGGTTAAATTCAGTGCGAAGCAGAAGGCAGTTCCCGTGTGCAGTGGCTGATTCGAGATATCCAGCACCTGAGTAAGGGCAGATGTCTGAAGTTAGCTCACACTGTAGTTTGTGACTATGATGACCGACTAATGGAGTGGGGGCGCAAGATGCCATGGAGGATTTCCCACACTGTGGCTTGTGGGATGCTCCAAACAGCAAGGTTTCCTTGTACTGGACAGGGGGAGTCTGGTTTGTTGGCTCCAGGATCCCCATAGTGAAAGTTTGGGTAGCAGAGATCTCTCACATGGATGCCTGGAAAGCACACCTCCATTGACCATTGCAGCTGAGGAACAAAGCAGGTTCCATTGGTGGCTCTGGGGTGAAATTCCAAGCAGCCTGAGTTGACATGGAGTTCCATGCTGTTGGATCATAATGATGGTTTGTACCCAGGGAAACGTTAGAATGTTTGAGTGGTAGGGGCCATGCAGGATTCTCATCCACTGAGTCTTGGACATATCTACCAAGAGCAATGTTTTTTACTGGGGACTGGAGGGGTTCTGTTGTGTGGCTCACAGACCATATGTTGGAATATAAGTTGGTTTTGGAAAAAAGGCCTCTGGGGACAGGCGCCTGAAAATATAAGCTATGGTATCAATGAAGTCTTATGGGCATGTCAGGTTCAGTCGTCTGACTCAGGGCCTTTGACGTGGATATCTGCCTGGAAATAGGTGCTCATGGTGTATCAGAATGCGCATTTGGGTCCAGAGTGTTCCTCAGAATTGAGGTGTGCTCAGGGGTTTTGCATATTGCTCAGGGTTTGGGCAACAGTGAAGGGCAGAGTTTCCTTTGAGTACGTAGGCACAATCATCTGGTTTGGCTCCAGAGACCCCATCCTGGAGGGCTTCTGGTCCAGGGCTTTGGGAATTAGGGTTAATGTGAGGGCCAAGTTGATCACAGGCCCGACATGCAGGCCCTGAGGGCAGCTCATAGTGTACTGAAATTACACTATCATGGAGGCGGTAGTGCAGGCTTTTCTGTCGGGTATGTGTCCAGGACAGTCACAAAAGGTAGGGGTGGCTTCATGAGGCCATGGTAAATTCTTCGTCGCTAGGGATTCTTCTCAGCTCCCAAGTGTTTTGTGTCTCTGGGAGAAAGGAATACTGCTGTTTTCTGTCTCAGGGTACCCCCAAGAGAGGAATTAGAGACAGATTCTTGGTCTGGTCGCCAGGAAAACACGAACGATGGTGAGAATTTGGCCCTAGGGATCTGGAAGCCCCACTCTGTGGGCTCCTGGGCCAGGTTCCGAGGGGGTTTGTTTGAAAGCAGACTCCCACTGACGATCACAATGACTGTTTGTGCCCAGGGCGGCTCCCATGAATGGCCATGGTCTCATGGGCCATGCAGCTAGTTCCCACTCTGAGGGTTAGACACCCATCCCATCAGCCAGGTTTCCTGCCATCAGAAAGGAGGACTCATTCTGTGCTTCAGGTTACACCATAGGCAGGGATTTGAGATTTGAGCTACGGTCTGGGGACAGATGCCTTAATACCCAGGTTGTGTAGAGATGATGGCTTCGGGCCATGGCAGGTCCAGCTGCAGGATATGGGGCCCACTCTCTGCGTGGCTGACTGGAGGTCGTGGCTCAGGCTGTGTCAGACAGAGTCTTAGTGTCCATGTCAGCCTATTTATTATGGTGCTGTCGAGGGTCATGCAGGTAGTTCCTCATGTGGGATTTCTGGTCAGACTCACCAGCCACTTCTTCTTTCTGTGGGGCATGCAGAATGCTGTGTTATGGCTCCAGAATTCCCTATCAAGAGGGCTTGGGGACCAGGAAGTTGAGGATGGAATTGTAAACACAAGCTATGGTTCAATTCAGTGACAAACAGAAGGCACTTCCAGTTTGCAGTGGCTGATTCGAGACATCTAGCTCCTGAATAAGGGCAGATGTCAGATGTTTGCTCATGCAAGAGATTGTGTCTATGATGACCAAGAAATGGAGCAATGGCATCAAGAAGCCATGGAGGATTTCCCACACTGGGGCTTGTGAGATGCTCCAAACAGCAAGGTCTCCTTCAACCGGACAGAGGAGTCTGGTTTGTTTGCTCCAGGGTCCCCAATATGGAAAGGTTGGGTAGCAGAGTACTCCCTCATGGATGACTGGAAAGCACACCTTCATTGACCATTGTAGTTGAGGAACATGGCAGGTTCGATCTGCTGGCCCTGGAGCCAAGTTCCAAGGGGGCTGAGTTGACATGGAGTTTCATGCTGTTGGATCACAATGCTGGTTTGTATCCAGGGAGACGTTAGAAAGTTGGGGTGGTCAGGGGCCATGCAGGATTCTCCTACACTGAGTCTTGGACACAGATACCAAGAGCAAGGTATCTTTCTGGGAACAGCAGGGGTTCTGTTGTGTTTCTCAGGGACCACATGTTGGAATATAAGTTGGTATTAGAGAACAGGCCTCTCAGGACGGGCGCCTGAAAACCTAAGCTAGGGTCAATGAAGTCCTTGGTGTATGTCACATTCAAACTTCTACTCAGGGCCTTTGACTTGAATGTCTGCCTGGAGACAAGTGCTCATTGTGTGTCAGAATGTGCATTTGGTTCCAGAGCTTTCTTTGAATTTGAGGTGGGCTCAGGGGCTTTGTACTTTGCTCCTAATCTTCAGGGTTTGGGCAACAGTGAAAGGCAGAGTTTCCTTTGGGAGGGTAGTCACAGTCTTCTGGTGTGGCACCAGAGGCCCAAGTCTGGATGGCATGAGGGCAGGATTTTGGAGACAGAAATCTGCCAATGCGAGCTAGGGTTAGGGTCAGGCCCGAGGTGATCACAGCCCTGATCTTTAGGATCTGAGGGCAGCTCATTGTGTAGTGAAATTAAGGTATCATGGAGGCGGTGGGTAGACTTTTCTGTCTGGATTGTGTGTCCAGAACGGTGGCCAAATGTAGGGATGGCTTCATGGGGCCATGGAACATTCTTCATCTCTGGGGTTTCTGCCCAGCTCCCAAGAGTTTGTGTCTCTGGGGGAAGGGAAGACTGCTGTTTTCCGTCTCAATGGATCCCCACTAGAGGGATTCCAGAGACAGTTTCTGGGTCTCAGCGCCAGAAAACACCACCAAGTGTGAAGATTTGCCTCTAGGCACCTGGAAGGCCCACTCTGCCGGCTCCTGGTCCAGCTACCATGGGGGTTTGTTGGAAATCAGGCTCATGCTGAGGATCACAAAGCCTGTTTGTGCCCAGGGCAGCTCCCATGTGTGGTCGTGGTCTCATGTCCATGCAGCTGGTTCCCACTCTGAGGGTGAAACACCCATCTCACCAGCCAGATTTCCTGCCATCAGGAAGGAGGTGTACCCTTGTTCTTCAGGTTCCCTCATAGGGTAGGATTTGAGCTAAAGGCTAGGCACAGATGCCTGAATATCCAGGTTGAGTAGAGATGACGGCTTTGGGCCACAACAAGTCCCATCTGTAGTATATGGGACCCACTGTCTGGGTGGCTGACTAAAGGTCGTGGTGCAGGCTGTGTCAGACAGAGCCTTAGTTCCCATGGTGGCCTATGACATTAGGGTGTCGTCGAGGGCCCTGCAGGTGGATCCTCATGTGGGGTTACTGGGCAGACTTACCAGGCTATTCTTCTTTCTTGGGGCAGGCAGAATGCTGCGTTGTGGCTACAGAATTTCCTATCAAGAGTGTTTGTGGACCAGGAGCATGAGGATGGAATGGTAAACACACGCTAATGTTAAATTCAGTGCCAAGCGAAAAACAGTTCCAATGTGCAGTGGCTGATTGGAGATATCCAACACCTGAGTAAGGGCGGATGTCAGATGTTTGCTCACACTGGAGTTTTTGTCTATGATGACCAACAAATGGAGGGGTGGCGTCAAGAGGCAATGGAGGATTTACCACGCTAGGGCTTCTGAGATGATCCAAACAGCAAGGTTTCCTTCTACCAGACAGGGGGAGTCTGTTTTTTTTTTCTCCAGGGTCCCCCATGAGGGAAATTTGTGTAGCAGAGCACTCCCTCATGGATGCCTGGAAAGCACACCTGCATTGACCATTGCAGCTGAGGAACATGGCAGGTTTGTTGTGGTGGCTATGGGGTGTAGTTCCAAGGCCTTGAGTTGACATGGAGTCTCATGTAAATTGGGCACAATGCTGGTTTGTTACCAGGGAGATCTTAGAATGTGCTGGTGGCTAAGGGGCCATGCAGAGTTCATCTACCCTGACAGTTTGACACAGGTCCAAGAGCAAGTCTTTCTTCTGGGGACACGAGATGTTCTTTTGTTGGGCTCAGGGACGACATGTTTCATCATAGGTTGGTATTCCAGAACAGGTCACTGAGGACAGGTGCCTGAAAACCTCATCTAGGGTTCCAATGAGGTCCTAAGGACATGTCAGTATCAAACTTCTGACTCAGGACCATTGACATGGCTGCCTGCCTGGATGTAGGTGATGAGGGTGTATCAGACTGGGCATTGCATTCAGAGGGTTCACCAATATGCTAATTGGCTCAGGGGCCTTACAGGTTTCTCCTAATCTGGAGGGTTTGGGCAATTGTGGCCGTCAGAGTTTCCATGGGGATGGCAGGCACAGTCCTCTGGTGTGGCTCCAGAGACACCATCCTGAAGGGCAGGTGAGCCATGGTTTTGGGAATGAAGTCTTCAAACACAAATTCCGGTTAGGGTTAGTGGCACGGTGATCACAGGCCCAATGCATAGACCTTGAGGGCAGCTTGTGAGGAATTGTTATTAGGGTGACTCAAAGGCGGTAGCACAGGCTTTTCTATCGGAATTGTGTGTCCAGGATGGCCTCGGAATACAGGTGTGGTCTCATGGGTCCATGGGATATCATGACAGGGTTGCCCACTCTCTCCACTCTTATTCAACATAGTAGTTGAAGTCCTAGCAACAGCAATCAGACAACAAGGAGAAATAAAATGTATCCAAATTGGCAATGAAGAAGTCAAACTCTCTCTTCACAGATGACATACTTTATATGGAAAACCCAAAAGACTCCACCCCAAAACTACTAGAACTCATACAGCACTTCAATAATGTGGGAGGATACAAAATCTTTGTACAAAAATCAGTGGTTTTCTTATCCTTTAACAATAAAAATACAGAAAGGGAAATTAGAGAATCAATTCCATTTACTACAGCTCCAAAACCATAAGATACCTGGGAATAATCCAAACCAAAGTGATAAGCAATCTATACTCAGGGAACTACAGAACACTCATGAAATAAATGGAAGAAAACCATAAAGATGGAAGACCATTCCATACTCGTGGATCAGAAGAATAAACAGTCTTTAAAAGTCTATACAACCTAGAGAAATCTATCCTTTTAATGCCATTCTGATCAAAATTCCTCCGGTATTTTTCAAAGAGCTGGAGCAAACAGAAGCCTAAAATTGGTGTGGAATCAGAGGAGATCCCGTATTGCTAAGGAAATGGCAAAAAGGAAAGAACGAAACTGGGTGCACCCTGTTGCCTGGTTTCAAGGGTTACTACAAAGCTGTGATCACCAAGACAGCAGGGGACTGGCATAAAAACAGGCCATTAAACCAGTGTAACAGAGTAGAGAGCTCAGATATGGACCATCAATCTATAGTCAAATAATTTTCAAGAAAGCAGGAAAAAATATACAAAGGAAAAAAAAAGTCTTTTCAATAAATGCTGCTGAGAAAATTGGGACAGCTTTGTGTAGATGAATGAAACTCGACCATTCTCTGACACCATACACAAAGAGAAACTCGAAATGGATAAAAGACCTCAACCTGAGGCAGGAATCCATCAGAATCTTGGAGGAGAAAATAGGCAGAAACCTCTTCAACATTGGCCATAGCAACTTCTTTCAAAATGTGTCTCCAAAGGCAAAGGAAAAAAATGTGAAGATGAACGTTTGGGACTTCATAAAGATCAAAAGCTTCTACACAGCAAAGGAAACAGTCAACAAAACAATGAGGCAACCCACGGAATTCGAGTAGATATTTGCAAATGACAGTACTGACAAAACCTTGATATCCAGGATCTATAAAGAATTACTGAAACTCAACACACACAACACAGATAATCCTATTAAAAAATGGGCAGAAGATACAAAGAGACATTTCTCCAATGAAGACATACAAATGGCTATCAGACACATTAAAAAATGTTTGTCATCACTAGCCATCAGGGAGATGCAAACTAAAACCACATTGAGATATCACCTTACACCAGTTAGAATGGCCTTAGAAAGATAGGAATCAACATGTGTTGGAGAGGATGTGGAGAAAGGGGAACCCTCTTACACTGATGGTGGAAAAGCAAGTCGGTGCAGCCACTCTGGAGAACAGTGTGGAGATTACTCAAGAAATTAAAAATAGAACTTCCCTAAGACCCTGCAATTGCACTACTGGGTATTTACCCCCAAAGAAACAGATGGAGTGAAAAGAAGGGCCATCTCTACCCCCAAATTTATAGAAGCAATGTCCATGGTCGCCAAACAGTGGATAGAACCAAGATGCCCTTCAATGGATGATTGGATAAGGAATATGTGGTCCATATACACTACGGAGTATTAGGCCTCCATCAGAAAGGATGAATACCTAACATATGTAGCTACATGAATGGGACTGGAAGAGATTCTGCTGAGTGAAATAAGTTAAATAAGTCAAGCAGAGAGAATCAATTATCATAAGGTTCCACTTATGTGTGGAGCATAACAAATAGCATGGAGGACAAGGGGAGTTAGAGAGGAAAAGGGAGTTTGGGGAAATTGGAAGGGGAGGTGAACCATGAGAGACTATGGACTCTGAAAAACAATCTTAGGGTTTTGAAGTGGCGGGGGTGTGGGAGGTTGGGTACCAGGTGGTGGGCATTATAGAGAGCACAAATTGCATGGAGCACTGGGTGTGGTGAAAAAATAATAAGTACTGTTTTTCTGAAAATAAATCAATTGGAAAAGAAAAAAAAAAGCAAATGGGGGCATCACATTTCCTGATTTTAAGCTTTACTACAAAGCTATGATAACCAAGACAGCATGGTACTGGCAAAAAAATAGACATATAGACCAGTGGAACAGAGTAGAGAGCCCTGATATGGACCCTCAACTCTATGGTCAAATAATCTTAGACAAAACAGGAAAAAATATACAGTGGAAAAAAGACAGTCTCTTCCATAAATGGTGCAGAGAAAACTGGGCAACTATACGTAGAAGAATGAAACTGGACCATTGTCTTACACCGCACACAAAGATAAACTCAAAATGGATAAAAGACCTCAATGTGAGACAAAATCCATCAGAATCATAGAGGAGAATATAAGCAGTAATCTCTTCGATGTCAGCCACAGCAACTTCTTTCAAGATATGTCTCCAAAGGGAAAGGAAACAAAAGCCAAAATAAACTTCTGGGACTTCATCAAAATCTAAACCTTCTGCATAGCAAAGGAAACAGTCAACAAAACAAAGAGCAACCCAAGGATTGCGAGAAGATACTTGCAAATGACAGGACAGACAAATGGTTGATATCCAGGACCTATAAAGAACTCCTCAAACTCAACACACACAAAACAGACAATCATATTTTTAAAATGGGCAGAAGATATGAAGAGACACTTCTCCAATGAAGACATAAAAATGGCTATCAGACACATGAAAGAAAAGGTTCATCATCATTAGCCATCAGACTGATGCACATTAAAACCTCATTGAGATACCACCTTACACCAGTTAGAACAGCCAAAATAAGCAAGACAGGAAACAACATGTGTTGGAGAGGATGTGGAGAAAGGGGAACCCTTTTACACTGTTGGTGGGATTGCAAGTTGGTGCAGCCTCTTTGGAGAACAGTGTGGAGATTCCTCAAGAAATTAAAAACAGAACTTCCCTATGACCCTGCAATTGCACTCCTGGGTATTTACCCCAAAGATACAGATGTCGTGAAAAGAAGGGCCATCTGTACCCTAATGTTTATAGCAGCAATGGCCACAGTCGCCAAACTATGAAAGAACCAAGATGCCCTTCAACGGACGAATGGATAAGGAAGATGTGGTCCATATACACTATGGAGTATTACGCCTCCATCAGAAAGGATGAATACCCAACTTTTGTAGCAGCATGGACGGGACTGGAAGAGATTATGCTGAATGAAGAAAGGCAGAGAGAATCAATTATCATATGGTTTCACTTATTTGTGGAACATAACAAATATCATGGAGAACAAGGGGTCTTAGAGAGGAGAAGGGAGTTTGGGGGAATTGGAAGGGGAGGTGAATCATGAGAGACTATGGACTCTGAAAAACAACCTAGGGGTTTGAAGTGGCGGGGGGTGGGATCTTGGGGTACCAGGTGGTGGGTATTATAGAGGGCACAGATTGCATGGAGCACTGGGTTGGTGAAAAAAATAATGAATACTGTTTTTCTGAAAATAAAGAAATTAATTTAATTAAAAAAAAAACATTGTTAAAATGTTATACTGGAGACAAGATGGCGGAGAAGTAGGAGGAGGCTCCCTTTCAACCTGGACCCTACTTCTATTGAACTCCACTCACCGACAAAATCAGACTGAGACCCGAATTATACACATCTGGATCTCTACCAGAGCAGAAAACGCCAGTGGGCAGGTAAAGCAGAGTGGGAAAGTCGGACTGATATCGGAAGATAAACAAAAGTGGGAGGGTGCTACCAGAGGTGACCCACTGGAAAGTAATATCCCAATACGAGAGTGCCCTGCGTCTGGGGACCAGCATTATCTCAGAAGTATGGTAGAAAGCACTCAAGAAGAGCAAGGGATCACTGGGAAGAAATTGCAGGAATCGGGGTGTTAGGGTCAGGGGCTTAAGTCCCCAGACCCAGGACAGCCACCCCTGGTGCAGAGCCAGAAAGAGTGCGGCAGAGAAACCAGGTCTTGGTCCCTGAACCACCAGCAAGCTGGCCTGAGAGCGTGTGGTGCCCAGCTCCCATGAGGGGCTGGGAGCCTCGCCAGCCAACAGAAGCACAGCTTTTTTGCAGTCCCCATGCAAGTGCCCTGCCATGCCATCAGAGTCCGAGTCGTGCCCTGCGCCCTCCAGAGAGAGAGGTGGCACAGGCACCAGCCTGGTGCTCTCGGACCTGGAAATACCAGGCACTCCCAGCTTGTGCCAGTGGGAAAATCTCAGTGTGCGATTGCTGCTTGGAACTTCTCTGGCAGTCTGGAGCTGCCCAGACAGCGGCCACTGCTGTGGTTTTGGTACAAGCAAAAAATCTTGAGTCCCCAGGGAACGCGACTGGGAACCTGCTCTGCCAGTGTTGAAGGGGGATTTTATTTGGGCTCTTTGGACAGATTGAGGCTTCTCTCTGAGACGGAGGACAGGGTACAGTTTGCTTTCCTCTAAACCTACAAAAACCATCAAAAGCCCTCAAGGCAAGAGAGAAAAACAAAAGTGAACAAATATAAAAACCTCCAGAGAACAAAAGCCTGAAAAAAACAGTTTCCTAAGAGCACACCTCCTTGAGGGGGGTGGGAGGACTTAACTCAGAGAACATCATTGACTGAAATCCCACGTGGCAGGCCCCTCCCCCAGAAAACCAACCAGGAAAGGAAAAAAAAAAAAGACAACAAGAGAGCAACCACCACTACTTCATAGGACAATTTTTATTATTAATTTGTTCCCACTATCCTGGCTCATTTTATTAAAGATAATTTTTTATTATTATATAGAAAATTTTTTAACCTATTTACCGTCACAGTGAGATGTCCAGTACATCAAATTCCATAATAACCTTCTAACCTGAACTTTTTGATACATACACCTGTGTTTTCCTTTTGCATTTCTGTTTTTTAAATTTATTTTTTTTTAATTTTAGTTTAGTTTAGTCTAGTTTATTCCTTTTTTTAATTTTTATTTTCTAATATTCATATAGAATTAAACTTCAAGGTAATCCCCTTTCCCCAATCAAAGCCACCCCTATAGGTAAAACAATTCCTAATCCCCATTTATCTTAGGAAAGTGGAGTCTTTAACAAATACATCAAGATACATCCGGAAAAAAACAAAAACAAAAAAACAAAAAACTTCCTCACCCACACTGAGAATTTACAACCACTCTACAATCTTTTTCTTCCACCAGTATTTCTGTGTTGTTTTTTATTTATATATTTGACAAAGAGAGATCACAAGTAGGCAGAGAGGCAGGCAGAGAGAGAGAGAGAGAGAGAGGAAGCAGGCTCCCTGCTGAGCAGAGAGCCCGATGTGGGACTCGATCCCAGGACCCTGAGATCATGACCTGAGCCGAAGGCAGCGGCTTAACCCACTGAGCCACCCAGGCGCCCCTATTTGTGTTTTTGTGTTTGTCCTGATAGTATATAAATCTTACACTCGGGGTTCTTTCTGATGAGGTTATTCCTTTATTTGCATTTATATATGCAAATATATATATATATATATATATATATATATATATATATATAATTTTCTCTTCTCATATACTTTTATCAGTCTTTTTGTTTGTCTGTTTTTGTTTGTAAACTTCATAAATCTTACCTTGGAACCCATTTGGGCTGAACCTTCTCGTTTATCTCACCTTTCATTCTTGTCTCTCTCCCTCTCTCTTTTTTTCTTTTCCTTTTCTTTTTCCTCTCATGTGGGTGGGTAACTCTGATTGATCAGAAGCGTTCCAGGGTGCACCTTGACTGCACCACTGTCGATACATCCAGCTACACCCATTCAGCCATCTCTCACCAAAATGACTAGGAGGAGGAATGCCCAAAAGAAGAAAAATACAAAAAATGGACCTTCTGCAACAGAGCTAATGGCTATCAACATAGACAATGTGTCAGAAAGAGAATTCAGGCTAACAATTATCCAAGAAATAGCTAGGTTGGAGAAAGCCATGAGTGACCAAAAGGAAATGATTAGAGCCGAACTTAAAACGACCAGAGATCACGTTTTCAATATTAGGGAATAGCTGAAAACTAACAGGGATGAGCTTCACAATGCTCTCAATGAGTTCCACTCTAATCTAAATTCTCTGAAAGCTAGAGTAACTGAGACAGAAGTTAGAATTAGTGATCTGGAGAATGAACAGATAGAGAAAAAGTATCAGGAGGAAGCCTTAAACAAACAGCTTAGAGCCATGAAAACAGAATCACAGAAATAAATGATGCCATGAAATGTTCCAACGTCAGAATTATTAGAATCCTTGAAGGAGAGGAGAAAGAAAGAAGTCTAGAAGATATGGTGGAACAAGTTCTTCATGAAAATTTTCTGAATCTCGTGAATGGAACCAGCATTCCTGTACTAGAGGCCGAACGGTTTCCCCCCAAGATTACAGATTCTCAAAAGTCCTCGAGACACCTAGTAGTAAGAATGAAGAAATATAATTGTAGGCAGAACCTCTTGAAAGTAGCTAGGACAAAGAAGATCCTTACGTACAGAGGAAAGCCCATCAGAATAATGTCAGACCTCTAAACAGACACCTGGCAAGCCAGAGAGAGCTGGCAAGATATATTCAGGGCATTGAATGAGAAGAACATGCAGCCAAGAATACTTTACCCAGCAAGACTGACATTCAAAATGGATGGAGAGATAAAGAGTTTCCAAGACCGGCAAGACTTAAAAGACTATGCTACCACCAAGCCGACACTGCTGGAAATATTAAGGGGGGTTCTATGAAAGAGTAAAAATCCTAAGAATAGCATGGAAGAGAAATATAAAGACAATCTACAGAAAGAAAGACTTCAAAGGTAACTCGATGTCAATAAAAATGTATCGATCAATAATCAATCTCAATGCGAATGGCCTAAATGTGCCCATAAAACAGCACAGGGTTGCAGATTGGATAAAACGACAGAACCCATCCATATGTTCTCTACAAGAGACCCATTTTGAACCTAAAGATACACCCAGACTGAAAGTGAAGGGACGGAGAAGCATCTTTCATGCCAATGGGCCTCAAAAGAAGGCCGGGGTAGCGTTTCTCATATAAGATAAATTAGATTTTAAACTAAAGGCTGTAGTCAGAGATACAGAAGGACACTACATAATTCTTAAAGGGACAATCCACCAAGATGATCTAATAATTGTAAATATCTATGCCTCCAATATGGGAGCATTCAATTACATAAGAAAACTGTTAATCAAGAAAAAGGGTCATATTGATATGAATACACTAATCATAGGAGATCTTAACATGCCTCTCTCAGAAATAGATCATTAAAGCAGAAAATCAATAAAGAAACAAGAGCATTGAATGACACACTGGACCAGATGGACCTTATAGATATATACAGAACATTCCACCCTAAAACAACAAAATACTCATTCTTCTCAAGTCCACATGGAGCCTTCTCAAGAATAGACCACATACTGAGTCACAAAACAGGACTCAACTGATACCAAAAGACTGAGATTATTCCTTGCACATCCTCAGATCATAATGCTTTGAAACTGGAGCTCAATCACAAGGAAAAGTTCAGAAGGAACTCAAACACCTGGAGGCTAAAGACCACCTTGCTTAAGAATGCTTGGATCAACCAGGAGATCAAAGAAGAACTGAAACAAATGGAAACCAATGAGAATAAAGACACTTCGATCCAAACCCTATGGAATACAGCAAAGGCGGTCCTAAGGGGGTAATACATAGCCATCCAGGCATCCCTCAAACAAACAAACAAACAAACAAGCAAAAAAACTGAAAAATCCAGAGCACAGCAGCTGTCTTTCCACCTTAAAGAACTGGAGAATCAACAACAAAACAAACCAACTCCACACACAAGAAGGGAAATAATCAAGATTAGAGCTGAGATCAATGAGGTAGAAACCAGAGATACAGTAGAACATATCAGTGAAACTAGAAGCTGGTTTTTTGAAAGAATCAATAAGATCGATAAACCATTGGCCACACTAATCCAAAAGAAAAGAGAGAAAGCTCAAATTCATAAAATTTTGAATGAAAAGGGAGAGATCACAACGAACACCAAGGAAATAGAATCAACTATCAGAAGTTATCAACAGTTATATTCCAATAAGCTAAGCAACCTAGATGAAATGGATGCATTCCTGGAAAACTATAAACTCCTAAAATTGAACCAGGAAGAAATTGACAATCTGAAGACCAATATCTAGTAATGAGGTTGAAGCGGTGATCAAAAACCTCCCAAAAAACAAAAACCCAGGCCCTGATGGATTCATTTGGGAATTCTATAAAACATTCAAAGAAGAAATAACACCTATTCTCCTTAAACTGTTTCAAAAAATTGAAGCAGAGAGAGGTCGACAAGATGGCAGTGAAGTAGGAGGAGATGGCTTTTCAACCTGTACCCCAAAGTGAGCTGATTACCTACCAAAGAACTCCAATCACCCATGAAATCACCCTGAGATCAGTATTATACACGTCTGGATCTCTACAGGGGCAGAAGACACCAGTGGGCAGGTAACACGGAGTGGGAATGGGGGACTGATATCAGAAGATAAACAAAAGGGGGAGGGAGCCACCAGAGGCGACCAGTTGGAAAGTAATACCCCAATAGGAGCGAGAGTGCTCTGCATCTGGGGACCAGCATTAACTTGGAGACTGGTGGAAAGCACTCCAAAATAGCTAAGAATCTCGGGGGGGGGGGGAATTGTGGGAATAAGGATGGCTAGCAACAGGGGCTTAAGTCCCTGGTCCCAGGACAGCCTCCTCTGGTGCTAAGCCAGAGAGAGTGCAGCCAAGAAACCAGGTCTTGGTCCCTAAGCTGCCAGCACACCTGAGAATGCATGGGTTCTGGCTCCTGTGAGGGGATGGGAGCCACGATGGATGGCAGAATGCATGAGCCCTGCTATAGAGCCTGACATACTCCCCTGACAGAGGTATAAAGGCCCAGCCAGTGCCCTTTCATATGCGCCATTGTTTCAGAGCCTGCATCAAATTCTCCCCTGAGAGAGGTGCGTGAAGGCCCAATCTGGTGCTCTCGGATCTGCACCTTGTTCTCAGAGCCTGAGACCTGCGCGTGAACCTCAGCCACCCCTGAAATTGGTGCATGCAAGCCGGGCGCTCTTAGACCCAGAAAGACCAGGCACACCCAGCCCAGGCCAGCAGGAATATCTCAGTGTGTGACTGCTGCTTGGAACCTTTCTGGCGGTATGGAGCTTCCCAGACAGCCGCCACTTCCTTGGCTTTGGGTACCCCAGGGACAGCGACTTGAAACCTGCTCTGCCAGTGGCCCATGGGGAACTTACTTAGACACTGCAGCCAGACCGAGGCTTCTCTCTGAGGGAGAGATCAGGGTGTGGTTTATTTTCCTCTAAAACTACAAAAACCATCAAAAGCAGTCAAAGTGAGAAAAAAAGTGAATAAACATAAAAACCTCCAGAGAACAAAAGTCTGAAAAAAAAAAAAAACAGTTTCCTCAGAGCCCACCACCTTGAGGGGGGCAGGAGAACTTAATGCAGGGAACATCACTGACTGAAAACCCACGTGGCAGGCCCCTCCCCCAGAAAACAAATGAAGAAAGAAAAAAAAAAGAGAGAAAAAAATAAAAAATGACTACAAGAGAACAACCACTACTTCATAGGAAAAGTTTTCTTTTTCATTCATTCCCACTATTCTGGTATATATATATATGTAATTTTATTAACCTATTTACCATCACAGCGAGCTGTCCAGTACATCAAATTCCATAATAACTTTCTAACCAGAACTTTTTGATACATACACCTATGTTTTCCTTTTGCATTTCTATTTTTTTATTCCTACATTTTTTTATGTTTTAGTGTAGTTTAGTTTTTTTCCTTATTTTTATCTTCTATTATTCATATAGAGTTAAACTTCAAATTAGTCCCCTTTCCCCAATCAATAATACCCCTATAGGTGACTAATTTTTAATACTCCTTTATCTTAGGAAAGTTGAGTCCTTTAACAAAGATATCAAGATACATCCAGGAAGAATTAAAACAAACTTCCTCGCACACACTGAGAATTTATAACCACTCTCCAATCTTTATCATCCACCAGTGTTTCTGTGTTTTTGTGTTTGTCCTGATAGTATATAAATCTTACACGTGGGGTTCTTTTTGACGAGGTTCTTCCTTTTTTTGTATATATATATATATATATATATTTTTTTTTTTTCTCTTGTCATATACCTTTATCAGTCTTTTTGTTTGTCTAATTCATAAATCTTACCTTGGGGCCCATTTGGGCTGAAATTTCTCTTTAATTGTCCCTTTCTTTCCTGTCTCTCTATCTCTTTTTTTGTTTTTTTTTTTCTTTTTCTTTTCTTTTGTCTCTCATTTGGGTGGGGAATCCTGATTGTTCAGAAGTGTTCCAGGGTGCACCTTGACTGCACCATGGTTGATACATCCAGCTACATCTGTTCAGTCATCTCTCACCAAAATGACTAGGAGGAGGAATGACCAACAGAAGAAAAATACAGGGGATGGACCTTCTGCACTAGAGCTAATGGCTATCAACATAGACAATATGTTGGAAAGAGAATTCAGGTTAACAATAATCCAGGCAATAGCTAGTTTGGAGAAAGGCATGGATGACCAAACATAATTGATTAGGGCCAAGCTGAAAGCAATGAGACATGATGTTCACAATGTTAGGGCAGAGCTTAAAGCTACCAGGGAGGAGGTCCACAATGCTCTCAATGAGTTCCAATCTAATCTAAACTCTCTCAAAGCTAGGGTAACTGAGACAGAAGATAGAATTAGTGATCTGGAGGACAAACAGATAGAGAGAAAGGATCAGGAGGAGGCCTGGAACAAACAGCTTAGAAATCACGAAAACAGAATCAGGGAAATAAATGATGCCATGAAACGTTCCAACCTCAGAATTACTGGAATCCCTGAAGGGGAGAAGAAAGAAAGATCTAGAAGATATAGTGGAACAAGTCCTTCAAGAAGATTCTCCCAATCTCGCGAATGGAACCAGAATTCATGTACTGGAGGCTAAACGGTCTCCACCCAAGATTATACATTCCAAAAAAAAAAAAAACACGACACCTGATAGTCAAATTGAGGAATTATAATTGTAGGTATAATCTCATGAAAGCTACTAGGGCAAAGAGGCTCCTTACTTACATAGGAAAGCCCATCAATATAACATCAGAACTGTCCACAGAAGCCTGGCAAGCCAGAAAAGGCTGGCAAGATATATTCAGGGCACTAAATGAGAAGAACATGCAGCCAAGAATACTTTATCCATCAAGACTGACATTCAGAATGGATGGAGATATAAATAGTTTCCAAGACCGGCAAGACTTAAAAGACTATGCTACCACCAAGCCGACACTGCTGGAAATATTAAGGGGGGTTCTATAAAAGTCTAAAAATTCTAAGAATAGCATGGAAGAGAAATATAGAGACAATCTACAGAAAGAAAGACTTCAAAGGTAACTCGATGTCAATAAAAACGTATCTATCAATAATCAATCTCAATGCGAATGGCCTAAATGCGCCCATAAAACAGCACAGGGTTGCAGATTGGATAAAACGACAGAACCCATCCATATTTTCTCTAGAAGAGACCATTTTGAACCTAAAGATACACCCAGACTGAAAGTGAAGGGACGGAGAAGCATCTTTCATGCCAATGGGCCTCAAAAGAAGGCCGGGGTAGCGATTCTCATATCAGATAAATTAGATTTTAAACTAAAGGCTGTAGTCAGAGATACAGAAGGACACTACATAATTCTTAAAGGGACAATCCACCAAGATGATCTAACAATTGTAAATAACTATGCCTCCAATATGGGAGCATCTAATTACAAAAGAAAATGTTAATCAAGATAAAGAATCATATTGATATGAATACACTAATCATAGGAGATCTTAACATGCCTCTCTCAGAAATAGACAGATTATTGAAGCAGAAAATCAATAAAGAAACAAGAGCATTGAATGACACATTGGAACAGATGGATCTCATAGAAATATTCCGAACATTCCACCCTAAAACAAAAGAATACTCATTCTTCTCAAGAGTACAGGGAACCTTCTCAAGAATAGACCACAAGCTGGGTCATAAATCAGGACTAAACTGATATCAAAAGACTGAGATTTTTCCCTGCATATTCTCAGATCATAATGCTCTGAAACTGGAGCTTAATCACAAGGAAAAGTACAGAAGGAACTCAAACACCTGGAAGCTAAAGACCACCTTGCTTAAGAATGCTTGGATCAACCAGGAGATTAAAGAAGAACTGAAACAAATGGAAACCAATGAGAATAAAGACACTTCGATCCAAACCCTATGGGATACAGCAAAGGCGGTACTAAGGGGGAAATACATAGACATCCAAGCCTCCCTCAAAAGTTTGAAAAATCCAGAATACACCAGCTGTCTCTACACCTTAAAGAACTGGAGAATCAACAAAAAAATCAAACCAACTTTACACATAAGAAGAGAAATAATCAAGATTAGAGCTGAGATCAATAAGGTAGAAACCAAAGATACAGTAGAACGTATCAATGAAACTAGAAGTTGGTTTTTTTGAAAGAATCAAGAAGATCAATAAGGCACTGGCCACACTAATCCAAAAGAAAAGAGAGAAAGCCCAAATTCACAAAATTATAAATGAAAACGGAGAGATCACAACTAACAACGAGGAAGTAGAAACAATCATCAGAAGTTATTATCAATAGTTATATGCCAATAAGCTTAGCAACCTTGATGAAATGGATGCATTCTTGGAAAACTATAAACTTCCAAAATTGAACCAGGAAGAGATCGACAACCTGAATCGTCCAATATCTAGTAATGAGATATAAGCAGTGATCAAAAACCTCCCAAGAAACAAGAGCCCAAGACCTGATGGATTGCTTGGGGAACTCTACCAGACTTTCAAAGAAGAAATAACATCTATTCTCCTGAAGCTGTTTTCAAAAAATTGAAGCAGAAGGAAAACTTACAGACTCTTTCTATGAAGCTAGAATTACCCTGATCCCCAAACCAGGCAAAGACCCTACCAAAATGGATAATTTCAGACCAATATCACTGATGAATATGGATGCTAAGATTCTCAACAAGACCTTTGCAAACAGGGTCAAACAGCACATTAAAAAGATTATCTACCATGACCAGGTGGGATTCATCCCTGGGCTACAAGGATGGTTCAACATTCATAAATCAATCAATGTCATTGAAAAAATTAATATGAGAAGAGAGAAGATACACATGGTCCTCTCAATCAATGCAGAAAAAGCACTTGAAAAAATCCAGCATCCATTCGTGATTAAAACGCTGCAAAGTATAGGGATAGAGGGAACATTCCTGAACTTTATCATATCTATCTATGAAAGACCCACAGCAAATATCATCCTCAATGGGAAAAAGCTTGCAGACTTCCCGTTGATATCAGGATCACAAGGATGCCCACTCTCACCAGTCTTGTTCAACATAGTATTAGAAGTCCTAGCAACAGCAATCAGACAACGAAGAAAGACAAAAGGTATCC
Organism: Mustela nivalis; assembly: GCF_964662115.1. Classification (NCBI taxonomy): domain Eukaryota; kingdom Metazoa; phylum Chordata; class Mammalia; order Carnivora; family Mustelidae; genus Mustela; species Mustela nivalis. Next base: position 1,116,128 of record NW_028136466.1, read on the forward strand.
AAATTGGCACTGAAGAAGACAAACTCTCTCTCTTTGCAGATGACATGATTCTTTATATGGAAAACCCAAAAGACTCCACCCCCAAACTACTAGAACTCATACAGCAATTCAGCAACGTGGTAGGATACAAAGTCAATGTATCCTGTATCCACAGAAATCAGTGGCTTTTTTATGCACTAATAATGAAAATACAGAAAGGGAAATCAGAGAATCATTCCATTTACTATAGCAATAAGAACCATAAGATACCTGGGAATAATCCTAAACAAAGAGATAAATGTTCTGTACTCAAGGAACTACAGAATTCTCATGAAAGAAATTGAAGAAGACCCTGAAAGATGATAGACCATTCCATGCTCTTGGATCGGAAGAATAAACATTGTTACAATGTTGATAATGCCTGGAGCAATCTATACTTTTAATGCTATTCCAATCAAAATTACACCAGTATTTTTCAAAGAGCTGGAGCAAATAATCCAAAAATTTGTATGGAATCAGAAGAGATCCCGAATCACTAAGGAAATTTTGAAAAACAAAAATAAAATGGGGGGGGGGCATGACAATACCTGATTTCAAGCTTTACTACAAAGCTTTGATCACCAAGACAGCATGGAACTCACATAAAAACAGACACACAGACCAGTGTAACAGAGTAGAGAGCCCAGATATGGACCCTCAACTATATGGTCAAATAATCTTCGACAAAACAGGAAAAAATATACAGTGGTAAAAAGTCAGTCTCTTCAATAAATGGTGCTGGGAACAATAGGCAGCTATATGTATAAAAATGAAACTCGACCATTCCCTTACACTGTACACAAAGATAAACTCAAAATGGATAAAAGATTTCAATGTGAGGCAGGAATCCATTAGAATCCTAGAGAGGAACATAGGCAGAAATCTCTTTGAGATCAGCCACAGCAACTTCTTTCAAGATATGTCTCCAAAGGCAAGGGAAACAAAAGTTAAAATGAACTTTTGGGGCTTCATCAAAATCAAAAGCTTCTGCACAGCAAAGGAAACAGTCAAGAAAACAAAGAGGTAACCCACGGAATGGGAGAAGATATTTGCAATGACAGTACAGTCAAAAGGTTGATATCCAGGATCTATAAAGAACTCCTCAAACTTAACACACACAAAACAGACAATCATATCAAAAAATGGGCAGAAGATATGACAAGACACTTCTCCAATGAAGACGTACAAATGGCTATCAGACACATGAAAAATGTTCATTATCACTAGAAAATTAATACCACATTGAGATATCACCTTACACCAGTTAGAATGGCCAAAATTAGCAAGACAGGAAACAATATGTGTTGGAGGGGATGTGGAGGAATGTGAACCCTCTTCCACTGTTGGTTGGAATGCAAGTTGGTGCAGCCTCTTTGGAGAACAGTGTGGAGATTTCTCAAGAAATAAAAAAATATAACTTCTCTATGACCCTGCAATTGCACTCCTGGGTATTTACCCCAAAGATACAGATGTTGTGAAAAGAAGGGCCATCTGTACCCCAATGATTATAGCAGCAATGGCCACGGTCACCAAACTGTGGATAGAACCAAGATGCCCTTCAATGGACGAATGGATAAGGAAGATGTGGTCCATATACACTATGGAGTATTATGCCTTCATCAGAAAAGACGAATACCAAAGTTTGGTAGCAACATGGATGGGACTGGAAGAGATAATGCTGAGTGAAATAAGTGAAGCAGAGAGAGTCATTTCTCATATGGTTTCACTTATTTGTGGAGCATTACAAATAGCATGGAAGACATGGGGAGATAGAAAAAGGGAGTTGAGGGAAATTGGAAGGGGAGGTGAACCATGAGAGACTATGGACTCTGAAAAAAAATCTGAGGGGTTTGAAGTGGCAGGGGGTGGGACGTTGGGGTACCAGGTGGTGGGTTATTATAGAGGGCATGGATTGCATGGAGCACTGGGTGTGGTAAAAAAATTAATAAATACTGTTATGCTGAAAATAAATAAATTAATTAAAAACTGAGGGTTTTGAAGGGGCGGGGGTTGGGAGGTTGGGGTACCAGGTGGTGGGTATAATAAAGGGCATGGATTGCATGGAGCGCTGGGTGTGGTACAAAAACAATGAATACTGTTATGCTGAAAATAAATTAATAAAATTAAAAAAAACATCCGTTGGGAAAAAAATATCTATACTGCCTAGTGCAATCGATCCTTTTAATGCCATTTGGATAAAAATTCCACCGGTATCATTCAAAGACCTGGAGCAAACACATGCCTAAAATTTGTGTGGAATCAGAAAAGTCCCCGTATTGCTAAGAAATGCCAAAAGAAAAATAAAACTGGGAGCATAATGTTGCCTGATTTCAAGGGTTACTATGATGATGTGATCATCAAGGCAGCATGGGGCTGGCATAAAAACAGACACATAGACCACTAGAACGGTGTAGAGAGTTCAGATAGGGATCATCAGCACTATGGTCAAATAGTCTTCAAGAAATCAGGAAAAAAATATACAGTGGAAAAATGACAGTCTCTTCAATAAATGGTGTTTGGAAAGCTGGGCAGCTATATGTAGAAGAATGAAAGTCGACCATCCTCTTACACCATACACAAAGATAAACTCATAATGGATAAAAGACTTCAATGTGAGACAGGAATCCATCAGAATCCTAGAGGAGAACATAGACATTAACCTCTTCAACACTGGCCATAACAACTTCTTTCAAGGTATGTCTCAAAGACAAAGAAAACAGAAGTGAAGAAGTACTTTTGGGACTTCATCAGGATAAAATACTTCTGCACAGCAAAGGAAACTGTCAATGAAACAAAGAGGCAACCCACAGATTGCGAGAAGATATTTGCAACAGTACAGACAAAAGGTTGATATCTAGGTTCTATAAAGAACTCCTCAAACTCAACACACACAAAACAGAAAATCATATAAAAAATCGGACAGAAGATAGGAACAGACACCTCTCCAATGAAGACATAGAAATGGCTATCAGACACATGAAAAAATGTTCATCATCACTAGCCAACAGGGAAATGCAAATTAAAACCACATTGAGATAGAACCTTACACCAGATAGAATGGCCAAAATTAGCAAGACAGGAAACATGTGTTGGGGAGGATGTGGGGAAAGGGGAAACCTCTTACACTGCTGTCCGGAATACAAGTTGGTACAGGCACTTTGGATAAAAGAATGGAGATTCCTCAAGAAATTAAAAACAGAGTTTCCCTATGACCTTGCAATTACACTACTTGGTATTTACCACAAAGATACAGATGTAGTGAAAAGAAGGGCCATCTGTACCCCAATATTTAGAACAGCAATAGCCATGGTCGCCAAACTGTGGATAGAACCAAGATGCTCTTCAAAGGACAAAAGAATAAGGAAGATGTGGGCCATATACACTATGGAGTATTATGCCTCCATCAGAAGTAATGAATACCCTACTTTTGTAGCAACATGGACGGGACTAGAAGAGATTCTACTGCGTGAAATAAGTCAAGCAGAGAGTGTCAATTATCATATGGTTTCACCTATGTGTGGAGCACAACAAATAGCATGGAGGACAAGGGGAGATGGATAGGAGAAGGGAGTGGAGGGAAATTGGAAGGGGGGGTGAACCATGAGAGACTATGGACTCTGAAAATGAATTGGAGGGATTTAAGGGGCAGAGGGTTGGGGGGTTGTGGGAAACAAAAGGTGAGTATTATAGAGGGCATGGATTGAATGGAGCACTGGATGTGGTTCTAAAACAATAAATAGGGTTACACTGAAAAGAGATTTAAAAAATGAACAGTTGTATGCCAATAAGCTAGGCCCCCTGGGTGAAATGGATGTATTCCCAGAAAACTATACAATCCCAAAATTGAACCAGGAAGACAGTCACAACTTGCATAGACCGTTAACCAGTAACGGTATTGAAGTCATGACCAAAAACCTCACAAAAGTTCCATCCACGTCCTCTGTTGATGGACATCTAGGTTCTTTCCATAGTTTGGCTATTGTGGACAGTGCTGCTAAAAACATTCTGCTGCATGGTCCCCTTCGGATCACTACATTTGTATCTTTTGGGCAAATACCCAGTAGTGCAATTGCTGGGTCATAGGGTAGTTCTATTTTCAACATTTTGAGGAACTTCCATGCTGTTTTCCAGAGTGGTTTCACCCGCTTGCATTCCCACCAACAGTGGAGGAGGGCTCCCCTTTCTATGCATCCTCGCCAGCATCTGTCATTTCCTGACTTGTTAATTTTAGCCATTCTGACTAGTGTGAGGTGATATCGCATCGTGGCTTTAATTTTTATATCCCTGATGCCGAGTGATATGGAGCACTTTTTCATGTGTCTGTTGGCCATCTGGATGTCTTCTTTGCAGAAATGTCTGTTCATGTTCTCTGCCCATTTGTTGATTGGATTATTTGTTCTTTGGGTGTTGAGTGTGCTAAGCTCTTAACAGATTCGGACACTAGCTCTTTATCCGATATGTCATTTGCAAATATCTTCTCCCATTCTGTCAGTTGTCTTTTGGTTTTGTTAACTGTTTCCTTTGCTGTGCAAAAGCTTTTGATCTTGATGAAATCCCAATAGTTCATTTTTGCCCTTGCTTCCCTTGCCTTTGGCGATGTTCCTAGGAAGATGTTGCTGCTGCTGAGGTTGAAGAGGTTGTTGCCTGTGTTCTCCTCAAGGATTTTGATGTATTCCTTTCTCACATCGAGGTCCTTCATCCATTTTGAGTCTATTTTTGTGTGTGGTGTAAGGAAATGGTCCAATTTCATTTTGCTGCATGTGGCTGTCCAATTTTCGCAACACCATTTATTGAAGAGACTTTTTTCCATTGGACATTCTTTCCTGCTTTGTCGAAGTTTAGTTGACCATAGAGTTGAGGGTCTAGTTCTGGGTTCACTGTTCTGTTCCATTGATCTGTGTAACTGTTTTTCTGCCAGTACCATGCTGTCTGGATGATGAAAGCTTTGTAATAGAGCTTGATGTCTGGAATTGTGATGCCACCAACTTTGGCTTTTTTTTTCAATATTCCTTTGGCTATTCGAGGTCTTTTCTGGTTCCATGTAAATTTTAGGATTATTTGTTCCATTTCTTTGAAAAAGATGGATGGTACTTTGATAGGAATTGCATTAAATGTGTAGATTGCTTTAGGTAGCACAGATATTTTCACAATATTTATTCTTCCAATCCAGGAGCATGGAACATTTTTCCATTTCTTTGAGTCTTCCTCAATTTCTTCCATGAGTACTTTATAGTTTTCTGAATATAGATTCTTTGCCTCTTTGGTTAGGTTTATTCCTAGGTATCTTATGATTTTGGGTGCAATTGTAAATGGGACTAGAGGGTATCATGCTTAGAAAAATAAGTCAAGCAGAGAAAGATAACTACCATATGATCTTCCTGATATGAGGAGGTGGAGATGCAATAGGCGGGAGAGGTTAAGGGGTAGGAGAAGAATAAATGAAACAAGATGGGATTGGGAGGGAGACAAACCATAAGTGATTCTTAATCTCATGAAACAAACTGAGGGTTGCTGGGGGGAGGGAGGTTGGGTGAAGAGGGGCTGGGTTATGGACATTGGGGAGGTTATGTGCTATGGGGAATTCTGTGAAGTGTGTAAACCTGTTGATTCACATACCTGTACCCTCAGGGATAAAAATATATGTTTATAAAAATAAAAAAAAATTAAAAAGGAAAAAGAAATCTCCCATGCCAACAAAAAGAGCCCAGGATCTGACGAATTTTCTGGGCAATTCTACCAAGCCTTCAGAGAAGAAGTATCACCTCTTCTCCTGAAGCTCTTTCCAAAAATTGAAGCAGAAGGAAAACTTCCATATACTTTTCATGAAGCCAGCATTATGCTCCTCCCAAAACCAGGCCATTAACTCACCAAAAGTATAAATGTTCATCATCACTAGCCATCAGGGAGATTCAAATCAAAACCACATTGAAATATCACCTTACACCAGTTAGAATGACCAAAATTAGCAAGACAGGAAACAACATGTGTTGGAGAGGATGAGGAGAAAGGGTAACCCTCTTCCACTGTTGGTGGGAATGCAAGTTGGTGCAGCCTCTTTGGAGAACAGTGTTGGAGAATCCTCAAGAAATTAAAAACAGAACTTCCCTATGACCCTGTAATTGCACTCCTGGGTATTGACCCGAAAGATACAGGTTGAGTGAAAAGAAGGGCCATATGTACCCGAATGTTTATAGTAGCAATTGCCACGGTCGCCAAACTGTGGAAAGAACCAAGATGCCCTTCAACGGACGAATGGATTAGGAAGATGTGGTCCATATACACTATGGAGTATTATGCCTCCATCAGAAAGGATGAATACCCAACTTTTGGAGCAACATGGACGGGACTGGAAGAGATTATGCTAAATGAAATGAGTCAAGCAGAGAGTCAATGATCATATGGTTTCATTTATTTGTGGAGCATAACAAATAGTATGGAAGGAATGGAAAGTTAGAGAGGAGAAGGGAGTTGGGGTAAATAGGAAAGGTAAGTGAACTATGAAAGAGTATGGACTCTGAAAAACAATCTGAGGGGTTTGAAGTTGTGGGGGTGTGGGAGGTTGGGGTACCAGGTAGTGGATATTATGGAGGGCACAGATTGCATGGAGCACTGGGTGTGGTGAAAAAATAATGAATACTGTTATGCTGAAAAAAAATTAATTAATAAAGAAAAGAAATTAAAAAAAAGCTTGCTGCCTTCCCGTTGAGATCAGGGACATGACAAGTATGCCTACTCTCACCACACTTGTTCAACTAAGTATTAGAAGTCCTATCAACAGCAATCAGACAACAAAGAGAAATAAAAGGTATCCAAATTAGCAATGAAGAAGTCAAACACTCTTCGCAGATGACATAATTCTTTATAGGGAAAACCCAAAAGACTCCACCCCCAAACTACTAGAACTCATACAGAAATTCAGCAACGTGGCAGGATACAAAGTCAATGTACAGAAATCAGTGGCTTTCTTATACACTAACAATGAAAATACAGAGTGGGAAATTAGAGATTTACTACAAAGCTGAGATCATCAAGATAGCATGGTATTGGCATAAAAAAGGACACATAGACCAGTGTAACAGAGTAGAGAGCCCAGATATGGACCCTCAACTCTATGGGCAAATAATCTTTGACAAAACAGGAAAACATATACAATGGGAAAAAGTCAGTCTCTTCAATAAATGGTGCTGGGTAAACTGGGAAGCTCTATGTAGAAAAATAAAACTCGAACATTCTCTTACACCGTACACAAAGATAAACTCAAAATGGATAAAAGACCTCAACATGAGACAGGAATCCATCAGAACCCTAGAGGAGAACATAGGCAGTAATCTCTTCGATATCAGCCACAACAACTTTTTTCAAGAAATATCTCCAAAGACAAAGGAAAAAAAGTGAAAATGAACTTTTGGGACTTCATCAAAATCAAAAGCTTCTGCACAGCAAAGGAAACATTTAAGAAAACAAAGGGGCAACCCACGGAATGGGAGAAGATATTTGCAAATGACAGTAGACAAAAGGTTGATATCCAGGATCTATAAAGAACTCCTCAAACTAAACACACACAAAACAGACAATTATATCAAAAAAAATCAGAAGATACGACAAGACACTTCTCCAATCAAGACATACACATCGCTATCAGACACATGAAAAAATGTTAATCGTCACTAGCCATCAGGGAGATTCAAATTAAAACGACATTTAGATATCACGTTACACCAGTTAGAATGACCAAAATTAGCAAGTGAGGAAACAACATGTGTTGGAGAGGATGTGGAGAAAGGGGAACCCTCTTCCACTGTTGGTGGGAATGCAAGTTGCTACAGCCTCTCTGGAGAACAGTGCTGGAGAATCCTCAAGAAATTAAAAACAGAACTTCCCTATGACCCTGCAATTACACTCCTGGGTATTGACCCGAAAGATACAGGTTGAGTGAAAAGAAGGGCCATCTGTACCCCAATGTTTATAGCGGCAATGGCCGCAGTCGTCAAACTGTGGAAAGAACCAAGATGCCCTTCAACGGATGAATGGATTAGGAAGATGTGGTCCATATACACTATGGAGTATTATGCCTCCATCAGAAAGGATGAATACACAGCTTTTGGAGAACAGGGATGGGACTGGAAGAGATTCTCCTTAGTGACATAAGTCAAGCAGAGAGTCAATGATCATATGGTTTCACTTATTTGTGAAGCATAACAAATAGCATGGAAGACATGGGGAGATAGAGAGGAGAAAGGAGTTGGGGGAAATTGGAAGGAGAGGTCAACCATAAGAGACTATGGACTCTGAAAAACAATCTGAGTGTTTTGAAGGGGCAGGGGGTCGGGGTACCAGGTGGTGAGCATTACAGAGGGCATGGATTGCATGGAGCACTGGTGTGCTGCAAAATAATGAATACTGTTATGCTGGAAATAAATAAAAAATAAATTAAAAAAAAAAAGAAAAAGAAAATTGGGAGCATCACTTTGCCCAATTTCAAGGGTAACTACAAAGCTGTGATCACCAAGACAGAATGGTACTGGCATAAAAACAGACACATAGACATGTGGAATAGAGTAGAGAGCTCATATATTGACCATCAACTCTATGGTCAAATAAACTTCAACAAAGCGGGAAAATATACAGTGGAAAAAATACAGTCTCTTCAATAAATAGTGCTGGGAAAATTGTGCCAGCTCTGTGTAGATGAATGAAACTCGACCATTCTCTTCCACCAAACACAAAGAAAACTCGAAATGGATAAAAGAGCTCAACATTGGGGGGAGGGGACAAGATGGCAGGCAAGTAGGAGGAGGCGACTTTTCAACCTGTACCCTAAAGTGAGCTGATTACCAACCAAAGAACTATGATCACCCATGAAATCAGCCTGAGGTCAGAATTATACACGTCTGGATCTCTATAATGGCAGAAGATGCCGGTGGGCAGGTAAATTGCGGTGGGAAAGGCAGACTGATATTGGAAGATAAACAAAAGGGGGAGGGAGCCACCAGAGGCGACTGGTTCGAAAGTAATACCCCCAATATGAGCGAGAGTGCCCTGCGTCTGGGGACCAGCATTAACTTGGAGATTGGTTGAAAGCACTCCAAAAGCGCAAAGTATCATGGGGGGGGGGGAAATGTAGGAATTGGGGCGGCGAGGGACAGGGGCTTAAGTCCCCGGTCCCAGGACAGCCTCCCCTGGCACTGAGCCAGATGGAGTGCGGTTGAGAAACCAGGTCTTGGCCCCTGAGCCGCCAGCATGCCTGATTGCCTGGGGTCTGGCTCCTGTGAGGGGCCAGGAGTCACATCATAGGACAAAATGCTCGAGCCCTGCTACAGAGCCTGAGATGCACGCCCCCCACATCCTACCCTGAGAGATGTAAACAAAAGCCCAGCTGGCGCTCTTTGACCCGCGCCATTGTTTCAGAGCCTAAGACATGTGCCCCAAACTCTCCTGTGAGAGAGGTGCGTGAAGGGCCAGGCTGGTGCTCTCGGACCTGCGCCCCTTCTCAAAGCCTGAGACATGCGCAGGACCCACAGCCCTCCTGAGAGAGTCCTGCGCAAGCCTGGCGCTCTTAGACCAAGAAAGACCAGGCACTCCCAGCCCCGGCCAGTGGGAAAATCTCATTGTGCGATCACTGCTTGGAACCTCTCTGGCGGTCTGTATCTGTCCAGACAGCCAACACTGCCATGGTTTGTGGTACAAGCAGAAGATCCTGCGTCCCCAGGGACCGCGACTCAGAACCTGCTCTGCAGGCGGCCTAGGCGGATCTCATCTGAGCTCTGCAGCCAGACTGAGGCTTCTCTCTGAGAGGGAGGTCAGGGTGCAGTCTGTTTTCCTCTAAAACTACAGAAACCATCAAAAGTGGTCAAGGCGAGAGGGAAAAAATAAGTGAACAAACATATAAATCTCCAGAGAACAAGAGTCTGAAAAAAAAAAAAAACGGTTTCCTCAGAGCCCACCCCCTTGAGTGGGACTGGAGGACTTAACTCAGGGAACACCATTGACTGAAAACCCACGTGGCAGGCCCCTCCCCCAGAAAACCAACCAGGAAAGATGTTCACCATCAACCATCAACAGGAAAATCCAAATAAAATATCTCCATGAGATATTAACTCACACTATCAGATTGGCTAACAGCACCAGCACAAGAAAACAGATGTTGGGAGGATGTGGATAAAAGGCTACCCTCTTGCACTGTTGGGGAATGCAAGCTGCTGAACCCACTGTAGAAAAGAGTATGACTGTTCCTCAAAGCGTTAAATATAGAACTACATTATGATCCAGCAATCACACTACCGTGTGTTTACCCAATGAACATGAGAACAATAACTCAAAAGGATACATGTGCCCCTATGTTTTTTTGCAACATTATTTACAGTATTACAATATGGAGGCAATCCAAGGATCTCTTGATAAATTGATAAATGAGATGATACATGTACACACACACACACACACACACACACACAGTGGGAAATTACTCATCCATAAAAAAACCGAAATCTTGCCATTTGCAGACACATGGATGGAGCTAGAGAGTACTGTCCTAAGTGAAATCCATCAGTCGGAGAAAGACAAATGCCTTGTGATGTCACTCTTACATGGAATTTAAGAAATGAATATACATAAATAAAGGAGAAAGAAGATACAAAGCAAAATGCTGAATCTGTGGTTACCATAGTGGAAGTGGATGGAGGGATGAGTGAAATGGATGATGGGGACTAAGAGTACACTTTTCTTGATGACAGCTGAGTAAACATAGAATCACTGAATCACTACATTGTACACCTGAAACTAATATACCACTGTATGTTAACTCTACCTGAATTAAAATAAACAATAAAAGAGTTTTTCTTTCAGTAAACTATTTGAAAAATCTTTTGCTGTGCAATGTTCATAAGACATACTTGTGAGAGTATAACTGTACAATAATTATTCATTCTATGCTTGGAATTCAAATTACACTGAATTCTTATACTTCTCCTGTTAACTGTAACAGGGTGAGGACCTATGATTTCAAGAGTGTAAGTAGAGACGGATGTCACTTCACTGTCCAGAAAGCTATTATTGTTTCTGTTTTCATGTGAGATTGTCATACAGTATGAGACAGATTTCAGAGCAGGTTTGTTATGCATCCTGGATCTCTAATTCAGTGGTCATTACCTAGATCTGTTTGGATGGTAAGTTCCTATGGATGGGCTTCCTTCCAAGCACATACCTGGAAGACAAATGTGGGTGGGCTGGGTGTGGGACAGGAAGAGTACCAAGTACATAAAAGAGTTGGATCCTTCCCCTGATCTATGAATGGCCATGGGAGTGGGTATGGGAGGCAGAAGCAACAGGAAACCGCTAAGGTCACCAGCTGAAAGCAGGGTGTCTGGGTCAAGTGATCTTGAGATGCAGGGCTTGAAGTCTGTTCTGAGCTACCTCTGGGTGGAAAAGGAGGAAGGAAAAAGAAGGAGAAATTGCCTGCACCTGTCCCATACCAGCTTCCCACCACTACTGGTACACATCAGTCTACACAGCAGACACCGCCTGGGCTAAAGATGGGCTGTCTTGGATCCCTCAGCCCTCAGTGGGACAGATGGCTCCAGGGCTCAGGGACATGTTGAGGGAGATGGGAAGGATGGTTGCCTCTCCCAGGTCATCCCCTCCTTGAGCAGGCAGACCTCCAGGACTGCTAAAAACCCACTGGCAGTTTTTTAAAAGATTTTATTTATTAATTTGGCAGGCAGAAATCACAAGTAGGCAGATAGGCAGGAAGAGAGAGAGAGAGGAGAAAGCAGGCTCCACACTGAGCATGGAGCCCGATGCAGGGCTTGAGCCCAGGACCCTGGCTTCAACCCACTGAGCCACCCAGGTGCCTCCCCACTGGCAGTTTTGAAAGATATGCCATAAATGAACTAAGGCATTGAAAAATATAAAACAATATTCGTTTTTAAGTTCAGAGCTGTCAGCTCATGAAGTGAGAAGATCTTCCCTGAGGAATACTGAGGGAAGGGCAGGTCAGATTGCAAAGAGAGATGTGGATTTCTTGATTGGGGAACTGTAGCCCCCTTCCAGGACAAGGTATTGTCCTCACCTCACAGAGGAACCATAAAAGTTAGGGTTAGGGTTAAGGTTAGGGTTAGGGAAGCCTTCAAACAAGAGATACATTCTCATTCATTCCCCACGGAGGCCAGACCCATGCCTGGGCTCCCCAGCCTCCCGAAAAGTTGGAGGAAGATGAATGGCTACTACCCACCCCTCAACTCTGCTCCTGGAAAGCTCCCCTTCACCAGGGGCCCCGGCTGTTTCGCATCATCTTGACGCATATTCCGGGCGGCTGGGACATTCCCCAAGCGAGAAAGGGCCCTCAGCCATGGATAACAGGGTGGTCCCCAGGGCTGCCCAATGCTGGCCAATTCTCACAATCGTTCTGCCCAAATCAGTATTGATTTGGCCGGTAAAAGCCTGGCGAACTCGCTTCGGGTGCCGAGAAAGGGCCCTCAGCATGGAGAACATAGCATCCACAGGGCTGCCCAACGCCGGCTTACTCTGATGAGCATTCTGCTCAAATAGATAACAATATGGGCAAAATGCTTGTGAGAATTGGCGGCCCTATTGGCTAACTCACTTTAGGCGCACCAGGTCTACAGGATTGATCTTAACCCTCAACTAAGGCTTCTGGGTGGGTCACCACAGTGTTGGCATATAGGTGCTGCCCTGCCCCTACCACTTAACCCTAACCCTAGTTTGGGTGTTCAAGCTTCCATATTCAGAGGACTGGCTCCCTAGACTTTGAGACTAGGGACCCCATATTTCCAACACAGGAATCTGGCTGCCACCCATGAGGAAATTAGACCCCATGGCCCTGTGCAAAACCCTCCTGGCTAGAGAAACTTCCATGCCTCCTAAAGACACCCACAGCTTACAAGGACCCAAACACCACAATCCTGGAGCCTGATGGGCCACCAGAGCAATGCCCTCAACTCAGCCATCTGGAGATCCTGGGTCTGCACTGGCATATCAGGCCTGCCATTCTCTAAGGACCAAACCCTAACCCTACTTCGGTGTTCAGGCTCTGGACCCCAGAGGTCTAAAACCCAAACCCTCCCATGGATGGGAGCATCAGATTGATGGCCTTACTCAGACCCTTAGTCAGGAGGAGACCATTTCATTTTGTGCTCTCTAACACCCTCAGAGCCCTAGAACTCGGCATGCTCCCCTGAGGCCATTTCTGCCATCTTTGATCCTCCAGACCAAAGACTGAGGAGCCTCCTGATTCCCGCCCTCAACTCTGCCCTTGGATGTGTCGATATCTGTGCTGGCAGATCCGACCTGCCTTGTCTCTAAGACATAACAGTAACCCTATCCCTAAGCCAAACCCTAATACTAACCCTAGCCCAGGTTGTGTGTTCCACTGTCAATCCTCCAATGCCTGGTCCCCAAAGCCCCGAGATGGGGGACCCCTGAGCTGCACACCATCATTGCACCTGATCCCAGGAGGACACACTGCCATTTGGAAATGTGCTGAACCCACGGAGCAGAAGAAACCTGCATGGCTTCTTGAGGCCATCCCCACTTCTGGCGGCCCCAAGGAAAAGGAACCAAGTCTCACGGTCCTGTAGACATGCGCCCCCAACTCAGGCATCGAGCTGGGTCACCACAGCACTGGCAGGTAGGGGATGACATACCGCTATGACTTAACCCTAAACTTCATTTGCATATTCTGGCTTCCCACCCCAGAGGTCTGGCTCCCTAGCCCTCCAGACTGGGGACCCCGTATTCCCAATGCAGGAATCTGGCTGCCAACCCCGAGGAAACTGGACCACATGGCCCTGTGCAGGACCTCCTGTGCTGGAGAAAACTCCATGCCCCTAAAGTATTCCCACCTTCCGAGGACCCACACACCACAATCCCAGAGCCTGATGGACCACCAGACCAATGTCCTCAACTCAGCCCTCCAGAGAGCTTGAGTCTGCACTGGCCCATCAGGCCTGCTGTTCTCCCAGGACCAAACCCTAACCCTTGGTTGGGTGCTCAGGACCAGGACCCAGAGACATGACACCCAATCCCTTCCATGGATGGGAGCATCAGACTGATACCCATATTCAGAGTCTCAGACAGAAGGAGACCATTTCATTTGGTGCTCTCTAACACCCTCAGAGCCCTAGAAACCAGCATGCTCCCCTGATGCCATTCCCGCCATCTTTGCCCCTCCAAGCCAAAAACCCATGGCCTGAGGAGGCTCCTGCATCCCGTCCTGAACTCAGTGCTTGTGTGACCCTATATCTGTGTTTCCAGATCCAACATGCCTTGTCCCTAAGACATAGTAATTACCATAAGCCTAACTGTAACCCTAATCCCTAACTCTAACCTTAATCTTAAACCTTAACTCCACCCTATCCCTAACTCTGACTCTAAACCTAACCTTTTTCCCTAAGACATAACCCTAACCCTTGTCCCTAAGACATAACACTAACCCTAACCCCTAACCCTAACCCTATCCCTAACCTATATCCCTAACTCTAACCCTCCACACAGGGGATTCAACATCCACACCAGGAGACTCTGCCTGCCCTCCAGAAGGAAAGATGCATGAGCACCTATACACACTCGCATCATCTGCAGCACCCCAGACATAATGCCGGATTCTGCCACAAGCCAGATGCATGTCCACTCAGCCCCGAGGGAGCCCACCTCAATACCAGCATATCAGAGCTTCCATGCCAATAGTCCTTAATCCTAACCCTAGGTTGTGTGTACAGGCTTCCGTAGCCTTAGGTCTAGCCCACAAACTGGCCAGATTGGAGACGCCTGAGACTCACTCTGGCAGTCTGCCAGCTGCCTATGTTATTATGGTGCCATTTGTAGCTAGTCAGACCTCAGAGCAGGGAATAACTTCGTGTCCCCTAAGGCAAGCCTCGGCATCTGAGCCCCTCCTGAACAAAAACCCAGATTCACACGAGCCACCTATTACCCGCCCTCAACTCAGCCCTCCATGGAGCCCGCCTCAGCACTAGCAGATCAGACCTGGCATGCCCCTAGGACATAACCCTAACACTAGTTTGGGTTTTCAGGCTTCCATTCTGAGATTCCAGGCAACAAACCCCCTGGATTAAGGAACCTTGACATACACCCTAGGACTCCACTCGCCATAGAGTAGAAACCTATGCCATTTGGAGTTCTGCTGAACCGTCAGATGGGGAGAAACCTGTCCCTATAAAGACACTCCCACCATCTGTGGCCCCCCGGTCATAAAATCGTATTCTGCTGAGCTGATGGACACACGGCCTCAACTCAGCCCTAAGGGTACCCCACCTCAACATCAGCAGATTGGGTCACCATGTCCCTAGGCCCTTACTATTACCCCTGTTTGGGTTTTCGGGCTTCCATCCCCAAATCCTCTAGATTAAGGACTACTGAGCTACACCACAGGACTCCACCTGCCACACGGGAGGAAACCTTGTGGTTTGGAGCTGCACCAAACCCTCAGACCTGGAGAAACCTGTAAGCCCCCCTAACGCCATCCCTACCATGAGTCACCCCCATGGCCATAAAACCGGATTCTGCTGTGATACCATATCTATGCCCTCAACTCAGCCCTTAGAGGAGCCCACATCAGCACCAGCACATTGGGCCTGCCATGTCCTTAGCCCTTAACCCTAACCCTAGGTAGGGTGTACAGGCTTTCATGCTCAGATGCCTGTCCCCCAAGCCCACCAGATTGGCCACTTCTGAGATTCATGCCGGTATAGATTAAGGATGCCTCAGTGACACCCCAGGATTGCGTCCACCACACAGGAGGAAACCATGCCATTTGGAGCTCTGCAGAACCCTCAGGGTTTGAGAAAACTCCATGCAACCCTGAGTTCACCCCCAGGGCACAAAGTTGGAGTCTGACATGCCCCCTGATACCCACCCTGAAGTCATCCCACCAGGGAGCCCATCTCAGCAACAGCAGATTGAGCATGCCATGCCCCTAGGACCTTAGCATAACTCTAGTTTCTGAATTCAGGCTTCCTGAATTCATGCTCCCCAAAGAGGCCTGGTCCCCAAACTCCCCAGATTCAGGACCCCTCTGTAACAAGCCAGAAACCTGACCGCCATGCAGGGGGAAGCCATGTCATTTGGAGCTCCACAGTTCCCTCAGAGAGGGAGAAACCAGCATGCCCCTCTAAAGCCACCCCCACCATCGACCATCCCTCTGGCCAGAAACCCTGACTCTTCTACGTTGCAGGACACATAGCCTAAACTCAATCCCGAGGATATCCCACCTAAGTGTCAGCAGATCAGGCCTGCCATGCCCCAAGGCCATGACCCTAACTCTTGGTTGCATTTTCAAGCTTCCTTCCCCAGAGGCCTGTCCCCAGAGCCCACTAGATTGGTAACCTTGGACCCACATTGTAGGAGTTCACCTGCCACCCAGCAGGAAACTAGTCCCTTTGGATCTGTGCAGAACCCTCAGAGCCAGAGAAACCTGCATGCCCCCATCAGGACCCCTGCTTGTTCTGCAGCACCCTGGCTACAAACCCAGAGCCTGATGCACCACCCGACCCCCATCATCAACTCAGATCCTTGGGGAACTCACCTCATCACCAACATTTCGGGCCCACCATGCCACTAGCTCAGCTCTCCTCAAAGAACCCTGTCCGCTCTAGGCAGACCTGGAACTCCCCTGTCTGCGGCAAAGCTCTGGGACCCCCCCTCCTCCTTCTCAATTTACACTGTCCCAGGCATTCATGAGAAAGGGGAAAGCTACCTCCTGAAGGCTTAATACCTCCTTTCCTCTTCTGCCATATTTTTCTCCAATTACCTTTGTACCTGGGCAGACTGAAAGGAACATATTTATGGAACATGAACATGCTCTGACATCTGAATCTTCCTGGAAGCTTTTTGAGGGCGCCGTATGCAAACAGAAACTAGTGTATCATACAACAGTGTGTTGGAAAGTGATCATTGACAGAACAGTAGAGCAAAAATCCCTCCATATTTACCTCACTCCTCATGAAGTAGAACATGGTGTTCTTTTTTCCTTCCTTGACTTCCATTCCAATTTGTTTCCATGCAGTGTTCATTCCTTTGCTTCAAGGGTAGGATTTTGTGATTCCCCACCTGCATAGGACACCCAGAGCTCATCACAGCAAGTACTCTCCCTAATAGTTGTCACCCATTTAACCTTTCCACCCACACCCCTGTCCTCTAGCAACGATCAGTTTGTGCTCTAAGTTTGAGTGTGTTTCTTCATTGGCCTTCTCCCCTCACTATGTTCATCTGTTTTCGTTCTGAAAATCTACAGAATCCAAGTTGCAGGCTATTGGTCTTTTCTTACTGATTTTACTTAGCTAAATCCACTGGAGATCCATCCACATCCTTACAGATATTAAGATTTCGTCCTTTTTGAACCTGGCTCTTATTCCATTAAGAAGATGTGGGAGACAATGTTTATAGCACCAATGGCCATGGTCGCCTAACTGTGGAAAGAACCAAGATGCCCTTCAACAGACAAATAGATAAGGAAGATGTGGTCCATGTACACTATGGAGTATTATGCCTCCATCAGAAAGGATGAATACCCAACTTTTGTAGCAGCATGGACGGGACGGGAAGAGATTATGCTGAATGAAGTAAGTCAGGCAGAGAGAGTCAACTATCATATGGTTTCACTTATTTGTGGATCATAACAAATAGCATGGAGGACAAAGAGAGTTAGAGAGGAGAAGGGAGTTGGGAAAAATTGGAAGAGGAGGTGAACCATGAGAGACTATGGACTTTGAAAAACAATCTGAGTGAAGGGGCGGGGGTGGGAGTTTGGGGGAACCAGGTGGTGGGTATTGGAGAGGGCACGGATTGCATGGAGCAATGGGTGTGGTGCAAAAACAATAAATACTGTTATTCTAAAAAAATAAATTAATTTAAAAAAAGAAGAAGATGATGTGAATGAATGAATACACACACACACAGACACACACACACACACACACACACACACACACATATATATATATATATATATATATATATAAAATCACCCATCAGTGAATGGACATTTGGACTCCCTCCATGGTTTTACTATGGTCGATAATGTGCTGTGGTTGATAATGTTACTATCGTTGATAATGCTGCTGTAAATATCACGGTGCTTGTACCACACCGAATGTACATTTTTGTGCCCTTTAAGCAAATACCTAGGAGGACAATTGCTGGATCCTAGTGTTGTTCTGTTCTTAGGTTTTGAAGGACACACCATTTTCTTTTCCAGAGTGGCTGCAACAACCCACATGCCCACCAACAGTGTAG
The DNA here is from genome assembly GCF_964662115.1 of Mustela nivalis. Lineage (NCBI taxonomy): Eukaryota > Metazoa > Chordata > Mammalia > Carnivora > Mustelidae > Mustela > Mustela nivalis. The sequence continues at coordinate 1,134,413 of NW_028136466.1, forward strand.
GAGCGTTCCATTTTAGGGTGTTTTTTTAAAAGATTTTATTTATTTATTTGACAGAGAGAGATCAGAAGTAGGCAGAGAAGCAGGCAGAGAGAGAGAGCATGAAGCAGGCTCCCTGCTGAGCAGAGAGATTAAGGCAGGGTTCCATCAGAGGAACCTAGGATCATGACCTGATCCAAAGGAAGGTGCTTAACCCACTGAGCCACCCAGGTGCTCCTGAGAATTCCACTTTAAGCAGAACATTCCCTGCCAGCCATTTCCTATGGAGGAAATGTAAAACCTGAGGGATAACCTGACTCACTGAGCATCAGGCAAGCAGCCACAGAAATTCACCCCAGGGTTCCTGACGCCAAGTCCCTTGAAGCCACCAGAATGCCTTTATTCAGGGAAATTCCCAAACACTCTCCTTCACCACCCACAGAACCCACCAACTGCACAAAAAATAGAGCATGCTCAACCATATATAGCTGTTTGAGTGAACGTAGGAATACAAGCATCCCTTTTAAATTGTCCAAGGCTCCTTGGAATCATTTTGAATTTTCCCTCACCCCTCATTGGAACTCTTTGGATGCAAAGACCAATCCATTAGGATACATCACCTTGGACAAAGGAGAAGCCATCATCCAAGTCTCTATCTGACCCAAACATCCACCTCACTGCTAGATGAAGGAATACTTTCTATATTCAAAACGCACACCAGTCAATCTCATCTTCCCTTTCGAATCCAAGGGATTACATAGGATAGAGATGGTCCAAATACCTTTGTAATCCAGAAATAAACAGAGAAAATGATATCCCTGCCAGGTGTTCCCTGCAGAGAAACTCGGGAACTCTGGCACCCACACTAGATTGCTTACAGCTGGTCCAGTGTGCCAATTGTGAACTCCACCAGAGACAAGAGAAAAGCCCAGGAGGTTTGGGGTGAAAGAAAAGTTTTACCTCATGTCCTGGCATGGATGTGACATTGTGCCCCACCAGCCTGCTGTTTTCTCTGAATGCTTACGTCCTGGGACAAGCTGCATGACTGACTCAGATGCTGATTTTCAAAGTTCAGGTCTTGTGGAGCCAGAGTGAAGAAGGGTTGTCAGGTGTAGATAAGCAGGAGTCTTCCACCTAGTCTTCACACCTGCTCCAATTCCTGGGAGAAGGAGAGACATATGCTTATTTCTTTTTTTTTTAAGATTTTATTTATTTATTTGACAGAGAAATCACAAGTAGATGGAGAGGCAGGCAGAGAGAGAGAGAGAGGGAAGCAGGCTCTCTGCTGAGCACAGAGCCTGATGCGGGACTCGATCCCAGGACTCTGAGATCATGACCTGAGCCGAAGGCAGCCGCTTAACCCACTGAACCACCCAGGCACCCCCATATGCTTATTTCTTAAGTGGTCATCCAATTCCTTCTCAAGCCGACCAATGCCCTTGTCCTTTTTGGAGAAACAAACATACTCTTCCAAACAAACACTCAACTCCTCAGTTCCAAATGCACCATGAGTCAGGTTTGGTTTCCCCCGTCTCCAGAGCCCAGCTGGGAGGACCCTCCTGAGCCATCCTGACAGCAGACTACCAGCAAACCTGGGGAAACAGGGCACAATGCTGAGTGGGGGCCAGGCTCCAGTGTTTCTTATGACCACTCTTAAGCCTGGAGAAACAGAGACTATACAGCTCACCACTCCGTCCTGCAGAAACAATCTGTAGTTCCTCAGGATTCAGGATCTCTCACCCAGCACTTCCCCACTGCCCTCAGAGCCAGCAGGCAGCACCGACTCTTCTTCAGGTGGGTTTCCCATGGCAGCTCGCCAATGCCTCCAGTGGTCGCAAGCAGCATTGCCACCCCTACCGTGCTCTCTAGCACCACAGCTCACTCACCACCTCCAGTGGCATGAACTGGCACTCTTGGGCTTTCCACAGACTCCTAAAGCAGCCCCCAAACCATCCACAGGTGTAAAACCACACTGGCACTGTCCCTCCAGATTGGGGTCCTCTGGGCCACACCCCAGGTGTCTGCCTGCCACCCAGGAGGAAACTGTACCATTCGAAGCTGAGCAAAACCCTCAGAATGAAACAAACCCACATGACTCCATGAGGACACCCCCAACTTCGATGGTCCCCGCAGTCACAAACTCATTCTGATGTGCTTCCTGACCCCCATGTTTGACTCAGCCCCTGGGGATCCAGCCTCAGCACCAGGAGGTAGGGCCATAATACCCATAAGCCCTAACCCAAACCCTAGGTTGTGTTTTCAGGCTTCCATGCCCAGAGTCATGGCCAAAAATCCCTCCAGATTGGGAACCCCTGAGCCACAACCAAGGACTCCGCCTACCATCCATGTTCTCCTGGGTGCCCTTCGGAGCTACCCAGAACCCTCAGACCAGGAGAAGCCCACATGCATTCCAGAGGCCGCCATCACCTCTGATGGCCCACATCGCAACAAAACCCAGAGATTTACATACCACTTGACCCCCATCCTTGACTCAGCCCATGGAAGATCCCGTCTCAGCACTGACAGTTTGGGCCTGCCATGGCCCTAGGCCATAACCCTAATCGTACGTTGGCTTTTCAGGCTTCTGTCCCCAGAGACCTGTCCCCCAAGCCCTCCAGATTGGGGACCCCAGGGCCACACCCCATGAGTTCGCCTGCCACTCAGGAGGAAACCACACCCACGCAGAACCCTCAGAACAGAACAAACCCGCATGCTTCCCTAAGACCACCCCCACCTCCAGCGGCCCACCCGGGCACAAAACCAAGCCCCTGATGCACTACTGGACCCCTGTCCTCAACTCAGCCCCCTGGGGAGCTGCTTCAGTATGAGCATATTGGACCTGTCATACTCCTAGGCCCTAATAGTAACCCTAGGGTAGTTTCTCAGGATTCTGTCCCCATAGAACTAGCCACCAATACCTCCAGATTATGGACCCCTGAGCCACAGCCCAGGACTCCGCCTGCCACCCAGGAGGAAACCGTGCTGCTTGGAGCTGTGCAAAACCCTCAGAGTGGGAGAAACCTGCATACCCTCCTTGAGACCCACCCCCACTTTTGGCTCCCCACCAGACCACAAACATGCAGACTGGTGCTCAGCTGGATCCTCCTCCCTCAACTCTGCCTGCGGGGCCCTCTCCCTTCGTGGGGGCCTTCAGGGGAGCCACATGGGCCCTACCCATGTTCCCGGATGGCCACGTCAACACTGAGTGAGAAAGAGCTCTAGATTGCATATGCCAGCATGGCCTGAATCACTGCCAAATGCTGGCCAATTCTCACAGCTTTCTGCCCAAATCTATATCAATTTGGGCAGAAAAAAAAAGTCAGATTTAGCCAGAAAAACCCAGTGAACTTGTATTTATCAGCATGGGCTGTCAGGTCCACTGCCTGAGCCTGGCCTGGGGCCCCAATATTTGCAATCCTAGCCCTGCAAAAAAGCCCTCTGTGAGGTAGGTGCACGTGATGCCAACCACTCCCGCTCCCTTTGAGGTGCGGGCCCTGGCACTGGCAGATCACATCTGCGATGCCCCTAGGCCCTTGCCTTAAACCTAGGTTGGGTTTTCAGGTTTCCTTTTCCAGTGGCCAGTAGCCTGAGTCCTCCACACCAGGGACCTCAGAGCCACACTGCAGGAGTACACCTGCCCCCAGGAGGAAACCGGGTCGTTTGGAGCTGTGGGAGTGGGAGAAGGGGAGAAACCTGCATGCCCTCCCCAGTCCACCCCCACCCTTGACTCACCACTGGGCTGCAAAAACAGGCTGAGTAGCTTTTCAGGCTTCTGTCCCCAGAGACCTGGCCCATGAGCCCTCCAGATTGCAGACCCCTGAGCCACACCCCAAGACTCTGCCTGCCACCCAGGAGGAAACTGTACCTTTTGGAGCCTCCCAAAACCCTCAGAGCAGGAGAAACCTTTATGTCCCCCCAAGGCCACCACAACCTTCGGCGCCCAGCTGAGCCACAAACATGGAGCCTGATGCTCAGCCAGAACCCCTGCCTCAACTCTGTCCACAGAAAATCCTCTATGTGGGGGCCCTCTAGGGAGTCTCATGGTCCTGGCCCATGTTTCCAAGATGTCCACTATAAGCACCTAGTGAGAAATTGCTCTAGACTGCGGGTGCCAGTGTGGCCTGAATTGCAGGCCACAACAACAACCATTTCTCATGATCTCTCTGCCAAATTGATATCGACTTGAACAGAAAGCTTGTGAGAATTGGCTGGAAAACCCCCAGCAAACTTGCTGCCAGTGACTCAGAGCCAGAGGGCAACCGCCTGGGCCTGGCATGGGGTCTGGAGTAGTGCAACCCGAACCCCGCAAGAAAGCCAACCACGAGGCAGGTGCAAATATGCCCAACCATTCCGGCTACTCAGTCCCCTGGTGTGCTCACCCTGGTGCTGGCAGATCAGGCCTGCCATGCCCCCAGACCCTCAACCTAATGCTCAGTTGGGTTTTCAGGCTTCCATCCCCAGGGGCCTGTCCCCTGAGCCTTCCAGATTAGGGATACCAAAAACACACCCCAAGAGACCGCCTGCCACCCAGAAGGACAGCCGTGCCTTTTGGAGCTGTGCAGAACACTCAGACAGGGAGAAACCTGCATTCCAACCTGAGGAAACACCCACCTGTGGCAGCCCCCTGGCCACAAAACCCGGCGCCTGATGTACCGCCTAACCACCATCCTCAATTCACCCTCTAGAGAGTCTCACCATAGCTTGTTTTTTCAGGCTTCTGTTCCCAGAGACCTGGGCCCCCATGACCTCCAGATTCTGGACCCCTGAACCACACCCCAGGACTCCACTGCCACCCAGGATGAAACTGCTGTTCAGAGCCGCCCAAAACCCTCAGAGTGAGAGAAAACCTGCATGCCCTTCTAAGGCCACGCACATCCATCGCCCCACCAGGCCACAAACAAAAAGGGTGATGCTCAGCCTTACCCCTCCCTCAACTCTGCTCCTGGGATGCTCCCCTGGTGGGGCTACTCGGTGGAGCCACGTTGGACCAGCCCGTGCTCCCACATGGCCGTGAAATGCACCTAATGAGAAAGTGCTCTAGACCAAGCCACAAGTGCAGCCCATAAAGCCGCCCATGCTGGCCAATTCTCATAAGCTTTATGCCCAAATCAATATTAATTTGGGCAGAAAAATTGTCATAATTGTCAGGAAAATGCCAAGAGACCTTGTTTGGGCAACTAGGCTGTGGCCGAGGCCTGGGCCAGAGTCCCGATTGGTTGCAGACCAAACCCTGAGAGAAAGCTCTCTGCGAGGCAGGTGCATGTGGGTCAACCTCTCCTGCTACTCAGCCCCCTGGGATGCCCCCGGTGGCACTGGCAGATCAGATCTGTCATGCCCCTAGGCCCTGGACCCATAGATTAGTTTGGTTTTCAGACTTTCATCCCCAGGAGCCTGTCCTCTGAGCCCTCAAGATTGGGGACCCCAGAGCCACATCCCAGGAGTACACCTGCCATCCAGGAGGAAACCATGCCATTCATAGCTGTGCAAAACCCTCAGAGCAGCAGATACCTGCATATCCCCCTGAAACCACCCTCACCATCAGCATCCCAATGGGCAACAAACACAGAGGGTGACACTCAGCCAGACACCCTCCCTCAGCTCTACCCCTGGAAAGTTCTGGTGCACGGGGGCCCTCAGGGGAGCCGGGTGGGCCTGGCCCATGTTCCTGGATGGCCGAGACACCCACCTAGCTAGAAAGAGCTGTAGAGCGGGTGCCACCATGGCCCAACTCGCTGCCCAACCACAATATCAATTTGGGCAGAAAGCTTATAAGAATTGGACCAAAAAAACCCAGGAGCTCGCTTCTGGTGTCATGGGCCCACAGCGCTGCGCCTGGGCCTGGTCCAGGTTCCTGAATGTTGCAGCCTGAACCCTAAGAGATAGCCCCCTTTGAGCCAGGCATATGGGTGGCCAATCCCTCCTGCTAGTCACTTCCCTGGGGCGCCTACCCTGGCACTGGCAGTTCAGGCCTGCCAGGCCCCTAAGCCCTCGTACTAACCCTTAGTTTGCTTTTGACACTTCCATCTCCAGGGGCCTGTCCCCCAAGCCCTCAAGATGGGGGATATCTGAGCCACACTGCAGAAGTCTACCTGCCACCCAGGAAGAAACCATGCTATTCAGAGTTGCTCAGAACCCTCAGACTGGGGGTAAAACCACATGCTTCCCTGAGTCCACCCCTACATCTGGGGACCCCTCAGTCACAAAACACAGAGCTTGACATACCGCTGGTCACCCATCCTTGACTCAGCCAATTGGGGATCCTGCCTCAGTGCCAAAAGATCGGGCCTGTCATGCTCCGAGGCCCTAACCCTAACCCTAGTTTGGCTTTTTAGGCTTCCATACCCAGAGACCTGGCCCCCAAACCCCCCAGATTGGGAAGTCCTGAGCCACAACCCAGGGCTCCTCCTGCCACCGAGGAGGAAACTGTGCTATTCAGAGCTGCACAAAACCCACAGAGCAGAAGAAACCTGCATGACTCCCTGAGGCAACCCCAACATTCATTGCCCCACGGGGCCACAAACATGGAGGCTGATGTTCAGCAAGACACCCTGATTCAGCCCAGCCCCCAGAAAGCTCCACTTGATGGGGGCCCTTGGGGAAGCCACGTGAGCCCAGCCAGTGTTCCTGGATGGCCAGGACACACACCTAGGGAGAAACTGCTCTAGACCATGGGCACCAGCACAGCCCAAATCGCCACCCAACACTGGCCAACTCTCATAAGCTTTCTACTCAGATCAATATTGATTTAGGAAGAAAACCCATGAGAATTGTTCAGAAAACCCCCAGTGAACTATCTGGCAGCGCTGCAGGCCACTGCCTGTGCCTGCCCTTGAATCCCGAGTGGTCCTGTCACAAACCCTGTGATATAGCCCTCTATGAGCCAGGGCCATGCACAGCCTACTACTCCTGTTATTCAGTCCTGTGGGGTGCCTGCCCCAGGGCTGTTGGATTGGGCTTGTCAGGGCCCCAGGCCCTCACCTTAAGCCTCCTTTGGATTTTTAGGCTTCGGACCCTGGGATCTCTCCCCTGAGCACTCCAGATTGGGGGCCCCTGAGCCACACTGTAGGAGTCCATCTGCCACCCTGAAGGATACCGTGGCCTTCAGAGCTGTGCAGAACCCTCAGACTGGGAGAATGTTGCATGCACCCCTGAGTCCACCCTTAGCTTTGGTGGCCCGCCCCATCCATAAAACCTGGAGTCTGACACGCCGCTTTACCCTCATCCTCAACACACACCCCCCTCTGGGGATCCCGCCTCAGAGTTGGCTGATCAGGCCTGTCATTCTCCTAGGCCCTAACGGTAACCATAAGGTGAGCTCTCAGGCTCCTGTCCCCATAGAACTGACCCCTAATCCCTCCAGATTAAGGACACCTGAGCCACAACCCAGGCCTCCGCCTGCCACCAGGAGGAAACCATGCAATTACAACCTGACCAAAAGCCTCAGAGCAGGAGAAACCTGCATGCCCCACCCACGAGGCCATCCCCCACTTTCAGCACTCGAGTGGGTCACAAACACGGTGGCTGACCCTCAGCTGTACCCCTTCCCTCAAGGTAGACTCTGACTTCCCGCCTGACCCTTTTCTTTGTCTCAGCCCCCCAGTGAACCCGCCTCAGTGCCAGAAGATTGGGCCTGCCATTCCTCCTGGCCCTAACCCTAAACCTAGTTTGCGTTTTCATGCTTCCAACCAAAAACTCCTGGCCCTGACACCCCACAGATTAAGGGCACCCGAGTGAAACATCAGGACTGCACCCACCACATGGAAGGAAGCCATGCCATTGTAGCTTCGCAGTACCCTCAGACAAGGAGAATCCTGCATGTCACCCAGAGGCTACCCCCAGCTTCTACAGTCCCTGGACACAAACCCAGGCTCTGTCATGCTTCCTGATGCCCGCCCACAAGTCAGCCCAGCTGACTTGAGAGCCTACCTCCTCATCAGAACATCAGGCCTGCCATGCCCCAGGGCCCTAAACCGAACCCTAGGTGTGGTTTATAGGTTTCCATGCCCAGAGGCCTGGCCCCTCGGCCCACCAGATTGGGGACATTTGAGACTCAACCCCAGGACTCCACCAGCTGCCCAGAGAAAAACGTGTCCCTTTGGAGTTGTCCAGAACCCTCAGAGCAGGAGACACCTGCATGTCGCCCGAGGCACCCTCAGCTTCTGCGGCACCCCTGGACACAAACCCAGAGTCTAACATGTCACCTGATGCCCACCTTCAACTCAGCCCACCATGGAGCCTGCCTCAACACTGGCAGATCAGATTTGCCATACCCCTAGGCCCTAAACCTAACTCTAAGTTGCATTTTCAGGCTTCCTTCCCCAGGGGTCTGTCCCCCAAGACGTCTAGATTGGGAGCCCTGGAGCTACACTGTAGGAGTCTGCTTGCCACCCAGCAGGAAACCAGTCTCTTTGGAACTGTGCAGAACCCTCAGAGCTGGAGAAACCTGCATGCCCACATGAGAACTCCACCACATTGTGCAGCTCCCTAGTTACAAACCCGGAGCCTGATGTACGGCCTGACCCCCATCATCGATTCAGACCCTCGGGGAAATCACCTCAGCACCAGCAGTTCTGGCCTGCCATGCTAATAGCTTGTCTCTCCTCGGCAAACCCATAAGCTCTAGCCATAGCTAGAATTCCCCTGTCTGGGGCAAAGCTCAGGGATCCCCCATCCTTCTTCTTAATTTACACTCATCCAGGCATTCATGAGAAAGGGGAAGGCTACCTCCTGAAAGCTTAACACCTCCTTACCTCTTCTGCCATATTTGTTTCCACTTACCTTTGTACCTGGGCATACTGGAAGGAACATATCAATGGATCATGGATATGCTCTGACATCTGAATCTTTCTGCAAGCTTTCTGAGGTCTCCTTATGGAAACAGAAACTAGTGTATTGTACCATACCATGTTTGGAAATGATCATTAGTAGAACAGGACAGCGATAACCCCTCCATTTTTACCCCACTCCTCATGAAGTAGAACATGGTCTTCTTCTTTCCTTCCTTGACTTCCATTCCAATTTGTTTCCATGCACTGTTCATTCTTTTGCTTCAGGGGTAGGATTTTGTGATTTCTCACCTGCATAGAACACCCAGACCTCATCGCAACAAGTACTCTCCCTAATAGCCGTCACCCATTTAACCCTTCCTGCCAACACCCCTGCCCTCTAGCAACCCTCAGTTTGTGCTCTAAGGATGACACTGCTCACTCATTGTCCTATCTTTCTCCCCTCACTATGTTCATCTGTTTTCTTTCTGAAATTCCATAGGAGTCAAATCATAGGCCATTGGTCTTTTCTTACTGGTTTTGCTTACTTTAATCCACGCTAGATCCTTCCATATTCTTGCTGATGGCAAGATCTCATTATTTTTGAGGCTGGCTCCTATGCTATTGGATAGTTAGATAGATAGACAGATCAATCTCTCACATCTTCTTTCTCCATTCATCAGAAAATGGACAGAGGGACTCCCTACTTTGTTTTGCTATTGTTGATAATACTGCTATAAACATCATGGTGCTTTTACCCCATTGAATGTGCACTTTTGTGTCCTTTGGATAAATACTTAGGAGTTCAATTTCTGGGTCCTAGTGTTGTTCAGATTTTCGCTTTTGGAGAAAACTCCATCTTCTTTTCCAAAGAGGCTGCAAAAATCTGCATGCCCACTGACAGTGCGGGAGGGTTCTGCTTTAAGCAGAACATTACCTTCCTGCAATTCCCTAGGAGGGGATGGAAAACCTGTGGGATAACCTGACTCACCAAGTTTCAGGCAAGCAGCACCAGATATTCACCCCAGGGTTCCTGATGCCAAGCCCCTTGAAGCCACCAGGATGCCTCTATCTGGGGGAATTCCCAAAGATTCTCATTCTGACTTCACCACCCATGAACTGCAGAGAAAATACAGCTGTCCAGGTATCTATTTAGTAAAACTAGAAGGTCAGGTTTCCCTTTTAAATCATCCAAGCCTCCTTGGAATCATTTTGAATGTGCCCTCTGCCCTCACTGGAACTTTTTAGTTTAAATCACCTTTGACAAAGGAAAAGACATCATCCAAGTCACTATCTGACCTCAAACAGCCACATAACTCTAGATGCCTGCCATTCCCCCACCGCGTAGGCCCAATGGAATAAACAATGTTAGGTGAAGGAACAAATTCTATGTTCAAAACACACACCAAGTGAATCTCATCTGTGATTCATGAACTGGCATGAGTCTCCTAATCCAGCTCACAACGCCTCACAGGTCTCAAGCCACAATGGCACTGTCCCTCCAGACTTGGGGCCCCTGAGACAGACCACAGAACTAGACTTGCCACTCGGGATGAGACTGTGACTTTTGGAGATGTGCAAAACCTTCAAAGCAGTAAAAAACTGCATGCCTCCTGAGGTGACCACCACAATCAGAGCCCGCACAGGCAACAAAACCAGTGCCTGGTGTTCACTCTGACCCCCATACTCCATTCTGCCCTCATCAGTGTGAGCTCTCAGGGACCTCTGAAGGCCCAGCCCATGGTCACGGGTGGCTGCTACGTGAACCTAGCGACAAAGCAATCCAGACGTTAGGACCACACGTGACCAAAATCACTCCACAATGCCGGCCAATTCCCACAAAAATTCTGCCCAAATCAATATCAATTTGGGCAGAAATCTTATGTGAATTGGCCAGAAACCTCCTTTGAACTTGCATCCAGAGGTGGGAGCCCTCAGAGAAGCTGCCTGGATCTGGACCATTTTCCTGAGGGTTTGCAGCCCAAACCATGCCAGTTAGAGCTCTAAACTCCAGAGGCACATGTGCTCGGAGTTGCCCCAGAATGCTGGCAGTCCTGGCCTCTACTCAGTCCCCTGGGAGGCCAGCCTCAGCACTGGCAGAATGGGTGTGCCATGCCCCTAGGACCTAAACCTAGCCCTAGGTTGGGTGTTCAGGCTTACATTCCCAGAGACCTGGTCCCCAAGCCCTCCAGATTGGGAACCCCAGAGCTGCACCCCAGGACTCCACTGCCACAAAGCAGGAAACATTACTGTTTTGAGCTGCAGAAAACCCTCAGATGGGGAGAAACCTTCATACCCTCCTGAGGCCACCCCCACCTTCAGCACCCAAAGGAACCACAAACATGAAGCCTCATTCTCAGCCGGAGACCCTCCCGCAACTCTACCTCTGGAAATCTCTTATCAGCTGGGGCCCGCAGGGGAGCCGTGTGGAACCAGTCCAAGTTCCTGGATGGTCATAATGAGCATCTAGAAAGAAAGCACTCTAAACAATGGGTGTGAGTGCATCCCAAATTGCCTCCGAATGCTGGCCAATTCTCATGAGCTTCTCGCTCATGATAATTAGCCAGAAAATCCCCCACTGAAATGGCTTTTGGCAGCACGGACATGCAGGGCGGCCACCTGGGCCTGGCCCATGATCTCAAGTGGTCACGGTCCAAACCCCATGAGAAAGCAGTTTAAAATCCTGGTGCATACATGGCCATACCCTCACTCTACTCATACCCCTGGAGTGCCAGTCCCAGCGATTTCAGATCAGGCCTGCCATGCCCCAGACCCTAAACCTAACACTAGGTTGGGTTTTCAGGCTTCCATCTATAGATTGGGGACTCCAGAGACACACCCCAGGAATCCACCTGCTACCCAGATGGAAACTGTGCCATTAGAGCTGTGCCCAACCCTCAGAGCAGAAGAAATCTACATGCCTCCCTGAGGCCACGCCCACTTTCAGTGGCACCCATGGTCACCAATCCAGAGACTGAGGCCCTGCATGATGCCTTCCCTTAACTCAGCCCACCAGAGAGCCCGCCTCAGCACCAGTAGATCTGGCCTGCCATGCCCTTAGGCCCTAACCCTAACGTAGTTTGGGTTTTCAGAATTCCACCCTAAAGGCCTGGCTCCAAAGCCCCCCAGATTAAGAACCCTGATTAACACCCCAGAATTCAGTCCACAATGTGGTTGCAAACCAGATGATTTGGAGCTGTGCCAAACTCTCAGAGTGGGAGAAACTGCACTCCCTCGTAAAGCCAACACCACCTTCAGTGGTCCCCCGGCCACAAAAACGGACTCTGATGCAATGACTGACAAATCCTCAACTTGGCCCTTAGCAGAGCATGCCTCATAAATGGCAGTTCAGGCCTGCCATGCCCCAAGGCCCTAAGCCTAAACGTAGGTGAGGTGCACAGTTTATCATGCTCAGAGACCTGGCCCACAACCCAGACAGACGGGGGACCCCTGAGACTCACACCAGAATTATGCCTCCCACTGAGGGCACAACTCTGCTGCTTGGAGCTGCACAGAACTCTCAGAATGGGAGATACTTCTATGACCCCATGAGGCCACCCCAGGTTCTGTGGAACCCCTTGACACAAACCTGGAATCTGATGCACCTCCAGACATGTGCCCTCAACTCAGCCCACTAGAGAACCTGCCAAGGTCCTAGGCCCTAACCCTAATCCTAGTTTGGGTTTTCTGGCTTCCATCCCAAAAGACCTGGCCCCCAAACCAGCCTCATTAATGACCCCTGAGTGGTATCCCAGAATTCAGCCTCCTATGTTGTAGGAAGATGTGCCATATGAAGCTTCACAGAACCCTCAGAGAGGGAGAAACCCGCATACCCCACTAAAGTGACCCCCCCACACACACCATCTGCAGCCCCCCTGGCCACAAACCTGGATTCTGAGGCACCGCCTGACATATGCCCTCAACTCAGCCCCAAGGGGATCTTGTCTCAGTGCTGACATATCGGGCCTGCCATGTCCCTAGGTCCTAACCCTATCCTAGGTGGGGTGTACAGGCTTCTGCACCCAGAGGCCTGGTCCTTAAGTCCAGATTAAGGATGCCTGATACTCATGCTGGGACTCTGCCTGCCACGCAGGGTACAGCTGTGCTGTTTGGAGCTGCGCTGAACCCTCAGAGCTGGAGAAACTTCCATGGACCCCTGAAGTCACTCCCAGGTTATGTGAATGCCTGGACACAAACCCAGAGGGTAACGTACTGTGTGACACACAAATTCAACTCAGCGCACCAGGGCACCTGCCTCAGCACTGGCATATCAGGTGTGCCATGCCCCTAGGCCTTAACCTTATCCCTAATTTGGGTTTTCAGGCTTCCATCCCAAGAGGCGTGACCCCAAGCCCCCAAGATTAATAACCCCTGGTGACACCCCAGGACTCTGCCCACCATACAGGAGGAAACCATGCTGTTTGGAGCTGTGCCAAATCCTGAGAGCAGGAGAAACCTGCATGCCCCACCTTCTGCACACCATTGGCAACAAATGCAGGGGCTGACACTCAGCCTGTCACCCAGCAGGAAACCGTGCCAATTGAAGCTGAGTAGAACCCTCAGAGTGGGAGAAACTGCATGTCCCCCTGAGCACACCCTACTCCACTGTGGTCAGCGGTCCCCTGACCACAAACCTGGACCCTGTCATGCCACCGGACCCCTGCCCTCAATTCAGCCCCCTGGGATCCCTCCTAAGTGCCAGCAAATTAGGTCTTCCATGCTCCTGGCCCTAAACTTAACGCTAGGTTGGGTTTTCAGTCTTCCTCCCCAGAGGCTGGGCCCCCTTTTCCTCCATATTTGGACCCCTGATCCCCAAACCAGGACTCCGTCTGCCACCCAAGAGGAAACTGTTCTGTTTGGAGCTGCACAGAACCCTCAGAATGGGAGAAACCTGAACAGCCCATGAAGCAACCTCCACAATCGGCCACCCATCAGGCACAAACCCAGAGTGTAATGCACCACTTGACCATGACCCTCAAATCATTGCCCTAGGCATCCTGCCTCAGCACCAGCAGATCAGGCCAGCCATGCCCCTGTGCTCTATCCCTAGCCCTAGGCTATACTTTCAGTCTTCTGTCCTCTGAGGATCCACACCAAAGCCCCACTGATGGGTTACACCTGAACTATACCAGAATATTTCGTGGCCCCGTGAGACTATCCCACTCTCAGCAACCCCCTATTCACTACCTGGATCCTAACACTCACACTGACCTACGTCCTCAACTCTGCTCCCCAGGTCGCTCCTCTCAGGGTGGCAGATTGAGCCTGACATGTCCTGAGCATTCCATTCCTAGGGGCCTGGCCCCCTGCCCCAGGCACTGGGGTCACCTTAGCCATACAACAAGACTCAGCCTAACACACAGGAGGAAAGTGTGCCATGTAGACCTCTAGAAATATTCAAAGGAGGAGAAAATGCCTGCCCATCTGAGCCCATCCCAGCAAACCACCACTTTCAGTGGCCTCTAGGTTACAAACCCTGTGCCTGACATGAACGGGAACACTCATCTTTAATTTCTTAATTCCACACACACTGCCAGCTCCTTGGCCCTGCAATGCCCCTTGACCCTAACTCTATCCCTATGTTGGGCTCTCAGGTAACTGTCCCTTAAGGGAGGGCTTTAAAGCCCTAGGATTTGGGGATGGCTGAGCAATACCAGTGGACTCAGCCTCCCACCCAGAAGGAAATCTTTCCATAATGGACTCCAATAAGTATATAGGTCAGTAGAAATATGAAGTCCCATCACTTTCCATCCCACGGAACTCCCACTTTCAATGGCTCATGGGTTGAAACCCTGAGCCGCACACTTACTTTAACCCATGCCCTCAACTCAGCCCTCCAGGACACTCACCACACGGTTGGCAGTTCGAACCTTCCATGCTCCTTTGTCCTAACCATAACCCTATTTGGAGTTCTGAGAGCACCATCTGTAGAGGCCTGGCTCCCAAGCACCAGGTATTGGGAACACTTGAACAACACCAGAGGATCAGCCTGCCACACAAAAGGAAATTCCCCTTTTTACTCCAGACTGGATTCAGAGCATGAGAAATCTGAATGCAAACCTGAGACAATGTCAGTGAACCTACCCTTTCATGCACACTCTGAACACAATCTCTGAGCTTCATATACACCCTAAAACTCCATTTTAACTCAGACCTTGTGAAGATCTCCACAGTTCTGGATGATTGTATCTTCCAGGCTTCATGGTCTTAACCCAATGTAAGGTCTAGATATGGGTGAAAATATAAACAGACATTTCTCCAATGACGACACACATGTGACCAACAGATATATGCATAAATGTTCCACATCACATGACTTCTGGGAAACGCAAATCTAAACCACATTAAGGTGTCCTATCACACAAGGAAGAACGTCTAAAATTAACAAGACATGAAACCACAAGTGTTGGTGATGATACAGAAAATGGGGAAGCTTCCTACACTCCTGGTAGGAATGCAATCTGTTACATCCGCTCTGGAAAACAGTACAGGGTTTCTTCAAGAAGTTAAAAGTAAAGTTACCCTAAAACACAGAAATTGCACCACAGGGATTTTACTACAAAAATAGAGATGTAATGAAAAGAACTGACACCTGCACCCCAGTGTTCATTGCAACAATATCCACTATACCTAAACTATGGAAAGAACCCAGATACCTATGGACAGAGGGATGGATAAAGAACATGTGGTTCAGGGGCGCCTGGGTGGCTCAGTGGGTTAAGCCTCTGCCTTCGGCTCAGGTCATGATCCCAGGGGCCTGGGATCGAGTCCCGCATTGGGCTCTCTGCTCAGCAGGGAGCCTGCTTCTCCTCATCTCTCTGTCTGTCTCTCTGCCTATTTGTGATCTCTCTCTGTCAAATAAATAAATAAAATCTTTAAAAAAAAAAAAGAACATGTGGTTCATATATTCAATGGAATATTACTCAGCCATCAGAAAGGATGATTATTTATCATCACATCAACCTGGATGGGTCTGGAAGATATTATGCTGAGTAAAATATGGCAATGAAAGAAGCACAAATATCATATGGTTTCACTCATATGTCAAATATCAGAAATAGGGCAGAGAACCATAGAAAAAGGAAAGGGAAACAGAATGAGAAGTCATCAGAGATGGAAAAAACATAATAGTACCTAACTGTAGTAACAAACTGAGGGTTGCTGGATTGGGGCAGGGGGTACCTGGGTGATGGGCACTGAGGAGGGCACATGATGCAATGAGCACTTGGTGTACACATCTGATATATTATTTAACACTACATCTGAAACTAATGATGTAGGATAAGTTGGCTAATTGAATTTAAATTTTTTAAAAAATAAAACAACTCAAATAAACTACCTTAAAAATTTCTATGGAATCATTTAATGCAATTCTTATCAAAATACCATCCATCTTTTTCAAAGAAATGGAACAAATAATGCTAAAATTTATATGGAACCAGAAAAGACCTCGAATAGCCAAAGGGATATTGAAAAAGAAAGACAACGTTGGTGGCATCACAATTCCGGACTTCAAGCTCTATTACAAAGCTGTCATCATCAAGACAGCATGGTACTGGCACGAAAACAGACACATAGATCAATGGAACAGAATAGAGAGCCCAGAAATAGACCCTCAAATCTATGGTCAACTCATCTTCGACAAAGCAGGAAAGAATGTCCAATGGAAAAAAGACAGCCTCTTCAATAAATGGTGCTGGGAAAATTGGACAGCCACATGTAGAAAAATGAAATTGGACCATTTCCTTACGCCACACACAAAAATAGACTCAAAATGGATGAAGGACCTCAATGTGCGAAAGGAATCCATCAAAATCCTTGAGGAGAACACAGGCAGCAACCTCTTCGACCTCAGCCGCAGCAACATCTTCCTAGGAACAACGCAAAAGGCAAGGGGAGCAAGGGAAAAAATGAACTATTGGGATTTCATCAAGATCAAAAGCTTTTGCACAGCAAAGGAAACAGTTAACAAAATCAAAAGACAACTGACAGAATGGGAGAAGATATTTGCAAACGACATATCAGATAAAGGACTAGTGTCCAGAATCTATAAAGAACTTAGCAAACTCAACACCCAAAGAACAAATAATCCAATCAAGAAATGGGCAGAGGACATGAACAGACATTTCTGCAAAGAAGACATCCAGATGGCCAACAGACACATGAAAAAGTGCTCCATATCACTCGGCATCAGGGAAATACAAATCAAAACCACAATGAGATATCACCTCACACCAGTCAGAATGGCTAAAATCAACAAGTCAGGAAATGACAGATGCTGGCAAGGATGTGGAGAAAGGGGAACCCTCCTACACTGTTGGTGGGAATGCAAGCTGGTGCAGCCACTCTGGAAAACAGCATGGAGGTTCCTCAGAATGTTGAAAATAGAACTGCCCTATGACCCAGCAATTGCACTATTGGGTATTTACCCTAAAGATACAAATGTAGTGATCCAAAGGGGCACATGCACCCGAATGTTTATAGCAGCAATGTCCACAATAGCCAAACTATGGAAAGAACCTAGATGTCCATCCACAGATGAATGGATCAAGAAGATGTGGTATATATACACAATGGAATACTATGCAGCCATCAAAAGAAATGAAATCTTGCCATTTGCGACAACATGGATGGAACTAGAGCGTATCATGCTTAGCGAAATAAGTCAAGCAGAGAAAGACAACTATCATATAATCTATATATTATATCATATTATATCATATGATATAATCATATCATATGAGGAAGTGGTGATGCAACATGGAGGCTTAAGTGGGTAGGAGAAGAATAAATGAAACAAGATGGGATTGGGAGGGAGACAAACCATAAGTGACTCTTAATCTCACAAAACAAACTGAGGGTTGCTGGGGGGAGGGGGTTTGGGAGAAGGGGGTGGGATTATGGACATTGGGGAGGGTATGTGCTTTGGTGAGTGCTGTGAAGTGTGTAAACCTGGTGATTCACAGACCTGTACCCCTGGGGATAAAAATATATGTTTATAAAAAATAAAAAGTTAAAAAAAAATTTCTATGGAATCACAAAAGATACTGAAGAACCAACACAATGTTATGATGGAAAACAAAGCTTGAGGCGTCACAATTCCATATTTCAAATTATAGTACAAAGCTTCAGTCATCCTAACAGTATGGGACTGGTGCAGAAATATACACAGTGACCAAGGGAACAGAATAGAAGCTCAGACATAAACCCACAATCACGTGCCCAATTAGTCTTCTGCAAAACAGGCAAAAGTATTAAAAGGGAAAAGAACAGGCTCTACAACAAATGGTTTGGGGAAAACTGGACAGCTATGCACAAAAGAATGAAATTAGACCGCTTTCTTACACCAGATGGACAAATTAACTCAAGACAGTTTCAAGACCTCCATGTGAGACCTGAAATCATAAAAATCCTACAAGAGGGCACAGAAAGTAACTTCTCTGCCATGAACCATAC
This sequence comes from Mustela nivalis, assembly GCF_964662115.1. Lineage (NCBI taxonomy): Eukaryota > Metazoa > Chordata > Mammalia > Carnivora > Mustelidae > Mustela > Mustela nivalis. The sequence continues at coordinate 1,152,610 of NW_028136466.1, forward strand.
ATTTTCTAGACATGCCTCCTAAGGCAAAGGAAACAAAAGCAAAAATAAACTACTGGAACTACATCAATATGAAAGCTTACCACACAGCAGAAGAACAATGAAAATGTAATAAATAGAAGACAGCCCACTTAATGGGAGAAGATGTTTGCGAATACCATATGCAATAATGGGGTAGTGTCCAAAATATGTAGAACTGATACAACGCAACACCCAAAAAACAAATAATACAGTTAAAAAAAATAGAAGACATGAATAGACATTTCTCCAAAGAAGAAAAACAGATGTCAACAATCACATGAAAATATGTTCACCGTCATCCATCAACAGGAAAATCCAAATGAAAAGTTCCATGAGATACTACCTCACACTATCAGAATGGCTAACAGCACCAGCACAAGAAAACAGATGTTGGGAAGATGTGGATAAAAGGGAACCCTCTTACACTGTTGGTGGGAATGCAAGCTGCTGCAGCCACTTTAGAAAACAGTATGACTGTTCCTCAAAACGTTAAATATAGAACTTCATTGTGATCCAGCAATCACACTACCGGGTGTTTACCCGAAGAATATGAGAGCAATAACTCAAAAGGATACATGAGCCCCTATATTTCTTGCAACATTATTTACAATATTACAATATGGAAGCAATCCAAGTATTTCTTGATAATTTGATTAATGAGATGATATATGTATACACACACACACACACACACACACACACACAGTGGGAAATTACTCATCCATAAAAAAACCGAAATCTTGCCATTTGCAGACACATAGATGGAGCTAGAGAGTACTGTCCTAAGTGAAACTCATCAGTTGGAGCAAGACAAATGCCTTTCAATGTAACTCTTACATGGAATATAAGAAACGAATATACATAAATAAAGGAGAAAGAAGATACAAAACAAAATACCGACTCTGTGGTTACCAGAGTGGAAGTGGATGGAGGGATGAGTGAAATGGATGACGGGGACTAAGAGTACACTTTTCTTGATATCCGTTGAGTAATACATACAATCACCGAATCACTACATTGTACACATGAAACTAATATACCACTGTATGTTAACTCTATCTGAATTAAAATAAACAATAAAAAAGTTCTTTTCTTTCAGTAAACTATTTGGAAAAAACTTTTGCTATGCAATGTTCATAAGACTTACTTGTGAGAGTATTTACTGTACAATAATTATTCACTCTATGCTTGGAATTCAAATTTCACTGAATTCTTATACTTTTCCTGTTAATGGTAGCCCACAGGAGCCACGGTCCCTTTCCATCCAGGGTCAGCACCTATGCTTTCAAGAGTGTAAGTAGAGACGGATGTCACTTTACTGTCCAGAAAGCTATTATTGTTTCTGTTTTCGTGTGAGATTGTCATAGAGTATGGGACAGCTTCCAGAGCAGGTTTGTTATGCACCCTGGATCTCTAATTCAGTGGTCATTACCTGGTTCTGTTGGCTGATAAGTTCCTGTTGATGGGCTTGCTTCTAAGCACATACCTGGAAGACAAATGTGGGTGGGCTGGGCGTGGGACCAGAGGAAGACCAAGTACAGTCAAGGGTTGGATCCCTCCCCTGATTTAGGAATGGCCATGAGAGTGGGTATGGGAGGCAGAAGCGACAGGAAACCACTAAGGTCACCAGCTGAAAGCAGGGAGCCTGGGTCATGGGATCTTGAGGTATAGGGCTTGAAGACTGTTCTGAGCTACCTCTGTGTGGGAAGGGAAGAAGGAAAAAGAAGGAGAAATTGTCTGCAACTGCGCATACCAGCTTCCCACCACTACTAATATACATCAGTCTATGCAGCTGACCCAGCCTGGGCTCAAGATGGGCTGTCTTGGGTCCCTCAACCCTCAGTGGGACAGATGGCTCCAGGGCTCAGGGACATTCTGAGGGAGATGGGAAAAAAGGCTGCCACTCCCAGGTCATCCCCTCCTTGGGCAGGCAGACCTCCAGGACTGCTAAAAGCCCACTGGCAGTTTTGAAAGACATGCCATGGATGAACTAAGGCATTGAGAAATATAAAACGATATTCGTTTTTAAGTTCAGAGTTCTCAGCTCATGAAGTGAGAAGATCTTCCCTGAGGAAGACTGAGGGGAGGGGAGGTCAGGCTGAAAAGTGAGATGTGGCTTTCTTGACTGGGGACCTGCAACCCCCTTCCAGGGCAAGGTATCGTCCTCACCTCACAGAGGATCCATGGAAGTGTCCCATCAAGGGACTGACTGAGCTGCCTCTTGAGAAGGTACCTTGGCATCAGGTTACACAGGGCAGAGGAGAGGGCCAGATGGAGGGAGGGAAATACCCTGGAGGCCATGGGGCAAAAGCAGAGGCTCATGTCCATAAAGATGATGAAAAATAGGAGGCAGCAGCATCAGAGCTGGCACAGTGCTCTGGTGCTACAGTGACTGGATGCCTTCTGTGCCAGGTATGGTTGTCTTCAGTGTGCTCCAAACTAGTCTTGACCACAAACCTAGGAAGTGTGCACCACTACCGACCTCCTTTCCCCATGCTGTGGCTAAGAATGATGGTCACAGACCCTGGTCTATTTTTATGGAAATGGAGTGCTCCCTGGGCACACTGCCCCTCTGCTGTTGGTCCAGTGCAACCCTTGTGTTGACCAGATACTGCTGTCTACCTGTATCCACACAACTCAACAGACAGGAGGGTGTCCCTGAGTTCCACAGGACCTTATGAGACAGATTAACAGACCCCACTACCCCACCCACCACCAACACCCAGTGGGTCACTCAGGACCTCGGCTATTGTCATGGAGCTCACCATGATGTGTTTCTATAACTTTCAAAGAGAGTTCTGTTCCCGTACAATACCATACATCCTGGTTGCTTACCTGGGGACATGCCATGAACCCACATGGCACCTTTCTGTTAGAGAAGGTCAACCCTGCACCTCATAGAAAATGTTCCTAATTGGGGCGCCTGGGTGCCTCAGTGGGTTAAACCTCTGCCTTCAGCTCAGGTCATGATCTCAGGAGCCTGGGATCGAGCCTCGCATTGGGCTCTCTGCTCAGCAGGGGGCCTGCTTCCCCTTCTCTCTCTACCTGCCTCTCTGCCTACTTGTGAACTCTCTCTCTGTCAAAAACATGCCTGAAATCTTAAAAAAAAGAAAAGAAAATGTTTCTAATGAAGTGCAAATCCATCAGGAATACGGTGTAAACAGTGGTACACTGCCTTCATGGTAGTCAGTAATTCTAACAAGGGTTGACCACTCCCCACCATCTCACAAAATCTTCTCTAAGGTTTTATAGGCGAGATAAACACGCCAGGCAAAGTGGGTGCAAGGCAAGATTTATTAAAGGCACTCTCCTGCGAAGTTTCAGGGCTCAAGAGAAGGGGAGCCAGAAAAGTTGCTCTGGGAGGAGGTGGGCACCCTCAGGAGAGGTTCCTTGACTCCGGAAAGGGAGAGGGGGAAGTCACACTGGGAGGGAGTTGGTGGGGTTCTTTTATCTGTTTCCTGCATAAGTATCAGGTTACCTATGGAGATGTGACCTGCGCATACATCCTTTTGGTGGGAGAGTCAAGGGTGAAGGAAAACGGGGCGGGCTGGAAGACAGCGGGACCCGGAAGCAGTCATTTCCATTGTTCCTCCTGCACTCCACGAGCCTCTGGAGCTGGTGGTCATTTCTATTGTTCCTTCTGCACTCCCAGAGCCTGCCAACCCAACATTCCGACCTTTTTGTTGTAATGGGGGCAGGGACTCAGATATGGCTACCTCCTGCTGTTAAAGGGGCGTCATCATAGGGTCCTTTGTATGTGGATAGGCAGGTATAGGGATCCAGGAGGAGTTGGTTGACAGTGACCCTGGAAACCTCACGTATGCATTCCTGAATGAAGCAAAGAACACAGGGGGTGATAAGTCCTAATAGGCAGAAGATAATAATGGGACTTAGGATTGGAAAGAGCCAGGTCGTTAAGGGGGAGAGCCACCATTGAGAGGGTTTTATTACAGGGTGATGCTGGCCACCAAGGGAGTCGCAGATTTTTGTCAGGACACTGATATTGATTTCAACTACAATGGATTCATTGATATAATAGCATCATTCTTTATTGAGGAATAAACAGGTTCCTCCCTTGTCTGCAGTGAGCAGGTCCAGGGCTCGCTGGTTCTGTAGGGCTACCTGGGCCACTGAAGTAATCTGTCATTGTAGAGATGCCAAGGACTCAGCTGAGACTTCCATGGCTGTTCAGAGCTGTTCAGATAAATCTCGGGTAGCACCTATGGAGTGAGCTATGGCCCCGGTGCCCAGCCAGGTGGCCACTAGGGAAGACACCAAGGAGACCCCAATAACAAGAGGAAAAAACACAGCCCTTTTTTGTCACAGGAGGGGGGTGGAGAGGACGGCCATTTCCGCTTAGGCTGGCACCCTCCAGACTGGCAATCTGTGGTGACCAGCTGACTAGACCGTGTGGTGCCCAAGTTTCCACTAGGGAGAAGTACCACCTGAACTCAGGGTCACCTGAGGGACAGCTATGGAGGGGGTGTAGAAGGAGGAGGGTGAGAAGAAGTGGTGCGGGAAATCTGCAACCATGTGGGCCCCAGGGTTTGGGAAGTCCAGCCATCCTGTTGTGGGGATGGTTTTAGAGAGGAGATGTGTACGCATGGGTGGTGTCCTAGGAATTTTGCCCCTGTGGGAGTTGTAAGAATAACAGTATGGGGGCTGGTTCACCTGGGCTTTAAGGACTTTGGGTGAAGTTCTCCTAGGAGAACTTGGTCCCCAGCATTTAGGGCCTGGGGAAGTCTCCACTCGGGCTGTCAGGGGCGAGGATGGTTGAACCTGCATGAGCCCTTAGGAGGGCTTGTAAGAGGGTCTGATAAGGCATACAAGATATGAGAGGTGGAGCAGAGGCAGGCAGGTTGTGATTGAGTAGAAAGGGCCTGCTGTACAGGAGCTCAAAGGGACTGAGACCTGATGGGTGGCTAGGGGAGGCCCTAAGGCGGGTGAGTGCAGTGAGAAAAGGGTTGGCCAAGACAGTCAGGTTTCAAGAGTGCGTTTGGTGAGTTGTTCCTTGAGGAGGCCATTGGCCCTCTTGACCTTACCTGAAGATTGGAGGTGGTAGGGGATATGGAGTTTCCAGGTGACGTTGAGGCTCTCAGAAATCTGTTGTGTGATGATGGAGATGAAGGCCGGTCCATTGTCTGATTGTAGGGTTCGAGGGAGTCCAAACCTCGGAATGATGTGCTTAATGAGAACAGCGGCAACCACCTGTGCTGTTTCCCTAGTGGTGGGGAATGCCTCGATCCAGCCTGTGAAGGTGTCCACAAGAGTTAGTAGATATCTAAAGGTTTTGTGTCGAGGCATGTGATTGAAGTCAAGTTGCCAGTCCTCGCCTGGCTGATGCCCTTGGAGCTGGTGGGTGGGTCCTGGTCTGAGGAGGCCGCCCTGGGCATTGACCGCAGGACAGGTTCAGCAGGCCTTCTGTCCCTCCTTAATGGTCTTTTGGAGGAGGGGGTGGTGAAAGAGAGGTTGGAGAAATTGGTATAGGGCCTTTGGACCGATGTGGAGAGCCTGGTGGATGTCAGTAAAGAGGGTGTGGATTAGGCTGTTTGGGAGGGCAATTTTGTCCTGGACAAAATACCATCCATTGTAATCCAACCTGCCACCTAATGTTTTAGGGGCCCGAGTCTCCTCATCAGTGTACAGGGACTGTGAGGAGTGTTGAGAAACAGGAGAGGGGTTAGAGAGGAGTTTAAGGCCATCTGTCAGGCAACAGAGTCAGCCTTGTTGTTCCCCAAAGAGATGGGGTCTTTGGAGGCCTGACGGCCATGGCATTGGACAATAGCCACCTCAGTGGGGTACTTGAGAGCCTCAAGGAGTTTGGCAATAAGAGGCCCTTTGACTATGGGGGTTCCCTTGGTTGTGAGAAATCCCCTTTCTCGACAGAGGACAGAGTGAGTGTTGGTAATAAGGAGAGCATATTTGGAGTCAGTATAAAGAGTGACCCGTTGGCCCTCAGATAAGTGAAGGGCCTTGGTAAGAGCCAGGAGTTCTGCCTTTTGAGAAGTAATTCCAATGGGAAGGGGGGTTGCTTATATGACTGCATCCAGGGTGACCACTGCATAGGTCACACATCGCCGTCCATCTGGAGCTATGAGGGAGCCCAAATCCATGAACATAGTGCGATTGGGTTCAGTCAGGGGCTGGTCCCAATGTCCTGGATGGGAGGGAGAGAGTTCTTCCAGGTGTTGAGCACAGGAGTGGAGAGGAGTGGGGGTAGATGAAGGTGTCGGCAAGAGAGTGGTGGGATTTAGGCGAAGGGAGACAGAGTGTGACCTGGGGGTTTTCTATGAACAGCAGGTGGTAAACTTGGAGATGGGAAGGAGTGAGCTGTGCCAAGTATTTGTGGCTGACTCAGTCCATCAGTCTATGGGGGGAGAAGACCATGATGGGCTGTCCTAAGGTAAGTTTGAGGGCCTCCTTTGTCAGAGAAGTGGCTGCCGCTAGGGCCTTGAGGCAGTGCTGCCATCCCTGGAAAGTGGCATCTAGTTCCTTGGAGAGTTAATGCGAATAAGGAGACCCTGCTGCCAAAGGCGGTCACTGATAAACTTGAGTCCTCACTGGTGGGTTGCTACTACAGGTCTGGAAATGTCCCATATCTGTGGGTCTACAGAGGGGAGACAGTCTGGGATAGAGGATGAGTCATCGGGAAGTAGAGGAAGGATGAGGTGAACAGAAGTCAAGGGAGAGGGAGAGAGACAAATGGTGGCCTGAAGTTTGTGGAGGATGTCCCTGCCTAGTAAGGGAACAGGGCAGTAAGGGATAATGAGGAAGAAGTGTGAGAAGGGGAACGCATACAGGCTGCAGGTAAGGGGTTGGCTGGCCTTTGGAGTGGAGGAAGTACCATCAATTCCCATAACTGCAACGAGGAGGGATGATTAGGAGCTGAGTAAAAAGGCAGGAAAGCATGTGCCGTGTCCAATAGAAAGGAAAGGGACTTACCCACTACCTGGAGCATGACCCTCGGCTCGGCATTGGTGAGAGGGCTGTCTGAGACTGGGCTCCATCAGTCATCCAATAGGAAAAGTTGGAAGACAGAACTTACCATCTCAGGGTCTCCCCCACGTGGAGGCGCCGGGAATACCCTGAGGTTGGGGCAGTCCAATATCCAGTGGCCCATTATGCGGCATTGAGGGCACGGCCTAGTAGGCATTTTTGGATTGGGGCATTGACGGGCCCAGTATCCCTTGGCTCCACACGTGAAACAGGCCCCCAGAGGGACGCAGTTAGGTGCTCCCTTCTGTTGACCCCCAGAACCTCCCGGCCTTAGGGCTGCTACCAGGGCTTGGGTCCGCAGTTGGACCTTCGGTTGGAGTCTGGCTTGGTGCTTAAGTTCTGCCTCCTATTGGGAGTTAAAGACTTTAAATGCCATTTTCACCAGATCAAAAATGGGAGTTTGAGGGTCCTCCTCCACTTTCTTTAATTTTTGCCGAATGTCGGCGGCTGACTGAGAAATAAAGTGAGTAGCTAAAACAGTCGCCCCTGCTGGAGAGGCCAGGTCTAGGCAAGTGTATTGAGTCAGCGCCTCAGTAAGTTGGTTAAGAAACATGGCCGGGTTTTCATTGGGTTCCTGAATGATTTCCCTTCACAAACCTTCTACAACTTTCCTTTGCATTCAGGTTTTGTCTCAAAAAGCCATCTCACTTAGGACAAAATTATCTCCTTTCACTTTCAATAAAATATACTCCCATTCCTTAAATATTTCTCATATATCTTCTACTTTCCTACACACAGAGTTGCTTCCTTTATTTAGCAGAATTTTGTACTCTTAGAAACACCTTTAGTTATTAACCTCTAGTCAGTTATTAATCATGAACGGCTATAACAGAATTCTTTAGATGCCAATTTATGAATCAGTTAAGCACAAGCCATGCTTACCAACAGATTTAAATATTCTTATTTTCTTTGCTGTAAGAAGTCAAAAGCACAAAGCTATGTTCAGTAATACATGACTTGGCATTTTATCCCTTTGGAAAATACCTAAATGTCCAACAGATTTAATCCCATTTGTCATCCACGCAAAACTTAAAACTTTCAGGTTACCAAAGACTTTGAAAGCTATCTCAGCAATTACCCACTAAAACTTTGAGACAGACAATTAACCATCCGTTTAGTCATTTCTTTGGTAACAGATTTTAACAAATAACAAGAGCTTTATTAAACATTGATTAAAGTTTCATATTTACTGTGGATAAATTTGTCAGAAGTTCGGATAGGAGTGGGATGAGGGACGGGTAAACAAGGGCGCTGGTTCAGAAATCCTGAACTTAAGGGACCTTGGCCCATCTGCCTTGGTGTCTATTGAGGTTATTTAGGTCCATGAAAATCTGATAATTAAACATGACTTCTGGAGACCATTGGGACTGACTGTCTAATCGGTATTGTGGCCAAGCTACAGTATAGTAACGTCATTTTTGCAGGTCCTGGCCCAGTTCCAGGGTTTTAAGATTGTCCAACAGGCCTAAAACATGCCCGGGATGTTTTAGGGTTGAATTTGGATTGGGAGGTCCCCAAGACTCCTTGCAAGACAACCCGAGGGCAGGAGGAAGGCATCCCTTTATCCACCACTGGGTTGCAGAAAAACTGTGTCAAATACCCTAGAGGTTAGGATGTCTCCCAGCTTCTCAGAGTCACGGAGGTCACCTGGTGACCGGCGGAGTCTGCCCTGACGTGGGCGCGATTAGGGCAGGGCTTTTCAGACAGAGGCGCGGAATCCAGGAAAACTCACCATGGCTTCAGAAGTGGCGTTGGGAAAGGCAGGTCCAGGTCTGGCAAGGGAGAGGAGAGAGCCTCCTCACCAGGGTGGGAGGCTCTCAAAACCCTCCCGGGTTTTGGGCACCAAATGTAAGGTTTTATAGGCGAGATAAACATGCCAGGTGAAGTGGGTGCAAGGCAAGATTTATTAAAGGCACTCTCCTGCAAAGTTTCAGGGCTCAAGAGAAGGGGAACCAGGAAAGTTGCTCCGGGAGGAGGTGGGTACCCTCTGTCAAAGTTCCTTGTTTCAAGAAAGAGAGTAGGGGAAGTCACACTGGGACGGAGTTGGCAGGGGTATTTCATCTGTTTCCCTCATAGGTATCAGGTTACCTAAGGGGACATGACCTGGGCATACATCCTTTTGGCTGGAGAGTCAAGGGTGAAGGAAAGTGGGGGTGGAGGCTGGAAGACGGCAGGACCCGGCGGCGGTCATTTCCATTGTTCTTCCTGCACTCCTGGAACTTGCCAACCCAACACCTTCCACTGTATGGAGCTCATTCTCTGCCCTCAGAAAAAAGCCCAGTAAACAAAACTTTATCCTGAATGTTCCCCTCACCTGCTGATTCAAATATTGTCCAACCTCAATGTTATGAAACTAGAAATCAATCACAAGAAGAAAATGCGAGAGTCAAAAATATGTAGAGATTTAACAACATGGTAATAAACTACCAACAGTCAAATAAGAAATCAAGAAATTTTAAAAGTACCTCGAGACAAAAAGAAAAACCTACAAAAATGTAAGGGATACAGCAAAATTAGTTCTAAGGGGGAAGTTCATAGAAATTCAGGTCCTCATCAGTCCACAAGAAAGCTGTCCTGTAAACACTATAATTTTACATGATAAAGAAGTGTTAAAAAAAAAACAAGCAAATCCCAAATCCCTACAAAAATGTAAGGGATATAGCAAAATTAGTTCTAAGGGGGAAGTTCATAGAAATTCAGGTCCTCATCAGTCCACAAGAAAGCTGTCCTGTAAACACTATAATTTTACATGATAAAGAAGTGTTAAAAAAAAAACAAGCAAATCCCAAATCAGTAGGAATAAGGTAATAAAACGGAATGTGAAAATCAATAATGATGACTAAAAAGACAAAAGATTAATTAAAATAAGAACTGCCTTTGTTGGAAAGATAAACAAAACTAACAAAGCCTTAGCTAGACTCACCAAGAAGGAGAGAGGTCTCAAATACAATCAGGAAAGAAAGATGATTAATTCCTGTCTCACACCAAAATCCTAGAGAACACAGGCAGCAACCTCTTCGATTTCCAACACAGCAACTTCTTTCAAGACAAGTCTCTAAAGACAAGGGAAACAGAAGCAAAAATAAACTTTCAGTACTTCATCAAGATGAAACGCTTGGAAACAATTAGCAAAACTAAACGGCAACCTGTAAAATGGGAGTAGATATTTGCAAATGCTATTAGAGTTAAAGGTCTGGTATCCAAGATTTACAAAGAATTTCTCAAACTCAACACCCCAAAAAACAAAGAGTCCACTCAAGAAATGGTCAGAAGACCTAAAAAGACACTTCTCCAAAAAGACAAACAGATGACTAACACACATGAAAACATTCTCCACATGCCTTGCAATCAGGGAAATAAAAATCAAAACCGCAATGAGACACCACCTTACACCTGTTAGAATGTCAAAAATTAAAAGACAGGGAACAACAAATGTTGATGAGGATGTGAAACATATTACACAACAAGGGTTCCCTCTTACACTGTTGGTTGGAACGCAAGCTGGTACACTCACTCTGAAAAACAGCATGGAGTTTCCTCAAGACATTAAAAATAAAGCTACCCTATGACCCACCAATTGCACTCCTAGGTATCTACCATATGGATTTGGTAAAATGAAGAGGCACATGCACCCCAGTGTTTCTAGCAGCAATGTCCACAATAGCCAAACTGTGGAAGGAGCAGAGATGTCCTTCAACATATTAATGTATAAAGAAGATGTGGTTCAGGGGACCCTGGGTGACTCAGTGTGTTAAGCCTCTGCCTGTGGCTCAGGTCAAGATCTCAGGTTCCTCGGATCGAGCATGCATAAAGCTTTCTACACAGTGGGGAGCTGCTTCCCCTCCTATGGCTGCCTGCCTCTCTGCCTATTTGTGATAGTTGTCTCTCTCTCTCTGTGTCAAATAAATAAACAAAATTCTTTAAAAAAAGAAGAAGAATATGTGGTTCATATATACAATGGAATATTACTCAGCCATCAGAAATGATGAATACTTACCATTTGCATTGACATGGCTGGAACTGGAGGAGAGTATGCTAAGTGAAATACATCAAGCAGAGAAAGACAGTTATCATATGGTTTCACTCATATGTGGAATATAAGGAACAACACAGAGGATCATAGGGACAGGGTGGGAAACCTGAATTGGAAGATATCTGAGAAGGAGAAAAAACATATGAGACTCTTGACTCTGGGAAACAAATTGAGCAGCAGCAGCAGCAGGCTGCCAAGGTTTGGCCTCAGTCTTGCACATCAGGACTCAAGCACAACTAGAGCATCATGGAGAATGGAGTACTGTGTGGCCTTGGAATCTAATAGCAGGATCTGATATTTCACTTCCAAATGAAAAATGGCTTCTTCCACACAGCACAGGAAAGTGGAGGATTTCTCAGGGGTGTGGCTCTGGAAGAAGTGCTTCTGATGGTTGAATTAATAGACACCAGGTAGAGAATACCTGCTGTTCCTCATCTGAGGAAGCAAGGGGCACCTGGGCAAGAATCAATAAGGTTGCCTGTTGGTGGTTTCCCACCAACCACCCTGCTGAGCCAAGAGCATGAGAACCAAAGAGAAAATAACTTTCGTGGTACATCTGCAGTAGTAGGGCTGACCAGGTAGCAGAGCCCTATCCCTGGAGCAGTATGGCCTTCCCTCAAGAGTAATGGTCCACCACCATGGCCTCACAATCTCCCACCTGTCTCATCTGACAATGCATTCTGGCTCAGACCTGCTCACACGATGAGTTCTAAGATCCAGAGACTGCTTTCCGCCCCAGCTCAATGCTACTCACAGAGAAGCAAACTCCAGCCTCAGAAATGTATTCATCATTAGCTCTGGAATTCCCTTAGTTTGTCTACACTGGCCCACCCAGGTGTCTTATCCAAATCATTCCTCAAGTGCCCTAGGGTTCCAAGCCACTTTCAAGCTCCCCTTAGGAAGGCAGGTACTGGTCCAAGTAGAAAGACCAGCCAAGTGACTCTACATGCTGGAAACTTGGACATCATCTTCCCTGAACACCAACACCTCCAAGTCCAAGATTCAAACCTTTGCTCACTGTGCACTGAGAACCATGTCAGCATGAACACTATTTTTTCAAATCTCTTATATCCCATTCCTTCAAATCAGAAACCAGGCTCCAGTCACCACTTCCTTTTCCCTTCAGAGAAGTAAGGAAAATGATAGAATAAAACACTACATGTGTTGGGCACCTGGGTGTCTCAGTGGGTTAAGCCTCTGCCTTCAGATTAGGTCATGATCTCAGCATCCTGGGGTTGAGCCCCGTATCAGGCTCTCTGCTCAGCAGGGAACCTGCTTCCCCCTCTCTCTGCCTGCTGCTCTGCCTACTTATGATGTCTCTCCCTCTGTGTCAAATAAAATCTTTAAACACACACACACACATGCACACACACACACACACACGCAAGATGGCGGAGAAGCAACTGGTTAAGACAACATCAGGTAGCAGGAGATGGGCTACATAGCTTGTCAAAGCATTGTGAATACCTACAAATCCAACAGGAGATCAAATAGAAGAAGAGAAACAATTCTAGAAACAGAGAATCAACCACTTTATGAAAGGTAGGACCAGCAGAGAAGTGAATCCAAAGTGACAGCAAGATAGACTTGTGGTGGGAGGAGCCAGCTCCTGGCAAGTGGCAGAACAACAGAGCACAAAATCAGAACTTTTAAAAGTCTGCTCCACTGAGGGACATTGCTGCAGAGGCTAAACTGGGATGAAGTCCATGCGTGGTCAGCTTGGCCCCAGAAGGATCGGTCACAGATCCTTCTGGTCACAGAAGCATCCGGGGTGTCTGATTATGAAAGAGCTCGCAGGTATTAGAGTGGGGTAGCCAGCTACAGAGACAGAGCAGAGAAGTGAGCTCTCAACTCGGAATTACCTTGAACCGGGCACAGACTGGGTGAGTTCCGAGTGTGGCTGGAGACCAGGGAGACGGGAGTAATTGAGCACTTTTCTCTGAGGGCGCACTGAGGAATGGGGCCCCAAGCTCTCATATATTCTGTGCTGCAGAGACTGGGAGGCCGGCATTTACATTCCCATCCTCCAGAACTCTACAGAAAGTGTTCAGGGAAGAAAAGCTCCCGAAGATTACTTAGTCTGGACCCTGCTAAAGGCGGTGTAATTCCACCTCCGGCAAAGGCACTTGAGAATCAATACAAGAGGCCCCTCCCTCAGAAGATCAACAAGAAATCCAGCCAAGACCAAGTTCATTTACCAAGGATAACAGCAAAATTCCAGAGGAGGAGAAAGCAAAGCATAGAATTCATGGCTTTTCCCCATGATTCTTTAGTCTTGCAGTTAATGTTTTTTTAATTTTCTTTTTTTTCTTCTGCAATTTTTTTTAAAATTTTACCCTATCTTCTTTTAATGTTAACTAGTTTATCTTAACAATGCCTTTCATTGAAAAATAATCTTTTTTAACCTTCATTATTATAGTCATATTTTATCCTTCATTGTATCTAACGTTATTTTTGTATACACATGGGGTTTTTTATTCTAAAAAAAATTTGGGGTACAATTTCTTCTAATGGATCAAAATACACTCTAAATCTATCTTGGGCTTGTTCTAGTCTCCAGCCCGAGCAAATTCTCCCCTCTTTCTTTTTCTTTTTTCTCCTAACCAACTTACTTTATCAACTCCTTTTTTTAGAAAAATTTTTTTAATCTTTATAGGCATATTCGATCCCTTCATTGTGTTTACCCTTAAATATGTTCTTCATTCTTTAAAATTTTGGGAGGTAGTTTCTTCTAAGAGACCAAAATACTCCCAAAATTAAGTAATTAAGTGGGTGACCCTGTTCTAGTCACCAGTCTAATATATATATATATCTGTATATTAGACTGATTATATATATATATATATATATATATATATATATATATATATAGTGGGAGGGAGAAAGATATATATATCTCCCTTCCACTATTTGGAGTCTCTTCTTAGTTAGTTAATGCACATTTTCCTGGGGTCCTTGCCACCCTTTGCCACCCTTCTTGAGATCAACAATCTCAAGAAGTGATTGAGACTTTCCTTATCTGGACAAAATGACAAGGCAGAAAAACTCATCACAAAAAAAAGAACAAGGGCAGTACCAAAGGCTGGGGACCTAATCAATACAGATATTGGTAATATGTCTGATCTAGAGTTCAGAATGACAACTCTCAAGGTTCTAGCTGTGCTCGAAAAAGGCATGGAAGATATTAGAGAAACCCTCTCTGGAGAGATAAAAGTCCTTTCTGGAGAAATGACATAACTAAAATCTAACCAAGTTGAAAACAAAAAAGCTATTAATGAGGTTCAATCAAAAATTGAGGCTCTTACTGCTAGGATAAATGAGGCAGAAGAAAAAATAGTGATATAGTAGACAAACTGACAGAGAAAAAAGAAGCTGAGCAAAAGAGAGACAAACAAATACTGGACCATGAGCAGAGAATTTGAGAGTTAAGTGACACCATAAGATGAAATTATTAGAATAATTGGGATTCCAGAAGAAGAAGAAAGAGAGAGGGGAGCAGAAAGTATATTAGGGGGAATTATTATAGAGAATTTCCCTAATATGGCAAAGGGAACAAGCAAGCATCAAGAGATTCCCCCCCTCAAAATCAATAAGAATAGGACCACACCCTGTCACCTAATAGTAAAATTTACAAGTCTTAGCAACAAAGAGAAAATCCTGAAAGCTGCCCAGGAAAAGAAGTCTGTAACACACAATTGTAAAAATATTAGATTGGCAGTGGACTTACCCACAGAGACCTGGCAGGCCAGAAATAGCTTCAAAGCACTAAACGAGAAAAACATGCAGCCAAGAATACTATATCTAGCTAGGCTATCATTGAAAATAGAAGGAAAAATAAAAATCTTCCAGGACAAACAAAAACTGAATATGCAAAGAATTTGCAAACACCTAATCAGCTGTGCGGGATATATTGAAAGGGGTCCTCTAATCAAAGAGAGAACCTAAAAGTACTAGATCAGAAAGGATCAGAGACAATACACAGTAACAGTCACTTTACAGGCAATACAATGGCACAAAATTCGTATCTCTCAATAGTTAACCTGAATCTAAATGGGCTAAATGCCCCAATCAAAAGACACAGGGTATCAGAATGGATAAAAAAACAAAACCCATCAATATGCTGTCTACAAGAAACTCAATTTAGACCCAAAGACATCTCCAGATTTAAAATGAGGAGGTGGAAAACAATTTACCATGCTAATGAACATCAGAAGAAAGCTGGGGTGGCAATCCTTATAGGATATCAATTAGATTTTAAGCCAAAGACTATAATAAGAGACGAGGAAGGACACTATGTCATACTCAAAGGGTCTGTCCAACAAGAAGTTCTAGCAATTCTAAATATCTATGCCCCTAACTTGGGAGCAGCCAAGTATATAAACCAATTAATAGTAACAAAATCAAAGAAAAACATTGACAATAATACAATAATAGTAGGGGACGTTAACACTCCCCTCACTGAAATGGAAAGATCTTCCAGCAAAAGATCAACAAGAAAATAAAAGCCTAAATGACACACTGGACCAAATGGAAATAACAGATCTCTTCAGAACATTTCATCCCAAAGCAACAGAATACACATTTTTCTTTAGCACACATGGAACCGTCTCCAGAATCATAAATCATGTCTCAACTGGTATCAAAAGATTGGGATCAGGGCGGCTGGGTGACTCAGTGGGCTAAGGCCTCTGCCTTCGGCTCAGGTCATGATCCCAGAGTCCTGGGATTGAAACACTCATCAGGCTCTCTGCTCAGTGGGGAGCCTGCTTCCTCCTCTCTCTCTGCCTGCCTCTCTGCCTACTTGTGATCTCTGTCTGTCAAGTAGATAAATAAATAAACTTAAAAAAATTGGGATTATTCCCTGCATATTCTCAGACCACAATGCTCTGAAGCTAGAACTCAATTACAAGAGGAAATTTGGAAAGAACACAAATACATGGAAACTAAACAGCATCATTCTAAGGAATGAATGGGCCAACCAGGAAATTAAAGAAGAATTGAAAAAATTAATGGAAACAAATGATAATGAAAACACAACAGTTCAAAATCTGTGGAACACAGCAAGGAAGTCCTGAGAGGAAAATATATAGTGATATACGCCTTTCTCAAGAAACAAGAAAGGTCTGAAATACAGAAAATAAGCCTACACCTAAAGGAGCTGGAGAAAGAACAGCAAAGGAAGCCTAAACCCAGCTTTTCTGCTAAGGTCAGGAACACATCAGGGATGTCCATTATCACCACTGCTATTCAACATAGTACTAGAAGTCCTAGCCTCAGCAGTCAGACACAAAAAGAAATTAAAGGCATCCAAATCGACAAAGAAGACAAACAATTACTCTTTGCAGATATATGACACTCTGTGTGGAAAACGCAAAAGGCTCCACTCCAAAAATGCTAGTACTTGTACAGGAGTTCTGTAAAGTGTCAGGATATAAAATCAATGCACAGAAATCAGTTGTATTTCTTTACAACAACAGCAAGACAGAAGAAAGAGAAATTAAGAAGTCAATTCCATTTACAATTGCACCCCAAACCGTAAAATACCTAGGAATAAACCTAACCAAAGAGGCAAAGAATCTATACTCAGAAAACTATAAAGCACTCATGAAAGAAATTAAGGAAGACACAAAGGAATGGAAAAATGTTCTATGCTCCTGGATTGGAAGAACAAATATTGTGAAAATGTCTATTACACCTAAACCAATCTGAACATTTAATGCCATCCTTACCAAAATCCCATCCATTTCTTCAACGAAATGGAAGAAATAATCCTAAAATTTATATGGAACCAGAAAAGACCTCGAATAGCCAAAGGAATATTGAAAAAGAAAGCCAAAGTTGGTGGCATCACCATTCCGGACTTCAAGCTCTATTACAAAGCTGTCATCATCAAGACAGTATGGTACTGACACAAAAACAGACATACAGATCAAAGGAATAGAATAGAGAGCCCAGAAGTAGACTTCCGCTCTATAGTCAACTAATCTTCAACAAAGCAGGAAAGAATGTCCAATGGAAAAAAGACAGCCTCTTCAACAAATGGTGTTGGGAAAATTGGACAGTCACATGTAGAAAAATGAAATTGGACCATTTCCTTGCACCACACATGAAAATAGACTCAGAATGGATGAAGGACTGCAAGGTAAGATAGGAATCCATCAAAGTCCTTGAGGAGAACACAGGCAAGAACCTCTTCAACCTCAGCTGCAGGAACTTCTTCCTAGGAACATCGCCAAAGGCAAGGGAAGCAAGGGCAAAGATGAACTATAGGAATTTCATCAAGTGCAAAAGCTTTTTCACAGCAAAAGAAACAGTTAACAAAACCAAAAGACAACTGACAGAATGGGAGAAGATATATGCAAACTGCTAGTATCCAAAATCTATAAAGAGCTTAGCAAACTCAACACCCAAAGAACAAATAATCCAATCAAGAAATGGGCAGAGGACATGAACAGACATTTCTGCAAAGAAGCCATCCAGATGGCCAATGGACACATGAAGAAATGCTCCAAATCACTCGGCATCAGGGAATTACAAATCAAAACCACAATGAGATACCACCTCACACCAGTCAGAATGGCTAAAATCAACAAGCCAGGAAGTGACATATGCTAGCAAGGATGCAAAGAAAGGGGAACCCTCCTACACTGTTGGTGGGATGCAAGCTGGTGCAACGACTCTGGAAAACATCATGGAATTTCCTCAAAAAGTTGAAAATAGAACTGCCCTATGACCCAACTTTTGCACTACAGGGTATTCACTCTAAAGATACAAGTCTAGTGATCCAAATGGGCATGTGCACCCGAATGTTTTTAGCAGCAATGTCCACAATAGCCAAACTATGGAAATAACCTAGATGCCCATCAACAGAAAAATGGATAAAGAAGATGTGGCACACACACACACACAATGGAATAATATTCAGCCATCAAAAGAAATGAAATCTTGCCATTTGTGACAACATGGATGGAACTAGAGAGTATTATGCTTAGTGAAATAAGTCAATCAGAGAAAGACAGCTATCATATGATCTCCCTGACATGAGTAAGTGGAGATGCAACGTGGGGGTGGTTCAGTGTTCGGAAAATAATAAATGTAACATGATGGGATCGGTAGGGAGACAAACCATAAGTGACTCTTAATCTCACAAAATAAACAGGGTTTCTAGGGGGTGTCAGGAGACGGTGATGGGGTTATGGACATCAGGGAGGGTATGTGCTATGGTGAGTGCTGTGAAGTGTGTAAACCTGGTGATTCACAGATCTGTACCCCTTGGGCTAAACTTACATTATATGTTTATATAAAAATTTTTAAAAATTAAAAAATAAAACAAAATAAATAAAAAATCCACACATACACTACACTTGCACAGCACACTTCGATCAAAATATAATTCCTTGGTCTTTCTCATATGGGCAGCCCTAAGTTACCCTTACTAATGAGAGATAACACAAGTTTAGTCATTATAAATATATATATATATATATATATATATATATATATATATATATATCCTTTTGTTTTTCCTTTTGACATTTGTATCTTGAAGACAGTGCCTACATTGCTTCCTTAAAATAACAATAATAATAATTCCATGGTCACATAAAAGTCTGGATCTTGGTAACCAGACAACATGGTTCTGGTTCAGATAAGGATGAAGACACAACCTCTTCCCAGGGAGCAAAGCCCACACACTCAGGGATCCTGACATGTCTCATGGGTGATGAGTTCCTTTGCTCCATGGAATTGTCTGAGTGCAAAGGATATAGGCACCCTTCAGGGTTCATTCTGTTTTCTTCATAAATTCCCCAGTTCAAGTCAATAGTGATTCACTGGGTCAGGTTTCAGAGACCAGGATGGTCTACCAGGTGAGCAGCAACCCCTATCTCCCCCACCCACTGTCAATGAAGGCTAACAGGGGCTTGTGTGCCACTGGGAGCATAATGAGCCACACCCCAAGCTCCTAAACAACCTACACTCCTCCTCTGTTTCTCCCCCTCACAAAGGGCACAGCACCCTGTTACAGCTCTGAGTCTGAGCTTTAATTAAAAAAAAAAAGTTTCTACTATCAGAAAGTGGTTCACAGAAGAGAAAAACATGAGTCCCCATGAAGGGTTTTTTAATTCCTCAAAACATTGTTTTCCCATTGTTTAATTTAAACAGGAAATTAAAACACACAGATCTCCCCTTCCACAAGCAGGTATGATTCACTGTGGTGAATTCAAGAGCAGGAAATAAGAATAATAGCCATTCTGATGACTCACCATTTCCATAATCAAAGTTTTTTTTTTTACGATTTTATTTATTTTTTCAGAGAGAGAGAGGAGCGAGAGTGAGCACAATTAGACAGAGAGGCAGGCAGAGGCAGAGGGAGAAGCAGGCTCCCTGCCGAGCAAGGAGCCCGATGTGGAACTCGATCCCAGGATGCTGGAATCATGACCTGAGCCGAAGGCAGCTGCTTAACCAACTGAGCCACCCAGGCGTCCCTTCCATAATCAAAGTTTTGAAACTTCACTGACATGCAAAGAAAGGAGCACAAACCAACATCTCGTCCTGGCAGCACAGAGCAGTCAGAATTTGAGTGACAGGGACAGACAATGAGGTTGTGTGTGTTGGGTGAGGCTGGTGGCACAGAAGAAGGTGTTCTGCCAGTTCTCCACCTGTGGCTCACTTGTCCTCATCCAGGAAACTGACCTGTCACAGCCGTCACACGGGAGACACAGCCACCCCCTGGAGCCAGTCCTGCCCACAACCTCTTGCAGAATGCACTCAGCTCTACTCTGGGACCCCTGTAAGCTCTACTCAGACCTGGAATTCCCCTGTCTGCCAGAAAGCTCCAGGATTCCTTCTCCTTCTTCCAAAATTACACTGGCCCAAGGCTTTCATGAGAAATGCAGAATGCTACCTAATGAATGGTTAACACCTACTTTTGCCTTCTGTCATATTTCTCTCCACTTACCTCCTACCTGGTAAATGGTCACTAACCTACCAATGGAATCTGAATGTGCTCTGTGACCTGACACTTTCATTATAGCCTTCTGAGGACTCCTTGTGCAATAAAATACCATATCTCATGACAGGAGGGTTTAAATCTATTTCTGTAAAGATTTTATTTATTTATTTAAACAGAGATCACAAGGAGGCAGAGAGAGAGAAAGGGAAGCAGGCTCTCTGCTGAGCAGAGAGCCTGATGTGGGGCTCAATTCCAGGATCCTGAGATCATGACCTGATCTCTACCCAAGGCAGAGGCTTTAACCCACTGAGCCACCCAGGTATCCTGTTGGGGGCAAGGATTAAAACTGTTATTTACATAACAATACAGCCAAATCATCTGATTTTAATTTGCTCTTAAATATACATTACAGTTTCTGTGTAAAAAGCCTTTCCATAGATATTACCTGCCAGCAGATTCATAAGGAGGAAACAGAAACTCTGTGGTATAACCTGACTCACGTAAGGTCAGGCAAGCAGTTGCAGAACTCACCCCAGTACTCCTGACACCAAGCTCCTTGGAGCCACCAGCAAGCATCTATCCATAAGAATTTCCAAAGTCTCTCCTTCTGACTCTACCACCAAAGAAACTGCAGAAAAAATACAGCACGTCAAAGTATCTAGATGATGCATTTAGTTAAATTAGAAAACCAAGGTCAACTTTTAAACAGTAAATGGCTACTTTGAATAACTTTGAATTTTCCCTATACGTTAATTATAACTCTTCTGATGAAAAGACTGATAAATTAGGAAACATTACCTTTGACAAATGACAAGACATCATCCAAGTCTGTATCTGATGACAAAAAGCCACCCAACTCTATATGTTGGCCACCTAACTATACCCTAGGCCCAATGGAATAAACCTTGTTAGATAAGGGATGAAATTTTATGTTAAAAACACACAAAGAGCTGGGGCGCCTGGGTATCTCAGTGTGTTAAAGCCTCTGCCTTTGGCTCAGGTCATGATCCCAGGGTCCTGGGATCGAGCCCCGCATGGGGCTCTCTGTTCTGCGGGGAGCCTGCTAACTCCTCTCTCTCTCTCTGCCTGCCTCTCTTCCTACTTGTTATCTCTGTCTGTCAAATAAATAAATAAAATCTTTAAACACACACACACACACACACACACACTCACACACACACACACACACACACGGGGTAAACCTTATCACTCCTTTCCAATAAGTGATTTCCTCAGAAACAGATGTTCAGATGATATTTTGTAAGCAATAAATCAACAGATAAATGGGTATTCCATGAAATGGCCTACCTGCAGGGAAACTGAGTAACTCTTGAACCAAATCCAGAATGCTGACAATGACATAAGTTTTACTTCTTGGCTCAACTAGAGGAAAGAGAAAAGTCCAGGAGATTTTGAGTTAATGAGAAGTTTTACCTCTACTCCTGACATGGATGTGACATTGCGCCCACTGTATCTGCTGCTTTCTCGGAACATAAATGTCCTGTGACAAGCTGCATCACTGACCCAGATGCTGGTGTTCAAAACTTCAGGTTTTCTGGAGCCAGAGCAGAGAAATGCTGTCAGGTGGGCACAAATAGGCATCTGCAATCTATGGCCTGCACATCTGTTTCAGTTCCTGGGAGAAGGGGAAACACACACTTGTTTCTTTTTTTTAAGATTTTATTTATTTATTTGACAGAGAGATTACAAGAAGTCCGGGAGGCAGACAAAGAGAGAAGAGGAAAGAGGCTCCCTGCTAATCAGAGAGCCCAATTTGAGGCTCGATCCCAGGACCGTGGGATCACAACCTCAGCGGAAGGCAGAGGCTTAACCCACTGAGCCACCCAGGTGCCCCACACACACTTTTTTCTTAAGTAGTAATTATCTTCATCAAAAGTAGACTGATGACTCTGTCTTTGTTGGAAAAGTGAGATTACTCTTCCAAATGAACACCTCAACTCACCTGTTCCTTGTGCAACTTGACTGGGGTCTGGTTTACTCCAGCTTCCAGGCCCCCAACTGGAGGACTCTCCTGCAGGATCCTGCAGCCTATGACCACCAACCCCAGGGCATGAGGCACAGTGTTGAAGATGGGGTACTACTCTAAGGTTTTTTGCCACCACACCTGTGCCTGGGAGAACAGGGACTTGGAGGACTCTCCTGCACAGTCCTGACAGCCTATCGCCACCATCCATGAGGGACACAGGGCACAATGATAAAATGGATGGATGCCTCTGGGGCTGTTACCACCACACCTGTGCCTGGGGCCAGAGAAAGGAACTTGGAGGACCCACCTGCATGATCCTGAGGCCATTATCATCTCCTAGGGACACAGGGAACAATGCTGAAGTTGGGTGGTGGCTCTGAGGTCGGTGCTGCCACACTTGTGCCTGAACAGGGGGACCCTGCTGAACTGGAGGTGCTGCTCAAGGTCCATTACCTGCACTGTGTCAGAGACCGGGGTGAAACTCAATGATGTGGGGACTGTGTGACGTCCTTAAATCCACTTTTCCTGGAGAACACTGGGAAACCTGAAATGTCCACAACTCACCCCACAAAACCTGGAGTTAGTGGGCGCCCTAGAGTTCAGGGATCTTGGGGATACGGCCAATTAATGGATATAGGGCAGAAGAGACTTTCAAGGGAAAAAGGAGAACTCATTTGAGTTCCCAAGATTAGCTCATTCCATGCCCCCTTCCCATATCCCAACCTCCCACGTGGGGCTCAACCTACCCCCAGGTCCCTACCCTGGTCCACAGTGTCTATTCACGCACGAGGGAACCCCCACAGGTCAATCTAGCCTTCTCCTACCTCACTGCTGCATCCTGGGCAGCTGGGGGCCTACCCACAGAAAGGTAGCTCCACCCCCACAGGATTATTCGTAAGGGAGGGTGGTGCCACACGCCCATTGCTTGCTGTGACTGCCTGCATCCAGCCACTGGAATTTATACTGGTGCCTTCCTGTATATGCAGGTGGTCCTAGAGTCCCTTCCCACCTGTACAGCTGACTGGGACACACAGGCATGCGAGGAGTTTGTAGCAGGGCCCCCTCACACAGGGCCCATTCCCCACATCCCTCTAGCTGCAGACCACCCTCAGAGCCTTGCCCCTTCCATTCCTGCACCAACACTACCTGAGGAGCTGTGCCTGGCTCCTGAACAGGTCAGCTGTTCTCAGACCTTCTGAGTCTTGGGCTTCAGTAAATGCAATGGTTTCCCACATTTCCAAGACAATATTAAGACCCAAATAGTAATGCTCCAAGTGGGAAGAACTCTCACCCCTAGAGTGGGCAGTACTTCTTAGACCTTCAATGCACCCTCTAGGATGAGCCATTTGTGCTGCAATTTATATACATGTGCTTGCTTCTGCAGGGAAGCTCCAGGATGAATGCGAACAACCGCCCTTCTGTGCTGTTGGAGTTGTAAACCAGGAATACTCTTCACTTAAAAAGAAAACATATTGCTATTATTGACACTAAATGACAAACCCTTTTAAACATTTTAGAGAGAAAGGAAGAGAGTTTTATTCAAACCCAAGTCAAGACAGCTGCCTGGGAGACACAATCTTCACAAAAAAGGGAGAGCCCATGGCACCTGGGTGGCTCAGCCTTTAGGTGTCTGCCTTCAGCTCAGGTCATGATCCCAGGATCCTGGAATCAAGCCCTGCATTGAGCTCCACATCAGGCTCCCTGCTCAGTGGTAACCTGATTCTCCCTCTCCCTTGGCTTGTGTGCACTCTCTCTCTCTCTCTCTCTTAAATAAATAAATAAATAAAATCTTAAAGAATAGGAGGACTCCAGGGAAGGAACATTTGGGGAAAATTTCTATATTCTGTTTTGTTTGTACACATCATCATGAGGAAGAAAATTCCAGAACTTTTTCATATGTTTTCAGTTTGTGCAAATCAGTATGACTTTAATCTTATGGGAGCAGGAGAGCTTCTTCTGTTTTTCTTATCTTTATGTTTGCAATGGCAGTCTTTGGTGATCTTTTTCTTCTCATAGCAGATGTGAAACATGTGCTTAAGACAGAAATAGGGCCTATGAACTGAGGTTTTGCCCCATCATTTTGAGCTTGGTAAAATGTTAAGGGATAGCTTTCCTGGGAGCCCAGGATCTGGCCCCATGGATGGTCAAAGATAAAAATTCCCTTTATCATTCTAGGTACTTCTGAAGGGAAGAACTTGAGACAAAAGCATCTTTAACAATAGTACCAAGAAATCAAAATGATGTCTACAGATGTTTACCTGTTCCATGGTCAACACAGATAACAGAAATGTTCACAGACGCTGGGCTCCTCCCCTTCTCCTGCCCAAATCTCTGAAGCACACAGATAATTTAAAGTCAGAATTTTAAGCTGTCTGGCACCATTCCCTTGTACTATAGAACAAAACAGCATAGCTCATTGTCACAACACTAGTATTAACATGAAGTATCCCTAAAGTTGGGTACAATGTTGAAGTTCTTTCCTTGCAGATTTTGACTAATGTAAGTCATAGTTATACCATATAAACACTACGGTGGTTGATAATAAGTAACCGTAGGTAAAGGAATAGTTCAGCAATGTTTACAAGCAGTGTCTCCCTTTGTAGAAGAGGCTGAGCTGAGTGTTTTTAAATACTATCTCAGATCTGTCTTATAGAACATTCTTTACATACCAGAGTGTTAATTAATTTTAAAAAGGTAATTTCAGTGACTTTAATATCAGAAAGTATTATAATGTCTGTATTCTTAAAGATCTTTGAGTATCTTACTGACTGAAGGACCTCCACTGAGATAATTATCTTAATGATCATGATGGGCAGAGGTTAAAAGCCAGATGAATCTGTTCCAGCTGGCCATGCAAGAAAACCCTGAGATTTGAGATGTTTTCAGATTGAGAAGACCACATGGATAGGAGGGAAATAGTACCATGTATGGAATAACAAGGGATTTTGAATCAGTTTGGGGATGCCATTTAGGTTTATGACACTAAAATTCACTCTTACTGGAGTCATCTCTAAGGCCCTATTTAACCACCTAGAAAATGTGCCTACTAAAATACTTACATCATAGTTTAGAAGTTTATGAGGGACAATTCCACAAAGAGCCACTGTTATGGCTCTCAAGAGCAGGTGCTCAGGAAGCCATGATTACTATTTGGGTTTCTTTCTTTCTTTCTTTTTTCTTTCTTTCTTTCTTTCTTTCTTTCTTTCTTTCTTTCTTTCCTTCTTTTTTCAGAAAAAGAAGACATGTTGAAATCATATTTCTAATAGATGACCCAAGATGATTTTCAAATCTTAAGAAGGTCAAGAAGCTGCTATTTATTTCACTGAGAAATCATGTTGTTGGACTGGTGAGAACAATACAATAGCGCCATCATCAATAGGGGTGTGAAACTTCCCATCTCCATATGACCATGTGGTCCCCACTAGCTCAGGGCCACCAGAAAGGGCATCTGGGGAGGGGGGAACAGGCCAAGGCTGCCAGGTATGGCTGAAGCAGGAATAACTCTGACTTAAGGCTCAAATCCTGCCTACCTTATTTATACTGCTCTTCAGAGATAGAGTGTCATTGTGAGCTCTGATGTAAGAATGGTTGAGAATCTCCATTGTGATTCCCTCTCTGACCCTTAGGATCTGTAGTAAAGTCACATTTAATTTTTTTAATTTTATTTTTTGAGTGTTCCAAGATTCATTGTTTATGCACCATATCTAGTGCTCCATGTAATACATGCCCTCCTTAATACCCACTACCAGGCTCACCCATCCCCCCACTCCCCTCCCCTCCAAAACCCTAAGTTTATTTCTCAGAGTCCACAGTCTCTCATGGTTCATCTCCCCGTCCGATTTATCCCAATTCACATTTCCTTTCCTTCTCCGAATGTCCTCCATGATATTCCTTAGGTTACACAAGTAAGTAAAACCATATGATAATTGACTTTCTCTGCTTGACTTATTTCACTCAGCTTAATCTCCTCCTGTCCCATATATGTTAATATAAAAGTTGGGTATTCAGAGGGACAAGATGGCAGGGAAGTAAGAGGAGGCGCCTTTTCAGCCCTTACACCAAAGTGAGCTGATTACCTACCAAAGAACTCTGATCACCCATGAAATCAGCCTGAGATCAGAATTATACACGTTGGATCTCTACTGGGGCAGAAGACACCAGTGGGCAAGTAAAGCAGTGTGGGAATGGCAACTGATATCGGAAGATAAACAAAAGGGGGAGGGAGCCACCAAAGGTGATTGGTTGGAAAGTAACACCCCAATATGAGCAAGAGTGCCCTGCTTCTGGGGACCAGCATTAACTTGGAGACTGGTTGAAAGCACTCCAAAAGAGCAAAGGATCGCGGGGGGAAATGGTGGGAATCGGGGCAGCTAGGGACAGGGCCTTAAGTCCGAAGTCCCAGGATCACCATGACAGCATGGGACTGGCATAAAAACAGACCCATAGACCAGTGGAACACAGTAGACAGATCATATATGGACCATCAACTCCATGGCCAAATAATCTTCAAGAAAGCAGGAAAAAAATATACAGTGGAAAAAAGACAGTCTCTTCCATAAATGTTGCAGGGGAAACTGGGCAGCTCTGTTTAGAAGAATGAAAATCGACCAGCCTCTTACGCCATACACAAAGATAAACTCATAATGGATAAAAGACTTTAACGTGAGACAGGAATCCATCAGAATCCTAGAGGAGAACATAGGCAGTATCTCTTCAATATCAGCCACAGTGACTTCTTTCAAGACATACCTCCAAACCAAAGGAAAAAAAAAGCCAAAATAAACTTCGGGAACTCACCAAAATCAAAAGATTCTGCACTGCATAGGAAACAATAAAGAAATAAAATGGCAACCCATAGAATATGATAAGATATTGGCAAATGACAGGACAGACAAAAGGTTGATATCAAGGATCTATTAAGATCTCCTCAAACTCAACACAAACAAAACAGATAATCATATGAAAAAATGGGCAGAAGTCATGAAAATACACTTCTTCAATGAAGACATACAAATGGCTATCAGAGACCTGAAACAATGTCCATCATCACTAGGTATCAGGGAGATTCAAATGAAAACCACATTAAGATGTCACTTTACACCAGTTAGGATGGCCTAAATTAGCAAGACGGGAAACAACATGTGTTGGAGAGGATTTGGAGAAAGGGGAAGCCTCTTACACTGTGGGTGGGAATGCCAGTTGGTGCAGTCTCTTTGGAGAACTGTGTAGAGATTCGTCAAGAAATTAAAAATAGAACTTCAATATAACGCTGCAATTACACTCCTACGTTTTTACCCCAAAGATATAGATGCTGTAAAAAAAAGGGCCGTCTGTAGCCCAAATGTATAGCTGCAATGGCCACGCTTGCCAAACTGTGGAAAGAACCAAGATGCCCTTCAACAGAAGAATGGATAAGGAAGATGTGGTCCATATACACTATGGAGAACTATGCCTCCATTCAGAAAGGATGAATTCCCAACTTTGGTAGCAACATGGAGGGGACTGGAAGAGATTCTGCTGAGTGAAATAAATCAAGCAGAGAGAGTTAATTATCATATGGTTTCACTTCTGTGTGGAGTATAACAAATAGCATGGAGGACAAGGGGAGATGGAGAGGAGAAGGGAGTCGAGAGAAATTGGAAGAGGAGGGGAACTATGAGAGACTATGGACTCTGAAAAAGAATCTGAGGGCACCTTTTATTTCTCTTTGTTGTCTGATTCCTATTGCTAGGACTTCTAATACTATGTTGAACAAGAGGGGTGAAAGTGGGCATCCTTGTCTTGTTCCTGATCTCAACGGGAATGCTGAAACTTTATCCCATTGAGGATGATATTTGCTTTGGGTCTTTCATAGATAGATTTGACGAAGTCCAGGAATGTTCCCTCTATCCCTATACTTTGAATCAATTTAATCAAGAACGGATGGTGGAATTTGTCAAATGCTTTTTCTTCATCAATTGAGAGGATCATGTGGTTCTTCTCTTCTCAAATTCATTTGTCTATCACATTATTTGATTTGTGAACGTTTAACCATCCTTGTAGGCCAGGGATGAATCCCACCTGGTCATGGTGGATAATCTTTGTAATGTGCTATAGGATCCTGTTTGTTAGGATCTTCTTGAGAATCTTAGCATCTATATTCATCAGTGATATTGGTCTGAAATTCTCCTTTTTGGTAGGGTCTTTTCTTGAAAATCAATCTGAGGCGTTTGAAGTGGCATGGGGGTGGGAGGTTGGGGTACCAGGTGGTGGGTATTATAGCGGGCATGGATTACATGGAGCACGGGGTGTGGTGAAAAAAATAATGAATACTGTTATGCATAAAATAAATAAATTAATTAATTTTAAAAATATATGCAACAGTAAAAAAAATTATCTGAGGCATTGATAGAGAAGGGGTGGGAGGTAGGGGAAACACGTGGTGGGTAATAGAGAAGGCACAGATTGCATGAATCACTGGGAGTGATGCTAAAACAATGAATACGGTTACACTGAAAAGAAATGGGAAAAAAAAACAAGTATATGCCAATAAGCTAAGCAACCTAGGTGGAATGGATGCATTCCTAGAAAACTGTAAAATCCCAAAAGTGATCCAGGAAGAAATGTACAACCTGAATAGACTGTTATCCAGTAACAAGATTAAAGCAGTGATCAAAAACCTCCCAAAAGAAAGACCCCAGGACATGAAGGATGCCCTTGCAAATTCTACCAAACTTTAAGAAAAGAACTAACACCTCTTTTCCTGAGGCTCTTTCCAAAATTTGAAGCAGACACTTTTTTTGATGCCAGCATTACCCTGATCCACAAACCAAGCAAAGGCCTCACCAAAAAGGAGAATTTCAAACCAATATCACTGATGAATATGGATGCTAAGATTCTCAACGAGATTCTAGCTCCTAGGAACCTACAGTACATAAAACGTTTATCCACCATGACAGAGTAGGATCTATCCCTGGGTTGCAAGGTTGGTTCGACATTCGCAAATCAATCAATGTCATAGAACAAATTAAGAAGTGAAAATTAGAGAACCACATGGTACTCTCAATTGATGAAGAAAAAACATTGGACAATATCCAGCATCTGTCCCTGACTAAAAAGCTGCAAAGTATAGGGATAGAGGGAATATTCGTCAACTTCATAAAATGTTTCTATGAAAAACCCACAGTGAATACCATCCTCAAAGGGTAAAAGCTGACAGCCATCGCTTTCAAATCAGGAATATGCAAGGATGCCCACTCTCATGAATCTTGTTCAACATAGCTTGTGAAGTCCTAGCAACAGCAATCAGACACAAAGAGAAAAAAAAAAAAGATATCCAAGTTGGCAACCAAGAAGTCGAACTCTTTGTCCTCACAGATGACATACTTGATATGGAAAATCCAAAAGACTCCACCCCCAAACTCTCAGAACTCATACCGCAATTCAATAATGTGGCAGGATATAAAATCATAGAACTGAAATCAGTGACTATCTCCGACATTATCAATGAAAATACAGAAATGGAATTTAGAGAATCAATTCCATTTACTACAGCACCCAAACCATAAGAAACCTGGGAATAAACCAAACCAAAGACGTAAAGGATTTTTACTTGAGGAACTAAAGAACACTCATGAAAGAAATGGAAGAAAACTGAAAAGACGGAAAATCATTGCATTCTCATGGATCAGAATAAACATTGTTAAAATGTCTATACTGACTAGAGAAATCGATACATTTAATGCATTCCAATCAAAATTCCACGAGCATCTTTAAAAGAGTTGGAACAAACACATGCCTCAAATTTGTGTGGAATCAGATGCGACCCCGTATTGCTAAGAATTGCTGAAAAGAGAAACAAAACTGGGAGCTACATGTTGTCTGATTTCAAGGGTTGCTATGAAGCCATGATCAGCAAGACAGCAGGGGACTGGCATAAAAACAGACCCATAGACCAGTGGAACACAGTAGACAGCTCAGATATGGACCATCAAATCTATGGCTAAATAATCTTCAAGAAAGCAGGAAAAAAATATACAGTGGAAAAAAGACAGGATCTTCAATAACTAGTACAGTGAAAACTGGACAGCTCTATATAGAAGAATGAAACTCGACATCTTCTTACACCATACACAAAGTTAAACTCATAATGGATAAAAGACCTCAACGTGACACAGTAATCCATTAGAATCCTAGAGGAGAACATAGGCAGTAATCTCTTTGATATCAGCCAGAGCGACTTCTTTCAAGATATGACTCCAAACCAAAGGAAATAAAAGCCAAAATAAACTTCTGGGACTTCATCCAAACCAAAAGCTTCTGCACTGCATATGAAACAGTAAGAAAGCAAAGAGGCAACACATGGAATGTGATAAGATATTTAAAAATGACCGTATAGAAAAAAGGTTCATATCCAGGATCTATGAAGAAATCCTCAACCACAACACACATAAAACAGATAATTATATCAAAAAATAGGCAGGAGATATGAACAGACACTTCTCCAATGAAGACATATAAATAGCTATCAGACACCTGAAAACAATGTTCATCATCACTAGGCATCATGGAGATTCAAATGAAGACCATATTAAGATGTCACTTTACACCAGTTAGAATGACCTAAATTAGGAAGACGGGAAACAACATGTGTTAGAAAGGATGTGGAGAAAGGGGAATCCTCTTACACTCTGGATGAGAATGCAAGGTGGTGC
Organism: Mustela nivalis; assembly: GCF_964662115.1. NCBI lineage: Eukaryota > Metazoa > Chordata > Mammalia > Carnivora > Mustelidae > Mustela > Mustela nivalis. The sequence continues at coordinate 1,183,290 of NW_028136466.1, forward strand.
AGACTCTTTAAAGAAGAGTGTGGATATTCCTCAAGAAATTAAAAATAGAACTTCCCTATAACCTTGCAATTACACTCCTAGGTATTCACCTAAAAGATACAGATGGAATGAAAAGAAGGGCCATCTGTAACCCAAATTTATAGCAGCAATGGCCACGCTTGCCAAACTGTGGAAAGAACCATGATGCCCTTCAACGGAAGAATGGATAAGAAAGATGTGGTCCATATACACTATGGAGAATTATGCCTCCATTCAGAAAGGTTGGATACCCAACTTTGGTGGCAACATGGACGGGACTGGAAGCAATACTGCTGAGTGAAATAAATCCATCAGAGAGAGTTAATTATCATATGGTTTCACTTCTGTGTGGAGTATAACAAATAGCATGGAGGACAAGTGGAGATGGAGAGGAGAAGTGAGAGGAGAGAAATTGGAAGGGGAGGGAAACCATAAGAGACTATGGACTCTGAAAAAGAACCTAAGAGGGCATTGAATGAGCTGGGGTGGGAGGTTGGGGAAAGACGTGGTAGGTAATAGAGAGGGCACGGATTGCATGGAGCACTGGGTGTGGTACTAAAACAATGAATACGGTTACACTAAAAAGAAAGTGGAAAAAAAAAGTATATGCCAATAAGCGAAGCAACCTAGGTGAAATGGATGCATTCCTAGAAAACTGTAAAATTCCAAAATTGTACCAGGAAGAAATGTACAACCTGAATAGACCATTATCCAGTTAAGGGATTAAAGCAGTAATCAAAAACCTACCAAAAGAAAAGACTTTGGGACCTGAAGGATGCCCGAGCGAATTCCACCAAACGTTAAGAAGAAAACTAACACCTCTTCTCCTGAAGCTCTTTCCAAAATTTGAAGCAGAAGGAATACTTCCAGACACTTTTTATAAAGCCAGCATTACCCTGATCCATGAACCAGGCAAAGACCTCATCAAAAAGAAGAATTTCAAACCAATATCACTGGTGAATATGGATGCTAAGATATTCAACAAGATTCTAGCTCCTAGGAACTTACAGTACATTAAAACGTTTATCTACCATGACCGAGTAGGATCCATCCCTGGGTTGCAAGATTGGTTCAACATCCGAAAATCAATCAATGTCATAGAAAAATTTAAGATGTGAAGATTAGAAAAACACATGGTCCTCTCAATTGGTGAAGAAAAAGCATTTCCAATATCCAGCATCCGCTACTGACTAAAATGCTGCAAAGTATAGGGATAGAAGGAATATTCGTCAACTTCATAAAATGTTTCTATGAAAAACCCACAGTGAATATCATCCCCAAAGGGTAAAAGCTGACAGCCTAAGCTTTGAAATCAGGAACATGACAAGGATGCCCACTCTCACCACTCTTGATCAACATAGGATGTGGAGTCCTAGCAACAGCAATCAGACAACAAAGAGGATAAAAGGTATCCAAGTTGGCAACCAAGACGTCAAACTCTTTCTCCTCACAGGACATACTTGATATGGAAAACCGAAAAGACTCTGACCCCAAACTCTCAGAACTCATACCGCAATTCAATAATGTGGCACGATATAAAATCATAGAACCGAAATCAGTGGCTATCTCCTACATTATCAATGAAAATACAGAAAGGGAATTTAGAGAATCAATTCCATTGACACAGCACCCAAACCATAAGAAACCTGGGAATAAACCAAACCAAAGAGGTAAAGGATTTGTACTCGAGATACTAGAGAACACTCATGAAAGAAATGCAAGAAATCCAAAGACGGAAAATCATTGCATTCTCATGGATCAGAAGAATAAACATTGTTAAAATGTCTATACTGCTTAAATTCGTCCATTTAATGCCATTGCAATCAAAATTGCACTGGAATCTTTAAAAGAGCTGGAACAAACACACGCCTCAAATTGTGTGGAATCAGAAGTGACCCCGTATTGCTAAGAATTGCTAAAAAGAGAAACAAAACTAGGAGCAACACGTTGCCTTATTTCAAGGGTTACTATGAAGCAATGATCACCAAGAGAGCATGGGAATGGCATAAAAACAGACCCATAGACCAGTGGAACACAGTAGACAGCTCAGATATGGACCATCAAATCTATGGCCAAATAAACTTCAAGAAAGCAAGGAAAAATATACAGTGGAAAAAAGAGAGTCTTCAATAAATGGTGCAGGATAACTGGGCAGGTCTATGTAGAAGAATGAAACTCGACCATCCTCTTACACCACACACAAAGATAAACTCATAATGGGTAAAAGACCTCAATGTGAGATAGGAATCCATCAGATTCCTAAGGAGATCATAAGCAGTATTCTCCTCAAATTCAGCCACAGGGACTTCTTTCAAGATATGCCTCCAAACCAAAGGAAACAGAAGCCAAAATAAACTTCTGGAACTTCATCAAAATCAAAAGCTTCCGCAGTGCATAGGAAACAGTCAAGAAAGCAAAGAGGGAACCCACAGAATGCAATAAGATATTTTCAAATGACAGGGCAGACAAAAAGTTCATATCCAGGATTATGAAGAACTCCTCAAACTCAACACACACAAAACAGATAATCATATCAAAAAATGGGTAGAAGATATGAACAGACACTTCCTCATGAAGAAATACAAATGGCTATCAGACAGCTGAAGAAATGTACATCATTACTAGGCATCAGGGAGATTCAAATGAAAACCATATTAATTGTCACCTTACACCTTACAGTTAGAATGCAAGAATGCTTTCTTGCATTCTAACCTTACAGTTAGAATGGTGTAAATTAGTAAGACGGGAAACAACATGTTTGGGACAGGTTGTGGAGAAAGGGGAATCCTCTTACACTGTGGGTGGGAAAGCAAGTTGGTGCAGCCTGTTTAGAAAACAGTGTGGATATTCCTCAAGAAATTAAAAATAGAACTTCCCTATAACCCTGCAATTACACTGAGGGGTTTGAAGTGGCATGGGGGTGGGAGGTTGGGGTACCAGGGGGTGGGTATTATAGAGGGCACAGATTGCATGGAGCACAGCGTGTGGTGAAAAAAATAATGAATACTGTTATTCAGAAAATAAATAAATTTAATTTAAAAAATACGCAACAGTAAAAAAATTATCTGAGACATTGAAAGAGAGGGGTTGGGATGTTGGGGAAACATGTGGTGTGTAATAGAGAGGGCACGGATTGATGGAGCACAGGGTGTGGTGCTAAAACAATGAATACGGTTACACTGAAAAGAATTTCGAAAAAGAACACAAGTATATGCCAATAGCTAAGCAACCTAGGTGAAATGGATGCATTCCTAGAAAACTGTAAATACCAAAATTGAACCAGGAAGGAATGCACAACCTAAAAGGACCCTTATCCAGTAATGAGATTAAAGCAGTGATCAAAAACCTCCCAAATCAAGACCCTATGACCTGAAGGATGCCTTAGCGAATTCTACCAAACTTTATGTAAGAACTAACACCTCTTCTCCTGAAGTTCTTTCCAAAATATGAAGCAGAAGGAAAACTTACAGACACTTTCTATGAAGCCAGCATTACCCTGATCCACAAACCAGGCAAAGTCCTCATCAAACAGGAGAATTTCAAACCAATATCACTGACGAATATGGATGCTAATATTCTCAACAAGATTCTAGCTCTTAGGAACCTACAGTACATTAAAAAGTCTATCCACCATGACTGAGTAGGATCTATCCCTGGGTTTCAAGGTTGGTTCGACATTCACAAATCAATCAATGTCATAGAACCAATTAAGAAGTGAAGAGAGAAGAGCCACATGGTCCTCTCAATTGGTGAAGAAAAAGATTTGGACAAAATCCAGCATCCACTCCTGACTAAAATGCTGGAAAGTATAGGGATAGAGGGAATATTCGTCAACTTCATCAAATGTTTCTATGAAAAACTCACAGTGTATGCCATCCTTAAAAGGTAAAAGCTGACAGTCTTTGCTTTGAAATCAGGAACATGACAAGGATGCCCACTAAACCACTCTAGTTCAACATAGGCCGTGAAGTCCAGTAACAGCCATCAGACACAAAGAGAAATAAAAGTTATCCAAATTAGCAACGAAGAAGTCAAACTCTTCCTCCTCACAGATGACATACTTGATATGGAAAATGCAAAAGACTCCGCCCCCAAACTACCAGAAATCATACAGCAAATCAATAATGTGGCAGGATACAAAATCATGGTAGAAAAATCAGTGGCTTTCTTCTACATTATCAATGAAAATCCAGAAAAGGAAATTAGAGAATCAATTCCATTTACTACAGCACCCAAAACCTAAGATACCTGGGAATAAACCAAACAAAGAGTTAAAGGATTTGTACTCGACAAACTAGAGAACACTAATGAAAAAATGCAAGAAAACAAAAAACATGGAAAACCATTGCATTCTCATGGATGAAAAGAATAAACTTTGTTAAAATGTCTATACTGCCTAGAGCAATCGATCCATTTAAGGCCATTGCAATCAAAACTCAACCGGTATCTTTCAAAGAGCTGGAACAGACACAAGCCTAAAATTTGTGTGGAATCAGAAGCAACACCGTATTGCTAAGAATTGCTGAAAAGAGAAACAAAATTGGGAGCACCACGTTGCCCGATTTCAAGTGATACTATGAAGCTGTGATCACCAAGAAAGCATGGGACGGGCATAAAAACAGACCCATAGACCAGTGGAACACAGTAGAGAGCTCAGATATGGACCATCAACTCTATGGACAAATAATCTTCAAGAAAGCAGGAAAAAAATATACAGTGGAAAAAGACAGTCTCTTCAATAACTGGTGCAGGGAAAACTGGGCAGCTCTATGAAGAAGAATGAAACTCGACCATCCTCTTACACTATACACAAAGATAAACTCATAATGGGTAAAAGACCTCAATGTGAGACAGGAATACATCAGAATCCTAGTGGAGAAAATAGGCAGTAATCTTTTCGATATCAGCCACAGCGACTTCTTTTAAAATATGTCTCCATAGGCAAAGAAAACAAAAGCGAAAATAAACTTCAGGGACTTCATCAAATTCAGAAGCTTCTGCGCTGCATAGGAAACAGTCAAGAAAGCAAAGAGGCAACCCACAGAATGCAATAAGATATTTGCAAATGACAGGACAGACAAAAGTTTGATATCCAGGATCTAGGAATATCTCTGAAACTCAATACACAGAATACAGATAATCATATCAAAACATGGGCAGAAGATATGAACAGACACTTCTCCAATGAAGACATACAAATGGCTATCAGACACCTGAAGAAATGTTCATCATCAATAGGCATCAGGGAGATTCAAATGAAAACCACATTAAGATGTCACCTTGCACCAGTTAGGATGGCCTAAATTAGCAAGACGGGAAACAACATGTGTTGGAGAGGATGTGGAGAAAGAGAAAATCTCTTACACTGTTGGAGGGAATGCAAGTTGGTGCAGCCTCTTTGGAGAACAGTGGGGATATTTCTAAAGAAATTAAAAATAGAACTTCCCTATAACCCTGCAATTGCACTTCTAGGTATTTACCCCAAATATAGAGATGGCGTGAAAGAAGGGCCATCTGTAATTCAATGTTTAGAGCACCAATGGCCACGGTTGCCAAACTGTGGAAAAAACTAAGATGCCCTTCAACGGAAGAATGGATAAGGAAGGTCCATATACACTATAGAGTATTATGCCTCCATTCAGAAAGGATGAGTACCCAACTTTGGTAGTAACATGGACAGGACTGGAAGAGATTCTGCTGAGTGAAATAAATCAAGCAGTGAGTGGCTATTATAATATGGTTTCATTTACGTGTGGTGTATAACAAACTGCATGGAGGACAAGGGGAGATGGAGAGAAGAAGGGAGTGGAGGGACATCGGAAGGGGAGAAAAACCATGAGAGACAATGGACTCTGAAAAATAACCTGAGGGCTTTGAAAGAGCGGGGGTGGGAGGTTGTGGAAACACCTGGTGGGTAATAGAGAGAGAGCACGGATTGCATGGAGGACTGGGTGTGGTGGTAAAACAATAAATACAGTTACACTGAAAAGAAATTTGGGGAAAAAACAATATATGCCAATTAGGAAAGATCTTAGGTGTAATGGATGCATTCCTACAAAACTGTAAAGTCCCAAAATTGAACCAGGAAGAAATGTACAACCTGAATGGACAATGATCCAGTAATAAGATAAATGCAGTGATCTAAAACCTCCCAAAAGACAAGATCCCGCGACCTGAAGGATGCCTTAGCGAATTATACCAATCTTTAAGAAAAGAACTAACACCTCTTCTCCTGAAGCTCTTTCTGAAATTTGTAGCAGAAGGAAAAATTCCAGACACTTTTTATGAAGCCAGCATTACCCTGATCCACAAACCAGGCAAAGATATCAACAAAAAGAAGAATTTCAAGGCAATATCACTGATGAATATGGATGCTAAGAACTCCATAAGATTCTAGCTCCTAGGAACCTACTGTACATTAAACAGTCATTCCACCAAGACCGAGTAGGATCTATCCCTGGGTTGCAAGGTTGGTTCGACATTCAAAAATCAATCAATGTCATAGAACCTATTAAGAAGTGAAGAGAGAAGAACCACATGGTCCTCTCAATTGGTGAATAAAAAGCATTTGACAAAATCCAGCATCTGCTCCTGACTAAAATGCTGCAAAGTATAGGGATAGAGGAAATATTCGTCAACTTCATAAAATGTTTCTATGAAAAACCCACAGTGAATACAATCCTCAAATGGTAAAAGATCCCAGCCTTTGCTTTGAAATCAGGAACATGACAAGGACACCCACTCTCACAACCCTTGTTCAACATAGGCTGTGAAGTTCGGCAACAGCAATCAGACAACAAAGAGAAATAAAAGGTATCCAAGTTGGCAACGAAGAAATCAAACTTTCTCTCCTCAAGCATGATATAATCGTTATGGAAATCCCAAAAGACTCCGCCCCCAATCTATCAGACCTCAAATAGCAATTCAAGAATGTGGCAGGATACAAAATCATGATACAGAAATCAGTGGCTTTCTTCTACATTATCAATGAAAATACAGAAAGGGAAATTAGAGAATCAATGCCATTTATTACAGCGCCCGAACCATAAGATACCTGGGAATAAACCAAACCAAAGAGGTAAAGGATTTATACTCGAGGAACTAGAGAACAGTCATGACAGAAATGCAAGAAAACCAATGAGATGGAAAACCATTGATTTCTCATGGATCAGAAGAATAAACATTCTTAAAATGTGTATACTGCTTAGAGCAATTGATCCATTTAATGCCATTGCAATAAAAATTCCACCGATATCTTTCAAAGAGATGGAACAAGCACAAGCCTAAAATTTGTGTGGAATAGAAGCGACCCCGTATTGCTAAGAATTGCTGAAAAGAGAAACAAAATGGGAGCACCACGTTGCCTGATTTCAAGGGTTACTATGAAGCTGTGATCACCAAGAAAGCATGGGACTGGCATATAAACAGACCCCTAGACCAGTGGAACACAATAGAGAGCTCAGATATGGACTATCAACTCTATGGACAAATAATCTTCAAGAAAGCAGGAAAAAATATACAGTGGGAAAAAGGCAGTCTCTTCAATAAATGGTGCAGGGAAAATTGGGCAGCTCTATGTAGAAGAATGAAACTCGACCATCCTGTTACACCATACACAAAGAGGAAATCATAATGGATAAAAAGATTCCTGTCTCAAGGTGAGACAGGAATCCATCAGAATCCTAGAGGAGAACATAGGCAGTAATCTTTTGATATCAACCACAGCGAATTCTTTCAAGATATGTCTTCAAAGGCAAAGGAAACAAAAGCCAAAATAAACTTCGGGGACTTCGTCAAAATCAGATATTTACAAATGACAGTACAGACAAAAGGTTGATATACAGGATCTATGAAGAACTCCTCAAAATCAACACACACAAAACAGATAATTATATCAAAAAATAGGCAGAAGTTATGAACAGACACTTCTCCAATGAAGACATACCATTGACTGTCAGACACTTGAAAAAAATGTTCATCGTCACTAGGCATCAGTGAGATTCAATTTAAGATCATATTAAGATGTCACTTTACACCAGTTAGAATGGCCTAAATTAGCAAGACGAGAAACAATATGTGTTAGAGAGCATGTGGAGAAAGGGGAATCCTCTTATACTGTGGGTGGGAATGCAAGGGGTGCAGCCTCTTTAGAGAATGGTGTGGAGATTCCTCAATAAATTAAAAATGGAACTTCCCTATAATTCTGCAATTACACTCCTAGGTATTTAACCCAAAGATACAGATGGCGTGAAAAGAAGGGCCATCTGTAACCCAAATTTATAGCAGCAATGGCCACGCTTGCCAAACTGTGGGAAGAACCAAGATGCCCTTGGAAGAATGGATAAGGAAGATGTGGTCCATATACACTATGAAGTATTATGCTTCCATTCAGAAAGGATGAATACCCAACTTTTGCAGCAACCTGGACGGGACTGGAAGAGATTCTGCTGAGTGAAATAAATCTATCAGAGAGAATCAATTATCATAGGGTTTCACTTATGTGTGGAGTATAACAAATAGCATGGAGGACAAGGGGAGATGGAGAGGAGAAGGGAGTGGAGGGAAATTGGAAGGGGAGGGGAACCATGAGAGACTATGGACTCTGAAAAAGAATCTAAGAGGGCATTGAAAGAGCAGGGGTGGGAGGTTGGGGAAATACTTGGTGGGTAATAGAGAGGGGACGGATTGCATGGAGCACTGGGTGTGGTGCTAAAACAAAGAATATGGTTAAACTGAAAAGAGATTGGGAAAAATGTATATGCAAATAAGCTAAGCAACCTAGGTGAAATGGATGCATTCCTAGAAAACTGTTAAATCCCAAAATTGAACAAGGAAGAAATGTACAACCCAAATAGACCGTTATCCAGTAACGGGTTTAAACAGTGATCAAAAGCCTACCAAAAGACAAGACCCCAGGTCCTGAAGGATGCCCTAGCGAATTGCACCAAACTTTAAAAAAAGAACTAACACTTCTTCTCCTGAAGCTCTTTCCAAAATTTGAAACAGAAGGAATACATCCACTTATTTTAAAGCCAGCATTACCCTGATCCACACACCAGGCAAAGTCCTCATGAAGAAGGAGAATTTCAAACCAATATAATTGATGAATATGGATGCTACTATTCTCAGCAAGATCCTAGCTAATAGAATCCAACAGTACATTAAAAAGATTATCTGCCATGATCAGGTGAGATCTATGCCTAGGTTGCAAGGGTGGTTCAACATTTGCAAATCAATGTCATAGGACAAATGAATAAGAGAGGTAAGGGAACCACATGGTCCTCTCAATTGATGACGAAAAAGCATTTGGCAGCATCCGTTCCTGATTAAAACGCTTTGAAGTATAGGGATAGAGGAAATATTTGTCAACCTCTTAAAATGTTTATATGAAAAATTCACAGTAAATATCCTCCTCAATGGGTAAAAGCTGACAGCCTTCCCTTTGAGATCAGGAACATGAGAAGGATGCCCACTCTCACCAATCTTGTTCAACATAGTATTTGAAGTCCTCGCATCAAAAACAGACAATAAAAAGAAATAAAGTGTATCCAAATTGGCAATGAAGTCAATCTCTCTCTTCACATTTGATATACTTTATATGGAATACCCAAAAGTCTGCACCCCCAAACTACTAGAACGCATTCAGCAATCCAATGATGTGGCAGGATACAAAATCATTGTACAGGAATCATTGGCTTTCTTACATTACCAATGAAAATACAGAAAGGGAAATTAGAGAATTGATTCCGTTAACTACAACACCCAAACAATAACATACCTGGGAATAAACAAATCCAAAGAGGTAAAGGATCTACAACACTCGTGAAAGAAATTGAAGAAAACAAAAATGACAGAAGCCCATTGCATGCTTATGGATCAGAAGCATAAACATTGCTAAAATGTCTAGACATTTAATGTTAAGGGACTGCCTAGAGCAATTGATCCTTTTAATGCCATTCCAAAAAAAAAAATTCCACCGGTATGTTTTAAAGTGCTAGAGCCAACACAAGCCTAAAATTTGTGTAGAATCAGAGAGACACTGTATTGCTAAGGAAATGCCAAAAAGTAAAACAAAACTGGGAGCATCACGTTGTCTGATTTCCAGTGTTATACAAAGCTCTGATCACCAATACAGCATGGGACTCACATTAAAACAGAAACATAGACCAGTGGAACTGAGTAGAGAGCTCAGATATGGGCAATAAACTCTACAGTCAAATAATCTTCAACAAAGTAGGAAAATATACAGTGGAATAAAGGCAGTCTCTTCAATAAATGGTGCTGGGAAAATTGGGACAGCTATGTGTAGATGAATGAAATTCGACCATTCTCTTACACCAAACACAGAGAACTCGAAATGGATAAAAGACCTAAACTTGAGGTAGGAATCCATGAGAATCATAGAGGGGAACATAGGCAGTAACCTCTTCATCACTGGCCAAAACAACTTCTTTCAAGATATGTCTCCAAAAACAAAGCAAACAAAAGCAAAAGTGAATTTTGGGGACTTCATCAATTCAAAAGCTTCTGCACAGCAAAGGAAACAGTCAACAAAACACAGAGGCAACCCAGGGAATGGGAGGAGATATTTGCAAATGATAGTACTTACAACATGTTGATATCCAGGATCTATAAAGAACTCCTCAAACTCAACACACACAAAGCAGAGAATCATATAAAAACATGGGCAGAATATAGGAACAGACATTTCTCCAATGAAGACATACAAATGGCTATCAGACACATGAAAAAATGTTCATCATCACTAGCCCTCATGGAGACTCAAATTAAAACACATTGAGATAGCACCTGACACCAGTTAGAACGGCCCAAATCAGCAAGATAGGAATCAACATGTGTTGGAGAGGATGTGGAGAAAGGGGAACCCGTATCTCAACTCTGCTCCAGGAATGCTCCTCTGCACTGGTGCCCCCAGGTGGGTCGCGCCATTTGTCACATTTTCCAGGTGTCCGTGACAAGTCCCAAGCAAGTAAGGGCCCAGGGCCACGGGGAGCAGGGTGAACCCCAAGGCTGCTTAACGCTGGCCAATTCTCAGGAGCGTTCTGCCCAACTGATCCCGGTTTGGGCAGAACGCTCCTGAGAATAGGCCGGAAAATGCCCGGCGAATTCGCTTCGGGGGCCACACGTCTGAAGGGCCGCCCCCCCCCCAGCCGAACACGGTCAGGAAGCCCTCTGCGAGGCAGACTGTGTTGAGGCCAACTAATCCTGCTTCATGGCCTGCAGGGGTCCCCTTCCTGGCGCTGTCCCATGGGGCCGGGCCCACCACCAAGCCCGTGCTCGAACCATCGCCTGCATCCCCAGCCTTCTGCTTCCAGGGTCCTGTCCCTCCTGGCCTCCATATCGGGAACCCAGTGTCCCGCAGGCACGCATCTCCCTACCACACCGGCGTCAATGGTGCCTTTCAGCACTTTGGACAACCCTCGGAGCGAGATAACCTGCCTGCGAACAATGAGGTCAGCCCCATTTTTGGGTTCCCCATCAGCCCGAAAAGACGGAGGCGAACACCAGGCCTCCACCTGTCCTTCAAATTTGCTCTGGGAACGCTTCCCTGCACCAGGGCCCTCGGGTGGGCCACGTCATTTCCACGGTTTTTCCGGGCGGCCGCCCCATGCAACGGGCGAGAAAGGGCCCTGGGCCACGGAGAGCAGGGCGGTCCGCAGGGCTGCCCAATGCCGGCCAATTCTCATGAGTGTTCTGCCCAGACCAATCCCGGTTTGGGCAGAACGCTCGGGAGAATTGGTCGGGCAACACCCAGGGAACTCGCTTCGGGTGTAGCATGTCTGCAGCATTCCCCCACCGGGCCTGGCCTGGCATTGCGAGCACTCGTGCCGGAAACCCGCTAGGAACCATCCATGAGGAAGGATGTGGTGAGGCCGAGGCCTGATGATCCTCAGCCTGCGGTGGTTCCTTCCCTGGTGCTGTCCCATGGGGCCGGGCATTGCACGAAGCCCACACTCCAACCCTCGCCTACTTACCGAGCCTTCCGCTTCCGGTGTCCTACCTTCATGGCCTCAGTATGGGGAACCCTGAGTCCCGCGGCCACTCATCTCCCTACCACCCCAGCGCCAAAGGTGCCTTTCGGCGCTTCGGACAAGCCTCGGAGTGAGAGAAACCTGCATGCCCCAACTGAGGTCAGACCCAATCTTGGGCGCCCCATCCGCCTGAAAGATGGAGGCACACTCCCTGCTGCCACTGGTCCTTCAACTCTGCTCTGAAAACGCTCCCATGTCCCGGGGACCCCTCATGGGCCACGTCCTTTCCGTGCCTTTTCTGGGCGGCTGCCCCATGCCCCGGCGAGAAAGGGCCCTGGGCCACGGAGAGCAGGGTGGTCCACAGGGCTGCCCAATGCCGACCAATTCTCACGAGCGTTCTGCCCAAACTTATCCCAATTTGGGCAGAACGCTCATGATAACTGGCCGGAAAACGTCCAGCGAACTCGCTTCGGGTGTCGCACGTCTGTACAGCCGCCCCCATGGGCCTGGCCCAGCTTTTCGAGCAATTGCGCCCGAACACTGCCAGGAAGCCCTACGCGGGGCAGGCTGCGGCGAGGCCGATGCCTCCTGCTCCTCGGCTTCTGAGGGTCCCCTCCTTGGAACTGTCACATGGGGCCAGGGATGCCCTGAGACTCGGGCTCGAAATTTCACCTGCTTCCCAGCCTTCTGCTTCTGCTGTCCCTCCATACCTCCATCTGGGGAAACCTGAGTCCCCCGGCTACTCCTCCCCTTTCCACCCCGGCGCCAACGGTGCATTTCGGTGCTTCCGACAAGCCGAAGAGCGAGAGAAACATCCATGCCCCAACTGAGGAGAGCCCCATCCTTGGGCGCCCCATCCGACCGAAAAGATGGAGGCACACGCCCTGCCAGCACCCGTTCTTCAACTCTGCTCCGGGACCGGTCCCCTGCACCGGAGCCCCGCGTGGGCCGCATTGTTTCTGCACCTTTTCCGGGCTGCTGTCCCATGCCCCGGGCAAGAAAGGGCCCTGGGTCACGGAGAACAGGGCTATCCCCAGGGCTTCCCAACGCCGGCCAATTCTCAAGAGCGTTCTTTCCAAACTGATTCTGGTTTGGGCAGAACGCTCGTGAGAATTGGCTAACCCGCTTCGGGTGTCACACATCTGCACGGCCACCCCACTGGGCCTGGCCCGGCTTTTCAAGCAATTGCCACACGAACACCGCCAGGAAGCCCTCCGCGAGGCAGGCTGCCAGGAGGCCAACGCCTCCTGCTCTTCGGCATGCGGGGGTCCCCTCCTTGCCACTCTCCCATGGGTCCATGGCTGCCCCGAGACTCGGGCTCGAAATTTCGCCTGCATTCAAGCCTTCCGCTTCCAGGGTCCTGTCCCTCCATGCCTCCATCTGGGGAAACCTGAGTCCCGCGGCCATGCCTCCCCCTCCAACCCCGGTACCAATGGTGCACTTCGCCTTTCGGACAAGCCTCGGAGTGAGAGAAACCTGCATGACCCAACTGAGGACAGCCCATCCTTGGGCGTCCTTTCAGACCGAAAAGACCGAGGCGCACACCCTGCCACCACCCGTCCTTCAACTCTCCTCCTGGAACACACCCCTGTGCCGGGGGCCCCGCATGGGCCATGTCGCTTCCTGCCCCTTTTCCAGGCAGCCGCCCCATGCCCCAGGCGAGAAAGGGCCCTGGGCCACAGAGAGCAGGGCGGTGTGCAGGGCTGCCCAATGCCGGCCAATTCTCATGAGCTTTCTGCCCAAACCGATCCCAGTGTGCCCAGCCACCACCCGTCCTTCAACTCTGCACCGGGAATGCTTCCCTGGCCAGGGCCTCCGGGTGGGCCCGGAGGAAACTCGTTTCGTTTCCGCGCGTTTTCCGGAAAGCCGACCCTTGCTCTGGTCGAGAAAGGGGCCTGTGTAATGGAGAGCAGGGTGCTGCGCAGGGCTGCCCATGGCCGGCCAATTCTCCCGATCCCAGTTTGGGCAGAACCCTCGTGATAATTGGCTGGAAAACGCCTGGAGAACTCGCTTCGGGTGCTGCATGTCTGCAGGGCTGCCCCACCTGGAATGGCAGGCATCGCGAGCGCTTGAGCACACACATCGCACATCGCCAGGAAGCCCTCCCCGAGCAGGCTGCAGTGAGGCCGACCTCACTGCTAATCCTCGACCTGCGGGGTCCCTTCCCTGGTGCTGTCCCATGGGGCCAGTCCTGCCATGAATCCCAGGCTCGAAATTTTGCCTGCTTCCCAGCCTTCTGCTTCCGGGGTCCTGTCCCTCCATGCCTCCATCTGGGGATCCCTGAGTCCCACGGCCACGCCTCCCCCCCCCACACTGTCACCAAAGGTGCCTTTGGGCGCTTCAGACGGTCCTCGGAGAGAGAGAAATTTGCATGCCCCAACTGAGGTCAGCCCCATTCTTGGGCTGCCCATCTGCCCTAAAGACGAAGACGTTCGCCCGGCCGCCTCATGTCCTTCAACTCTGCTCCGGGAACACACCCCTGCGCTGGGGCCTCCAGGTGGGCTGCATCGTTTCCGTGTGTTTTCCGGGCAAGAAAGAGCCCTGGTCCACGGAGAGCAGGGCAGTCGGCAGGGCTGCCAAACACCGGCCAATTCTCACGAACGCTCTGCCCAAAACGATCCCAGGTTGGGCAGAACTCTCGTGAGAATTGGTTGGAAAACGCCCGGCAAACATGCTTCGGGTGCCGCACGTCTGCAAGGCCCCCCCACCCCCACCCCCGGTTGGCGCGGCATTGCGAGCAATCCAGTAGGAATTCCGCCAGGAAGCCTTCTGCAAGGCAGGCTATGGCGAGGCCAACGACTCCTGCTAATCCTGGGCCTGCGGGGAGTCGCATCCCTGGTGCTGTACCATGGGGCCGGGCCTGTCTCGAAGCCCGGGCTAAAACTATCGCCTGCTTCCTCAGCCTTCTGCTTCCAGGGTCCTGTCCCTCATGGCCTCCATATTGGGAACCCTGCGTTCTGCGGCCACGCAACTCCCTACCACACCAGCACCAATGGTGACTTTTGGCATTTCGGACAACCATGGGAGCGAGAAAACCTGCGTACCCACAATGAGGTCAGCCGCATCCTTAGGCGCCCCATCTGCCTGAAAGATGGAGGCGCACGCCTGGCCGCCACCTGTCCTTCAACTCTACTCCGGGAACGCTCCCCTGGGCCAGAGGCCCCGCATGGGCCACGTCTTTTCCGTGCATTTTCCAGGCAGCCGCCCCATGCCCAGGGCGAGAAAGGGCCCTGGGCCACAGAGAGCAGGGCGGTCCACAGGGCTGCCCAACGCTGACCCATTCTCACAAGCGTTCTGCCCAAACCGATCCTGGTTTGGGCAGAACGCTCGTGAGAATTGGCCCCAGTGCATAGGAGCGTTCCCAGAGCAGAGTTGAAGGACCGGTGGCGGCCGGGCTTCCACCTCTGTCTTTAGGGCAGATGGGGCACCCAAGGATGGGGCTGACCTCAGTTGGGGCATGCAGGTTTCTCTCGCTCTGAGTCTTGTCCGAAGCAACCAAAGGCACCGTTGGCGCTGGGGTGGGAGGGGGAGTGTAGCTGTGGGACCCAGGGTTCCCCAGATGGAGGCACCGAGGGACAGGACCCCAGAAGCAGAAGGCTGGGAAGCAGGCAAAATTTCGAGCCCGGTCTTCGTGGTGGGCCCGGCCTCATGGGACAGCACCAGGGAGGGAACCCCCGAAGGCCAAGGATTACAGGAGGCGTCGGCCTCACTGCAGCCTGCCTCACGGAGGGCTTCCTGGTGAGGTGCATGCTCGAGCGCTCGCGATGCTGGCCATGCGTGGTGGGGCTGCCCTTCAGACGCGTGGCACCCGAAGAGAGTTTGCCGGGCCTTTTCCAGGCTCAGGGACAGGTTGTATCATAAGATGGTATTCCAGAACAGAACCCTGAGGACAGATGCCTGAAAACCTAATCAAGTGTTCCAATGAGGTCCAATGGCATGTGAGGTTCAATCTTCTAACCTAGGACCATTGACGTGGCTGTCCATCTGAATGTAGCTAATCAGGGTGTTTCATACTGTGCATTTGCATCTAGACAGCCGCCAAAATTGGAGTGGGCTCAGGGTCCTTGCAGGTTTCTCTTAATCTGGAAGGTTTGGGCAACTGTGATAGGCACAGTTTCCTTGGGGAATTCAGCCACAGTCCTTTGGTGCACCTCGAGTGACCCCATCCAGGAGGGCATGTGAGCCATGGTTTTGGGAAAGAAGTCTGCAAACACAAATTCAGGTTCGGATTAGTCGCGGGGTGATCACAGGCCAAATGCATAGACCTGGGGGTCAGCTTATCAGGAACTGTAATTAGGATGACTAGAAGACAGTAGCACAGACTTTTCCATCTGGATTGTGTGTCCAGAATGACCTCAGAATGTAGGTGAGGTCTCATGCATCCATGGGAGACTTTTTGTCTCTAAGGATCCTGGCGGCTCCCCTTAGCTTGGTGGCTTTTTCGGGGAAAATAAGAGTGCTGTTTTCCAACTTAGAGGTGCCCCAAAACAGGGATTTTAGATATGGTTTCTAAGTCTGGGAGCCTGGAAAATCCCACCAAGGGTTAGAATTTGGGGTTAGGGGAGTACCAGGCCTGCAATGCAGGAATCTTGTGGTGGAACTAGGAGAGTTTTTTTGAAAGCATACTTGGGTGAAGGTCACAATGCCTGTTTGTGCCCTGGGGAGCCATCAGGAGTTGGCGTGGTCACATTGGCCATGTA